>NC_133900.1:41559706-42236351 GCF_964199755.1 Larus michahellis | reverse complement strand
GGAGTCTCCTTCTCTGGAGATACCCAAAACCTGCCTGTATGTGTTCCTGTCCAAGCAGCACTAGGTGCACCTGCTTTGGCAGGGACGTTGGACTAGATGATCTCCAAAGCTCCCTTTCACCCCTACTATTGTGTGATTCTGCAATTTCCGCAAGACTATTTTAGCTTTATGTTGAGTACTAGCCTTGCCCAAGTTAACAATCATCACTCTCTTTCCTACAAAGGGAGTGCAGTGGAGCTGATCAGCATAAATTAGTCTTCAATAAATTGTTCTCATAACTGAGTTTTGTTTGTTTACATGAGAACTACAGGGTTTTCTTTGTTAACATACTGCATTGAAGGTTTTGTTTAATATAAATCTGGTTTCTGAAGTTGGCATTGTAACAAAAGTATTTGCTCAAGTGGGGATAGGAATGATATCATTCACTGTGCAAACTATTCTAAATAGCAAATAATAGCTAAATATAATGAAGCTAAACTCACTCTGAATCACTAACAATGAAGAAGAGTTATACTACGTTATGGAAAATGTAAGCTAATAGTGTACTTTGACCAGTTACATTGCTTACTTTCCAAGTACACTAAACAGAACAAATAGAGGC
Organism: Larus michahellis; assembly: GCF_964199755.1. Taxonomy (NCBI): domain Eukaryota; kingdom Metazoa; phylum Chordata; class Aves; order Charadriiformes; family Laridae; genus Larus; species Larus michahellis. The sequence goes on along the minus strand of NC_133900.1, from coordinate 42,235,750 downwards.
ATTTTCTTTTAATAATTTCTGCAAAAGGACACATTTAAAACAAATGTAGTTTCAGTTGAATTCTGCTTAGTTAATAACATAAATAAAAGTTTCGCACATTTGGGACGAACATCAGTATTTGCTTCACTGAGGGTACAGACCCAATTACTCTTATCTCTGTAACAGACCGCTTTTATAGGTCAGGATTGAAGTGCAGTGGTGAAGCACAAGGCAGGGTTACTAATAGAATAAGAAAAGGTTTTCATCTCTAGAATTTTATTAGCAAAAAAAGGATTATTGTGGAATTCTTAAAGTTTCAGCATCAAAGAGGTTAACACAGAAATGAGAAAAACAAGTTTTTCTAACAAATATTTAGCATCTAGGAAACTCCTTTTCCTAGGCTTTTCCTGTTTGTGTCTTGAAATTGGTCACATCGGTTCAAGTACAGGTTTCAGTGTCTCACACGGTTAGCATATAATTTCAGCTGAAAATCTGTCTTTTGTTTTTTCTTTCTTAGGGGAAAAATATACTTTATATTTTTTTAGCTTGTATGTCCTGTTCCATTTTTCTGGTGCCCTTAAGTAATTAAACTCATTTTTAGGTAGCATTAAAGCTAAATTATGTTAGTAATTATAGTACAATGATAAAACCCTAGGCTATTGATCCTGGTGATATTTGTACTTATCTTTTATTCAGTGAGATGTTTGAAAATGATTTATTATTGCTTCAGGCTATAGTTAGTAAAATGAAAGCTCTGAACCTAAAATTTCCATTTAAACCCTTTGGTTATCCAGAAGTCTGTCATCTATCTCTGCCTTGAGCCTACAATCGCACATGTGAACGAATGTAACTGAAAAGACATTTGACCCCACCTCTAACAACTAGGTGGGGTACAATGATTTCTTTTTCTTATGCAGTCTATGTGTAAACAAAACTTGGCACTTCAGGAGAAAAGAAAGGAAGTTTCTTATTCACTGACAGTTCCTTTGACTTAACTTGTGCTTGACAAGGGAAGCTGGAATACACATTTATAATATAGATGATTTGTCCGTCTTCTTGCCCTGTCCTATGTTTAACTTGCCTCACCGAAACTGTTGCAAATTCTCATTTGGCAGTGAAGGGGTTAATCTCAAGCAAATGTTCCAAATGCTTTTTTCAACTGTGTGTGAGAGGAGAGGGAGAGATAAGGATAAGTGAAATACTGGAAATACTTGGCAGACATCAGATCTAGGATTTGGTTGAACCCAAAATCTAGATGTTCTCATTCCTCATTTTGCTCAGATAATGAACCCAAATGTTACGTTTCCCAGAGGAAAAAGTGCTGTAACTAGAGAATAGTCAACAACAGAAAACTTTAGTAAAAATAACTAGAATATAAAAGAGTAGAAACTACTATTTGCAGAGTACAAGGCAAAGGGAATATAAAAAATAAAATAAATGAAAAAGATGTGACTAATATGTTCAAATACTAAAATGGACTGTATTCAGAAAACAGGAGAGATTTCTGAGGCCTCATACTTCAAAGAGGTTGTTGCTCTCAGGGAGATACTGGAACTGCTCCTCCAGGATGGCTTCTTATGGCTGAAATTGCTCAGTGCTTCTGGGGTCTGGGGCTTCACTTACTGCCGCAGTTCAGGAAAAAAACCATTGCAGCTACTGTATTGCTGTTAGTTATCGACACTGCGTGACTATATAACACAAAATATACATCTTCGACTTCAGGTGGGAAGACTAAGATTAGAAAAAGGATAAGTAGGTTGTAGTTGCACAGGGGTGCCGACACAGGCAGTTATTCAGTATAATTGAAAAGTAGCAAGTTCCAATTAGGTTACTCCAGAAACCTTCAATTTCTGAAGGCCCCATGAGTAAATGGTTTCAGATGACTTAAGGCTTTAATTCCACTTTAGCTAGAAAAAGGAGTCTTAGAGAGAATCCGGAGGATTTGCCTAGAGAAGCTAGAGGCAATTCATAAAAGATGAGACACTTAGCTGAGGCTTTTTCTGTCTTAAAAGTGCCTTGATTAAAACAAGTAAATAAAATCTAGTGGTCCGTTTCCTCTTACCTAAGATTGTGCATCTAAAATTCAGGTACCTAGATTAGGCTTGTCACGCAGGCTTCAGGTAAGAAGTTGTAAGAGAGAGGTCCAAGCCAGAAGGCAATCCATTCCGCCTGAGGTCAGCGACAGTAATTTTCCTCTGAAAGTGAGGTTTAGGCTCCTGCAGTACTGCACACCGATCTCTTAATCAGCTGAACACCTCCTAAGTGACTATTTTGCAGGACTAAGCTGCTGGTTATTTAAGAGGATTATCATATGTTTGTGGGTAGTTCTCATTTAAGTGTTGGTCACTTGAGACTACGCTCTTCTCCTGTCTGATGAATGGAAAAAACAGTAGCTTGAATTTACCTTCTCTACTAGAGCTTTTTAAACTTTTGGCATGTTGACAGCTTTAGAAAGAGAAGAAAGCAATACGGATATAAGTTCTAAATGTTTAAATTGTTCACGAGAAAAGGCTTGTTCTTTTCAAACTTCACTTTGTTTTTTCTGGACTTGCATTCTTCTGCCTCTGTATTTCAGACAAAAATCACAGCTTATATCTGGAGGAGTTTTATAGCCATTCCCAAGATCTCAGTGTTGCTATGCATTGTCATTACATGCATGTCACAGAAACTCTGACAGTAACAAAGAATGAACACAATGAAACAGTAGGTAAAGGTGATTGAGATTTTTTTTTTCTCTGTTTACATTTAGATTGAAATTAATGACTTGTGTTTCTCTTTGTGACAAGCTGGATGATATACTCTAATAGCTCTTTCTGAGAGCTGTGCTAGGCATGAGTAGAATTAAATAAATCCAGGAACTGTAACAAAGTCTGATGGGAACAATGTATTATTACATTACCAGTATACTGTTCCTAGGGCTAGACTTTGGCTTACATTTATCTGCTTTAAGAGGCATTTGATTAGTTGCTCTTTCACATTATAGGAGTTAGTTTGGTTATTATGGAATAACAGCAATGTCCATAGGTATCTTATTAATTTCATTATTTATTATCAGTTTTGACAAGAAAAGTTAATGAAATATAGGTGGCTAGAGAATACAGACTGTGACATAAACTTTTTTTTTCCTTCAGCAAAAGTTCTTATCCAGATACAGTAATTTGTTTTGATGTACTTCATATCTATAGGGAAGAACTAAACAAATTTTTAAGCCAATTGTGAATTAAAAAGGCACTGGTTCCTCCTTTAGAGCCACTGAAGTTGCTTACAGCAGGAAGAAGGGGAAATGTTTTGAAATGGCATCAGATAACAAATTAAGCATGGCCCAGAAATTTCATTACTTACTTTTAATTATTTTGACACTGTTTATTTTAAGGATTTGATACAAAATCTAAAATATTATTTGCATAGGTATAGCATAGATTTGGGCCTATCTATATGCAAATAGAATTATATATTAGTTGGTGAAAATCCTTAAAATGGAGAAGAGAAGTCTAATGATACAGATCTAATTTGGGAGGTTATTTTGATGCTAATGCTATTTTATGGCTTGAAGCTGATAACTTACCCAGGATACTTGAGGTTTAGCTGATATATAGGAGTTGTTTGCTTGTGCGTGTAGAGTGGATTTTTATATTTTTATAGCAGAGATGAGAATGTTTGCAGGCAATCTGTGTCAAATATTACCAGTGTGTGTGAAGAGCCTGGGAAAATAAAATGCCTAATCAGCAAAAATGCAGTCTAGTATAACAGGATATACAATTCATTAGAAGAGAGTCAAAATGTGTAGGTTTCAGACTTTTTATAGATTCAGGGGTACATTAATATAACACTTGCTTTTTTAAGCATTTAATTGGTGTCACTTTATATTTGCTGCAACTGAGCTCAGAACTTGAATTCTATAGCACTAATTTTACAGCAAAGAAATTCTTTCATTCCCCAGAACTGCGCTATGTTTTTCACTTGGGTCCCAAAAGAAGAAATGAAGGAAAGCACTCAAATGAGTGATAACTCAAATCACGTTAGTGTGGTGTGGTTGCGATTTTTTTGGTTTTGGAATTTTTTTGGAAGTACAACAGGAGGCATGGGGCCATACCTATTGTTTCAACAACCTGCAACCTTCTTTCAGTTGCCTGATGCCTTCTTACTTCCTAACCGCTCATTCCTGTATTACCACCATGCTTCAGTCCCTGTTGACTATCCTTCACAAACTTCTTCCCCTACCGTCATCCCAGCTCCTTCCTAGTGGCATGCCTGCGGTTGCATCTGCGCTTACTGTGACTTGATGCTGTGATATCAGTCACCTTGTGTTAGATAACATGACATGTGCACAGGTTGCTCTTTGAAATTCTGCAATTTCAGAAATCATATGTAAAATGTAGGAAGTAGGAAATCAAAAAGTATCCTTCTTCATTTACTGAAGGGGAGGTTGCTTACGTTGATGGCGAAGTGTAGGCATTCGTCAGGCAGAGCAGCCATAAGCGGAGAGGCTAATGCTGGAGCGATTTCTCTTTGCTCTCCCTTGGTTCTCATTCTAATAAGGACTGGAACTCTCTTGCATATTTTCTTGTTATCTCTTTTGTATTATTTCATATTGGACTCTCTCACACACATTGGATATGTCCTTGTTCTCATTTATATCCTGTAACGCTACTTCTACCCAGCTCTAAAGACTACATTGATGAACAGTAAGTAACATTCTTGGCTTGTGTTTTTACCCTTAGATTCTGGGGTTCTATTAGTAGGGATTTCTGCTGAACTAGCATTATTCTTGTCATTCTGAATGCCCAGTGAATAACATTCCTTGTTTACCTTCAATGGAGGTAACACCCCGTCTTTTTTAAGATTTTGTCACCCTCTTGCTTCCCCCCTCTCCCCTCTGCCCCCGTCATCAAATTTTATTGAATTTGGAAGTCATTCTGGCAATAAGAAGTGATCTTAACGATGTCTCCAAAAAGGGTTTAGAATCAGTATGTTAGGAGAGTGTCATAATAATGCTATTCCCCACAGGTTACTTGCCTGTACCCCAGAGCATCACTGTCATGCAAAAGAATCTGTAACATATGGACACACTGCTTTACTGGTATGCTAGGGGAATAAGACATCTCTAGACAAAATAGGAATGTAGTCTCTGTGTGACTTAGAGGATTTACTCTACTCTTTAGTCGTTTCCACAGGTGTGCAATATATACACCTTGATTATTAGCAGCAATATTATCTCCTTTATTGTTTTGTTATACATTATTGAACAGTTTTCACTTGCAGCTAATGAGAGGAGGTAATCAATAATTCTCAGAAAACTTGAAATTGATTCATACTAGGCTCTTTCTATAGTAATTTAGTTTTTGAAGTGTGATAAAATCCATGACAAGTAGCAAAACACATTTGCAGAATTAAATCCCTGTATTACCATAACTGTAAGAAGAATTAAACAATGACTGCAGAAGCGTAGCCACAAAATGATAGCGGTATCCTGGATATTTTTTTCACCTCTTCACTAAAGATATCTGTTAAAGGTAGTTGCACTTTTACAGAGAAATATAATTGCTTACACTTTGCTCTACCAGTGATGCTCTGTATGAACACTAATCAGTCTCACTGAAACGTATTGTGCTCTGCCTGATCTCAGGCAGAGCGAATGAAATACTCATTAGATGTGCATTATCTACATTGTTCAATAAGTAACTGTCGGGAAGAAGTAGGCCAAGAGGTAGCAATCGTGTTTTCCTACATCTCTTTGTTAAAATGGCTTAAAAAGGAAATATAAAATATATTTCCAAGAAACCCTTGGATTTTATCTGGGCTACATTGCATGTGCTTCTGATTCTGATGATACTGCCATAATGTATGTGACTTTTAAGAGTAGTTCCTTGCCATGATACAAGCATTACAGTGTAACATTAATCAGCTATGGAAACATTCTCTTATTATTTGAAACCTGTTTAATAATATTTTTTAATTCATTAGATTGGGTGCTACATGAATTAAATACATAGTTAAGATTAACTACATTGTTAAGCATATCAAAGATTAACAGCAGCTGAAACGGGCTTTCAGAACCTCCTGTTTTCTTCTGCTCATCAAGATGAATAATCATGCAATTCAAAATTATAATAGTCCATAAGTGGGCGTCACTATCACGTTTCATGATCTACAGTGTACTTTTTTCCTTAGCGTATAAACCAGAGTTCAGGAAAACTAGCTTTATTACTTTCCGGGGCTGTGATCCATCTGCTCTCAAGGCAGACGGCTGGGAACCGACAGCTGCCTGGAGGTGCCTGTTGCTTCACCAGGTCTGCTCTGGATTGTACGTGTGTCAGTGAAACAAGTTGCATTTTGATTAGTGGGACACTATCTCTACCTTTTTTTTTTTTTATTATTTTCTTTTTTGTCACTGGGAACTTTAGTGATAAAGTTACAACATCTTCCATCAATTTTCAGATGTTAGAAAACGGACACTGACATTCAGGGGATTTACCATTAGAAGTCAACACTACATGGCCACGTCACTATAGAGAACATTGTGCCGTCAGCTACATCAAACTAGGGTAAAGTTGCCTTAAGATTTCACCCAGCATCAGTGGAAATAATTAGGTATCATTTTCTCCTGCCCTGGTGGTGATGGTGCAATACACAGTTAATATAATGGTGTATTTGAGCTTCACGGTGCTTGCTGACTCCAGGCAGTGGAATTTAATGCGAGCAGTGGTAGCTTAATATCCCCAATGGTAAGACTTTTCACATATAGGAAGAATAAGGAAATATTACATTCATGAGGAAGTGTGATATCTTCACGAGTAGGAAAAGGTGGTGGGGGGGAAGGTCTTAAAATTAAAGATGTTCTTAGGGAAGATGAGACTATTGACAAATGACTGCATATATTTATGACACCAAAAAAAGCAGTTAGTAGGATGATCTTTGGCATGAAAAATAGCTCTGACATTATAAAAGAAACATATTCATGTCACAGTGCACATGATGATTTAGATTGCTCCTTTATAAGAAATCTATAGAAGTTATATTGTGAAAAATGTATCACGCTTGATCAACAGTTATTTTTTTGTACCTTTCATTCTTTAGTAATTTAAAATGTGAAATGCTCAGTAAATTAAGTCAGAGATTCCTAGAGTATGTTCTAGTTGAGTGGATTTAATTAACAGTCGTTATTGTAGTAAAGCAATGTCAGAAGTCTGTGAAACATAACTGTAAGGAATTTGCATTAGTTGTCTGTTTACTCCAGAGTCTTCCAATCACTCAGCAACAATATATATGTGGCTATCTTCCCAAAATCTGTGAAATGTTTAATCCTGGTTTTCAAAATTATTCAGAAATGCCACAGCCTGCTGATCTTACAGGTGTATTTCTATTAAGGAAAATAATTTTAAGAAGGGAGGATATCAGTTGCAGTCAGCTAAACAAAATGGGATGAACAATAAACCTGTCAAAAACACATTCTTCCAATATGTATAGAATTTCTCTAAGGAGTAGAGATTTAGAAAAATTGTAAATATAGATGTCTCTCTTTTCTAACTCACTCAAAACTTCCCTTCAGAGAGTAGTAGGCCCCTGCCATAACCATTTAGCAGAAAAAGATAAGAAATGTGTCTGCCTTAGTGCTGAATTGCCCCGAGCAATGGGGTTTTCCATACTGCCTGTGAGCATCATAGCAGTAAGCAGTGAGGATGGCTGTACAGCAGCGGCTGCTTTTACCTCTGTGCTGCCTTGCTGTAGGCCCACCCGTGTTTGACATCTTGGTAATGACGAGACTTTTAAGGGCAGATGGGTGACTGCACCCTGCTCCTGCCGTTCCTGAGACATTCCTGGCGCGTCTCCAAGGAGTTTTGCCGCTGCTCTGAGCACGTGTCACCAAACGCCTTCAGTTGTATGCTCCTGTGGACACAGCTGAAAAAGCTGAGATAAAAACTCCACCTTTCTCACCATTTTGACAGAAATCATATATACGTCTGTTATTTAAGACATAGTGTTGTTATGCGTATTAATAAAATCAGCAATAGGACAATTTATTTACACACAATGCAGCTTACTGAAACATTCCTGATTACAGAAGTACCCATTTATCGGTTGTTTGGGGGTTTCTTTTAGAATGCTTCCCTATTTTGGCAGTATTAACAAAGTAGTGTTTTGCCTGGTAACGGTTTGCGTTCCCCTAGAAGAATTTGAGACAGAAGGTCTAGAATGATATATTTTGACTATCCTGTTGTGTTACACATATGTGCACAGATTTTGCCTTTCATCTCTGAGTAACAGGGGAAAAAGTTTAAAAAAAGTCAAGTGAGGTCTTCCATGGAACTAAATTTTCTTGGTCATCGTTACCTACCATACATCTACACATTTCAAGTAAAACTGTAGAAAATTGTGTAATCGTCCTGCTTATAGGAAACAAAGAGGAAAAAACTCTTCACCTTTTATTTTAGATTTCAGTGATTTCAGTGCCTAATTGAAATAGGGTAACCACGAAATAAATGCTCCCATGACACTGAAGATACCCCCCTAGCGGCTGAGGTGTCTGAATGATCTGTTTCAAGTTTTCAGCAAGTGAAGTTTCTGTGAAATAGTTATGGCCATGGCAAGAGTTCAATTATCTCCTTTAAGACCATAATGCAAGACATGGCCAAAAATCTTCAGACAAGAAAAAAAATACGCACTATTCCATTCAGTGAAAAAAGAAAAGTAGCAGCATAGAGATATTCTTTTGCCTGGCATGAATAACGTTTGCTCTGGATACTGGCAGCTTTCAATTTGTGGCAGTGACCTCTTAGTGCCAGGACTCTGCTCAAATGTTCTAAGCAGTCCTGGCTTCTCTGCACCCCAGAGAGGTAACACAGCCTTAGGCTTTCCCTGGAGACTCTCTCAAATCAGTTTTTGCACTGAGTATGCACAGGACAGCTGCTAAGTAAGTTTCTGTGATTTCTCCCAACTAAATTATAAGCTAGTTAAACACCTTCCACTAGAGCCATATGAAGAGTCTTCTCAAACTTCAGGTGTCTGCAAAAATAAAAAACAAATAAAAAACAAAAAAACCCACACAAACAAAACAAAAAAAACCCAAAAAAAGCCCCAAAAACCTAAACACCCAAACTAAAACCCCTCAAAACCAAGAAAAAAAATCCAAATCTTGCTGGACAGATGATGACATGATACAACCATTCACATATTATTTCAAAGTGATTCTCAGCAGAAGGAAGAAAGGGAGGTGGACGAAGTACTGAAAAGTTGCAGGAAAAGAACGTGTTTCTTTGCACCAGAGCACCTGCACATACCTTGTTCCATGTATTTATGTATGCACGTACGTATTTTGTTGCAGTGCTTACCTGTTTTTCTTTTTGCCTAATAGTATAGGTCGTTATCTGTTAGCATAGTTGCAGAATGGCCTCTGGTAGGAGATTCTTAGGCAGTCTGTGTAGTTCTCCCACAAATGCAGCATAGTCGGATGAGCTGGGTTGTGTGGGTTGGTGGACCAGGCAGGTACTTGCCTTTGTGGGACGCACAGCAGGGCAGGGAGAGTGAAGGGCTCTTCCCCTCTTTGGTTTTTTTTTTAAGGCCTTTGTGCTAGCCATTGTGATGTTTCTTTATCATCATTGTCTTGTATCCCTTGATGGGATATTACTATGTTTGTGTTCCAACATCACCACACATGATCTATGCTAAAATGGAGAAAAGATATAGTTAGATAGATAAAGATATATGAGTGTAGATAGATTAGTGAGTAATGAATGAATTTTTCTTCTTTAAATCCGGGCCAACTTTTTGAGTAGCTGTCTAAACACAAGTTATAATTATAGCTCAATTCACGATGGGCTATATATGCTGTAATTGCCAGCATATAACTTAAAATTTGAAAGTTATGGAAGACTACACCTTTAAAAGTCCAAGGCCACTGATCTCATCTTCTGAGGAAGAGAAGTGTGCTGGAAACTCAGGCTGGGGAGCAATAAATCCATCGGAAGCCAAGAAATGCTTCGAACAAAACTGAGGCTCTCATTTAGAATAAGTAGCAATAGGGGGGTGCTTTCACCTGCAGGAAGATTACAACCTCTAAATCACCTTTCATTCCTAGGATTTTTTTCCTGTTTGCTAAGAAGCAGGATTCATTCTAGACCATATATGAAAGCCCTTCCTGCTGTTTTGATGTAAAACCTTCTGGAGCTTATAAATCACAAATAACTTTGCTGTTTCACTTCATAGCTCTCACATCCGCAGTTTCATGTATTCAGTATGTCATTCAAGGTGGATAGAGTTTCATCAATCTTCAAAATGTGCAATGGGATAAATTCCCAATGTTTAATTTTTCACTCTGTCTCAAAACTTCAGTAACACAAGAAGAAAGGCAAACCTATAAAACAGATGCCTGCTTTGAGAATATAAAGAGCAAATCTTTACTCAGATCCCAAAGAAGCAAAATTTTAACCAATAACAGAATATGAGTCATTCTCGTACCTCATCTCAACTTGGTGTTTTAAGAGGAGGAGAGGTCTTTGGTTTAAAAAAAAAAATAAATTAAAAACAAAAACCCAAAAAACCACGAAAAGTAAACAAATGCAAAATAACAAAGCCTTTGAAATTGTTGTGAAGTTTCTTGTATCTTTGTTCAGAAAAAAGCTGTTTTCATGTCTGTTTATTTTTATGTTTACTGGTAAAAGATTTTTTTTTATCATTTAAGTACCCTTCACACTTTGAGATAGAGGCTATGATCAGTAATAGAACAATATCATGTGGGAAAATATTTTTCAGCTGAAATTTTTAAATAATTGCTAAGTAAGTATCCATAAAAATATGTATTTCTTTGTCTCTACAACTGTAAATAAATTGTGTCATTCAGGGCCTGTTGGTAGTTGAAGCGGTTCCCTTCTGATAATGCGACCACCATGTCTTATTATATTTTGTTATGTCATTGAAGGGGCTTGTGGCTACTACCAGTTAGCATGCCTAGTCAGTCTTCCTCATAACTTAGAGTTCTTTTTATTCTTCATTATGTGACAGAGTAGTATTCATCTTACCATTATCCTCACATGGCACTAAAAATCAAAGTACCAAGTCATAATTTACTAGCTAATAACTATTGTCTGTAGAGCTTTAATCTTGCATATAAAAATAGTGTTGGTCATTTAGCCTTTCTACAAGTATATTTTTGCCCTAATAACCCTTTAATTATGATGACAGGAAATATGTCATGGATTTGTTTAAAAAAACAAAAAAAACAAAAAACCAAACAACCAAAAAACCCCCAAAAAACCCCAAAACACAAACAAACAAAAAAACCACCAAAAAAGACCAAAAAAATATATAAATAAATAAACTCCCCTGAAGATCACTTCTATATGCTTATTTGCAGCTAACTCCATAAGGAGAACATACTATGGGGAAGAAGCACAACAAAAAGTTTGCTATGGGCTTTTCAAAAGGTCTATAGTTTTAAAATTGAATGTCTCAGCCAGGGAAAAATGTGAGGGGGGTGAAAAAATTTAAGCAAAAAATACAGGGTAAAAAAAAAGGCTATCCTTTCAACAGACAGGAATTTCTTTTCTCCAGCTGTAGGACAAGTGACTAATGAGACTACTGGCACAATTTTTATAGATAGGTCATCGTTTGATCCCATGATTTCTTCCTGGTCTATACTGCTCTTGAGCAATTACTGTGTGCTTGTAGTAAACTTGCATTCAGCTGAGAACAGGAAATGCAAAATTTGTCCTATTTGAGGAATATCCAAAAAAGGGTGTTTGGAATTTTTTTTTTTTAACTATAATCTGTTCTGTGCTCTGTCACAACCCTCAAGGATGAAAAAACTTTAAAAAGGCTTATGCAAATTGTTTTCATAACATACTGCGTTATGAATATGTTATATGTTTGTTAAGCGTAACATATACTACGTTATGCTTGCTCGCCTGAAGGTCCGTTCTGCACCCCTGTTTTCTGCCTCCTTGCTGCCCCCTTGTCTATTTAAAAGAAAGAAAATAACCTATTAAACACCATCTTTTCTCTTTGCACGGGCAAGTGTAATATCTATACCGAAAGGTAACACTGCCAATTTCTGCACTGACACAGGGGAAAAAATATGATCTATCCTCCCTTCTCTATGTACATAGTGTTGTTGATACCAGGTATTAAAGTTAGAATACTTATTTTATCTTTTCAAGAAATCCATGGAACAAAGTGGTTGTACTTTCTTTATAAAGCACTCTAACCATTTTTATAATAACAATTCAGCTTTGCCATTAGTTTGTACCAAAATTATAATCTCAGAAATTACTAGATTACTTATCTATTTTGACATTTTAGTGCTTCATCTAAAAATAATTAATGTATTTTGTAATTAAAAATGTGTATTATTTAGAAACTGTCCAAAAATCTATTTATGCTCTCTGCCATACACTCCATCATCAGTAATTATTATTTTATTCACACAGCCAAGACTTCAGATCCAATCCAGCAACAGTTGGTGGTATAATCCATTTTCCGTATTAATCTCTCTGACAGCAAACAGTCTCATTAAGGCATCACATCATCCATTTGCTCCCTCACTCTCCCATACATATTAAAAATGCTTGTTGCAAGTGAAATCTCATTACAAGGATCAGAACAAGTAATAAAAATACAGACCAAAAACAAACAAAAAAAACCCCCCAAACTAAAAAAAAAAATACACAAACAACCCCCCAAAATTAGACATGAGCGGACTTTTGAGAGATAAGTTTCCAAATACCTGCTTTTCAAGATATTCAGCTTGTGACATTTCTCAGGATGGGAAATAGTGAGTTCTGTGTTCTGCTATATAAGTTACTGATGCAAGAGGAACAGCTTTAAAAAATAAATATTTTTTTTTTACTTTAGAGTATCAAAGAGTTTCAACCTGTACACTGTATGGGATGGTTTGTAGGTTCTATTGACTTATTTTTGGATGTGTACTAAAGTCTGTTAAAAAAAAAAAAGTTCATAATGTATTCCTGTAGGAAAAAATAGCTCACCACTTCTGTTTTCTAGAACTGACATGTGATAAGAACTTAGTTTTATAACATTACTGCTTTACTGCTTTTTATAAGATTTCCTGGTTTACATACACTTAAAGTTTTGTAAAATTAATGATTTTTTTTTTTCTTCCAGTTAGTGCTAGACACTCCCTGGCAGATAATAACAAAAGCTAATAGTCTGTCATACAGATAAACACCTTTAATTATTGTTCTATTTCAATATACTGCATACTGGTTTTGTATGGACAAAAAAGAACAAAAAAAAAAAGAACAAAAAAGTTTAAAAACTAATAACAACCTGCAGCAAATAAATCTTTTCTTGTATTTGTCTCTTCTCAAAAAACCACCCCAACAACCAAAGAAGCCACACGCAAAAATATTATATCACCACACTGTCAAAAAATTAAGGTCAGGAGTTACTATTGGATTATCTATTCTGTGTTTATGTGTATCAGAAACCACTGTCTGTCTTTCTATACTGAGTCAACTATCTTACGAATATGTAAACAGAAACACAAGATCAGACACCCTTCTGTAAATTACATTTTGCGTTATAATTTCCATCAAGCTACCTAAGACTTCAAAGGATAGGTAATCCAATACTTTTCTGATGGTTTTCTCTAAACATGAGCCAAGTTTAATTTTTGTGTTCAAACTGAGCTTTTTTGTATAAGAGGAGAAATACCCTTTGAGTCTGAAAACTGGCCTCTCGCTCAGAGATAGCCACTGTTCAGTTTTAGACTTGGGTGTCAAACATTTTGATATTTATGGCAGTTGTGTAACTCTTTCCAAAAGTTGTCTTGATCAGTTTAGAATAAGATGATGATAGTAAAATTCAGTTTGAGGTTGCTGTGGTAAAGAGTTTATTACCAATGCCATGGCACAGGAAAACATTTATTCCCTATTCTAATATCTATTTAAAGGTATTGAATTCCAAGCAGGTGGCTGGTTAATCTTGAAACTGTCATAAATGAGTGCAATGAGAAGGTGAGCATAGTGTCTTTTGTGTTTTTTAAAAATGAATACTTTTAAGTTTGTAGACGACACTAAGTTGGGCAAGGAGTGTCTATCTGGTCAGGCGTAGTTGGAAGGCTCTACAGAGGGATGTGGACAGGCTGGATCGATGGGCTGAGGCCAGTGGTATATGAGGTTCAACAAGGCCATGTGCTGGGTCCTGCACTTGGGTCACAACAACTCCCTGCAGCGTTACAGACTTGGGGAAGAGGTGCTGGAAAGCCACCCAACAGAAAAGGACCTGGGAGTGTTGATCAACAGCCGGCTGAATATAAACTAGGAGTGTGCCCAGGTGGCCAAGAAGGCCAGCAGCACCGTGTCTTACATTATAAATAGTGTGGCCAGCAGGGCTAGGGAAGTGATTGTCCCCCTGTTCTTGCCACTAATGAAGTCCCACCTCGAGTACTGTGTTTGTTTTTGGGCCCCTCATTACAGGAGGGGCGTTGAGGTGCTGCAGTATGTCTAAACAAGAGCAACGAAGCTGGTGAAGGCTCTAGAGAACAAGTCTGATGAGAAGCGGCTGAGGGAGCTGGGTTTGTTTAGCCTGGAGCAAAGGAGGCTGAGGGGGAGACCTTATTTCTTTCTACAACTACCTGAAAGGAGGTTGTAGAGAGGTGGGGGTTGGTACTCCCAAGCAACAAGCGATAGGACAAGCAAAAACCAAGTTGTGCCAGGGGAGGTTTAGATTGGATATTAGAAAAAATTTCTTCACCGAAAGGGTTGTTAAGCATTTGAACAGGCTGCCCAGGGAAGTGGTTGAGTCACCGTCCCTGGAAGCATTTAAAAGACATGTAGAAGTGGTGCTGAGGGACATGGTTTAGTTGTAACTTGGCAGTGTTAGGTTAATAGCTGGATTTGATCTTAAAGGTCTCTTCCAGCCTAGACAAGTCTATGATTCTAAATGATTATGAAATTCTTAGTCTTATTACTGATAATTTGAGACTGTGTACCTCCCAAATGAAAGTTCCTGCTCTCACCACTGCTCTAAAACCTGCATATGACCTAGGAAAGGTTAAGTAATAGTGTAGCTTGTTCTCTACGTGAGTTTCACTAGTCTCCAAGAGCCAAAGGTATCATCTTCTCTGCTTACATTAACATGGCCCATATTCATTAAAAATGCTACATATACTAGTTCTTAACTTTATCGCTGGCAACATACAGAGCTCGTTTCTACCTCTTTTACTCAGCTCCTTCTGCTCAGAAATTTAGTTAGTAATGCTTTTTAACATTTATCCTGCAAATCATTCAGTTCCAGTTCTAGTGTTGGCAATCCATATCAAACTAGCACCAAGCCTGTTAGCTGTTATCCCCTTGCTGATATTTTTTGAACTAAACCAAAATCCCTTTGTGTTTACTAAGACCTCCTTTAATGATAGGATATGACTCTTTAATTTAGTTTTGTAAAAACACTGATACTTTAGAGCCAGTAACCACACAGCATGCAAGCACGATTTTGAGGAGAAAATTGTTCTTATGAGAATAAGGATTCCTGGGGGCTCTCTTTACACTAACTAGCCCGGTGTGAGTCTGAACAGAAAGCTGCTGTCAGGAAGTGAGCATTGCCAGGGGCCCAGCTCAGGTCTGCGGTGGAAGCTATCAGCTACACAAAGCTTGAGGACAAAGCATATTGTCACTGCGACTTCACCAAATGACCATAAGGATAGAGAAAACGGAGGAAATTTGCCCTCTGTCAGAAAGGGATAAACAGAACATATGCTCAGGGAAATTAGAAGTCAGGGAAAAGCGAGACCCTTCCCTTCACCCCAATCTTAGAGATCAGTTGAGTGCCGTGAGAGTAATACGAAGTGGTGTGCCCTGCAGCATTACCTGGGCTACAGCAGTTGCTCTGTGACTGTGCAGCATTGCAAATATTTCAATTCACGCAATATAATTTTAAAAAATGAACAAAAAGAGCACTCAGAAATACCTGTCTTTCCAGGATTCATAAATGTCTGTAGTTTTGCTATATGTAATCCCTAATAGAGGCCAAGATACTGTCCTCAAAATGTCTTAAAAGTTAATTTATTTTTTTTAAAAGTTAAAAATAGTTTAACAGTGTTAGTGAAGTCGATGGAAAACTCCATTTCAGTAGGATCTTGATTTCACCAATAATTATAGCTTTTAATATGCCGCATCACAATATCATGTTATATGTGATAGAGTCAGCAAAACTGCCACCTGCGAAAGTCCTCTTCTGATTGGAAAAGTAAAAATACAAATGAAATTGTTCTAAAAATACACGAATACATTGCTACTTAAAATTATCCATCTTTTTTTTTTTGTAAATAACCTCATTCTAAAGTGTAAAAAAAATTGAACCAAAAAACCCCAACAGTCATCTAGTTATCGCATAAGGATTTCAGGGATGCTTTATTATGGAGTCATTGCTTTTATTGTGGAAACTGTAGCTTGTTCTTTGATAGGAAAAGGCTAAACAAAATTTTTCAGCAAGACTACCTGTAAATATAGTTGCCCAGCTGCAGCCTAGAATTAAGGAATGGATTTAAATTAACTAATGAAAAACAGGGACATAATATCTGTGTAATGCAAAAGATCCTCAGATAAGGTAAAAATACCGTGCTGAGATTATATATATCTATTTAAAAAATGTCAAAAACGAAAATAACTTTTTCTTTTACAAAACAGTTTGCAGTTCATCTTCACAAACTTTTTTCTAACTGATTATAAGTCATAATTTTAAGATGACTTGTATACTGAGAATCCCTTAAGGAGGCAGAAAAGAAGTTATATAAATAATCATTGAATTTCAGAGGTAAGCGGGTGGCTATCTCCCTTGTAAACATCCTTAAAAAGCATAGGTTTCCAACCCTGTTTCAGATAGGGAGAAGGGGAGGGGGGCAATTAAAAAAAACTCAGAAAAACAGCTCTCAGATTTTTTTTTTTCACCAAATGTGCCTTTTTTTATGGACACTTTGTTACAAGATATGGTGAAACAAACATTTTTTGGTAATGAATGTTTCCTACGGATCATGATAATGAAGCTAGTAAGTCATGTGTTGTTAAATTCCACCTGTGTTCTAGTGCATGGTATTGGGTGGAACAGTAAATATATTCAAAGATTTCTCATTTCCCAGATCATTTAGTTACTCTTTGCAGGGTACAAAATAACTATGCACCTTCATAAAGGTTTCTGTTTCTTAATACACAAAAGCCTTTCTTTATTCTGTGCTGTACTCCAAGTTGCCTGCTGGGTACTTATCCTGCAGAACTCTGTGAGCTCTCAAAAAGTCCATTTGGCCACTGAAACAAATCATGAGCTCTGAGAAACAATACTTGGAGTTGCTGCCAACATGAAATATTAAAATTTTTCAGAAGTTAGTTAAATCTTTCTTACCTTCAGTGATGCAGCTTCAAAGAAAAGGATGATAACACAAACACTTTAAATATTTTAATATGTTGCTTGAATACACTGTAGGTCTTGGAACATCTGTGAATATTTTTGTTTTGTATCTGTCAGGTGGCATTTGTAAGTTGTTTGCACTTTTTTTTAAAACTGCATATAAATAATACATGATATGTATTGTTTTAAAAAATGCAAAATTAATATGTACCTATCATTAATTTATGTGCAAATACTTTATGTATTTGTGCACGTATTCCCCAGGTATGTTTCTGTAATTGTGCCACTCAACTGTTTTCTCAGGTGAATTTCTTGTGGTGTGTCTGTAGTGTGTATTTTAAGGTATCGTAGCGACAAACTACTTATGAAGGGAAAAAGTAGCCACAGCAACCTGCCACATCATGTTACTGCAATTGCAGCTTCCAGTCCCCATTTTAGCTTGCACAGAGATAGCTCAATTATTTTACAATACTTTTTCCTACGTGCTATAACCTTAGCCTTTGTGCCGTCATCTGAATTTTTCAGACCTTGAGAAGAAAATGTGTGTTTGCGTCTTGTCATCCCCCCCAATATTATTAGTGTGAAAAAAATCTGTGTATGTTTATGTATAGCAGTAGGATAGATCTCTATATAGAAGACACTTGTATTCATGAAAAGGTTCCCATTCTGGAGGAGGTTATCTTTTTCCTTATGCTTGACTTTACCAGGTGGAAAGCCCACTATTTGTTATTTGGTGGATGTATTCTCTCTTTAAGTGGGATAAAAACATGTTTTGTAGGGTTTTAATTAAACTATCTAACATTGCTTTCTTATTTATCTATTTCCACCCAGTTTTTCACTCTAAGAAAATCCAAGTACAAAGGCAAAACTGCTCTGTAGCATACAGAGTTAAGTCCCCAGCCCGGACACCTGGGGCACTGGTAGGCTGACACCCCCACCTCATAGAGCAAAAGTCCAGCCACTGTGTGTCTCTAGGAGCTGTTAAAACTGGATACCTCAGGAAGAGTAGAAAACCAAGCCAAGCATGTAACTCCACTGGTACTCTCAGCTTTCTGGAAGATAAGGATTTATGTGTATTTAGTAATCCTGGACTGCTTTGCTTATGTCTGATCAAGAAAAGTCTTAAGAATGAACTCCCTGAGCTCTGAAAACAGAGACCCTCCATATCTTTTTTGATGTGTCTTTTACCATAAGCTTGTTTGAGTTGAATAGCTCGGCTAACAAGGCTGTAGTCCACCTGCAGACTGCCTTGGCTTTGTTCTTCCAAAGCACGCATGGGTGTTTAGCTGCAGGAATATGGTGAACCTTAGGGTTCCCTGGCCCTGGTTCTGCTTGTCCTCACCCTTCTGTTGGGATGCCAGGCGGTGCCCTGGCTGCTCCTTATCCGTGGTTTTCTGTAAGGGGAAAAGTTTGAGAAGAAAATGAGGAGGATGCTCCAGGCAGGTCCCCAGTTAGGGTGACGGGTAAGTTCATGTGGTGGAGCACATTCCAGTTTGTACCCTAGACTCTTTATGAGAATGAAAAAATAGTTTAATATAACATTTATCAGACATCCTGTGCATACCTTCTGCTAAGAAAGCTGAAAATATTAAAAAAAGTCCCCCCCAAGTAGGTTATTTTTCAGAATTCTTAATAGTTAAATATTAATGTGCAGTTTATTCGTAAAGAGCTCCTTTGGTGCTTTTTTTCCTGATGTGTGAAATTCTGGTTGTTTCGATCAATGACATAAATAATGAAATATAGTTTCTTTTCCCTGGATAGATGAATATATCTTAGGATCCAAATTGTGTCTCAGGTGTTCATCACTATAAATATGAGATTCATTTATCATAAGTATTCTGCAAAATTAATTTAAACTATGCTCGTCTCACAAATTTTCCTGTCCTTTAGTAGAATCAGTCCTTTGAATGTCCTCTATATAGAAAAACACCCTTAAAACAAATTGAACATAGTATTAATAAAATTACAAAAAAGTTTTATTAGAGAACTGAACTTTTAATGATAAAACCCCAATTGATTTGGCTTCCCAAGCAATAATTGCAAATGGAGGACTTCGGTACTTTTGCATACAGTAAACTTGCCTTCTTTTGCTACTGCTTTTTAGGCAGGAGAAAAAAGTGTAAATCAGATTACAACATACTTCATAAAGATTTTTTTTAAATAATGTAACAAAGTTGAGCTGTTTGCACTCTATGGACTAAATGTTATGTTTTCATTTAAATGCCAGTATACTCAAATATGAAGTTAACAGACTAAACAAGGCAATTGTAAATGTTTTAAGTAATCTGTTTTGAAAAAAATAAATCAGCAATTTATATTTGTTTTAAATGCTGACTTATGGGATGGTTTGTAAATTGTAGTAATTTAAATGTATGTGGTTTAAGGTTGGGGTTTTTTAAATAAAAGTAGCTTTATTTTAAGGTGGAAATAAACTAGAAGCATTAGAATCCTCAGTGTTCAATTTTGTTAGGGATGTTCAAGAAAATGTCAGCATCGTGTTTCCCTAATTTTACTGATGACAAGATTTATGTGGAATACAAATAATGTAAAAAATATATAGTTCAAGTAAATAAGATTATAAAAGCCTATAAGCTAAATAGTTGTAGTACAGCTGGTATCTAGTAAGAGTGAAAGCCTAATGACTTCAAATATGCAGTGTACGTTTGTGGATAATGTTATGGAACTAAGAAATCGATTTAAGAAGAAATTATAGTGAGGAAAAGAGCAAATCCATGAATTTCACATAATATTCATTTGAGAGTTGATTAGGCAAGTTACAGACTGGCTGGTGCAAAACAGATTGTTCCAGTTAACATACAACCTTAGAAAGGAACATTTATACTAGGGTAATTTTAGGTTTTCCTTGTGTGCTGGCAAAAGTAGCTGTCGTTATCAATTCCAAGATACACAGTTTGGGGTGGGGGGTTAAAAAGCGTAAGAATGAAGAAGTTATTTATTTTCTGTATTTCCCATACTTTTCACCTACTATGTGCAGAGGACACTTCTGCTCAGAAATGTACTCTGTACTATATACAGAGTGCTATGAAACAGTACAGAGTACATAGCAATGTACAGAAAAATACATTTCTCAAACTGTGATGACAGCTCTATAACAAAAAAAGGAATAGATCTAATTTTGTTAAGAGTAATGATCATTTAGAGTAGACAAAAAAAGTATTTTTTTTTTATGACTCAGATGTGAATATATTTTGTACTTGGAATGCACATATTTGGCTTATACTGTATCACCTAGGTATTACTAACCTTTGTAGGTTGTTTCTTAGTTCTCAGTTTTAATTAATGTATTTGACAAGAAATTAAATTTGCTTGTGTGAACCTGATACAGAATTTCCAAAGAAAAATCTTGGCAATGTTCTCCAAAGAAAAATTGCAACAGGTTGCAATTCTGAATGTAAAAACCCATACACACTCAAACAGAAGGAAAAAAAAAAAAAGAAAATTTGTAAAGAAGATAAGGTAGAAGTCAAACCCCTGCATTTTTGTGGGGTTGTTTGTCTTTCATATGTGGAAGCAGAGTGGAATGCAGAGTTGTTCCATCTTTGGAGAGAGTCTTGCTCTTTTGGCTCTTGGGGCCTCCTCTTGCTGCCTTTGACTTCAGAAACTGTGCATCTGGAGCATTTGAGGAAATCCCATTTCATGGAGCAAGAGTCCAGAAACCTCAAGAGCCTTGGCTTGAAAGATGGTTCCTTGCTCATCAGGCTCGCTGATGAAGAGCTAAGAGCGCCCATGGCTCCTGGGGTCTGCTGCAGGATGCTGCTATTTCTCTTAGTTATCTAATTTATTTCACAGTAGGGGAACGATACCTGCTGATCCAGAATGCCCATTTCAGTTAAACTGCATATTTGTGCGGTTCAACAAAATGCAGCAGTGCACTTAATTTCATTTGAAACACCTGTCAGTGTGTCTCAGCCTGCTTCAAAATGTTGTCTTCTTAACTAGTAAATACACATAGCTAAATTGTTTGAAGCCTTGCTCCTTTGAAGATTCATGCTTGTGCATAGCTTCAGACAATTAGTAGTCTTGCTGAAATGGATGGGACTGCTCTTGGACTTTTCTCCTTGCTCCACTGAAGACAATTTCACATTTTCCACAGACTTCAACAAGGCCGAGCTGCTCTCAAAGTATTTAATGTGCCGTATGCTTGGTCATAACACAAAGGGATGCCACCCTTGTGAAACTAGATGGGCTTCTTACCGCAGAAGTGTGTGTTGGTTTTGTTTTGCTTTCCAGAGATACTGGGATGTTGTGCGGAATCCAAATAAACCCATAGAGGGGAAGGCGTTGATGCAGCTTCTGTCTTTTTAATTTTGTAACCTGTGCTGCACCTTGCTTGTTGTTTCTTTTTAACAGTTTTGCTGTTGATCTTTTGTATAGGGATTTGCTGTCTTGTGTTTCTCTCGTAAAATATGTGTTTTCTACCTAGGGAAATGGCTTTTACATCACGTTATGGCACAACTGACTCATAATTCAAATTCTTCGATACAGATTCCCTCTTCTTGCTTATACCATTGGTACTACTTATTCCCTATTTTTACGTTTTCCTCTTTAGCCAGCCTAGTAGGTGAGACTTTGTCCAAGTTCTAGATTTGGACTATGCCTCATTTGTTGAAGTGTCCTTTTTGATTTCATCTCTGAAAATGCTGCCTCTGTGCTATCGCCTCTGAAATATGCCTTTCACAGTCTGGACTGTTGATTTGGTGTCAAGCTTAAATCTCCTGAGATTAGGCCTTGGTCTCCTTTCCATAAATAAAATACTATTTGCAATATAGCTCAGGTGGTACTTCTCTTGCAAGTATTTCCCAGGAATAAGACTTCTTTTTTTAAGTGCCTGTGGCAAGCCATTCCATTCAGTGCTTTATTGGATTCCTTCAAGTCCTCCATCAGATACACAGCCATACAGTAACATGTTGATAGTTTATTCCTTGTGCAGAGACACACTGCAAAGTATGTTCTATTCAGACCATTGTCTAGTACTAGTGACCACCTTATCCTCAGCTTTTCATGCAGGGAATGTTGCAGAGTTTTGATCAACTAAGCGGTATTTCCATCGCAAAACTTTGGTTTGAAATTTAACTTTTAATCTGCTTTTGCCCCAAAGGTAAAAACTGAATTTTTCACTTCCAAAATTCATGGAGCAAGTTGTACATTTCTACCTGATCGTAATCAGTGTTTATCTCTTTCATGTCTCTATTAGTTACTACAAAAAAAATGCTGGCTATGCACTAGTTTTGATTCTAATGTTGCTTTCTGGAACATTGCAAAATGACTGCATGAGCACTACATTATTTTAGCATTTGGAAACAGGAGTCTTATTTATGGTTTTCTTCATCAAACACTTATTTTCAGCTCACTAGCCCACAAGCTTCTGTACGTACATATGCACATACTTCAGAAAGACAGTTGATCACGTCCATAAATAATTTCTTTCATATTCTTTAATCATAATAATTTGATTCTCCTCCCACCCACTCTCCTGCAAGTAGCAACGTCTTAGTAATTTCATGAGTATAAATTTACTTCAGAGTTGTCTCACTAGACTGCTGATGCACTCAAAGGAGTCTCAGGTGCTATAATGATGGAGACCTTCTGCTGGGAAACAGAACTCTGCATTTGGTTCCCCAATGGATTCCACATGGGAAAACATTCTAATGCAAGTTTGCCTCCTACATGTTTAGTTACTTAAAGTATACCTTGATAAATATTAAACTACGTCCACGAAGATTTATCTCCCTCCTCTTTCACGTGGTGATAGAATCATAGAACGTGATTAGGTCAGAAGGGACCTTTAAAGGTCTAGTCCAACCTCCCTGCAGTAAGCAGGGAAATCTTTAGATCAGATTGCTCAATTTGTGTTTAAAGCTTAAAGTGCTCATTCTATTCTTCTTAGAAGTGTAGGATTCTGTGATAACTAAACTCCCAAGTATTTCTTGTTTCAAGGAATCCTTCCTTATAGTAGGCATTTGCAAATGGATGTTAAATTAAGCCTTTGCTTAGTATTTCTGGAGCCCAGCACTGTGACAGAGGTTCCACTACAACTGACTACACAATCTAGCTGAAAGTGACTGGCTGTTGTCTAGTAACGTTGCTGAAATAAGGTAGTTGAACAGACAGGAGCTGCTGTGTGTAGTGTAAAGCTTTGC
The DNA here is from genome assembly GCF_964199755.1 of Larus michahellis. Lineage (NCBI taxonomy): Eukaryota > Metazoa > Chordata > Aves > Charadriiformes > Laridae > Larus > Larus michahellis. The sequence continues at coordinate 42,212,252 of NC_133900.1, read as the reverse complement.
TTAAAAACCACACTACAAAGTTCACCTGTTTCAAGCGTAAATCATCAGTTCTTACTGGAGAAGTTATGAAATCAGAATACAAATTTTTCATGCCCTTTTATTGATGGCTGTGGGACATAATTTTTGTCTTTATGGTATTTTCCACAGCATATGTGGAAAGATCATAAGACTAATATTTAGAATTGTTTTGTCTTTTCTTCTGTCTTGAGTCCTGGTAACTTTCGGCTTAAGTCTGTGAATTGTTCTACAATAGCGGATGTCATAATTTCAAACTCCTACCTGGACAGTTAGTCTAACCTTGTTAATTAAACACATCTTTCAGTGTTCACTGTGAAAACCTAATGCAGCACAACTCTAAGTACCTGTCACCCATTAAAGAGTCTTTAATGTTTCCAATGCTGAGTGTTTGAGTCAAACTTCTTTGCCCCTTGGTTTCAGTTACAAGAGTAACTATACAAATCATCTTCGTTACCTCTTTAGCTCACGTCATTCAAAATTGTAATCAAACTTTTGTTGGTTGTTCTAATATCTCAAACATCTTTTACATAAAGAATTTCTGTCTGCTTTCTAATTAATTTCAAACAAAATTTTAAAAATCTCCTTTCCCCCCCATCATTTTCTTATTTTTTTCAGTTTTTTTCCATCTTCCTGACAGCTCTTAATGTCGGATGAAAGATTTATTCTACATCTGTCATGATATATTTTGCTCTAAAAACTCCATGGCCTTCCACAGTACTGTGCTTGAGTTTTCCAGATTTTCTTTGGCTTTTCTTCCCCTGTTAAACGCATTTTGGTGGTAGTAGTACTCACTGGTCTGATGGAAGATGTCATGCTTCATGTATCTTTCAGTGGGCGAGAACATGAAAAGACTATTTGCTAACAGTGTTAAATGATCTTTTTAACAAAACATATGTTCCCAGGCAGGGAAGCTGTAAGCGCAGCTAGTGTTCTGACCATGTGCGTACAGGTCGACTTCCAAGTTCCTTTTCTCCGTTTGCATTTTCTGTAGTGAGTAAGAAGCTGCAAGGCTTTTGTTAGGATTAGGGCTAATCAGAGTTCTTGTTTAGGTACAAGTAGCAATATTCTATAGAAGCGGAGGGGGAAAAAGACAAAAACTACAAAGATAATTCTAAAAGAAATGCATTAGTTCTTTTTTCCTTTTTCATTTAATGTCCATACAAATACTGATGCATAAATATTATGGTAATAGGTATACCAAAATGCTGTAAGTAGACACAATCAAGTATTTTTTAATTATAATTTAATATTTTATCTTTTTATTTTGCCAAATTACCGTTAAGATTTAGGGGTCTTACTGTTGCCTATTCCTTACAGAAGAGGTGCTGTTCTATGCTTCTAGTGGAAATTCCTCCCCAGAAAACAAGAGGTACCGCCAGTCCTCACACCGATTCTCAGTTTCGTTTGGCAGGATGCTGCAATACCTTAAGCATCACGTGAGTTCTTTAAATCCTTTAGAGGTATATGTTCATGTGACATGTATACACCATTTGATTTCAGTCTCTTGGCTCTGGGGAAATGTGCTGCATATTTATTACCTTTACCTAGAGGCTTCTCTATCACAAAGTGGTCTGTGGGTCAGAATCAGCACAAAGTTATTTTGGCAAATCAAAAGCTTGTGGTCTTAATTATGAGGCTGGAAACCAGACTATGAAGAAAAAAATTAAGTAGCAAAATTATCAATATTTAACAAGAAGAATTCTTCTTGGCTGTTCTGATATGTCTCATCCAATGTTATTGAGACCTGTCCTAAACAAATATTTTTAAACTTGGGGCTGGCTACTGCCCTTTAATACTGAGCCCTAAGGTTTTGTTGGGCAATTGTTGAGCAGCTAGCTACCTTTTAGCCTCAGCCTGTCTGCCTGGGGTTCTCGTGTGGGTTCGGGGTTCTCTCCCTCACCTCTTTTCCAAGAGGGTTTTACAGGTCCCTCAGTTTCAAGCTTTGCATCCATAGTGTTCTGTTGCTAGGAGCGCAGTTCTGGTGGTTCTTAAATAATACCATATGAACATGGATTACACATCATATATAATAAAATGGATAAAACCCACAACCTTTCCCAGCCACTAATTTTTCAGCACGGTGTAAGCTCAAAATGTACCACTACTTCGAAATTTATTCCAAGGAGCTGATTGTTGTGCAGATGGTCATAGTGGGCAGCAATAATGTATCTAGGATTTTTAAAGCATCGCTCCATGATGACAAACATTAACAAGCAGATTAATCCATGGCTTAATTGTAAGAGGTTACCCAAATAGCATGCCTTCAGAGCTGTCTTTCCAAGCACAACCTGCTACAGAACAACTATTTTGGCCAGCACACAGGAGGAACTGGAAGCTTCATCTCATTTGTGATGCTGGGATCAGCCTGTGGTGATCCTACAACCCTTGCTTAATTAATCCTATTTTGGCTTTAGACTTGCATCTCTGTTGGCACAGCAAATACAGCTGTGCTGTGAATATTACTGGAAGCAGACAGAACTATGTGCTAAGCACTCAGAAGGTTTTCATGCTGAATATTTATTCTTTTGACTCATTTCATAGTTAATATGTGCAGGCACTTGTGACAGGTTGCTACTTGCTGACTGATTGGCACAATTAATTTCCATGTTCCAGTTGAGCTACAATAATGAAATACAGTTTGCTCATTCATTATGGGCTATTGCATATAAAAGAGGAAAAAAAAAAAAATCTCTCACTTGAAAACTGACCTTTCCATCAGAGACTGTCAGTTCTCCGGCTGAGATTTTAAAATATTCAGGTGCCCTTCTACGTGTTGGCTGGGTAGCAATTTTGAGAAACAGATCCATATCCTTAGTGAGGGCTTAGTAGTACACAGCACTGTTCCGATTAATGAATTTGGAGATCCAGTGTTGATAAATACACTGAAAATTCCAGTCCATGTTTTACTTTTTTGGTTTTGTGCCATCCCATGTAGAGCAAAATTAAAGAATATTTCTCGGGTACTACATCATGACTCTAAGTAGGGCTTGTTACTTCAAACACCATGTTGTGTTAATGAAGCTATCTGACTTCTAGGCGCACTGATTCATTTCTGTTCAACTTAGAACATATGCAGGGCTTATTGTGTTTCTCCTCATATGATCTTCATTGTTTCCAGATTTTACAAAGGAATAATAATGCCGTTTTACAACCACAGGAGTCATATTTGTACTCATGCTTCTTGCATAGTGAGAACAAGAACAAAATACTGGAAGACTGTAGGGAAAACATGAAAATAAATCATCACATGCTGCTTGCTCGCTGCTTCTGAAGTCAAACATCTCTTGAGTTTAGCAGAGGATGAAGTTAGATGGTGGTTACATGAAGGTCAAGTAACTATCAAATAATAATTTATAAGTTACCTGCTCTGAACTTTTGAAACCCTTGATGTCATTAACTGTTTTTCTTTTACTGTCTTTTTTTAATAAGGTCTCCCTATTGGAGATTCAACTGACCAGTATTCTTTTGGGCCAGACAATGTAGTTTATGCATAAAAATCCTCTCTAATGAACTCTGCAAAGTGTGTGATTTACCCATAGCATTACATACTCTGTGAAAGTGTGCCTACTCCAGCTCAGGAGGTGACAGAAACAGCCTCAAAAGTGTAATAGCTGCAGAAACTAAAATTTCTAAACACCGTCTTAGTCACTGAAGCTGATTTTATACGGATGGGGCTTTGAGGAACCTGGTTTAGTAGAAGGTGTCCCTGACCATGGCAGGGGGTTTGGAACTGGATGGTCTTTACAGTCCCTTCCAAACTATACGATTCTATGATATGCACTATTTTGCTCTTAAACTTAGTACATATGCTGAGAAATTTTCCTTCTAGATCACTTGAAAGCGCTGATTCTCTTATTACTTAATAAAAAATAATATTTGAATGTTTTAATCTACGTTTCTCCTAATTAATATAATTACACAGAAAATGTAATAGATTATGTAAACAGAAAATGATACCAGTCACGTGGAACCTAATCAAGATTAAGCGAAGCATAACCCAATGTCATTGTTTAAACAAAATATAATTTTAGTGTAGCACAAATGAAATCTCTGCATTGCGACACAACACAAAGGAATGAGTAAGCCAGAATTAAACAAGGAGTTACCACACTCTATAAAGCATGTATTGTACTGCAGACCTCTAGGAAAGAAATGAACAGTTTACTAAGTTGTTAATGAGGTGTCGGCAGCCATTCAGATTTAAAACAAAACAAAAGTTTACAGGGAATTTTGTACCTAATAAGAAATACTATAGAACAAATAATAATTAAAAATAGGTACTATCAAATGAATAGATAATATTGCTTCCTGTCTCACTCGGTGCGATCTGCGTAAGACGGTGACTCAGGCATACTAATGTGGGTAAATATATGAGATTATTTCACTCAGTAAGTTAACAATGTCAGTAGGTAACAACATCTGGGTAACACCTAGCACGGGCAAAAATTACACTGATGTAGTGTCCCTCTTAAAATCTTGTAACTTTTTTAATTTTATACTTGCTTCATTATTGTGTATTCTGGGGCTATAGTTACCATTTTACTTCTTTATTTTATTGTTATTACTGTTAGCAAATTTTTTTCAGGAGGAGTAATGCAGAATTGGAAATTCTTGGATCTGAAACCATCTTTTAAGCCCCAGTCCATCTCTTCCCAAAAATATATGTCAATTTCAAGGCAGCATGATACCAGCTTCACCTACTGGTGGTGTTCTCTGGCTCCCCTAGGGCTTCCAGAGCTTGGCAAATGAGTCATTCCTGCTACATCTAACTGGGCTATGGGTTGGAGTTGCAATTCTTATGACTGGTCATTAGAGATGACAGTGGTGTCTCTTTGTTGCTAAGACTAGCACCTAAAAGAAGAAAGTTACTTTGGCTGAGAAGCAAGTAATAATAATTTTTAAAAAAAAAAAAAATTGAAAGAATTGAGATAAAGGATGGATTGATATGGTGTGAAGTAGGGTAACAATGTGGGAAAAAAATGTGGGAAAGCACAGTTCTCTGCAGTCTTTTGCTCCTACTGCTTATCTCAATCGGCTAGTAATCCTTAACACCTCTTGGTGCTAGGACTCCTAATGTGAGGATGCTTTTTCCATCAGTTATTTTTCATAGTAGTTCACAAAAGAGGCATGTCTTGTCTATGATCTATTAGACTGCAAGATGGTCAAGGGGAAGAAAGTCTATAAAGATGAGTTAGAAATGGACTGAAAGCTAAGCTTAAGGGGTACTGAGAAGCATGAAGTATAGATCGCCACCTCCTGACAGTTTTCTCCAGAGAAAACTGGAAGCAAGAATTCATGCAGTGCTAGAAGCTGTTTTTAAAGTTAGTGGAACAGGAAAGTGTATACCTGGGCGACCCAACATCTTCACTTGTTGTAGAAATCACTTGTTGTAGAAATCACTTGTTGAGTGAATCTATGAAAGGAATGAAGAGCACTGAGGTGGTCCTTTGCTTAAAAGGCCTTTCACGTAGGGGAGATCCACTGCAGGTCTTTTATACTCGTCACCTGTGAGTTTTTCCAATGTCTGTGAGCAGCAAATAGCAGAGCTGATAATTAAGAGGTAATCCACAGGTCCAAAGAGAAGTGCAGGGCAGGCTGAAGGTTAATTGATCAGATCTCAATGATGTCCTGTAATTAACAGAGTAAAATTAAATATTTAAAACTGTATGTGATCATAATAATTATCAAAATTTATGACTGTTGTGTGGAAAGGAACATGTGGGGATTGTTCCTTTATAAGCCTCTGACATGAAAAGTTAGAATTTACTTTTTTTTTTTTGTCTTACGTTGTGTGCTGCCAATGAACTAGAAAGCAGACAGTGGATTAAGAAATCCTTTTCCATGTTGCCAGAGGCTGTGAATAGTTTCTGACCAGATTCTCATTAAAAAAGTTCTTTAAGTGTTACAACTGACATTAACATGATAATCTGTTTTATGTAAGAGCTCCTAAAATTTAATTCTGGAGCATTAATTTACTAAGCTACCTTCCAACTTAAAGCGCCAGGGTGAGCCAAGGTCATCTCAGATCTTATTAAAAGTGCACATTGAATCAATTTTTGGTAGCTTCTTATGGAGGGATGATGGTATATCCTTGTTCCTTGTAAGCATGTTTTAATCTACGAGGTAGACTCAGTAGAGATACCAAAAGAACCAAAAAGAACCAAGAGATACCTTGGTTCAACCTAGAAGGACCAAAATATGTCTGTTGTTCTAAGAGCAAGTGCTCGTTTCAGGGTTCAAACAGCCCAGCAGACAAATGTTTGCTTCTTCCTTTTAGATAAGCATAGCTATGAGTACTGACACACTGACTCCGTTTAACAGAAATAAATACTCATGGTACAAAACAGTTATTTAAGGACTTTTATAAAGTATTATTGATAATCTTGACTCACTACAACTGTGTCCCTTTTCCTTGTGACTGCAGTAGGGTACCATACATTGTATAGAAACAACTTTCAGACTGGGTACAGCCTTCAACTTTGAAACTTTTTTGTTGGTTTCCTTGCGGTCTCATTCTCTGAATTTTCTCTCATGTTCAAGACGTATGGCTAAACTTTATCCATCTAGTGCTCATTAGTGTAGATAATATTTGGATTTGCTAAAAATACATCTTCTCATTTCCTGTATTATCTCTGAATTTTCATTTATCGTGTTCCCATTTTTTAAAAATTACATGTATTAATTTTCTGCCTACTCCCTTCACTCTTTTTTAAAACATACCTCTCTACTTTTCCCTGTCCATTTTCCCCCCTATATTTTTGTTGCAATTTTATTTCTTAATAATTTTTTCCTGCATAACTTAACGTAATTTACTATAAAGACCAAAAATCTTCAAAATACTTCTGACATCATTTTGGAATAACTTTAGGAACAGTGAGTCTCACATAATTTTGGATTCTGCACATATGCTGACTAAACATGTAACTTATCTGATAGAAATTGATGTAATGAGCCACATTCCTGAATGTTAGTATGGGCTTTTTCATTTGAACTGACTGAAAAACATGAATACAACTGTGAAATATGCAGCTAGTTTGATAACAACTCCTCCCAAAACAGAAATAGTTTTTCAAAATTCTTGTCAAGCTTGTTTTATAGTAAAAGAAGAAACTCGAAAGCCATCACCCTCTGGTGATTTAAGCAATGTGTCTTTCTAGTTTCTCAAAGCCAATTTTACTAACACAGTCATCTTTAGTGGGAGGGCTGTTTGAAAATATTGACTATATCATAAAAAATGGCATCCCCTTCCTTGCCTTTTTGATTTGTGACTTTTGATGCAACTTTGAAGTTTGTGTGGTCCCGCTTATGGCTGGAATCTATTGGAAAACTTCTCTCATAAACGCAAGCTGTTTTGCAATTCAGTGGGATTGGAATTGCAGTGCAGGAGTTCAGAAAACCCAACCAACTAAAAGAACACTAAAAGCTCCCACCCAACCAACAAACAAAAAGGACCCACCACAAAACCAAAACCAAAACATTTTCTTTGTTTCTTGTTTTCATAAATTCACGGGAATTCTTTCACACTGACATTAAGAATAATGTCATTAAGAATAATGACATTAAGAATAAATACGTTCAGTTCAGAACTATTATAATAGTAAAACTATGACTATTTATAGCCAGGGTGGAGGCCTTCCCATGTGGTATATTACAAGTACTTGAGCATTTCTATTGGAAATCTACAATTCCTTAGTACTGTAATGGGTTTGGATTAAGTCACTTTTTATTTAAACTGAAGAATTAACATTATCTTGATGCACTTAGGGGCTCATGTTTTACTGATTATAGACAGTTAAGAGGTTAATCGTTTGTTCTTTATTTGCTGTGCCATATTGGGCTACAGCAAATAATAACTTTATGGACAGTCCTGGCTTTCATTCTTCCAGACTAATGACATGATTAAAAAGAAAAATTGTTGTGTTTACTTTCCCTTTCAAAGGCTGTGCTGTGTAGTACAGTGCTAATGTCAGGTATTGCTCAAATACACAAAACTGACATTGCAGAGAACAAGATAATCTTTTTTTGCAAATGGTATTATATGCTTGGTATGTTTGGTTTTTTTAATCATAGAAAATAGACTGCCTGATAATACTTTAAGTTTTTAGATGTTTCCTGACCCAGAGAATGTTTTGTATGCTGAAACGTGGTGGGGTTTTGCTGGTTTGGGGGGCGATTTTTTATTGGGAGGAGACAAGAGTATTTTTTTCCCCTTTCTCTCGTTCATATGATAATCTTTGATGGGGAATAGGCAATAAAGGAACTAAGCAGAGATAAAATATGCAATTGCTAAAGCAAAACCGCAAGCAGTACTAGGTAAGAAAGATAGCAATGAATTGACCCAGGGCTGGAAAGCTTCCTTTTGTTCTTTATGAAACATAGTGTGCATTGTAGTCTATTTTTCATTTTTCTAGTTATAAAAAAAAAAAAACCTGAGGATTTATAAAAGGGCGTATTTTGGTAATGATATAAAACAAACTAAATTTGTGCTATATTTGACATTGCTCAACAGTGTAGATGCCACACAAAGCGCACATTTCTGTCCTTCTGAAACAAAGCTGTAGTAAATAAATCTGGGGAGACATTTACTTCTAAGTTTTCACTGGGTTTTCTTGCGTAAAACTTCAAAACTGAAGTATTTAAAAATACTCTAATTGATTAAAAGAGGACTGAAATGGGGCTAATGGGGACTTGTTCCTTTTGCTTTGAAGAGAGAGGAGTTAATCCTTTGCATAACTAAGACACAGGGTTTTGCAGCTGAGATGAAACTGTCCTGCAATGATAGCTACATTATGAAGCTGAACCATACTCATATTTGACTTACACAGCTGCAGTTCTGCAAAAATGAAAAAAACCCAGCACCTATGGCTAAACCCAAACATGTCTCCTAATCTACTCTACCTCTTCACTTAAAAAAGAATATTTGAAAGGGAATTAGAAGGAGCTTATCTAAATCGAATACCTGCAAAATGTTACCTCTCTGGGTTTTTTAATAAGCGTTGTTTCTTACCGTTTCAAAATTGTTTTTCAGGAGAATACAAGGATGTTTGCCCAGCTTCCATAAAAATTGGTGGTTTTCTGTGCGTTTATCTGTGTGGTACTGAGTGTTTGCCTCTGAAATTTGACGGTGCTGCCTGTTAACTTGATATTAATTGCATTTTAAACAGAATAAACACTAGGTTGAAAACTGAGTTGTATATTATCCCAGGAGATGCATTTTTCATTGAATTAACAGGGAACACTGTCAGAATTTCATTGTAAAAGGACCCTAGGAAATGTTGCAAATTGACTGATCGATAGCCACGACAGCTTTCTATCGATGCATCAAAGCTTTTTCTGTGTTGCTTTCATTGTTTTAGTAATTTAAAAATAGCAGATGAAAAAAGAATATAAAGTAGGTGTATGAAATTACATTGATGTAGCTGACCTAAAAAGAATGTGTTTAAAAGAAAACAGAAGAAATAAAAGGAAGAACAACATGGGTCAAGCACAGGAGAATGGAACCTTGTAAAAAGCTTTCTGAAAATCCAAATTAATGACGTCAATTAATCAATGCTTATTAACTCTTCCAAAGTAATCTGATAGATTTTGTGGGATTACTGCCTATTATTTTTTACAAATATTTTTTTTCTTTTACCAAATACTTTATATTTATCTATGCGTCTATTAGTTCTGTTCTCTGTCATAATTGCTACCTATTTTCTTGATGGATATCCAATTTATTGTTCCTTAGCACCCTGAGTCATCACAGCAGTCGTTTCTCAAGGCTTGTACCTCTTCAGTTCAGTCTTTTATTCTTCTTGCTGGAGTGTTTGATCTGAGCAATAGTTTATATAACACAGTTGGTAACTCTGCAACTTCATACTACACTTCCTTCACTCTTGTATAAATTGCCTGGTCCTAACAATTGTTACTGTTCAATTTATTAATTTGCGCTAAAACCTCTTCTATTGATGCTTTTTTTTAAAAAAAATAGTTTCTCCATCTCATCCCTTGTGAAGAAGGGAACCTTACTGACCTTCTCCATAGTGAACACTGATGAAAGGATTCACTTATCTTTTCTGCAGTGGTCTCACCTTTCTTTAGTGCTCCTTTTGTACCTTGATAATCTACTGGCCCCACTGACTCTGCAGTAATCCTCCTTCTGTGTTTGAAAACATTTTTATTATTATCTTTTATGCCTTCTGCAAGTTTCATCTTAAAGTATTACCTGGCTTACTTTACTGTAGTTTTACATTTAACTTGTTAGCTCTTTATTGTATGTTCTCACTTGAAAGTGAATTACACTTTCGATCCTTTTGGTCTGTTCCTTTAGTATGCTGGGCTTTTAAAATTAATTTCATTATTTTTCGTTGTTGTCAAATCTGTATTTTTCCAGTTTCTGTGTCATCACCACTCCTCACAGTCACCCCAACAGACATCTTGAAAGATGTGTACCGTCTCACTCTCTAAAAAAATCTATGAAATGGAAATTGGAAAAACCTAAGTACCAGGAAACAATGAGAAATGTGCACGAGCTGGTGATCCTACATCTTACTTTCGGTCATGGAGATGTACAGAGTTAAAACTTTTATGTTCTTGTCAAATTTTAAACATTAGGTGGGCAGGGAAAAAAGCTATGTCAGAATTGTACTTTTTTAGCATTCGTGACTCTTTCCTTTATTTCAATTCATCCTCAATACCTTAGTCCTTCTTTGTACCATTTCCATCTTTATAATGAGGCATATCCTTAAGTTCTTGTACAGATATGGCTCCTTGTACCTATTATTTTGCATGATGAAGTCTGACATGACTTCTTTTATCTAGTCTGCGTCTGTGATACTAAATTTCAGTGGCATTCTAAAATCCAAGTCTTTTCAACATATGTACTGTTAAGCACACTAGTAAAGATTTAGGTAGGAATAATAAATGTGGGCAGTTACAAATTTCCAATGGATTTTGGGAGCTTTTTTTTTTTTCTAATGATATTCTCTGGTTGCAAATTTGCAATGTTTGTTTTATCCATATTCCCATTTTGTCTGCAGATGGTATTACATAATGTTTCTATGGTTATCTTTCTTCCTAATGCAAATGATGATTGTAAAAACTAAAGAATTTAACAGTATAAAATGGAAACCATCATTGTAACTGAAGGTGAGAACGTTTTAGTGCAGGTGTATCTTGTTGACACTTAAAGGTGCACAATTTTCTTGTATCGTTTTCATTATGTAGCTTAGCTAAATTGATTCTAAATTGATGCTATGAAAAAACGATTTACCTCTTTCTCCCCCCACCCCCCCCCCTTTTCTTATAGCAAGATGTTACAGTTTTATCTGGGAGGAAAATACCGTCACTACCATCATTTATTTGTTTACATTTATGACTGTGCAAAGGAAAATGCCTATCATATGCTCTAGACATCATTGTAAAATTACTTTTCAGGAAATTAAAAAAAAAAAAAATCAGCAGTTTCCCCAAATCACAGCCCAACAAATCAAAGCCAGTGAAGACTATGTTGTTTGTCAGTTGTTCACAAAGATGCATTTGTTTGCAGGATCAGGGATGTAGGTTATATGTTTTAGAGCACTCTGTTCTCAGGTGCTTGTTATTTTTGCTGTATTTCTTAATCAGAATAGAATTTCAAAGTAACCTCACTACTTACTTGTTTTGTGAAAATCATCATACCCTCAGTCACTGTAATTGTTCATAAACTTGTAAGAATGATTTGCAGCAAATGGATTCTCAGCAAATGTCGTTGGAATCTCAGGAACTGGAATCTTAAGGACCAGAGAAAGAACAAAGGAATTATAGTTAAAAAAAGATAGAATGACTGTGAACCGTGAAATGAAGTTCCCAAATAAATATAGTGCAGAGTATGCCATGGATAGATTTTAGTCGGTATGTGTAGAAATACCTGGGAATTTTGCCTGTGGCTACACCACATATGAATTATTGACCCTTTCTACACTTGTGAAATAAAAATCATTTATAGTGTGACATTTTCTATATAAATACAACCAGAGGCTGTCACGTATACCTGCTTACAGTCCCATACAAGAATAAATGTGCAATTAAAAGTAATTTATATCAAAAAATCCTCTATGGGACTGAAAGAGAAACCTTTTACTGCTCCAGAACACGGTCTATTTCTTGAGCTAAGGGTAAAACTCTGCACAAGCACAGTCTGCAGGAAATCTCTCATACTTGATCTGCAGTTCATTTCGTATCCAACCCCAGTCTGCTGTTATTCTCCAACCAATGTACTTGGGCAAAGATCAGCATTGATTTACATTTTTTGCACTTCCATCAGCTGTGTGGAGAGAACTCCATGTCAAAAATCTACACTGAATTTCATCATTCAGTGGAACTTTTCTTATGGGCTTAGATATAACATGGCTCAGTTCTCCCACATCACAAGCTTTAAATAAAAACAAATGGTTTGGTGATATTGCTATGCAGAAAGAATTCCTCCCCCTCCCCACTCCGTTCTAGCCTTAAGATGAGGAAGTAACCTTTTCTACCACTTATGGATATTGCTTCCCATTCTTCTGCACAGTTTATTTTCCTAGCCAGGAGAAATGATTGATTGAGGGGGAATAATTAAATCCTTTAAACAAAAAGCAGTAGTCAGAAAACCAACAGACAAAAACCTAGCTTCATTTCGCTTGACCTTCACATTCTATAGAAAGAATATATTCTATAGTTAGAATATGTAACTATTCTACAGTTTTCAGAACTGATACTTGATAGGAAATTTTCCCTGAAAAAGAAAAAAAAATAAAATTAGAATTACCAAAGATGATACATGCCAGACAAATGCGTGGCAATTTGCATAAGGCAAGTTTTAATCCAGTCTGGGCAACATTCCTTTCAGGTGCATCAAGTTCAAAGCGTAGTCATTGTATGCCTTGATTGTTTTTGACAATCAAAAAGGGGATATAGAGGAAATAGCAATAAAGAACAAAATACCTTCAGTTCTAATGTTTGGGAGGTACAGAGTCAATAACAGCTTTAAAACCATACTAAAAGACAGTTCTTACAATATGCAGCTTCTATCTGAACAAGTTTGTTGAATGACACAACATGTGACAATAAAACACATAAGCATTAGCATTTTTTCATTTGTGTAGCGTCTTTTTATGTAATTTCTCCAAATTTATGCTTATATGAAAGGTGGCTAATTCTGGGGTGGAAGGTAGAATGTAAATACATGAAGCACTCAGGTAAAGAAAAAAATTTACTGGAGAGATTTAAAAAAAAAAAAAGTTTATGTAGGCCACTGGGATTGAGTTGTCATTACCATCATATTGGAATGATGCTGGTTAAGAAGCTGTGATAAACTGAAGGGCATGTGAGTTTGGTGTCATACTGTTTTGTCAATGTTGATTTCCCTTAGACAATAGTGTATTCTGAAACCCAAGAGGAAATTTAGGGATGTAAATGAAGGGGAAAAAAATTATACGATGAGGAAAAGTAAGTTGTAAATACATAAGCTCTATACATTTAGTGAGCAGGTATGTTTTATATTTGATACTTTATATGTGCCTGTTTTATTGATGTATTACTAGCTTGCCCAGAATAATTTGAGAGTACAGAATTTCAATTTGTAACTCCGACCTGCAGCCCATAGCTTGCAGCTGGGCTACACATGAAAGGAGAATTGGGTTCTGGTGTTTAAAGTAGCCATTTTACAGAATGGTACTGGCTGTGGGTGACAAGTGAGCAAAACCATGGAATATTTCTTGTGGGAAGCATTGGAGTTTGCAGTTTCTTTGCCATGTAGTCCCTTAACAGAAAGAATAAAAATGAATGTGAACATACCTTTTATGGTTCTTTAGGGGCATCTGCTTCTTTCCAAATCATAACCTGACTAATTTCAAGATTTCTGGAAATGTTACTGTCCTCTTTAGGCAAGGAAAAATATGCCACCACTTGTACTTAAAATGACAAATTTGTTTTGTTGATGGAAACCCTTAATGTGGGTATGCTTTAGTGGTATCTGATACAATTACTAATAGGTGATTAAGCAGGAAAGAAGCAGTATGATCATAAGCTATTCTATAACACACTAAATAGAACTTCCCTGTATCCCTGAGGAACAATATAGCTTTTTTTTTTAATAAAAAAAATAAAATAAGAAGCCAACCTGTCAGATACTATTAGCAATGACAGTGACAGAGAATCCATTACAATCACTACTAAATTGTTCCTATGCTTAATTTCATATTGTAAAAAAACGTGCGCTGTGCTGCCAGTTGGAATTTATATGGCTTTGTTTTCCAGCTCTTGCATCTTTGTTGTATCTTTGTGTGCTGGACTGAAGAACTCATTATCAGTCTTGTTCTTGCTGTAGGTACTCACAAACTGAGATCCATTCACGATTTAACCTTCTATTTGGTAATCTAAATAGTTTGACCCCTTTCAGTCTTTCAATATGTGGCATATTTTCCAATTCTTTCTGTGTAAGTTGTTATTCATTCCGGTGATGCAACTGAATCTTGATACAGAAACCAGAAGAAACTGAACACTGCTTAAAAAATAAGAGTCTCATAACCCTCCATCACCTCTTCTCCTTTCTCCGAAAAATAACATTCGACCCAATTAAGCTGTTTGGAGTTAAAATAATGTCAATTTTCCCAAAACTATTTTAATAATTAACTGATTTGTGGTTCATTTTGGTGTAACTTCAGAAAAAATTATTATAACATGGGGATAAAATATACAGTACTTTCAAATTACTTGCTCTCTGATCTTGCAATACCTAATATTAATCCATGTTAAAGGAGGGACATAGTAGTCTTTTTTCTTTACCGGGAAAAAAAAAGGACTGATGTTGCCCCACTTTTTTGAATGAAAGATCCTGATCTAAAGAAAGGGTTCCTGAATGCAGATAACAAATAATAAGAGACTTCACATAATTCTGATACAGTTGTTTGAACTCAAACAAACAGCGTCTTCCACGTTTTCTGTAGCCGTCTGAAGATGTAAGGACCTGCACGCTTAAGGGCAAGGCGTGTCTTTAGGCGGCTCCTGGCCTACAGAGCTGGGTGGTTTGTGTCACTCCCTTTACTGGGAATCCACAGGTATCTAACAGAGGTTTCCAAATTTTCACTGAGTGCGTGTTGCCTCAAAATTATGTTTGCAAATCCTTCTGTAGGTCTCCTGAGGTTAACCATAAGACATCCTGTTACAGCTGCATTGCAAATGAAAAGGGAAGTTGCAGTCCAAGGCTGAAATGTCTCTATTTTGAATTGCTGTGTTCACAAGATCCATTTCCTTTGAATACTGCTCTGTGAGTGGACTTGGATACATTTCAAAAGCTTTCAATTTCTTTTTATTTTTCACAGGGGTTATGCTTTTATTAATGTCTGAAGAAAAGTCTGACTGTAAAATATGAATTTTTATCTCAGAAAACTGTCTTTTAGCATGGCCTGTGGAAAGAAAACAGAAGGATGTTCCTTCCACATCTTTATGAATAAACTTCCTGCAACACTGTCATTTTGGCAACATGCTATCTATCATAAACTCCAGAAAGTGTTTGATGACTCATATCAATGAAGAGACTCTAAGTACATAAAAGCCAACCAGCAACTTCAATCTACTTCACTATGAACAGCAGCTGAGCAACTCTATTTTAATACCCCTTTCCTGTGTATTTTACAGCGCGTAATGATGAGAACTACAATGTTCAGCTTATGTTTTTCTTTCAAAGTGACAGATTAAAATAAAGCAAGCCTCTTAATGGAGACTTTTCAACATGTTATTAGCAAGACAAAAGTTAAAACCTTGTTTTTATTAAATTTTTTGTTGACAAGTAAAAGTTCTCAGACAGAATAATTGCTTAATTTTGTTGCTCTTTCTCTAGAAAAATGCTTCTCTTACCTGTTTTTTCCCACACTTTTGACAGCAAAAGGCTACTCGGTGACTTTAAACAAGAAAACTAAGTGTGGCTGTAAAACAGTAAAATATAATGATGCAGCAAATTTACTCCTAGAGTTTGTTCTAGAAAAGTGCTGTCAAAGTACAACAGTTGACAAGAGGAAAACCACTTAAAAAAGATATGATGTATTCTAGGAGGGAGTCTTATTGCTTGGATTTTAATAGTTTTCATACTGGCAATTCTACTGAATCCTTTGCGACGTGGTGTAACTACCTCTGACAATTTTAAATGCAAAATACACTTTGTATAGGAACAGCATTTAAAATCTGCATCATTTCAAATTTCAAGATACAGTTAGGTACCTCACAGAAAGCTCTTTGAAAATCGAGAGTGAATTCCTAACAGGGCTTAATTACCCTAAATATATTACAGACAGTAAGCTTTTTATTGAAATAAAATGTGGTGCTTTAAAGAATCCCTTTTCTGTAAATGACTTCGGAATCCTCTAGCTATGTTTTTGGCTTCTGTGCTTAGTGCTTGTTGTAGATTACATTCTGCTGTAAAAATCGGAAACAATAACACAGCTAATGCTAGGTGCTAAATAGGAAACGGTAACATGCAAAGGCAACCATTGATCTGCTACAATCTCTTTCAGAAAATAACAAGGGGAAGTTTCAGAGTAGATGAAATCTAGATAGTAAGCAGCACTCAGTGGCTGTTAGTCCTATTCTGTTCAGAACTATATTGAAATACTGTAGAAAACATACGGGGGTTTGCTTATTTACATAACTATGTAGTACTTGGGATTTTTTTTCCCCAATAAAAAATTAGTATTGTGCGGTATGTATGCTAGGTGTGCATGTATTACTTCATAATGATGTTACAAAAGCTAGAAGGAGGGGTTGAAAGTGATCTCTGTTATTCACTTGAAATTATTTTATTATTGGGAGGTGTAAGAGATTTCTATAGTCCCACATCTCAGGCCTCAGTGGTTTTACAAATGTGACATAGCTGTCAAGTGAAAAGATTGACTGAGTTATATCATACATAGATAATTCTGAGAATATATTGTAAGTCAGGTTAACTGTTGGATGTCGACAGAAGGACACAAATTGTTCTACTTTATTTCCTAATATTATTAGTGACACTGTTAGTATGGTTGTGCCTAAAGCTTAACCATGTCAGGAACTTTACGAGTGAAGAAATAAGAAGGAATTAGGGGCTGGGAAAGGGGAAAAGAAAAAAAACCCAAACAAACAAAAAAAGAATAAATCCCTCTTTAGTAATGTTTTTAATCAAAACAGGAAAAAAAGGTAAGAAATGGAGAGACAGATCGTTCATTCCTGGGGTGTTACACCATATGCAGGAGGTTTTAGTGGTGAGGGAATGAAGGAAAAATAGCTTGGCAAGGCTTGCTTGATATATACTATATTAGTATAGGTTTATAAAAGACAGCATCCAGTTGAGGTAAGGAGAAAACAACAGACTGACTGCTTGTTGGAAATAAACTATACTTCCCTCACAGATCTTGGGGAAAAAAGGATCCCAGGTTGTAAGTTCTGTCATACTGTTTTGGGTTGAGGTTTGTAAGGGACTGTATGTTTAAATCCTATGTAATAAAAGGACAAAGAAATGAAAAGAATGAAGCAGGCTGAGGCATGTGCATGTAATTAAGTAGTGGGAAAACCCAAGTGGTTGAGATGGGGAAGAGAGGGTTGAAGAGGGTTGTCAGACTTTGTTGTTTGACCTTGACAGCAGAGCACTCTGAGTGGCCCAGCCAGTGGCTTTGGTGAGTGGTATAATTTTAGGTAAAATATACTACTTTTTGTGAATGGTATAATTTTTAAGAGGCATTCAGCGATGCTGCAGCTTGCTGTTGAGTCCCAGATCCTAAGGTTTCTGGCTTGAAGTTAAAAAAAGTTTTCAGCAAAAACAAGCTTGTTTTTAGCTGACTTAAGCTTTACTATACAAAGAAATGTTTGAAGGACTACAAACATGAAAAAGTTAAAAAACAAAACAAAACTCAACAACGAAAAAAACCTAAAAGCTGGAAGTTACTATGTGAGAAAGGAAGGAGAGGAATTGCAGCAAGCAGCCAAAATGCAGAGGGGAAGATTCAGAAGTTACAGACAGCAGCTGATGTCAGACCTTGCTTGAATTACTTTTTGTTGCTATGCTGGTAACTTCAGATTCTCAGCTGCTCTCTCTTTCCAATGGCTTTTCTAAGTCTACATGGCCTGGGCGAGGGGAAATCTCTATAGATCTTACTGTGACTACACAGTATAAGGCCCCCCCTACCCACTGCTCACCTGAAGGATGTTTTTAAGGGGTTGATCTCAAACCAGTTCTATATTCCGCTTCCTCTGATGAAGTACTGTTTTCCCAAACTGCTTCATGGGGCTGCTTTGCTAGATTCGGGCTCTGTTTGGCTCTTCCGTGCAGTTTCTTTTCCGAGTTCTGCTTACCTAATGAAGGGTAGTGTCTAGGACCCTATAGCAGTTGTTACCCCACTAGATATCTCTCCTTTTTAAATTCGGGGGGGGTGGGGGTGGGGGGGTGGAGGGATGGAATAGGATTGAGGAGGTTGGTACAAAAGAGATTTAAATGGCATCTGTTCTTTCCCCTCTGTTAAGCATCCCTTAGGAAGCTTAATTTTAGGTCTTAAACAGCTGTTTGTCAGCCATCCCACTCCTGCTCTTTTTCTGAAATACTCTTCCTTCCCTCAAGGGGTTGGCAACAGCTGCAGGGCATCTTTCTATGGTTTGGGGCTCCCCAGTGCAAAAGAGTCATTGACAAGCTGGAGAGGGTACTGTGGAAGGCCGTTAAGATGGTTCAGGTTGGGACTGGACAACAAGATATGCAAAGAGAGGCCGGAGGAACTTGTCTCATTTAGCCTGGAAAAGTGCAAGCTGGGGGAGCAGGGAAAATCTAATCATAGTCTGCCACAACACAGAGGAGGGTTACGGGTAAGATAGAGCCAGACTCTTCTCAGACGTCCACAATTAAAGGGCAGGTCCCAATCTGCAATAGGATGTAGGGGTGTAAGGAAAAAAATTCTTTGTTGTGACTGACCCTTTTGGACAGGCTGCCCAGAGGTGCTCTGGAGGTTTTCAAAATGCCTCTGTGTGAGGCTCAGAGAAACCCAGTCTACTTGTGAGATTGCTCCTAATTGGACAAGAAGGCTGCACTGAGTGGTATCCTGAGTCCCCTCCAAAACTACATTTTATGTCATTCCAAGTAGCTCACAAGTGTTGTGGTTCCTTGGGGTAAAATAAGGATGGACTGCTGAAAAACATATTAAGTGTAAGACTTGATATCCTGGTTGGCGGAAGGGTGTTGGTTGAGATTTTATATACATTTGGAGAGAAAGAGACTCTTGAACGGAAAAGGAACTTTGATCCTGTTAAATTAAGCTTTTTAAAAAATGAATTTTGTTTATTTTTTAAAAAGTTCTCTTAAAAAGTACACTACTGGGAAATATAATTAGCTCTAGAGTTGCAACTAGCAATAATAATCCATACTTCCAGAGCACTACAACTTTTTTTGGTTTTGTCCCATAGTGGAAAGCAGCAAAGTTTAAAGCTTCTTCCAGAAAATAAAATTGGGTTTTGAGACTAATAAATAAATCAAAGCTGTAAGTTTTGATGAGAAATATGCAGGAGTACTTGGGGGTAAACCCAATCCTGTTCTTTGTGTTTTGTAATGAATAGTGGTAACGTGGATATGTGGGAAGGTTTGGAGTGAGAGGGGACATTACACAGTTGAGAGAGAAATTGCTGATTCTCATTGATAGAGAAAGAAATTTGCAGAGGAGGTGGGTGTGTGGTATATTGCTGGTACAGAGTTAAAAGCACAGAACTTCAGCTTAGTCTGTCACTGGTTGCTCTCACATAAATAACTTAATTTGTCAAGGGAAACCAGCAGGTAATTCTTCCTAGATGTAAGAATAGAGTGAATTTATGGGGTTTGACCTATTAGGAAACATATGTTCTCAACAGACAATTTCATATACGTGAAAAGTGAACGAATGGAGCAGGTCTCAAAAGAGATCTGAGCAGGTCTCACAAACATAGGATAAACCTTGTTTGCTCTATCCATACAACTTGCTCCAAATACAGCTTAAATAATTTAACTACTTTTTACAATGCCTCATAAGACCTGCAAAGTATAGAATTTGACTAGTCCCCAGAGTTCAATTGCATTTTTTTAAGAATATGTGTAAACTTTCCTGGCCACGAGTACTTATATTATTAGTGTGATACATAAAACATAAAAATTAATCCAATAAAGTTAAAAATTAAGAAATCTGGCATCTGGAGATTTTTGTTTCATGTCAAGTTCTTAAGAAAGACTGAGGAGATGTCATCAAATCCAGGAGACTTTCTGAAGACATTTTATCTCTTATACTGACAATACAAAAAACCTTTATGTATTTTTATGAAGCTGTCTATAGAAGCTGCTTTGAAAGGATTTATTTACCAGTGTCTGTGTGTTTTTGTCACGCTGTGTAGCTTGGATTTACTCACGGCAGTTTATAGGTGTTAGTGGTGGGGATTAGAGTAGTTTTCAGGTTTCACGAAGTAAAGTTACTAATGTTTTTTGATTATAAGTCTCCCTTCCCCTCCCCTCCATCAACATGGTTTTGAGGAGCAAATGTTATATGCCATATTTATACCTGGGTAATGAAGATTGAAGGGCATTACAGATCGTCATTTCTGGTGACCAATATGAAGTGAATTTGAAGCCACGCTTTGAAGCCACCATGTGGCTTATTCTGTTGGATCCAGACATTAACAGATCTGCTCTAGCTAGTAAAAATAGGTGGAAGAATCAGTTCATATCACTTAAAATTAATATTGCCTACTTCTCTGGGGTATTTGTAAGCAAAAATAAGGCTTTCACCACATGCAGTCATTTGGAACACTGTGTCCCAGCATGCAGCATAAAAATCTTCAAAGTCTGTGAAAACCTGTTTTCTTAAGCAAACTTATTTTAAAAGGAACATGAGACTTGTCAGCTTCGGAAAGCAAAGTATATTTAAAAACCTGATACAAGAACAATTGCAACTACATTTTTTCCCATCGGTATTTATACCAGTTGAATGTGTCTTTACTTTCTGTGCTCATGTAAAATATTCTGCCTTTGTCTCCTGTACACAATAATTTATTGTTGTTAAAGAACTTCCTTTGACATCAACTGATTGCCTCAAGCAACCATGAAGTGCTCGTGCACAAGTGAACCAATTCCAGCAACTGAGACACTGCACATAAGAATTTTTTGTTTTATGAATCCATTTTTCAGAAGTGATTACGTTACTTAGACTAAGCCAACCGTGTTAATTCTCTTCAATGCTTTTTGGAATAAGGTTTAGCCTTCTGTGTTCTGTAAACACTACTACTTTATACATTTGAGCAGTTAATTTGAGCTGAGGTGAGAGACGAAAAAGTTTGATTTGAATGTATTGGAACATGCATAAATGTATGCCAAATAGTAGTTATTGGATTGTTCTGAAGTTTTGCTTCAGTTTTATTTTTATAACTAATCATCCTTGCCTGTGGATTCTCCAAATCTACAGAAACTAAGAATATACTGAAATTTAAATACCGTGGTGCTTAAAGGAAAAAAAAAAAAAGTGGGTTTTTTTTTGACCAATTTCTTTCTTACCGAACTCAAGAGTTTATAGAGTCATGCTAATCTCTGTAGTACAAAAAGGTAAGTAGTAAGGCTGAATGGACTACTACATGTCAAAGTATCAGCAAACAACTCACAGGAGCCTATTCCAATATTAGATCTAATATTAGTTCTGTTCGGTCTGTTTATTTTTGTGCGCTCCAAGCTATGAGTTTTTATCCCAGTGCAAACACAGTGCATTTTGGAAATATTTATTGAAAAATCCTTTTTGTGCTATCTTCTGCTCTTGCAAGCTAACTATAAAAGAAACAGAACTGTAGTAAGTTAGCTTGTTTAGCTAGCTAAGCCATTGAAATCTTACAGTACAAGATCAGCAGTTCTCTTCTTCCAGGATTTCTTTCTTTATCCTCTCTGTTCATCTTATGTGGATGCAAGAATTAACAAAAGTTAATAAAACCGTAAGACTTCTGGTGAAATAAGGAGTAAAGTAGCAAAGGAAAGACTGACAGTCTCTTCCATTCATTATTTTGCTTAAAAAAAAAAAATAATTCTGCCCCCCTCTCTGTCTCCAAAATAGTGACAGTCAAGAATTTGTCACAAGATAAGGAAAAAAATAACTAAACATCAAACTAATTACACATATGTGTTTGAAGTAAAAGGCATAGGAAATTATTATATGTACTTTCCATTAGTTACTTTAACATTTATTTAGTTGATATTACCATATGTGTAGATACTTCAGCATACTGTGAGGACTGCTTTGTCGTGTGTGTTCATTATGAAGTGACTGTTTAGGTAGAGCTAAAGCACAAGAACGAATGTCCTGCTGAAAGATGTTTGGTTTTTTTTTTCTTTTTTTTTAAAGGTAACCAATTTATAATCGACCTTGTTTATTAGAACTATTCTTATAAATCTCTTTTCAAGATGGATACTCAGACCTTGCAGTATGACTCCTCCTCTGCTTAAATTTTTTAACTTGTTTGATTTCAATTGAACTAGCTAAGAATAGGAAATAGTATAGCTTAACTGATAGATTGATTTTAATAATTCCTGGGTTTTCTTCCAATAATTTCTTTGAATACTGTGAAGATGTGAAGAATGAGAAAATTATGTTACATAATTCTCTTGTTACTAAGTTTGACATCTGCATTAATGTCATGTGGTCTCTGTGTAAGAAGCTATAAACACATGCTAGTGTTTTTGAGGACATGCATATATTATGAGTAATTATGCAATATGTTTTGTAGAATAGTTTTTGAAATTTTAAAATTATTGAGACTTGAACAACAACCCTTCTATGCCCTGCTTCGTTATGTGCCCAAATAAAACTAGACTGCTCCATTCACAGTACGTGGTATTTACCTCTATTGTATTTGAATGACCATGCAGTCACAATAAGAATGAAAAGAGAGGTGAGAAGGAACAAATTTTTTAAATGAAGGAGAGCTAATCATTTTTGAACGGCCTGGAGGAAGGAAGCAGTTTTACTCCCCAGCTTTCCAGTCTACATTTGGGTAAAAGTTCTGAGGTGAAGCAGGCAGGAGAAGGCCGCGTTTTCCTCTGCACCTCGGTAATTATGATGCTTATTCAGAATTACAAAATAAAAAAATAACTAAGAGAAAGCTTTCTTATAACCAAAAACTTCATTAGAGTCCAGTTTTTTTGTAATTTAGGGACTTGGAACTGATATCTCTTTTGATGAATTGCACCAACCTTGTGATTGTAAGAACAATTTCTTTTTGGCAAGCACGTCAGTACCTCTGTGCCTGCTTCCTGTAGGAAGGGCAGCTCTGTGCTAATCTTCCATATCCTCACACTGGCTATTTAGAGTTATCTTGTGATCCCAAAGGATCAAATGGGATGGTTAAGAGGCAGGAAAAGAGGCATTCTTAGACTGTGGGCAACAGAACTTCTTAGGATGCAGTATTTGGTCACTGATCCCTTAGAAACTTGTGTTTCTTCCTAAATAACTCACATCAGGAAGAGAGTTTTTGTGATCAAGGGCATTGAAACTGTCCGAGGATCCAAAAGTAGGCACTTTATTAAGATCATTGGAAATGTCATTTAGCGTATCTTATACTCCACCAGAAAGAACTACCTAGCAATATGTGACAATCTAAAATTTAGGAAAAATTTGTTTTTGAGCATAAATATGACAATCACTTCAGACCAATATAAGAAAAGATATTCTAACCAGGTACCTTTGGCCTTTCCTTTTTTCTAGAAGCACAATTACTTCTAAGGAAGAAATGTGTGCATTTGTGTGGGTGAGAGGAAAGATGAATTCTTTATTTCCCCCTACAGCTGACCACAGGAATCCCTAAAGTATTGAAATAATAACAATAGAAATTCATTCTAATAGCTACCACTGCAATGGTAGTCTCCTGTAGACAACCTTCTTTTTTAGGTTTCCTCTGTTGTCTGAATGCTGATAAGTCAAACACTCAAAGATTTTTCCATTGTAAATCCTAAATTTTAATTTAACCAGACTGTTGTTAAGAAATCAGTTTGCTCTAGAGTATCAAAGCTACTGAGAGTTCCTCATTCCACAAAATCTCAATTCTGCTCACAGAGTGGACTGAATTATGACTTTCCATTTTCCACTAAAACTGGGAAATTATTGATTTCACAATTAAGATGATTTTTTTTAATCTATTATTTTTCTTTTTGAAAGAAAAAAAAGCATCAGTATCTGTCTACACTAGATGACAAACATGAAAGGGTTTGTGGACTCAATGAAAGACTGCAGTCTTTGTAGCTTACCAGGGAATGTAGTCTATCAAATTCTTAGCTCATCATCTTACTGTCTCAACCTAATTTAATTCTGTATTTCTTCAGGTGTATCGCTATTTGTCACTTCAGTTACACTTTTTAGAACAGCAATTAATTTTTTTCCTTTCACTTCCCTTTGCTCCTATATTAAGTGTTCAATGTCTCTCAGTAGTCTGTTCTCTACTAATGCTATCACATTTGAATACCTAAGCAAAACTGACTGATAGATCTCTTATTGCTCAGCACACCATTTAAAAAAATCTTTCTTTCTCCCAGTTCAGAATGTCTCTGATCTTTGATTCTAGAAAAGGGTCAGAGGACAGAAAATGAAAGCAGTCATTTTATAGTGTTTCTTTTTTATCCCTGGAAACTTCTGAACCTTCTTGTCCAAGCCCAGTCAAATTTGTCAGGGTGGTAGCAGTCTCAGACAAAAATAAATCCCCACAGGTGGTGTGAAAATTCAACAGAGAGGTCAGATACAGGTCAGTATCACCCTGGAAAAGCCAGGTTTAACTCAGTTCTTGCACATACTAACTTGGTGAAATAATTTATATTTTGTTTGCCAATTAACATATGTAAGACTTTGCCTCAGATGATTCTCAATGCCTGACACATCAGGGTTGCTGCTTGGTGAGGGCCTTGTCATGGATTTGTCTAGGTCTTTTTCCTTGTAAAATCCCAAAGAATTAAAATAATAATTAAAAATAATATTTTAGCCTCAAAAGCCGTGTTTTAATAGAATGTGAACGCGAAAACTTTCCTGTTTAATTAAAGACCTAAAGTGACTAGTTAAAACACGAAATAAAACAAATCAAAAAAAGATTCATACACAGGTGGTCTTTTGCCCATGGTGTCATAGCAGAAAAGAATCTTACTTCAAGGCTTGGTTTCACCACTTCCATAACTTTCTGAATTACAGCACACTCAGTCCCCACCAACCTACAGGTTCCTTCTGTCCCATTCTGACACTGGCCTGTAAGTCCCTTTTTTTTTTTTTTTTCCTTCCTGCTGGCGTCCTGCTCACTTACTATACCCTGTGACCTCTGAATCTTCTGTCCCCAGAGGATGCTCAGCTCCTACCTAAAGCAAGAGCAATCCTCAAGGAAATCCTTTTGACTCAGTCACTCTTTGTGAGTGCACTTATAAGACAAATAGAGAAAAAACATAGTGCCTATCATATCTTATCAGCTAGGCACGCAGATGGAACAAGGAAGGAAAAGGAAATTACAGCAGTAAAGAAGTTAGAGGGATGATGGTATGCATTTACGGGGACTCAGATATGTTAACACCTTTTTAGTAACAGAACTTGTTTATGATAAACTGTAGGGAACTCCAGATGAGGCAATATGGTCTTCAATTAAAAAAATTTAGTAAATAGGTCAAAAATTGAAGGAAGTATGAATCAAAGGGAAATAATTCACAGGTCATACTTCTTGATGTTAGATTTGCTTTTTGAAACTGTAGATAGGAAATTGTGTGATCTGTAGAAAAGGGTAGTTGGATGTTCCTCTGGCAATAAAACTACCAGGCGTGAATATAAAGGTAATTAAGAAAAAAATACCCTCTGTTCTGAGACTTTATTGCCCTAAATGCTGAACCCTGAAAATCTCCTGCATCCTTTCTTGCGAACTGTAGCTTACTATTAGAAAAGAATGACATTTTGCCTGCATTAGCCAAAGCTGTCTCAGTTTAGAGGTGCTTTTAGCATGATTAGCAGCCTGCTTTCTGCCTTCCTATTGCAGTGAAGTATCCAAGAGGAAAAGCTGAATGTGATATTTTTGCTGCTTTCTCATAACTCGATTATAAGTAAATAGAATTAAACTTGAAGAGTTTCAGAATGTTCTGCAAGGAACAGATGAGTCTCGGAACACCAAAGCAGCTGCAACAATATGCAGGAGCCAAGATTTTAGATGCGGAAACGTCATGAGTCAGATCTACTTTACGCCCTGTCATTTGGCATGACAGTCCCGTTGAAGTTCCCCACCGCAATAAGCTGCTGTGTAATTCTCAGCTGACAGTCACACCCTTGTTGCGGTGACTGGTGCTGCTAACAAATGTGGCTGAAACAAGAGAAACAGCTTTGAAGGCGCATAAGCGGATGATTCCAGAACAGCCAAAGAGCTAGAGGGACTGTGTATGAACTTCTCAAAAAAAATTGAGTGGAATTTCCTTGTGCCCTGTGAAAAATCAGCCTCAATTCAAGTGGTTTTAGGCAAAACAGAAGAGGGAGTAAAAAGATGTGCAGGTTTGACTTAGTCCAGTGTTTTGAAATATCCTTCCCCCCCTGACTCAAACAAACAAAAAATCTAATCCCACGAGCTGGATTCCTGATACTTCTGAAGTATCCAAAGTTACCAAAAAGTAATCAGAAAGCTACAAGTAGCTAGCTATTTCCCTGAAAAAGGAACCTAGCCTGTTACTTGTGCCTCTATCTCTCCCTCTCTTTGAAACTGTCTTTAAAATAACCTGTCTTGGGAATTCTGAGGTAATTCCCGATCTCTACCTCTTAGTGTTTTTATCCTAAACTCTAAGAACCCAGTAAACGCAGGCATTTGTGCCTTAGTTTAAATACACTTTCATGCTGACATTTTATATGAGGTATCTCACCAATACTGGTATCTGTATAGTGGCATTTAGGATTTGCTTGCTGGTTACAGGGCTGGACAAAAACAAAAGCAACACAGCACATCCACTTTAGAGTAGTATGTCAAGTGAAAAGAATTGCTCCGAGACTGAGATAATCCCTAGAGCATACCGGTTCAGAATGGAAAAAGCCATAGAGCCTTGCATCCTGTAGCGTGAACAGCATTCTTATGATATATTCTGTTCTTCTTTGATGCTTCCACTTTTATTTCCCCTTTCTACATACATAATTTATTGCTTTCTAGGAGGTGGAAGTGTGATGTTGCATAATTTGTTTAGGTTTTCCAGGGGACTAATAAAATAGATTTCCTTCTTTTGTTTTATGGATAAGTACTAATTTATGTTTTTAACAGAATCTGAGTGACATGTAGTGAATGATGTATAATCTCCATCTAGCGCAAAAAGACCCATAAACAGCGCTCGAAGCATAGCATCCCATTCTTATTTGCAAGGTTATATGCCTGCTGCAGCACAAGCAACATTCAGTTGATTTGTAGCAGGATTTGCACCTAAGACTATTACTTAACCAGGAAGCGTATGAGCCCTGCTGTGAGTAACAAACAGTGATGTCTCTGGTTCACCCATAACAGCTGTTCTGGAGATGCCGACTTTTTAAGGCAGCATCTTAATACTGTGCCACGTAACTTAGCTACTTTGTTAGGTCTGTTCTTTATGAAGATGTGCAGAGTTAGGCGCTCATTTACGCTTGAAACATTGGTCACAAGCTTCAAAAGTGGTGTGATTCAACACAATCTGTTAAAGTAACTTGGCTCCGGAGTTTGAAAAGCCCTTGTGAAAAATCTTTTCAGCAGCTCGGGACTGCTTATCTCCTGACCAAGTTGAGAGTTTTCAGCCAGCTGCTAGGCATGGCTTACCATAGAGTACTATGTTCCAACAAATTAATACTGAAATACTATATGTATAGACAACATTGGGAAAGCTTTGAAAGGCCTTCAGTTGCTTTATGTGATGAATTGCATATTGGGAAGAAAATGTGAGCTACGTAGTAAACTGCAGTCAGCTTCACAAACAGTGATTGTCTAATATGAAAACCAGATTTTATCATTGTGTAAGTTACTCTTCCAATCTATTGACCGCAGTCGAGAGCACCCTGTTGTTGATCCCATTCCTGCTTTATTGAGGATCTGTGCAAGCATTTTGGATTAAGGCTTTCCTACGCTTTCACGCTTTTCATCACGTTTATGCAAAACTTCAAGCTGCATGTTCAATTGATCTACAATTAAACACCTTCCCCACAGTGGAAAAACAGAGACCCTGCATGTATGTCTTCTCAAATTCTCTTACTAACCTTATAAGTGTCGTGCAGACTGTGCTATACAGTTCCCAGACAGGCTACTGCAGCGGAAGGATAAGGATTTTTTTGCACTAGTTTGCAAGTGAAGTTCTTGTGACTAAACTTATGCATTCAGAAGAGAACTGAACTTAGCTTTCAAAGCACCCTCTATATACAGGAAACTCGCAAACTCAAGCAGATCAATAGGACTGGAGAATACGTCTAGATGAGTGTTTTCCATCAACATCTGAGTTCAAGCCATTACATTTGCTCGGTGGAAGTTGCCCCTCTATTTGGTCAGTCTCCATAAAACTCTTTGGATTTTAGAAACACCAGATTGGGTGGGCCATGTAGAACAGAATCCTCATCAGTATGTTAAAAAAACCTAAAATAATAAATAAATAAATAAATAAAGGAAATAATGAAATGGAGTTAAACATCTTGTATCTTCTCTTTCCCTCAGAAATTGCTATAAGTTTTATTAACTCAGAACGAGTTAATAAAGTTCTCCAATTATTTTGTTTTAATATCCCCCAAAAAATCAAATTCCATTTTCTTGCCCTTTTTTGACGTGCTTCCTGTACTGTGTGGGACAGGTTCTGTTCTGCACTAAAGTCAAAACTTGGATTGTTTTGACATTAGTCTTAACTAGGATAGCATTAACATCAGCTTGCTGTTCGGGGGAAAAAAAAAAAAAAGAAAAAAATAAGTTCTTATAACCACACTTTTGTGTGATTTTACAAATGCCTTGGAGGACAGAAAAAAATAGTCCCTTGGGTTGTGAAACATTTATCCCTTCAGTCATAAACACAGTGTATTTACAGTTTTAATCACAATTGCAAGCACTTCACACCTTGTTAGTGCTTTTGAATCTAAAACTGCAATATAGATCACTGTGCTGTAACTCAGAGCACCTATGAGAACAAATAATTTGGGGTTTAGAATCCCCAGCGTTCTTTACTTTTTGTATGTATCTTTTCCTTTACAAAGGGAAACGTTGTCTGAATAGCCTGTGAGAAAGTCACAGCCTGTGAGAAATGTCAGAGATCCTCTGTCACCAGTTTCAGGGAGGATGGAGGACAATTGCACTTGCTTTTAAAAAGCAGTTGCAAAGAGAATACCTTTGAAGGTGAGGGTTGCTTTTGTAGGTAGAGGAATGATTTGCCGAGTCCTGGAAATTTAAGTTAGCTATGAGTAGAAAAGCCCATCTATAGATATGAATCACATTTTGAATAACCAGAAAAAGGAAATTAAAGCTTTTTGATGTTGTTTTGTGCTGGATAATGCCCTTATTAACATGCTTTAGCTTTTGGTCAGGCAGTTGGACTAGAGGATCACTGTAAGGTCCCTTCCAATTGAAATTATAGTATTCTATTTTTTTCTATT
Organism: Larus michahellis; assembly: GCF_964199755.1. Lineage (NCBI taxonomy): Eukaryota > Metazoa > Chordata > Aves > Charadriiformes > Laridae > Larus > Larus michahellis. The sequence continues at coordinate 42,182,652 of NC_133900.1, read as the reverse complement.
CTGTTCTAGAGAGGACCTTCCAAAATGGTTAGATCTCTCTCCAAAGTCATGTTTTAGAACAATACTGTTGAAGACTTATCTTTTTAATTTGTGGGAGAGATTGTATTGTGTTGATATTTACTTCTTTCTGCTAGATGAGGATCAAAGTTCTCATTTTCCTTACTTCTGGCTAACCACTGGCTCTATCAGAAAACGTTATTAAGTTGAAGAAATGCTCTATTTCAGTGGTCAGTGAGGAAATCTTCTGAAAAGTTTATCTGGCCTGATTTCTTGTGCCACTGTCATTGTGTGAGCACAGAAAAAGGTATTGGCATTTTCCTGAGCACATCTATAAGCAAATGAACTCACTTCTGGAAGCAGGAGTTAATATTTCTTATCAGAATTTTGAACTTCTTATACAATGTAGAGGATTGCTAACTATATGTTAGGCAAAAAAAAAACCTGAGAAGGAGAAGGTGCTTGCAGTATACGGTCATAAATTTAACAGGGACTATGATTACGATCTTTTTCAGCAGTTCTGAATGGAGCTGGGGGTAGGTTCAGGAGTTGTGAATGTCTGTTAGTAGTCCTGTTGTGAGTTTAAGTTCGTTATTCTTATGGTAAGCAAAATGCTTCCTGGGACTAAAAATATATAATTGATTGTCTGTATTTGCACAATTAAATACTCATTATCTCCAGAGTCAAAATACATAATCCTACCTCTGAAACACAACAAACATAATCCTACCTCTGTAAATGAAAAATTTTTTAGTTTTTTAGTTTCTCATGCCATGACACACAACTATGAGACAGCTACTGTTTTATTCAGCTCTGCTGTTGCTCACCTTGGTCACTGTGGATGAATTATGCAGAGTGTCAGTCTTCGGTATTGTCCATCCATGCCTCCGCTTAGTCTTCATGTTCTACAGTTTCCCTAGTGTAGTGAAGACAATTATTGTTGTCTTAGAAAGCAGGGACTTGGGCAGGCTGGTACAATATTTTCATGTTGCGGAAGTTATACTTAGATAACTTCGTTACTCATGCACTGCTCTCAGAGATGTTCTGATTCAAGGAGATCATACAAATAAATCTTCTGTTATTGAATTTTGTGTACTGAAATATATTCGAATGGTTTGTTTGTTTGTTTTTCCCCTTGAAATTTTAAATGCTGCAATGCACAGACAGAATAGAATTAGCTATGAAGCATTAAACACAGAATTAAGTTAAAAATTTTGTACCATGTGATGGAAGTACTCCCTGCGCCCGAGTGCTTCAGTCATTGGTTCTGTTGTTTGGTAGGGTTTTTAACCTTTTCTAATGGAAGAGATCTTGTACATCTCCTTCCTTTTAAGTTTACGCAGACTTTGTACGTTGCGTTGCAGATGGAGAAAGTCTGCAGGTAAGAAATAAGCAAATTAATCTACCTGCGTGTCCTTGGACTGCCTGAGAAAAACAGGCACCTAGGGCTTAATTCTAAAAGATTTGAACATCAAGTGTTAATTTTGATACTCCAAGCTAGGAAATTCTACATCTGTGCAAGCAAGTTTTGCAATCGTAAAACAAAACCACTACATCCGATACTTTATTGATCCTTTGCTATACACTTGTAAGTGCTGGGGGTTTTGACAAATGTGTTTGGCAAACTTAAAGTAGCTCTCTCAATAAAAAAATGTGACTTTAGATAATACTATAGAATGAACTATATGGGAGTCTTAGAAAAGGTGTGCAGCTGCAGCTTCTGTCAGCAGAAGTTGCTGGTAATAAATGTGAATGAGTGATTTGCCTTACAAGAGGGACTGTTGTAGGTAGGGTGCTTTGCAAAATCATAGACCCTGCATCTGTAATAGATCAGAGGTAGGTCGCAATAACAGATAATGAGCTGTGGAACCACTGATCTTAACTGTCAAGTGCTTAGAAAGTAATAGAGGAGCAGAGAGAGCACTTTAATCTTTGTGCGCAGAAAAAACCTACATATATTTATATATTAAAGAGTAACAGCACACTGATAATTCCTTGATCGAATTGCACAATTCGCAATTAATTTCAAAACCAGGGTAACGTTTTTTTTTTGGACAGAAACATGTCTATGTTGCTACAGTTCTGAGGTTTCTGTTTAACAAAAAGCCTTGTAGAAGGGAAAGGTATTTGTCATTAAGCCCACAAAAAAACGTATGTTGGGATCTTAAACTCAGATATATCCTTTTTGAGTTTGTAATGTGAAGTGAAAAGCATTCTAAATTACTTTTGCCTGCAAACAGATTTGATAAGGTGCTGAAAAGCAGATGTTTGATTGCACCAAATAAGGGAGTCACCAACTCTAAAGATATAAAAAAAGATTAATATGATGCAGGAGTGAGATAGGCTATGCATGCCACAGTACTGAAATTTGATCTCAATGCAATGTTTGGGATTTAAGCTGCCTGGAGCAATTTGTGGCATGAAGCTTTGTTACTTAATTTCCCTTGTGTTGCCTGAGAACAGGTAAGAGTTAAACTTTCACTAAATTTTGAAGTTAGTATGGCAGGTTCTCTGATCTTTGCTTTTCATACTAACCAGTTTATCTTGACACAGACCTGTTAGGTGCTTCACAAGAAAATGCATGCTCCCAACTCTTATCCAATCATAGCTTGCTCAGAACAATCACCTACAAAGTCGACAAAGAAACAAAGCAAAAGAAAGTATAAAAACTGAAATATTATGGGTCAGATTTTCCTGGTATGACTTTCATTCGCATCAGTGAAATTATCTGGTGCAATCTGGTCCAATAGTAGGAAGAATGCCAAAGTGTGCATATGTGGAAGCTTGATTTAAGACTACATACAAATGGTATAAAGAGTAACAACGAAAAGTCTTGATTAATTTTGTATTAATATAATGGAAATATTCATTTTGTTCTTGCTTATGGAAAGGTACATAAGGAGGAGTACAGACTGAAGCATAAATGAACTCAGCCACTGCTCTTATAATTCAGAAGTCAAAGTTTCATAAATTAAGAACAGGGAAAAGCATTTAGGAAGAAATGATAGAAAATTCTTCCATGAAGGGCTTAATGGCAAGGAAAGATGATGAGGAAAATGGAAGAGAAGACAAAACTGTCTACCCACATCTCATTTCACTCACTTTATATATCAATACCTGGCAAATGGAATGGCAAAATTAGTTTAGAAGAGACGACTTAAGTTATATTAATGGGAAAAACGTATTTATGTTATTGTGCTTAAGGAAAGGACAGGCTTGTGAAATACTTGTGATGAATCAGCTAATTGTATGCTAGCATTCGTACATATTCAATTATTAATATCCCTGATGTTGTCTTTGTCTCTATGAAATGCATTTGCTGTTCTTAGACAGGATAGGGCTTTTGGTAACCAGGACAGAATAATTGACAGATATCTATCTGTATGGAAATTGCTTATTTTGTACGATGTTACAATGAGAGGGAGCTTCTTTCTTTTGTTAGGAAATGTTTTTCTTGTTTCAGAAGATTCACTGTTCCACAATAGTGAAGTAAGTAAATAGCAGAGAGAGGAAAGACCATGGAAACAGGTACAGAAGGGAGGGAGGGGAAGGATTTTTCATATGACAGGAACCATATATTAGATGAAGAGTAGTAAAAATAAAAAGGCTTTAAAAAAAATTTACACGGTACTTCAGCTGTGCTCCCAGCAATAGTATCAGTATACTTTTTTACATGTTGATTCTCAGAACTGGAAGTTCTTAGGGAAATGAGTCGCTACTAGAAGAAAAGCATAGCACTACAGGAAAAAGAAACTTATTTTCTTAAACTCAGATGGAGTTCAAAGCACATTCATCTTTTGACAGTGTAAAAACATAATTGGATTCAGCCTTTCAGCTCAAGAGAATCTCCAAGAGAAGACTTTTATTCACATGTGATTCAAAGTGCATTCATCTTTTGGCCACATACAAACTGCTCAATCCAGCTTTTTGGACTAAGTGACCTTTTTCAGGGAATTAGGAACATCGAAGAGCAGAAACAGCACTTAAAGTAACTCTCATTGCAAAGTGGAAGTGTATTTCTGGGTCAAAAGTCAGTCCACTGTCAGCAAGATGCCCCATAGCTGAGGACAGTGATGGTTGCATTCTGAAGGATATATGAATAAAAGTCTTTTCTCAAAAATTGAGAGAAATGTTTTTTATATTGAGAAAACTTCCAGGATTGTAAATAAAAAGTACAAGTAATAAAATGCTCAAGTAATGAAGGGAAGGGTGTACAGAGAAAATACACTCAAAAATTTAATGGTTGAAGTTCGGTTGCTTAAGTGGGGAAGAACAAAATCGCTTTAACTTTTGGAAATAAATTACTATTAAAGATGTGAAAATGCTTGAAAAATAATGATTAGAAGAGTTTAGAGAGAGAAAAAAGGGTAAACCAGCAATTTCTAAAGAAGTTTTTATAGTATTTACTTTCTTAATCTGAGGCTCTAATTCTGTGCTATACTATAAAGACTGTCCTTTGAAACACCTCACTAATATTAATGTTAGAGATTGGTTGGGGTTTTGTGTATTTTCTTTTTAGTTTTGGAGTGGGTTTTATTGTTTGGTTTGGTTGGTTTTTTTCCTTTTTGATAGTGGGTCTTTGCATTACAGTATCATATGAGATGCACAGAGCAAAGCCAATATATTGTTCTGAGGACAAAGTGATGACACTTGCAGAAATCTCTCAGGTGGAGATGAGAGATAGGTGTATGTAGTGAGGAGTTAAAGGAAGTAATAAGGAAAAACTGATAGATATTTGAAAATAGAAATAATTTTTTTCTTAAATTACTATTTTCTCACTATTAAATTCCAAAACATGAGAGTGAGCAGGCTGCTGGTAAGCCTAATTGTTCGGTTTGGTTTGTCAGGGCAGCCTCACAGCTTGTCAACCCTTGTGCGTTATTGCCTGTTTTTTTTGTTCAAAGCAATGAGATGACTGCTAGTAATGATATAATTCCCACACAGTAAGACATACACCAATTAACTCAAGGCTAGGTTTCTGGATCTAATCAAGCACAATGAAAAAAATGCACACATATGCAGATTAGGAGGGTTCATCTTTCTTTTTCCTTTTAAAAATCAATCTGTCTACCTGCTTTATAAAAGCAAGACTGAACTTCCTGATGGGCTTGGTTCATCAGACACAGAGAATGATTATTACAAGTGTGACCTATAGATGCTGAGCCACCCAGGAAACTGCAACTGGTTTAATAAAACTGAAAACTATTCAAAATTGTTTACATGATTTTCAGAAAAATCATATACAAGTAATTTGCAGCTTATTAATTAAAGTAGTTTATCTTCATGGCTTTGTGCTCTGGTTATTTTGAGCATCAAAATGAAATTAATGCTTCATGTTTATATAGTGTCTTATTTAACTTCACTTTCTCAGACCTTTGGAGTCCAATGTAGAAAAATGGACAAGAGCAACTTTACGCAGTATACCTTTAAGGGTAGAATAGTTGTAGCCATTAAATTGCTCCTCTAGGATCTCTTGTTCATCTGGTAGAAAGTAATTACTTGTTTCAAAGGTCAAACACTGCTTGTGGCAGGGACCATAACATGTATCTTTCACTTAGTTAGGATGGAGGTACCTTAACTACAAGCCTGAAACCACATTCATTTCTGTGTTTTATCTCTAGCCTGATAGATCTTCATTCCTACCTGCAAGAAGGAATGCCCCTGGTTCAACTGAAGGAAATGTGGAAAATGTCTGATTAGCTCCAGTTTCTAGTGATGAATCTGATTACTCTCTACTGATTTACAGCTCAAGTCTAAGAGTTAGTCTACAGACATGAGTAAAAATTTCCATACTCACAGTCTCCATTACTCCTTGGAACTGCAATATACTGACTTCCTTATTTTTAATACAACATCTATTGCGTTCCTTTTAGTTATTTAAATAGCATCTTACATAAAACCTCTTTTTACACCCCTTTTATTCTTTTGCTTCAAGGCAGAGAAGTTTTCACATACAGTTTCAGTTTCTGATTGGGATTACTTTCACGTCTCTCCCACTGGTATTGTTTCCATTTACCCACTTCTATATCTGTCATATCTCATCTTACTTCAGTCATTATTTTTTGAACCTCCTCTGGTTTTTCTTTCCATCTGTGTAGTTTATTTCTCTGGTCTTAACTACTTCCACCTTATTCATGGTGTCCAACTGGAGTAATTGCTACCCAGTTTTTACCTATTTAGGTTTTGACATATTTCATGAAGTCTCAGATGCATCCTTTTTGCTGTTGCCCAGCAGGTTTCTGACTTTTTGTTCAGAAAAAAAAAATGGAGGCGCATTTTTTTTCTTTGTTATTTTCATCTTTTCAATTGAAAATACTTTTTTCTTTTTTTTTTTTTTTTAAGTGTAGATTGTACATTCAGCAGTGGTAGTGTGCTGAACAATCATTCTCCTCTTCTTGGCAGTTTTATTTGCTGCCTCAGCTGGATGATATATAGAAGATGGGATTAGTTCTAATGTATGTATATATTATTTCTGTGTAGTGTACTGATAGAGAAACTGATATTTGTCTTCCCTTTTTATATCATAGATGTGTTACCATCAATTCCTTTTACTTCCCGTGGTTTTTACTTTTCTGTCTTAAAGCTGACTCCTCGTTACACTGCTGCCTATTTACTGCCGTCTGTATTTCTCTGCTCTTGTTTGTATTATTTAGTAGTATTGTGTCAAATCACAGCTTTAAGGCAAAATTTGAAGAAAAACCTACTTCTACAAGTTTATCCTTTGTGTTTCCTGATATGCAGCTGTAACTCTAATATTTTAACATTTCTACCTTCAATAACTTCTGTAATTCTTGCTTAGCTTAAACGATGAGATATTGACTGCAGACATTATTCATTTAACTTGATGGCTGTGGTGTTAGCCAGATTCTGTGAAACCAACATGTCACTTTTGAAATTGGTACTCTGTGCAAGTCTCAGATAAAATGTTGGTCCACTGTCTTAAATATCTACCAGTAAAAGTGTCTCAACCAGTTTTTAGATGTTAGTTTAGCTGATGATTCATGATCCAATATTGTATTGTCTCTAAGTTTTTTATAATGAAGAGTTAAGGTTGTTTTTTAAAAAGGATTTATAGTTTTGGAAGTAGCACAGAATATGTTAATTTAATCAATTCTTATTCCAAATATACTTAGACTCCATTGCAGTGGTGAATTGCTCTCTTCATATAGGAAAGAATGATTTTCTGTTAATTACTATGCTATGTTGGATGTAAATGTTTGAACAAGCCCTATTCTTAAAGTAATAAGCCTTGATCTTAAATACTGAAGAATAGGTAGGATCCCAACATTCACAGTCCACTTCAAAAGATTTATGGGTAAAGGATAAATCTGGCTAAACCAGCTCTGTATCTCCAAAGTCCTAAGCAGTTAGAATGGGTTTTCTTTATTTTATATAAATCAATACAATGATTTCAAGGGACCTAAATAAATTCCGGTGTTTCAGTTGTTATTCAGAAAGCCAGGATGGTTCTGTAGACTCAGAAAAACTAAATTTTTGTCTTGAGCAAAAAGACTGCACAAAATTGTTGCCAAGCATTAAATACAATGTAAAACTGGAAACCGTAAACCTGGGTCGATTTAGATGAGATACTTCCTTTCTAGAAGATTAGCCATTCAGCCATAAAGACAGGCATGTAATAAAGTATTTCCTGTGCTTTTTAAAAAACTACTGTCTACAGTGGGAGCTCGGATGCCATTCACCCAAAACAACAAAACTGAAATTACAACTCTGAAGTTTTGGCTTCTTTACAGAAGTGATGTACAGCCAGGCATGCAAAGGAAGCAAGGAGTTCATAGAGTTCCTCTTTGTTGTTGTTGTTTTGTTTGGTTTGTTTTGTGTTAAATTCGTCTTTCTCTTATACAATGTGAGATCTCCTTGACCTCTAAGTTTCTGTATTGAAACCTAATTGTTATGTGCCGTAGAAAAATGAATGATTGACCTGTCTTTATTCAAATATGAACAAGGAGACATTCTGAGGCTGATAAATCCCTCATATCACACAATTGAAATTCACAGAATCACAAAATTCTTGAGGTTTCGAAGTGACCTCTTGAGATCACGTATGTGTCCATCCCACACCTTCCACCTCTCAAGCAGGGTCAGCTAGAGGAGGTTGCCCACAATGTGTCCAGTCAGGCTTTGATTATCTCTAGAAAGCGGAGAATCCACAACTTCTCTGGTAAAACCTGTTTTGATCTTTGAGCACCCTCATAGTAAAAATACTTTTTCTCATGTTCATGTTTTTTAATTTGTGCCCATTGAGCAATTCCATCCTTGATGGAAGTCACTTGAAGCGCAGGCACAAATTAATTGTAAGGACAGAAATGTAAAGACACTTATATTGATCTAGTATTTTCTCTAGGTTCATAGTTTGTGTGGAATTTCTTTTACTTTATTCTAGTCATTTTTTAACCAGTAAACCTGAAGACAGGCAGAAACTGAAACTAGAATTACTAAATCCTAGTAAATTGCATTAAAGATGTATTCACACAACAAAATAAATCAGTGCTACAAACACAGGTATTTCAGTATATTAACTCTCATAATAGGTACTGATGGTTTGACACATCATCCCTTAGCTGTCTCCTCTTTCATGGTCCCTGAGGGAGATAAATTACAGAAATATGTAATACTTCTATTTGCAGGACAACAGTAAAACAGCCTCTTCAAAATTATACGCATTCTCTGAATGATTCTGACAAATAAAGTAGAAGCCGAGTGGGTCCGATGTCTTAAAGCATGATTCACGATCAGGACAAAAAGAAAAAAAAAAGTTATTGTACTTTATGTTTCGAGATCTCAAAAAGAGGGCTAAACTAAGGCAATGTGTATCTCTTTCTAACCCCACACCCTTCCCCCAGTCTCCATTGTCATAAATCACTGTGCCAGCCTGAAATATTGCGAGGGACTTTGGGTAGCTGTCTAGTCATACACCACAGATGGACAAACCTGCCTAAAAGACTTGGCAGTTAGCAGTTGTTGATTTATGTTGAATTCCACAATATTGTCACAGACTTAATGCTGTAGTTATATTTTGGGTTTATTTCTGTAAAAATCTCTGCACCTCCTTTTAGCAAGGCAAGATTTTTCAAGATCCTTGGCTGAATATGGTCTCAACTGATTTGTGAGGTAGTACGTACGAGCCAATGCTGAGCTTGTCTAAACACACAGACCTGCCCTGGAGATTACATGGGGTTAGCAGAACAGCTTGAAGACGAGCCTTGGAGGCAGCAGTGGGTTCCATTCTCTGAAACCATATGTGCTCTGTGTTTATTTCCATCCGTGCAGTGGGTAGTGGTCTGGTAGAGCCTTGTGTTGCACAACATCAGGGAGTCAGGGCGATAAGAATCATTCTGCCTCTGAGGTCCTGTGTTTACATGTAATGTAGATCAACTGCCTTCTCTGTCATCCCTGGAAAAAAGTATGTAATGTACACTTTTCTTGGTTTGTCATTGTGAGGGGTAGTGCAGCCTTTCCATCTCTGTCCTTCAACAGAATTAGCGTCATTGTTTTATGCTAAGATAAATGTGAGATCTGAAATCTCATATGGCACCTGGTAATGGGTGGGCATTCCGTTTTTTGGGTGGGATTCAAGACTAGCACCTAATATTTACTGGTGCTTGACTCCCTATGATAATAGTAGGAATTAGACACCTTGCACAGACACACACAGACTCCTAACTGTAGTCATCCTAATATTGGATGTAGTCCCACCCAAGAGCTGTCTCCCTGTTTAAACCCATTTAAATATGTGGCTTGCATATGACTCCTGAATCTGGCCCACTTACTGCTGATGACACAAATTTGGGTATAACCTTCAAGTTATATTTCACTTAGGTTTTGGCTTTCTGAAGAAAAAATACTTTAAATTTTTCCTATTATATTATTACATTTGGCCAAAACGCACTGTCATAGTTGTTTGCTGCTCATCTGCAATGATAATTAATTCATAACCTGTTTTCATCACTTGGAAGAAAACCATTCTTATACAATCTGCTCTCGCTGTTTTTTTTTCGGTCTTCTAAATATCGATATCAGTTCAGGTCAAAAGATAGAAATGAATACTGAAGGTTTAAAATACAGAAGGAAATGAGCCGAGGCTCTTAAAAGATGTTTCAAAACTAACGAAAATCTCATTGTATGAAATACTTGATATAAAATGGAAAAAGATTTGAAATGTACCTTACAAATTTCAGTGTGGGCTTAAAGTATAACTATTTCTGTGAGAAATATTAATATATGTGACTTGTTTTGAGAATGCATGTTTTTAAGCAAGTTATAAGCAGATAGGAAAAAAATGAAAACATCATTTTTTTAAAAGTTAACTTTAGCTACTAAGCACTCTTTTTATTAAGTAAAGACCACTTTACATAAAAAATAACTTCTGGATTCACTGTGATGTTTACAATTCATTCAAGTTTTCCACATATGTAAAATAAGGAGACACATGACATTAAATAACTACTTTTAAAAAACTTGTTTGGAACAAAATGCCATCCAAATTTGTATAATATCCATTCCCACAGATTTTATACACCTCAGTAATCTCTTAACCACCTGGCCACTCTTGAACATGACTAATCTACATATTGATAGTATAAATTAACACGCTTATAAGATCTAAGAGCAGGTTTCAAAGGAGTCTTTCTGGAGCTAGGCATCCAGCCTTCAATCATTTACACAGGCTTATTTAGAAACTCAAATGATACATTTTTCCTTTAGATTATAGCAAAAGAGGTAACCTTCTTCCATGAAAAATAGCTCCTCTACATAACAGTAATTCTCAGACACTCTTTCTTTCTGCACAAGCCCATGAGATAGCATGACCTTAAGTTCCTAATCAATAAATCAAAACTGCTTTTAGATATCATATGCATTGTGACATTTAGAAAGGCTGGCAAGATGAATGTTAGGAATGAATTCTCAGTATCATTTCTATACTCACCAAAATGTGTTCCCCTAGAAAGGAAGACAGATTGCCTTTATTTCTGTTTGAGACTTTAGTTCTCTGCTCAACCTTATTTCAGTTGTAAGAAAGGCAAAATGGTGATGTCTGTTTTGAAGTCCCAATTACCCTCATTTATGACAATGGAAAGTTTAACCGTATTGAGGCTTCTTTGTGTTTTAAGCCACTGAAGCACAATCCAAACACTTAAATCTATGGAATCAAAGGCCATGTGCCTTTGAGGTAGGTGACATTCTGTCTGTAGCCCAAAGGCTTGACCTTTCTTAGCAAGGTGCAACATTGTACAGACTTGTCTGTGTCTTTCCCACTGGGAGCTTTAAATAGGAGCCAGGCAATTTTCATTTTCCCTTTTTAATTATTCCATGCTGCAAGTTGGATTCTTGTGGCATAATGTTAATTAGTTGGAAACAAGTGAATTGCAAACTTTTGACACTGCAAGAATTTTTCCTCTGTCCTCTGAGAGTTGGTAAGCACTGTAAAAGAAGAAAGATTCTGTCATTTGCTGTTGCTTGTGTTATTTTTGCCTTTCACAAACTTAAGCTAGGAAAAGTCTGTGGCTTCATTTTAGTGGAAAGTAAAGACAATGGTGTCGAGAAGTAATATGTAATTGTTGGTTTTATTCTGAAAATGTCTATCGTGGCACACAATTTATTATGGCATGGCTAAGTAAATTTGGTGTTATATTCTGCATGCCGTGAGCTATTCTGCCATGCTTCTCACAGATTTGGGTGAGAAAAGACCTCTGGAGATCACGTGGTCCAACTCCCCTGATCAAGCAGGGTTAGCTAGAGCTGGTTGTCCAGGATTGTATCCAGCTGGGGTTTGCGCATATCCACAGATGGAGACTCCACGACCTCACTGGGCAGCCAGCATGTACTGCTGTGTAGGATTACTCCTCCCCTGTAAAACTGAGGATGATTCATGTCACGTCACTAGAGATAATATAGATGTTTATGCTCAAAAATAAGGATGTTAAGTAATTAATATAACTTTTGGTAGGACATTTCCCCCCCCCAAATTAGAAGATTTGGGTGGGGTTTTTTTCCTCATTCTTCAAAAGGGGAAGAACAGAATCTTGGACTGCCGGGAAGTCAGGGCATTTAAAAGGGGGTTTAGAGGTTCTTTTTTTATTGCCTTTTATGTTGTTTAAAATGTCACCCTGTTCATAAGAGATGTTCTTGGTCACTTTAGGTCCAAATACGTATTCCTTTGGCATGGTCTGCTTTCAACCAAGTCACGTTTGGTAACTGTGGGGAAAATAACACTGAAAAATAATTTCAGTTGAATCTTTTCTTTAGTTGGGGTCCTTTCAGTTAGTATTATTAGTAAGTGACTGGGTGTAGTTTTATATTTAATTCGTTCAGTAAAGTCGAGATCATGTGCAATATGCATCATAGGGAGATGAGATTTGGCATGTCTATACTGTGTAATGGTGTGCAGGAATATTTGTATTGCCCCGGAAACAGCTCGAGGGGGTGGTGTGCAGCTGTGCTTTCAGCCTGCTGTTCTGCTTAAGATGCATGATGTTTCATCATGCAACGCAGCAACAGCCTTTGTTTCTGTTTTAGGTCTGAAAACATGTCTTCCGAATTACATTCAATAAAAGTCATGATTGGGGAAAAAATCAAGTAATTTTTTGTTGTTCTTATTTTTCTGCTGGTTCCTCATTCCTCTGGGGAAAGTTTTGTGAGGCCTGAGGTTTTGAATCTTTAGAAACACAGTGGTGAACATTAACACAGCTTTTGAATAAGGTTTGTTCACTTGAGAGGAAGCTTTTCTTCTTTTTCTTCTTGGACTGGTACAGGAGAGCAAATGGACAACTATGCTTAATGGAGAAGTGGTGTCCCCTTAAAAAGGACTGTCTTATTTTGCTGTCTTCCAAGCGACTGGAAATTCATTGTGTGTTTTAGTGCAGGACAGGTCAGGTATGAGCAGTAGAAATTCATGTGACCTATTTATTCACCTTACTGCAACACAGAATTGAGCCTGCAATGTATACCATGTTTCAGATTAACTTGGATAAATGCTTCATGCTCCAGACCCCCTTAAATAAGGATTAAATTGGTAACACTGACCAGAATTGAAATGAACTGTCAGTTGTTGATGTTGCAGTAACAAAACAGTGGAAATCTGCATCAGCATTTGAAATCTGTAGTTTCCATGGTATGCTCACTTTCCCTCTGAACACCTGTAAACAAGAAAACATGGCTAAATATGTCCTCTGTCCACTTTTCTGAGCTCTTTTCCTTCTGCTCCCCCGTACATACGTAGTATATAGGTAGATACACAAGGCAACAGTTATTGTGAATATGTTTGGTATGATCATCATGAACATTATGAACAATAAACATACTTAAAATGCTGGTGACAGCTTGAAGTAGTTTTCACATATTGTTTGAATATCTATGTTCTGTCATTCCATATTATGTTTCTTCCCTTTTTGGTTATTGGAAAGTTGTGAACATGAGGAAGAAGTTCAAATAAAATTAACTCTACAGCCTCTTTCCACTTCATAAACTAATTCCACTGCAAACCTCTTCCACGTGTGTATCTTACGTAAAGACTACATTAAAATGAGTAAGTGCTTATCTTGTGAAATAGTTTGTATTTTTTGAGGGTGCAGTTGAAATAATAAACTGAGAAGAGGGTAAAAAAAGTCATAAATGGGCATATGAATTAAAATAGCATGAAAGGAATGGTAAACTCAATTTAACTATAGGTAAAATCTGTCATTAGAGAAATAGTGTGTTTGATATTGGACAATATTCATGGGGTCATAAACTATCTGCTTTTATTTTAGGTGGTGAACAGAGAATAGGGATGGTGAAAAGCAGTGGAAGACTTGGTTTTCATGTTACCAGTCATCATTATGTTTTATTTGACAAAATACCATGATCAGGTGACATGGTTTTGAGTTGAATTTCACTTTGCCACTCCAATCTAAAAGAGGCAGTGAGAGACTTTGGGATTGAGCACAGACTGAACCAATTGTCCTGGCCAGACTTTCATAGTTTGATGCTGAATCCAAACCAGATGCAGAGAAAAGTGGTCCTCTGCCTTTCAATAGAGCACTGATGCAAAAATACATCTTAGGAGTCAGACATTCTTTTTAAGACTTTGTCAGGAGGAGGAGGAGGAAGGAAAAAAGGAATGGAAACTTCACTGGAAATACAAGTGAAGGGGCATAGTATCTTCTTCATTGCAGAGTTAATTAGGTTAATATCCTTGGCTGAGTCATAGATGTCAGTATTTCTGCTTTGTTAGGAATGTCGTGGTAAGATAAGCACAGCAATTACTATGTCCTGATATATTCCATACTTCAAAATAACAGTAATATAATGATGTTAATCAAACATAAGAGTATAAGCAATTAATTACTATGTTCCAGAGGTTATATTTGAAGGCACCTTATGTAGTTATTTAACTTCCTGGTTCCCCTTATATCAATAGTGAACTGGGAAAAAAATGTATTTCTTTTGTAGCTTAAACATACATAAAATCTTTGATAAAAATAGCAGTAAATCATCAGTAACAACATACAAAGTGAGACCACTATCCAATTTTCAACATAATTCCTCAAACTCAATGTGTAAAATATAGACTAAAAATAGAATATAGATTGCATGACTACATGCATTACCTATTAAAAGTAGTATTTTTGTTACTGTATTTATATAAACAAATAATAGTGTGCGTATAAAATGTTGATTTAAATTTGAAATTGAAGTAGTAGTCAATCTGCTATCATAATGAGACAGTTTTTTTGTAACTTGGTGGAAAAAGTTCCATTATTATTTGTGAAGCAATATGTTAACCTTAAGATGCCAATTTGATTTCATTTTCTGTCCCTCATTGTAGATATTACCTGAGAGTTACTGTCAAAAACAGTGAGAGTAGTAAATAATATACTTCAGTGTGACAATTTTTTGAACACTTCAAAGATAGAAATGTGCTTTATGCCTATTTTTCAACATGAAGTGGTCAAAATTTAGGATTAATATTTCCTGTAGGATTAGTTGTGACTTCTCTACCGCAAAAAGAACCAACACCCCTTCTCTGTCAGAGTTCCAAGCAAATGTTATCACAAAGATGATAAACCTTTTAGGTGGTAACAGAGATGCATTATGCCTTATCACCTACTTCGTTTCTCAGATGCTCTCCCTCACTGTAGAAGCTGGCACTTTTGAAAGCAATGGGTCATGCTGGCATAGTCAGATTTTACTTTGAAACTTTGGTGCTGAAACTAAGAACTTCAATTATTGTGGCTCAGTTCTGGAGCTAGAGCAAACGCAGGTCATACAACACTGTAAAGTGTCAAGCATTTTTAATTCGTATTGTGCTTTGAGGGTAGTAAAAACTTCCTGAAATAATGTAACCTATAAAAACTGCTTTTGTATGTTTTGGCAAAGCCCGGATATAAATAAATAACACTAAGACATCAGCCCAAGTTGATTAGCTAATTGTAAATGAAGAAAACTGGAATTGCAAAGTACAAACAGCTGCTTTAACATACACAGAACAGCATCCTTGGGACAGATTATGCACTGATAACAACCAATGCAAATATTGAAGCGTGTAACATTTTGTAACTAGCTTTCTACTCTCTCTGAAAGGAATCCCTAATCTATTTCGATAAATTAGACAATGCTATCTTAAGCAAAGTACCAGGTCTTTGCTGAGTTAAATCATTTTGACTGAAATAGGTTAACATACAGTTATATGAGAACCATAGCTAGCAAAACCACGAGGAACAATAGCTTGTGGTGTAAGGGTGACAGCAGTCAGCTGGGCTCAGGCTGGAGGCAGTTGACTGAAGATGTATGATCGTGTCCTAGCTATAAATACAGGCTATGGTTTTCTTTCAAATTCTTTTTCTTCTCTAACATTGCTTGCAGGCATCTAAGTTGTTTGATCTAACCTCCACCTCAGGTTTTCCTAGGTGTAATTCACATTTACTTGCATAGGTGGATTTTCCCCCCTGTTATATTTTTTCTGATTAGAAGGAAATGTGAAGTTACATTAGTAATACCACAAGATTTTTAAAGCTATATGGGGGTAGTTGTACACGTTTTATGATATAAAGGAAACCAATTGTGTATAAGTCTGCTACTTGGAAGTAATTTGACTAGTTTCTTTTAAAGGTGTAGCTAAAGGTTTGATCTAATATTAACATAAAAATGGGGTGTTTGGAAGAACTACTGCAGACAAGATATTGTGCTTTTCCACAGAGTAGAGAAGACAAAAACAGGTCCTGAAATCATGACCCATACAACGGACCTGCATTATATGTTTAATTGACTCTCCTGTAACAATTCTAATCTCTGTAGACATTTTTCTAGGTGGTCTATGCAAAAAGAGTGTGTGAATTACTTTAAGTTGGGGGGTTTGGGGTTTTTTTGGTTGGCTGGGGGCTTTTTTGGCTCTATCTCAAACATGCTGATTTGGTACTGCAGAAAAAAAATATTTTCTTTGTAGTTTTCACAGTAGACAGCAAAACGTGCACGTGTTCTCCAGCGATTGCTAGGGCCTGAAGAGAAGTTAAGATACAATGTCTAAGTAGCAGCAATAATTCCAGTGTTCTCTTCTTGGAGAAAGCAAAGCACATCAATCCAGCAGGAAATAAAAGAACTGGAGCCAGAAGATTTTATTTGTTCAGTTTTGTGGTTGGAGAAAAGGCTGTCTCACCAGGCTGGTAGTGAAATATAAAATCAAGTGAGACAACATATTCTTAGGTATTATAATTTTTTTCAAATTAAAGATGTTGCTTTAAGACAGTTATTCTTGTAGAGGCTTGAAAGGCAAAGAGAATTAGAAATAAAAAATCTGATCTTACACTCTACCATAATGTATACTACCAGTATTAGACACAATCTTATAACAGAAACAGTCAGATAAAAAAACAAAACAAAACAAAAAACAAACAAACAAAAAACCACAACAAAAACCCCCTGTGTTTGTAGTGACTTTTTTTTTATTAACTGTACCCAAGGTGAGGTATAAGGTGGTTGTGTCCAGATTGCTCATAAGATGAAGTTTGAGTTATTGTAAATCCATCTTTTTCCCTTCTGTTTTCCTAACAGGATTAAGACCCGAGGTGAAAAAGTGAGACACCATGTAGGCTGTGTGGGAAATTAAGGAATTTTGAGGCTGAGTCAGTATCAGTAACCAAAAGCCCAATGTAGATCTATTCACAGAAATCAGGATCAAGACAAGTGTGCAGCCAGTCTTGTAAGACTGACAACCTAAAACAATTGGCCTTGAGAAGCAACCTGTACAAATTCAGATCTAAATAGATCTAAAACTGGATTTGTTGCTGATGGTTGTCTATAGAAGAGCAAAAGTTTTCATCCTCTGATATTAGGACTGTAAAAAAAAGGAATTCAGTTTTTCACTTGTATACTTTTATACCTTTATAACTGAGAAGAAAATCTGGCTCAAATTTCTGTTTTGATGTCCCCCGGATAAGAATATTACCCAAATCCTCAAAACTGATGCACACTTTAGTTTCCCCTGAACAGCAGCCCTTACGGCCATCTGTTAGCCTGGCTTTATTCCTAGGCAAAAATTGTTGTGCCAGTTTAAAAATGGCATGGAGGGCCAACTGGTAGAAAGAAGTAGTTTTCATCTCTTCTCCCTCCTGTGGTAGCCTTCATCAGATATCTCTCTAAAATTTACTAAACTAATTTATTATTTTTTTTTTAACTGTGTCTGGTTAAAAAGGTTAATCACAGAAAGTTAATTGCCCATGTATCTCTCTAGCCAATATTAATCTTTGAACTCCACCAATTTAATTTTTGTCAGATTATGACTGAGATTTATAAATGTCAAAAAAGGAGAATGGAGTTAAAATAAAAGATCAGGTGAAAATTAAGGAAAGCACTAAGAAACACATGAAATGTTTTTAATGGCTCAAGTTGTGTGACAGAATACCTTTTTTCTCTTTTTTTAATAACTTAATAATTCATTTTATATTGAGCCATTCTGCAGGAATCACGGCCCTCATGTTTATTTCTAAAGAAAGCCATTAGCTTTAACAGTGTTCTTACAGTTCAGCCTTGGGATATCACACACACTATAGATTCTAAATGAATAAGTACAATGATTACTAAAGCATCCAAAAGAGTTTACTTCTCTGTGATTATCTGGAAAGAGGTGTGCAAACGAATTTTCTCCAGAGGCTGCCTTGTAAAGAAATGTTTATTCTAGACCTGCAGCCTTGCAGCATTTCAGCTATAAAGCTTCCAGTTATTTTAAACACTTCCAGAAATTGTTACTGTTATTCCTTAGCGTGGGAATCCTTCAAGTGGTCATACATGGCATACAGCGCTAGAAATATCAGCCAGGCACCCAGCGCCTGCCATCTGGCTTAGCACTTGAAAGTAAAGTGTGTCTGCCACACACTGAAGTCACCGTGTGGCCTTGGACCATGGGCAGACTGACAGCCACCTTTAATTCTTCTACGGTGGACATGCTGCCAAAGAAACTTGTAGACTGATATCGAAAGGAATGCTGGGAACACAAGCAACTCACCAGTGGTGGGCTCTTGCTGCTGAAGCAGTAACTCAGTTTAAAAAATGCCTCCACTATGCAAAGCTACGAGAGGAAAAATACATCACCTCTCTTATCTCCAGTTAGACTAATTTCGTGCATATTCTATGGAATTCAATAGTACCAAATGTTTGTTTTGAGACTAATTCACAGCTTTGTCTTCAATTAACAGTATGCTTTTGGTAGTTTTCTTTGTGCAGAACTCGGTTATATTCTAACCACTCTATTTGAAGAGTTTCCACTTTCAGTTGCATCACGTGTGTCTTTTGGGAATGCCTTTATTTTAAACTGTTACGGTTTCCTGGTTTTATTTTTACAGAGAACTGTTCTGCATTCTTAAAAGTTTAATTTTCAGCCTGTTATGTTTGTTCATTAATGTTTTTAATGTCCCTTGCTGAATCGCTGTTGCACTCTTACTGTCTAACATGCATCAAGCTCTCACAGATTGGAATGTATCTCACTGTAATGAAAATTTGGGACTGTGGCTTAAATTGTAACGATACAAATTATTCTCCTGGTATCTGGTGTTAATTGGTAGGTTTGTTGGGATTTCTCTAATTCCTTGAGTTATGTAATTACGACAGATCTTGTGAAATGGCAGTAGGCTAAACAGGCTTGTGAGGAAAACGATTCCATTCTGAATAGAATCAGACAAACAATCCCACCCACAAGATATTTTATAAGACGCTATTCCTAAAAAATCGGCAACCTGCTCACTACAAATAGCTGTGCCATTGGCTAACTCATAATAATAAGTAGTTGTCCCATGATAGCTTTGAATATCTTCAGTCAGGGTTGTTTGGGTTTTATTTTCAGGCAATGACTTATTTATGAGAAAAACTAATTTTTATTTGAAATTTGCCTTCCCTAAAGAAATAATACTTCTATATCATCTATTTTTCACCAAGAATGATTAAACAAGTGAGTTTTCCGTGAGACCTGCACTAGGACAGGAGGGTCAAAACTGAAGTGTAAAGGATGGAGTGCAGAGAGTCATCACTAAGATTAAGAAAATTGTTTTCAGTGGAAAAGATGTGTGGAGCCTGGGAGACAGACTAGAAAGTGACCTAGCTGAGAGGAAAACTACTGAAGCTAGACACGAATATTTTGTGTTGTAGATATAAAAAAATACTGATACATACAGGAAGTTCGGTCTGTGAGACAGCATAGATTCATATTTGAGGGATCACATCGGGATGAGGATCAGTTCCGTCAGATGTGATGGACCGTTATTTCTTGTGGACTGCGCTTATGCTAGTGTATGCTTATTTCAAGCATCTGTTATTTCAAAAGACTCATTACATCACAATGAGCAAGAATTCTAGGATGCTCAGCTTTTCATAGCAGGGATATATGGCAATCTAATATGACCTATGCAAAAATGTACATGCTTTGAGTGATCGGTTTAGCCCTTTTGTGATCACTTATGCTCTCCAAGCCAAAAATTCACAGAAGAATATGTAGAAGGTAGATATCTCTTGGAGTAAGAAACTGTCAGCATTTGATTCTAGTAATTGCATAAGAAGTAAGCTCAAGCAGAAAGTGATTGAATAGGTTGTGCAGACAGAGACAGCTGTAAGTAATGCATGTGCAATGCACATAAACCGTTCCTGGAGCAGAGGAAGCATATTTCTCAACAGTAGCTTGAAGCTGAGTATGCAGAAATGGTGGTCTAATGACGTTTGTAACATAAACCTTGGTCACTACTTCTTTCAGATGAGAAACCACTGCTTCCAGTGCTCCAGAATAAGTTTTATCTCATCTTCAGCTAGAAAGCAAGTGCTTTCCAGCCATTCTTCCCACTTATTAGAACTTCTTCACTGGAAGAAAAATTCACAGTTAATTCCCAGTTATAATGGTTTGAGTTCTGAAAGACTGAACGAATTTTGGGTGTTCAATCAATATTTTTATGGACAAAATTAACTTTGTGTCATATGTACATAGGGAGTCTGTGTAGGGAAAGCAGCAAGTGAATATCATCTTACTACCTTGAGTGATTACACCTGCATCTAAATATACTGACAAAAAAGGCTGTTTTTTCAGCTATATTCTTAATAGGTCAAATTTTTACTGTATCTCATATATGTATACATGTGTGTACTTTTATACGCTCCTCAGAATAGGAACACAGTAAAACACTTCAATTTTTTATATGACCAAGACCGGGACCAGACGATGCATAATTCTAGTCTTCATTTCACTCAGAGAAAAGATAAAAATGCAGTGAGTTGAGCTTATCTTTCATGTCTGTATCCTCAGACATCTTGTCATCCAGTGTATCAAAGACTTCCAAGAGATCTAAAGAAACCAAAACGGGTTCTGCCTTCTTGACGATTGTAAAAAAATAATTGAAGTGTGAGATGACTACTACTGCTGTATGTTACTGCATCTTAAATCTGGATGTATAGAGGCAAAAAAAATCTCAGGATGTACATGTATAGCCAAAATTGCTGAAATATAATCATATAGATAATTTTCTTATTAAGAGAAGATAAAAGTGAGATTATTGATGTGAAGAGACTCTCCATGGCAGCAGGAATCTAGAAAAAAAAAATCACGCATTTGTGAATGAATAGTATCTTTTTTTAACAATGACTGTGTCAATTTAACAAACTCAAAAATTCCCCTCAGGATTCAAAATCTATGTAATTCTGCTTCTGGGTAGCTGATTTCCTAAATTACTCCCTTTTTTCATTCTTTCCTGCCTCCTTTCTTCTTTTCTGTTTATCTGTCAAATCTTTTTATGTACGAGCATTCTTATCTCAACTGGCTATGTCTACAGACTTCTTTGGCATGTCAAAGGAGAAAAGAGCTTAAGTTCTTCAACCGCATACTGCAAGAAAGGAACTGATATACTCTTTTGCTCTTGCTCATGTACATTTGTTTTAACTCCAGAGTAAAATATATTTAGACTCATTTCCTCCACTCTTTTATGAAGAATAGTGCTTGTGTAGGGTAATATTGAGAACCTGTGACATACTATACTATACTACATTGATTCCAAATGACTACAAAATTTACCTTGCAAATCCACATTAACCTGTTGAATCAGAAATCATACAAATATTTTCTAATAATTCTACATATTTTATAATTTTATGTACTTCTAATATACTGTATTTTAAGGAACCAAACATACTAGGGAGTTGCGAGATACTTTTGGTGGAGTTTCTTTTGATTGTGGTGTTGAAAGTGGCAAAATATTTACCTTATTTGTTTGTTTATTTTGTCCTCCGTGGGGTTCAAGCTTCAATGAATCTGTAAAATGTCATATGCTTGTACAATGCTGACAATAAAAAAGTTTCATTTGAGCACCTGTTTTCCAAGAAGCTAGTGATTTTCCAGGTCTTGTCCCTATCCAGCTAGCAAATATAAAGATAACTCTTAAAGATAAGCATCCCTTTTATGTTTTTAATGTACATTTATAGAATTTAGTGTCAAAGTTAGAAATCCCCAATGAGACACGCATTCTGTAACTCTGTAATAAAAATCTTTCTGGATTTCAATCCAAGTGGGAGGTGAGCAAGGTATTTGTAGCTTCTTAAAACCTGTCCCTGGTTTCACAATGACTTTACATCTTCAAATTCAATTTTGAAATGACTGCCACACTGCTATCTGTCTGCTTTACACAGTACATTTCTTCAACAACAGGAAGCAAGTTGAATTCAGCATTCAGATAGCTTGTCCTCTTATCAACAAAGCAGACTTCGTTATGAGACGTCCCTGTTTATCTAACTTCTTTCTGTACATGCTGTCTGAATGCAGTGTCAGCCTCCTCTGGCTTAGTATGGCCGCAATTGTCTGTGGGGAAATGCTCCTTACAAGTAACAACTTTTTTTATACGTATATATAGAGGTATGTGTGTGTGTATATTTTATATATACATATAAAATATACACACGCACTTATATAAATATATATTATATATATAAAAACTTCTGAGCAACTCCCTCTTTTACAGCAATGAGAGGTAACAAAAATAAAATTTTATGTACGGCTGATACTATAGGAGGCTAAACATTATTCTAACTAAAATTTTACTTCCTTTAAAATAAAAAAAATTGGGATGGTGAGCTCTTTATCCTCCTAGCTTTCTTCCTCCAGCTGCTTACTCTCTCCATCACTACTGTGGCCAGGGCTGTACAGAAGACAGCTGTCAGCGAAGCCAGGCCAACGTCTCAGTACTTTTATGTTTCAACTCATTTTCATGGTGACATATTGGGTTCATAGACCATTCAGTGTCACGTGGAAGATGGAGTTTATTTTGCTTTCTCAAAAGGCCTTCAAGATCCATATGTACTGTAACATTAAGTTACCCTGCCCTGAAAGAAGACTCTGAACATAGTTTATGTTGATTATCACAATTACTGTTGCACAATAACTTCTAACGATGTGGCTAATAGAAATGAAAACTCTTTGTGGTGAGTGCCTCAGTTTTAATGGAAATTCTATCTTGAAAGCACGCTCGCGTTTAATATGGAACTCCTTCCTGCACCTCGTTATCCAAAACCTAGGAAAGAGGACTTGACCTGCAGTGTGACAGCTGCAAGGCCACTGCTCTGAGCCAGGTGGGCAGGAGTTGTAAGGGTGAGAGACTTGAGTGAGGACCTGCTGTCTGTCCTTGCGCTCATATGGATCTCTTCCTCCACTTTTTCATCAACAGGATTCTAAAGTCCCTGGGTTTCCCTCATGGTCGCATTTGTTAATGCATTGGAAAACCTCTTCCTGCTCAGTTCTATTCTTCACTCTTTCTCGTGCTCCCACCTATGCAATTTCAAATTTTCTGAAGCTATGGAGGAGTAAGAGAGGAGGATGAGCAGAGGGAGGATATATTTTACTTTCTTCATCATTGACCTTTAATCTTCTTTGTGACTTGTGAGTCCTTCAGTAGTTATTGGTGCAGCATATGTTCCTGTGGGTCTGAGTCAGTTGTACTTCATGAACAGAGAGAGATACAACTTTTCTCTTTCTACATGGCAAAAGAAGATCTGTAATGAATTCATGCTTTCATGAATGCTGAAAAGAGTTATACTTAAGTATATATATAGCCAGGGTTTTGGCACATGTTAGTAAACTCTGTAAATGTATGGCATATTTTGGAAAAACACACAACCACTGATTATTTTCTCTTCCATTGTTTTGCTCAAGCTTTCGTAGCACTGATGTAAAAAAAAACAACCAACCAAAAAAACCTACCCATAGGAAGATTGAGAGAGTCTTAAAGAGAAAAGCATCTCTTTTTTCATCATTTCTGAGGATCACATGAACTACAAATTGTTCTGATGCTATAATCTTATTTTTTGCTTTGGAAAACTATGTAAAGAGAAATGTAATGTTACACTTCTACAGCCCATGCAACTCCTGTTTCTTTTTCTGCACACATACTAAGAATGTTTTACTGGTACTTTTCT
The DNA here is from genome assembly GCF_964199755.1 of Larus michahellis. Taxonomy (NCBI): domain Eukaryota; kingdom Metazoa; phylum Chordata; class Aves; order Charadriiformes; family Laridae; genus Larus; species Larus michahellis. Next base: position 42,158,730 of record NC_133900.1, on the reverse strand, counting down.
CAGCTTTCTTAATAAGGCACTTGAACTCTAGTGAAGGGAAGCAATTGTCATTGTTGCTGCATTAAAAAAAAGACTAAGCTTTTTCCTTAGAGTAATGCAAGCTTTGGGTATTTGGAACTGTAGAATTTCCATTCTCAGTGTTTTTACCGTTCTGGGTTATAAAGAAATGCAATTCGACACTTCAGATTTTCAAAGTCATTTCAAGAGAACTGTTTTTAAAACCTCTTACATCAAGGTCTAGGATTAAACAGGGAATAAATTTTCCCTCAAAGATTATAAAATACAATTTATACTAATAACCATCAAATCAAGAGAAGCAAACCTGTGATGTTACAGAACTAAATTCCTTTTATGTTACTGAAAGATGCTGAAAAATAGGCAGGTCCTACCTGATCTGTGATTTTTTTGAGTGATGGAAAATAAAAGATTTTAATTTTGTATTATACATCAAAAGAGGTTGAGAGAGAAAGAGAAGATAGCTGAAGCTTTATGCTTGTCAATATGTTGAAGCTAAAGTATCCCTTCAAATCATTGTAAAAATACCTTTTCATAGATGAAGGCAAGATTTCATTCTGAAAAGTGGTGTGTGGTGGGACCACAAAGTCTCCCTGGAAAAGGTGACAACTCATGATGGAGGACTGAATGTGTGCTAAAACGGAAAGGAGTGGACATGACAGACATTTAGTTTACATTCGTTAAAGAGAAACCTGACATATATTTTCATTAAAAGACAAGGGAATAGATAGATCGAAGTTATTTATGTGAAAAGTATCATGAATTATCATCCTTCTCTCAAGCTGTAACAGGACCTGAAAACAATGCTTTCTTTTTCTCACTCTTCTACGACTGCTTCTACAATATAGCAGTTTTGTGGCAGACACCGTGTTTTCATTTTTGAACAGCAGTAAATATCAGTGACCGCTAGCATTGTTTCGTTCTGCGACTGCTACTGTAAGGCAAATGCTGTATTTAATATTTCAAATTATTACTTGTGCTAGTCTTCCATACAGAGCTTACAGAGGTCTTACATTTCACTTCTGAGCGTAAAGAGGAAAGTTTATTTCAGCCTGGCTAATTAATATTAGTAGTCATATTTTTCAGCCATAATTTTGTTCCATGAGTAGTGTTGCTCTGGTTAAAATCTGTTTGTTGGAACTGAAGACATAACAGTAAGCTATTCAGATTTCTTCATTCACAAAGGTATAGGAATTATGTTGGAAGTTCCCCAGGTTGACTAAAACACCGTAACCTGAGGACTACTGTTACAGATCTGGATCGGCTGGACTATAAAGAAAGCAGCAAACACAGAAAAAACAAAAAGTTAAGGGAAAATCATAGCTAAATAGTGGGTTCATATATTTAACTGAAGAAAGTTAGAACAGAGTGCACGAAAGGGTGCATTTTATTTGCCCTGAAATAGCATCATGTGTGAAGATGGAAGAGAAAAGCTGAATTTAGACATACTTAGACTAGGTGGAGCAATTGGAAGAAGAGCTTGTCATGTACAACAATTCAATTTTATAAGAAGTCTTTTTAAATTTGGAAGTGATGGGCTAACAATACAATTCAGCCTCAGAGGGAAAAAAAAATCAGCATTACTATATTTGGCTGACTGGGGGTTGTTCTTTTTAAACTTCTTTTCCTTATATTAGGTGACTTTGCGATGACAAAGAGCTCATAAGAAATGTCAAATAGAGTCTGATTATTAATTCAGTCTTGAAAGATAATGCAAAAGGTAGGCAGGATGTGTGGTTTTGTGTGTGCGTGTCCATGTGTACATTTCAGCAGAAATGTTATTTGTAACTTAGAGATATATTGGCAGTTGCTCTCCACATAGGCTCTTAAAAGCTTGGTATGGTATTAGCAACCCTTTGAGATAGTTTTGATGGGTCTTACTGACAAATAGCTCTGAATCAAAGTTTGCAGGGGGGGAAAGAGTCCAAGCTTGTAAAAATATTATTTGTGCATTTATTTATGAGAAAGTCTCCACCTATGTCTATTACAGAAAAGTAAGTAACTATTCTAGCTGCTGTGGTATTTTTAAAAATAAAGTTAATGTAGTCCTAAAGTGGTCTAAATTGCATTGCCTTATTTGCATGTTAGATGAAAATCCAAAACATTCTGAATACTAATATGAAATCCTCCTGCTTCCACTTCAACCCATAGATGGCAACAAAATGTCAACTTCCTCTCATTTCACTGTCTCATGTTCACATGAATTGACTCCTTTTCATATTGGACAAACACACAAATCATTGAACTTTTTTTTTAATATTTTCAATATTTTTTTTAAATTGTCAATAACTGCTGCCTTGAAGCACAAACTGGATTTGTGCCACTGGATTTTCATTTCTTATGTGTGATAAGTCCACTACAGTCAAAGATACAACTGAGGTGCAAGATTAGCATAGCCATAAGAGCATAAAACTCCATATGAGCTACAAAATTTCAAGGGGATGAGTAGCTGACTGCCCTGTGCTGCCCTCTTGCTGCTTCCATCCAAGGTTGGTCCTGCTACGCTGTGCTGGTGCTTACCTATGATCTGAAATTGCAGTCTGGCTGCAATACAGATAAACCTATTGCCTATGCAGGGATACGGCAAGCAAAGCCAAATGATGTGATTGGGTTTTTAGAAAGCTGTTTTAATTTGTGTGATTGAATAACCATTTTGAAGTGAGCCATGATAATCCGAGACTTGCCAAGAGGTTGCCTTCAGACATCCAATTCTAATTCCATCTTGGGAACACTTAATCCTAAGAGGCCCAGGAGAACTTTTGTAATCAAAGCAACCTTAAAATCATGATGTAGATGACTTAATGAAGTAGAGAACAACAACAAAATATGTCTGTCATCTTTGCAAAAGACTTTGAGCAATTACACTCATTTAAAAATGAGAAATTAACTACTGTTATCTCTCACAGCAAAATCTAACATCAGACACGTGTAAGAGAATTCTATTACTGCTGTTTCACCATACTCAAGTCTTGACCCAAAATCTCAGGAGAAACTCATCATGAAATCTAGAACTCATAAAATAATTCTGCTAAATTTCAAATATTTGGGTCTAGAATGAAGAAAAAGCTACAGAGACCATTCACCTCTATGAAATAGAAGTTACTCCTGATATTTTCCTTTCTAAACCTTTTTTTCTCTATTATCTGTAAGGTAGTGGTAGATTTCTTAAAAAAATTAATACCCTTACCTGTTTTAGAGTGGGTAATGTGAAATAATTATATTGCCCAAATTCGAGCAGTTAAGGACAATTTACTTCATCTTTGGCTGAAACAATGCATGTTTGAACACATCAGCCTTTTGCTTCCTTTTTCATCTAGCTGTATTTTGATGCTACTGTGCTTGAGCTGTTCTCCATTAAATATACTACTATACTTCCCCCTCAAAACAGCAGCCAAAGTTTCTTTGAGCAGGCTCCTAACGTACTATTTTAGGCAGATGCACATTCCCTTTTTTGTGACTTGGAGACTATCATTCTTGCAGCCACTTGTTTCTGTAAAGGAGCTCAAAGACCTTTTACAACAATATTGAATGGAGAACAACAGTTATTCCCAATAGCTTGAAAGCAATTTCTGGTGTGAGTACAAAAGAGGCCTATATAATGTGAAATTTCTAAAGTGGAATTGGTGAATGTATATTAATGTTACTATGCTAATACAGTATGCTAATGTTATTCATAGATATGAATGTGATAGGGTGTTACATAGAGTTAGCCCACAAGGGATGCAGGAGGAAATTTGAATGACTCTTGAGAAATCAAGTATTTCAGGCCAAGTAAGCTTATTCAAAACAGATTTATTGAATTTCTCTTTTTGATTGCATTGTGTGAGGCTTACTTATAACTGTTTGGTTTGTAAATTAGTCGTAGATATGTCAAAGCTAACCTCTTATTTAAATGGGTCAACAAAGGTATGTGTTTGTTTACTGACATGCAGGATTTTTTCATTAGAGTACTTGGTAAAAGGAGTGTAGATTAACTCATGATTTCCATTTCAATGTAGCAATACAGAAATACGTTTGCTGTTGTTGTCCTTTGTGTTTCCCTAACGGTATTCTGTAAGGGTAGTCTTTCACCCTAAGATGTGCTGCACACAGGAATTAATTTGACAGTTATTACAATGATCCCTCCAAATGTATGTTGTCTCTTATTAAAACTGCAGGAAATTTCTGGGGCTGGCTTTGCTACAGTAAATTCATGCATAATTTTTATCAATACTGCCAGGATTTTTGACTGTTAAGAGATGATATTTCACCTCCGATTGCACATTGCATAGTGTGAAATACTTTGTTGTCTGTGTAGATGCTCTGAAGCTATCCTCATTTTGATTTAGACTTTAGTTTCTGATGTGAAACACAGTTGTTGTGTGTGTATATATTTTCTGTTAGAGACTAGATTCTATTAAGAGCAGTAGCCCTTCTAGCCATGTATCAGGTATTAGTCATGTATCACTCGTGATACTCATCAGGCATCACTCAGGCATCATGCATCATGAAACACAACAGTGGGTTGAGGTATCTGTAAGTTGCTTTTTTTTGCTTGGTTGGTCGGTTGATTTTTAAACCCTTGGCTAGAATTACTTTGCCTTTCATTTAGTCCTAATTCAAGCTAGCAGTATTTTGTCTCTCCTCTCCCTCCTGGCATTTTGGTATTTCACAGTAGAAATTCTGGAGAAAAAGAAAAACGCGTGATTTGTTTTGTTTTGTGAGAATTGTCTCCTCACGTTTAACTGAAGTATTAATCCAAAATAAGAAAATGTTTTATCTTATTAGAGATTATTTACCTATCAAAGAGGATATTTAAGACACACAAGGGAATTTATTTCATTTTTGGCCTAGTGTACTAGAAATGAAGTGACTCTTAAGAAGTAGTTTATTGATTTGAACAGTTGTGTAGCTATAACCGTCTAGAAAATATTACATCATAAAAGGTATTATGTCTCCACAGAAAAGAAATTGCACTGGAATCTCTGAACTAGTAAAGAGAGTTCATTAGAAATAATGGACACTTTTTCCCAAAACTCTGACTCTTCTGATTAGTTTTGCTGCTTTCTATATATTGTTGCTGCCTCAAAGTTATGAATTACTAGGACTTCATATCAGATAGAATCTAGATTTTATAGCTTCTAATCAAAAATTTCTATCTTCTGCAGTCTGGTGTGGCTGTGAATAATAAATGTTGAATTCAATATATAAAGCTTCAAAACGATGCTTAGAAGTACTAACTTGAGTTCATTAGTATTAAGCAAACATTTGAAAATTTTATGAACATGTTCATAGACTTCTCAGGATTCCTAAATGTTTTTAAGAATGCATAATAATGTTGCTCATTGGGATATGGTGCTACCAACAATGAAGGTATCTTGTAAGATAGGTTGGTGCAGTAGTGGTATTTTATGCCTCTAGAAATGGTAACAGTGTGTTGCACTTAAGAACAGAGTTTTCCTGAGCTAGTGCTACAGGAAAACTTTCAATTCATAGAAAGGGCATCATGTCAGTATTTCATCATTTCCTAACCTCTCCTGTCCTTTCTACAAACTTTAGAGAGAAAAAATTAAGAGCCGCTTGATGTTTCCATGATTTTTTACTTAGTCTAAAAAGGATTTATTTTTGGAGGTAGAGAGAGATGTTTTTGTTTTCATTTAAAAGCACTGGTAAATATGCCAGTCATCTTTAATTGCATTTTCTAGGAAATATTTAAAGGACTATCAAATTCAAAAAAATTTCGAAAATTATACAAGTAGATTCAAATTCCAACCCACTATAAATTACAGTTTATATCTAGCTAGAAGTAGGCAGCAAGCATTAACAGATTTATTAAATACACTACTCTAAAAATGCATTTATACTCTTCAAGTTCATTCAAAAAACCAAATTTTAAGAGTAACTGAAACCAGTCTGTCTAGTCTTTCCAACGGCATTGCTCTGACTAAGAGTGTAATCACCAACTTGTCAGAAAATCAATTATTGGACTACAGGACAAATTTTAATTTAGAAAAAAATAGAGGTTAGTAAGAATTTATTTGGTACTCACTAAATTGCTCTATCCCAGGACTTTAAGCAATTCGTGAAAAGATGTGGATTGACCCCTGTTTTTTTACCTGGAAAATGTTTCAACCAGTTAAAAAAAAAAAAAAAAAAAAAAAAAAAGGAAGATTTATCCTTAGGTGAAGCCATTCTTATCTGCACTGACCTAGAAATAAAACTGAGCTGTTTAGGGAAATTAAAGCAGTCTAATTTCAGGCCAAAGAGATTATTCTAAGCATTTTATGTATGAGTTAAACTCCAGTACAGGCATAATGGATTCCACCGTATATTACAATGAAGGTTTTACCTAATCAGACAGAATAAAATGATAACAAAGTTGTGCCTTGAATAGTCTGCCTCATATCCTGTATAATTTAATATGAGTTAAAAAAAAGCTGGTGAAGGAAGGAAATCGGGATCAAAAATTAATCAATAGTAAATGCAGATAAGGGTGTAGTAGACGGCATTTGACTTTGTTGGAACTGATGTGCATTGCTTTTCTTGGTTATTTCACTGACACTGGAATAAACTTTATCAATGTTTACTCATATACTAGAGAAATGCACTTGTTTTTCCTGGGTCACAATGACCTTTAGAAGTCTGATATTAACAATATTCGCTGTAGATCTTATTTAAATTAATTAATTATTAGGGAGGTATTTAGGAGGAGAGATTTGAGAGAGGAAGCTGCAGTTTGACACATAATTCTATATTTGTAGTTAATGTTACTTTCCCTTGGCTGTGAGAATATAATTGTGTGAACAAGTGCATGAATTATGTAGTTCATATTATTGGTAATCCTAAATCTAAACTTCCCTGTCTTTAAAAAGCTCATTCAGGATTGAGGGAAACGGTAATTTCCAAAAGTAAATGACAACCACAACCACTTTCCACTTTGAAGACTTACATGTTTAAAAGGTCACTTGTAAATTATGGCATCAAAATCTGCCTTTATGCCTGGCTGCCCGTTCTAGCCTGGATTCACCATTCTGCTGCCTTTCCTATACCTGGCTTTTAGGAAAAAAAACCCAAAAAACAAAAAAACAAAACAACAACCAAACAACAAAAACTTCTGTGGATACTTTTTCCATGTATCTCAATCTTCAAGAAATTTGTTTTTCAAGCATTTGATTTGTTTTTCAAAGAGAATGGAAAGTTTCATACCAAAGCGCAATTCTATTTTTTAAACATTCACAGCTAGGTGAAAACCCAGATTTGCTATTCTAAAGCTATTGTAACAGAACACTTTTATCAGATCAAAACTTACAGGTAAAAAAAACCTCCAACAAAACCCACACTAAAAAGCAGAGTCTCTTCATTTATAACTCTTAATCTTTAACTTGAAATCTTCTTATAACACTCAGTACCAGATAAAGAACCTTCTGTAGCTGGAAACCATCTCCCGGTGCACCTACTTAACAGATACCTGTCAGGTCACCTTCTGCTGAAAAGATAAACAGCAGAAAGAATGGCCCAAATACAAATCAATAATACTGTGCAAGCCTCTGTCACAAGCTTTGTGGTGATCTTGAGTCACTTTTGAAGTACTAGCAGATCATGTTTCACATAGCACTTTCACAACTAGCAGTGCTGTTAACACTCTGCAGATCAAGTCATGCTGATCACTACGAGTTTGGGAAACCAAAGAAATACAGCCTCGAATTTTAAAGGGTTTTATTATTTCTCATTGAAACGAACTAGTGATAATGTGGAACAGAAGTTTTACTTACAGACTTTTCTGAGGGAGGAAAGGAAATAATGCTAAATGCAGAAAACTGAGGGCAGGGAAAAAAACCCTAAAACTGTTTCTCCCATTTTCCAGAGGGCTGCCCTAACCAGTTATGTGCGAGTCATTATTTCTTCTTTGTAATGACTAAAGTAGATATTTTACAGAGAACAGAAGAGCATTTCGCCAGGTAAAAATACATCTTGCCAGAATTTCCTAACAGTGTGTTCAGGAGGAGGTAAGGATCTAAATTTTGGGGTTTTGAAATTGGGAGAATATTCAACTTCTAAGGAATTACTTACTTTTCTGGCAGTTTTGTGTATCTTGTCTCATACAGATTTTCCCATCCAATTCTATGAATACTTCTAGGATGACTGAAATCACGCTTCTTAAAAGAATAAACAGTTTCCCCACCAAATATAAAAAGTGGGAGCTTTTCCCAATATGAGTATTTACCTTTCTTTACCTAGGAAGGGAATCTGTGAAAACAAGCCCCGAAGGGACATTTTTGATGGCATATATTTGGAGAGAGTTTCTCCTACTTACCAGCTCCTGTTCCTTCTCAGAATGATCACTGCAGATGCAGGCATTTCTACGGTTTCTGCCAAAGGTCATTTTTTCTTTCACTATTTTTTCTTTTTTCCTTCCCAATACAAGATTAAGTCAAATGAATTTTTCAGTAGTTTCCCATTCTTATGTTAGTGAAATTATAAAGTTTATTAGCCATTAGGGAACGTAGTGTGGAATAGTGACTGCCGTGTGCTGTGCCTGCTCTAATCTGTTGCTAAATACTGAAGTTTTTGTGCTTGGAGTATTAGTGCAAGAGTTCGCAGTGTTCTTAAGACTGTGAAAGAAGGTGAGGAGAGTCAATATTCTCCTGGTTACTTACTTTTCCAGAGATTGACAAAGGTTTGTGTGCCAGTGAAGTTCTTAGTGTGTTTTTTTGGTTTGGTGGTTGGCTGTTTTGTTTTTTTTTTTTATTTTTTAAGAATGTCCTGAAAAATTAAATTGAGATTACCAGGATTGGCAGAAATTAATAAACCTTTAGTGAGGGTAATCCTTAGTTGACTGGTGATCCCAGATACTGGGTGAAGGGCATTGAAGTCTTCAGCTAGTTTTGAAAAACATTCAATGAAAAATGAAGTGAAAATTGAAGTTCCCCACAGATCTGTTTTGTAGTATGGCAGTTCCTGATATTTCCCTTCATATTTAAAAACAAAAAGCAAGCAAACAAACAAAAAACCCCAAAACAACAACAACAAAAAAAAACAAAGTAAAAAAAAAAAACAACCCCCCTGTTTTCTTGGGGGGGACAGTAGGGACTGTAGAGCTGTATGTGTTTTCTAAATCATCACCACCGGTGTTAACAACCTTGACTACAAGTTTATACTTCATTTATTGCTTTTTGTAGTGGTCAAAAATGCATTGTTATTCCTAAAGGAGGTATTTTAGTTACAAAATGGGGAAAATATACAAACCAGGTCAATTGTTCTAGGCATTTCTTTGGGGCAATGAGATACGCAGTCAGTATGACTTATTTACTATTGTCACAGGAAATAGTCCAAGTTCAATGTTGAATATATTGACCTAAAGCTACTGAGTTATAAAGTTCCCCCTGTTTCCTGAATAAAATTCTTAAATTATTTATTGTGCTTTGTCTAAAAAAGGGAGACATCTAGCTGGAGATCCCATTTTCAGTACTGTTTATGTTAATTCCCACTTTCATGAGAATTATCTCTAATAAATCTTTTGAATTGTCAGCTCTGCATTGTCAGCAGAGAGTTGAATTTAAAAATAGAGTCAAGAAAAATTTATAAAAGAGAACATAAAATTTTTACAATTAATGACTATTTTAAATTGCTTTTCTCTGAATTTAAGAATTAGTAGTAAAATATTTTACGTTATCATTATGTGTTTGTTTATTAAATCGGAGGAACAGAAATATCTTGGATTCTTTTCATTCAAAACATATTAAAAAAATTTTTCGCGCTGAACATGGTTTGTTTGGGTTTTTTTGTTTTGTATTTTTAACCTCCAGAAGTACAACAGTATGAAAGTCTGCTAGTTCTTTCCATTGTATCGCTGTTCCTTGGTTTTAGTACACAAAAGCTTTTTTAATGAGATCTGAGTTTAGAAGTGGACATGAAAAATTGGTACTAATTAAAGACTTTTCCAGGCCTGTCTCTGGTCTAAGTTGTTACGTTTCCTTGGAAGTCTTATGTTTTGCAGTGTTAGCCCCATAGTTTGTGCAATGCCAGTGTAATAATTGTCAATTTTATAATCATGAGTAAGAAAGTATCTGAGAAACGTTTTAAAGTTTTGACCCACTGTGATGTAAAAGACATTAATACTTACCTCGTATTTCTCAGATTATTTTCTTCATTAAATGAAACATGACAAGGATATGAAATACTGGATATAATTCCATAGCCAAAATCTATTTTTTTTTTGTAAAAAATTTCTCACTTCTTTGCTATTCCAGAGTTGATTCTATTGATGAGTTTTATAAATATGCCAGAATGCCAAGTGAATTGGTTCCTTGTATTCAGTCCCATAACATCTGTTATTTTCTACTATTATTACATATCATACAGTATAATACATTTGGAAACTGCTGGAAATTGGTATCATTTCACCAGAGATTTGTTAAATAAATGTATGTTGCTCTCCTGTCTGTTTATGGGACCATTCCAAGTGATGTCCACTGAAGAGAAATATGTGGCATTGAAATTTCTGCCAGCATTGCTGCTTTAGTTATTCGTACTGTTTTCAATAAGCAAAGCTGAAATTGTGTCTGTGGAGTAAATATCATTTACAATCTTGGCTGTGTATTCATTTTTTTTATGAGGTTTCTTCTACTGGGCTGCATTGTATTTGACCGTTTTACTAATTTTTATTTCCAGGATTGAAAGGTAATAGAATATATTGCATAAACCTGATTTATATTTAAAGTGTATTGATTTATAGATGCACCGCACATGTATTGCATCAGATTTATGCATACTGAGATTTGCATGCGCAGTACATTTATAAATACATTTTATGATTTAGAATTTTTTATTTATGCTTTTATGGGGTGTTTTTTCATTCATCTTTTTCAGGTGTTTCTCTAAGAGTGTAACATGTTTTACTCTAAATCTGGGGATCAATTTATACATGCCAGGCTTGGTTTTCCTTTTTCATCAGTGAAAACTCATACGAAAGAGAGAAGTTTCAGGCATGCAGCATATAGAGAGCTTGACTGCATGTTTTCTGCTAGCTTCCAGCTACTGACAGAAGAATAGAAATTGCATTTATATTTTTCCACATGACAATGTGGCATAGCTAGAATAAAGCAGGAGAAGGAGGAACGTGGAGAAATCCTGTCTTCTTTTTTTTTTTCTTCACTCCTCCCCCTGTTAAATGCTTATTCCAAATTCTTTTTCATAGAATTTTCTTTTGTTACTATTGTCTGATTTCCTTTAACTGGGACGTTCTGCATAGTATACCTTGATTTTATGTAAGAATGCTCTTTCTAACAGGTACAATCTTTGAAAATTATTCCTGTTGCAATTTTATACTCAAGGCAAGTAGACTGGTGATTAATGTGACCCCACAAAAATTCTGATTGATTAATGGTGCTTCATCGTAGATACAGATATTTTAAATACCTGGAAGGAAAATTCTCAACACTTCAGATTTGAATCCAGAACTAATCAAAATTATTATGGGAAGCTTTTGAAACTCTGTCATTCATTTAGGAACCCTCTCCCTCTCAACAACATATGCTCTTTCTGCAAGAAGAAGAAGATGTATTGAAAAGAATTACAATGACCTGCTAGTGCTCTGGTTTTCATCCCCTGTCCTAAAGCTTTGGTTAGTTCATAATTTTTGTTTATTGTGACATCTTCTGATTCACTGTATAATCTTCCTTTATTATACAACTGTAGCTGGCTACACATAGCTGATGATCTTTTCCTGTCTTATCTGGTAGGAAATAATGTCAGAGTGACAATTTTTTTGCGTTCACAGTGGTTTTGATTGTCTCCTCTCTCTGAAATGCTTCAGAGCAGATGAATGAACTTAGAAGATGGTGATTTTGTATGCTCAAAGGAGCCTAGTAAGGTTGCACAGCCTAAATAGTATTATTTGATAATCTAAATGCATGATTAGGTAATCTTCTAGTCTTGCTTTCTCATAGAAAGATACAAACAGAAGAAAAAGCAGTTATGTAAATTTTCAAAAAGCTGGTGAAGCCTTATTTTTTATCCTCAGCACTTATTTTATTCTGGTTATCACTCCTAGATCTGAGTAGACTATTGAACATAACTGATTTCTCTGACAATTCTTTTTCCTGTGTGACAAATATTGACAATTCTCAGATTCCTAGTAAATCTATTCTGGGAGTAAATCTGAAGCATATATTTGTTCCAACTGTAATAAGGAAGATTAATTATCTTCAGCAGAGCTGGTTAGTTATTTAGGCCACATGGCTGTGTCTGTCTTCTAATTCAATAATTCCCCAAATTAACCAGCATACCCACAAATCATGATTTTTTGATTATTAGTTTGAATATTTTTCAGTCTCATGGGCCTAGCTTTGCTGTTTTGGATTAACATGAATTTCACTAAATCAGAATTGTTTCAGAATATTAAGATTCAATCATACTTTTTCTAATATTGTCTTAGCTCTGAAACTTTGATTATTTCAGATAATCAAGTTACCCTGATACATTTCTAAGGGAAAACATATGTCAGCGTCTTTTTTAGAATAATGCTCTGTAAAATATTTTAAATAAGGACCTCCAAGCAAGCTACAGTCTTTGTCTAATTTCATCCCTTCTGATCAGAATATGAGGCCAGCATACTCTGGCCTATTAGCATCATGCGAGTGATAACTTTAGATCATAGGGAACTACTTTAGATAATTCTGAATCATTATATTGTATCCTGAAATACGCTGCTGATTATGTTGCTTTTATTGCAGTAACTTGTATGAGTTTTCAGAAAACACTATTATCGGAAAACACCATTTTCATAAGTAAACAAGACATTGCTACAATAAAATTGATTAACTAGTTACAAATTTTAAAGGGTTTTAATTTTTCTGCTGCTGTTTAAGTGTATTAACTGTGAGGGGCCAATAACCAATCCGCTAAATCACAGATGGTACTCTAAAAGCAAAACAAGTCAGTGCCCAAGGGTAAAAAGATCTGTTCTGGGAAAGAATGTAACAAGACTAAGATTTATAGTTAAATATTTTTGTGACTCAATTTGGTTTTGGGTTGGTTTTTTGTTGTTTTTTTGGTTTTGGTTTTTTTTTTACATTTTGATGCATGTTGTGTTATATAATTAATATGTTTGTGCACTATGTAAAAAACATAATGTGAATGTATATTTTTAATTTGGGAATATTTTTAACAGCTTAGAAAGTGACTGTGTACAAACTACAGAAAAAACCCTCAGTATTATATTGCTTAACCAAGTGAAAACATAACAGAAGGTGTCAGGCTTAGTTTTCCATTTCATCTGAAGAATTACTGCTATTAGTTTATCTTTTCCACTTGATAAATATTATCAAATCAAACCATGATTATCACGGTCTCATATATACAATCCACATCTTCAGTAGGCTACTGAGCTGGCTCTTGCAAATAAATCCTGAAGTAGCTTTTCCATCTGATGCTTTGTAAGGATCAGAACTGGGGTAAGTGGGAGGGAATGGAGATATAGAGTAAACTTCTTTTAATATTTATACTGATATATAACACTTATTTCTGCTTAATGACTAGAGTGTAACCTACCAAAGGCTATTAACTAAGAGCTCTGTATTTAAAATGAATTTATGTGGTACTCTGAAGAAAATATGTCATGCTTCAGAAATATATTTTGTCTTAGAAATAGAACATGGTAAATAGGTAAACTGGTTAAGTGCAAAAAAGCAAAAGCTTGAATTTTTTTTTTTCTTGAGAGTGTCTGTAGATTCCACGCCTGCAAATATGCTACATGCTCATTAAATTCCCAGCATTGTGAAAGTTTCTTTTAAGGCAGGTGCTTTGCTGAAGTAGCAAAAGGCTGCTGATAATCAAATTCAGAAAAGGCCATAATTTTATCATCTCAGTATATTATTTGAATCATTAGTGATTTAGAATTCCAATGCTCCCTTCTGGCACAGAGGCTCAACCCTGCTGTTAAATATAGGAGCAAAAAATTCATTTCAGACTAGAATAACAGTAGTTGTTCCTGTTAGGAAATGATAACAAACCTTATCTAAGTTTCATTACATTGGCACAAACACAAACGGTCCTACTGCAACTAATAGCTATTCTAGATTTACACCAGTGGAACAGTGCTCAGACTCTGGACCAGTGCCTCACGTTACCTTATTATCATAAATTCAGGCATGAATTTTGATAGCTAAAGGCTTGAGATGGGAAAGAAGGTGGCTGAAAACATATGCACCACCTTTTTAGAGATGTGCATGCAGTGCATAACGGAGTGGAAGTAGCATACAACGTGAATCCTTGCTGAAATTCCTTCATCTTCCATGATTTGTTTTCCTCAATGGAAAAAAATTGGAAGCTGGTGTTAGAGGAAGGAACGATTTCATAAACATTTTTCTATGTAAATAAATTCAAGATTTTTTCTGTTTCTTTTCTCAAAGAATGTAATTTGTAATTGCTTGATGCACCGTAACTGTTTTTAGACAGCAAACACACAAACGACACACAGTCAGTTTCAAACAAAGAGGTATTTCAGATTAAGAGTCAGAGATTGTCAATTTTCAACTCGTTCCATTTTATGGAGCTATTGCTTCTGTGTGCACATGGATTTAAAAATTTCAGCATGATTAATAACTTATAAAATACATTAATCACTACCTAAACACCTTGAAAAGAGCATGAGATTAGAATTATGAAACTGAGGCCCTGACTCAAGTAAGCCATTGAACATGTGCTTTCTCTCACTGAAGTTCAAACCTCAAATTAAGCCTGTATTTGCGTGTTTGTCAAACTGAAGCTTAAACGAATGTGGCAAGTCCTCTTATAGAGAGCAGAAGTGTGTTTGACTGCCACATACCAAAAAGAGAAGCTATTAGAGTCAAAGCACAAAGCTAGGAGAGAGAGTAAAGCAAAATTGGATCACTGAAAGAGAAGCCTGTCAGACGAAATAAGGTAGAGAGAAAGTGGTATGGATTATGAGAGAAGGGGCGGAAAAAAAAAAAAAGACCTCAGAGATTCAGGATACAATGCCCATAAGGAGGAATATTACAAAGGTTTTGGAGATCATGGTAGAATTGTCTCTAAATTGAACTTTAGAAGGCAGCAAAATGTGGTTGGTCTCCGGACATCCTCATTATTTTCCTCCACATCTTCCTTACGTATTTGGCCGTCAGAATAATATTCTCTGCAACCAAAGCAAGGCTCATTTTTCCTTTTCTCCTCCTTTCTCCTCCGACCTTGCCCCCTTGCCAACCTCCCTCTATTCCTGTATGTGTCCTGCCCTTTCTATGTTTACTCTTTGAATTGGTTATATTATCTTTTCAGCCACTCTTTACCCACGCATGGTTTCTGGAGTGCTGGATGGCTATGTTGTATTTAAAAGAGAGCAGGTTGTATGCAAAAAGAACGCAAGATAGTCTGGTGACTCCTGGGCATTTATTAGGAAAAATGTGGGGCAAAAAGGGAAGCTGCATTATTCCTAAATGCAACTGCTGTTCTGTTAGCCAAAATTACTGAAAAGACATTGGAAAGCTGAAGGGCAACGCATAACTTCCCAGAACATAACAAAGCTTATTTAGAAAAACCCCAAACACACAAACAAAACATTAGCCATATATAAAGAAAAATGTAGTATAGCTACAAAGAGAATTATTATGAGGGAAAAAGGATCAATTAGAGCATGGGAAGTTCTTATTTTGAGTATGTCAGAGTACTCCCTCACCAGAAATTTCTAACCCATAGTAAAACCTCTATACCTCATTTCCTTCCTCTTCTAATTGCAGACTACACGCTTGCTTACACCAACCTTTGCATGGCAACACAGCCCAATCACGAAGAGCATATTGAAGCAGGATACGTGCTGTGCTTGTCCGGCCGGCCTCAGTGGGAGTTTCCACAGCTGTCCCCAAGATCCCAGGGACAGGTGTACAGCGACTGAGGCTGAGTGCAAAACCATCTTGTAGAAAAAGATTAGAAGGTCCCAACACCCTGCCTGTCTTGGGTTTTTTTGAGCGGAATGGTGAGAATTTATTGAATAACTTCATGCTTTAGACTTCTTTTTTCTCTAAACATGAGCAAAATACATTTTTTTTCATTGAAAAACAAGTTTAGTACATGCATCACAGATTTTTTCAATGCACACGTGTGCCTGCAAAGTAGTCCTCAGCAGGGATTTTGGTGGCTGTCCCCAAGCTCAGAGACCCAAGTGTGAATGAAGGCACGTCAGAGAAAGTTAGAAGGTCTTTTACAAAGTAATGATTATCGCTTCTGACTTCCAACATGTAAAAGCTAAATAGGCTCATCTTTCCAGTATTGCCACGATAATGAATAATCTAGGCCGTTTGTGTTTTGTGTGTTAATTTTCTCCTAAACCACTGTTGTATCATACATGTATGCATTCTCAAACATATGTACCCATTCACACATCTACTACAATTTTTTTTGGTTGAAATCCCACCAGTTTAAAGGGTAAATCTAAAGGCACTGACCTGGAGTCACAGTCTGTCAGCGCAGCTGATGAAACAGCAGCCTCTTGTGGTAAAACAAAGGAGACAGAATGAGGAGGTAAAATCTCGTGAGGTGTGGCAAAGCTTCTTGTTTGCAGAGTAACACCAAACTTTCTGATCCTCTTGTAGTGCAGGTGCAATGATTATCAAACAAAGGCATACACAGATTGTCTAATAGTTTCCAAAGGGAATAAGACTCATTTGCTCATAGACTGGGATGACCTTTTAATTCCCAAGTGTGAATGTTAATAGGCATCCTCATTAAAGAACCTCATTAAAGTCAAAATCCCACTGAAAATTATTAACTATGCTATGATAACGCTGGGAAGAGAAGCTCATACAGAAACAGTAAATATGTTTTGAATGTCCTGGTAATCCAGTGAGATTAGCTATTAACCATGTTGCTTCAGACCGAATCATAGAATTGTCCAGGTTGGAAGAGACCTTTAAGATCATTGAGTCCAACCATCAACCCAACACTGACAAAAACACCACTAACCTATGTCCCTCAGCACCGCATCTGCCCGGCTTTTAAATACCTCCAGGGATGGCGACTCCACCACTTCCCTGGGCAGTCTGTTCCAAAGCTTGATAACCCTTTTGGTGAAGAAATTTTTCCTAATATCCATCCTAACCCTCCCTTGGCACAACTTGAGGCCATTTCCTCTTGTCATATCTGAATATTTATTGTCCTCACTGAATACTCCAGTTGGAAGGGACCTACAAAGATCATCTAATTCAACTGCCTGACCACGTCAGAGCTGACCAAAATTTAAAGCAAATTAAGGGCATTGTCTTACCTCCTCTTAAACACTGACAGCCTTGGGGCAGCGACCACCTCTCTAGGAAGCCTGTTCCAGTGTTTGACCAGCTTAAATAAAAGAGCTGTGACTTTGTTTTCTCACTCTTTTTTAATATTTTAGCAGAATTATAATAGATCAAATTTCCAGCTTGAGAAGACATTTCCCATCCTTGATTTTAACTGAATTTGAGATAAGGTCTCCCAGGGCTTGCTGAAGAGCCTTAGAATTGGAGGCAAAATTTTCTGCTGTATTTTTAGAAGGGGAAATTTCCTCTTGCAATGGGGAGATACAAGCTGGTCTTAATCGCCATGTATGTTCTTCCTAGTGTAGCGTTTTGAGGAGATGAGTGGGGGCAGCTCACACAGCCTTGGGCTACTTAATTCTAAAAACAGAGCTGGGGAAATAGGTGCAAGGCTAATGACGGTAGATGAAGCTTTTTAACTCTACATCATCAGTTCAGCTGCCATCCGGGCAATTGCTGGGACGTGGAGATTATCAGACAAGTGATTGTTGGCCTGTGTGAACTGAGTGGGTGGTGTGTGGAGCTTCTATTTTTTGTACTGAAACAGGATAGAACCCTGTATTCATGTGAAAAAAAGTATTCAGTATTGTAGTCTGGTGTAAAAGAGCAAAGGGAACTGGGGTGTGAGACTGGTATGAAGCAAGCAAAGGGAAATCAGGAGGCATTTGCTGTAAGCTCGGTATCAAAATCAGACCTCCAATGACAGTAATAATAGGTTCACTTCAACTCCATGTTCACCGTTCTGTAAAAGGACTAACATCTAAGAAGCATACTGACATGTCTGCCTTTTGCAGTACTCTTTTTTTGAAGACTCTTTCGCTCCTGATTAACTGGAGTGTTTCGCTATAGATTTTTCACGTCTACTGTGTTTTAGTTTGCATCAGCAGTTTTAGTAGCTTCATATATTACAAGGAGTATGGCATAACAGGATGTTTCATGATTATCAAAGCTTGTGAAAACAAGACCAATGTATATAATGTGTGGAATATGAGAAAAGCAAGAAAAAACCTAGCAATATTTGGCTTTGTTAAAAGCTGACTGACAATGGAACCAGTAATTTAATTAGGTACATCTGTATCGCCCTTTATTTCTGCCTTTGAAATTGCTTTTCTGTGAAGCTTTACTTGTATTTTCTTCTTATTGTTCTCCCTCCCCGACTACTTGATTTCCTCAAAGGAAGGTCTTGAGTCCCACCAAGGCCCAGCCTCGGACAGATTGCTCATGCTACTCAATTCTGTAGGATATGACAAGTTCTTTGCATCAGGGAAATCTTTCCTACAGAAAAGTGTGGAATTTGGAAGTGTTGATGGTCACCTCACACTTGTCTCATCCCACAGACAAGCTGTGTCTGGTTGTGAGGCAGAGTAAGGTGTTTGGGATGTATGGGTTCACGCAAAAGGTTCATGTTTAACATCTTTCTCTTCATACACTTGCAAATTCAGTTGTACTGTGGCCCGTTCTGTGCATTGCAAAATCAACCTTAATGTGCTTAAATTGTAGCTAATGTTAACTCTATACTCAGTGCACGCTTGTGTGATGGGAGATGAATTAAGACTGGAAGAGGCACACCAGTTGTATTTGTGGAGATGGAAGACCAGTTGTTAGCCATGATGGTGTTCCACTTACCTGTAACAGCAGACTTACTGCCAAGCAGAGCAAAAATGAATCAGCTTTACAGTGGAAGTTACAGTACTTTTAAATAAACATGGCATTTTTTTCCCCTAGTGGGAAAGAATGTATTTAAAGGCTCAGGCAAAAACGTCTATTAATCTGTTCTTTTGGGACAGTTACAGGCTTTGCATCAACACATGCTGGCTGACAAATTGCTAGTGCCTGAATGAATGAACAGAAGGAATATCATGCCTCCTTTATGGCTAAAGAAGAGAGCGTGATTTGGTGCCCGGATCTTACCATACCATTTTGTATATAATCAGTTATCCTTTACACTGTACAACAGATGGAGGGAGTTGATGTGTGGATACACATAAGTAGCCAGAGCCTATTCCATTTTGTAAGATTTTCTACAGACTGACCTTTTTGTGCAATGAGATCACTTATGTATTTAGGATTAAGTATTTTAGTAAGAACCTTGCTGGATTGAAATGTTGCACCTCTTCAACATTTGGAGAGGGTAAGCAGCGGTTTCTTGCTCACCACATAAATAACTCTATTTCCCTACCACTAAAGTAATTATTAAAGAAATCTTGCTGTGACTGCTGTTATATTTTCTAATCCTAGCAGATGCATTAGAAATTGACAACAGTAAGTCCTGCATTAGAAATGGTCCCCATACTGAGTTACCATGCTGCTAGCTAAAATGGTTTAATCTTCTGCCACAGTGATTTTTTGTAACATTCCTATTGTTGTTTAGTTCATAAGTTAGATGCAGAATTCACGTATACTTTTATGGTTGATAATACGCCCCTCTCTGGGACATAATTGACATCACTGCAGTTGCAAACCAAGGAATGAAAGGCTTTTATTTGTTCCAAGTGGTTACTTCATGAGCGTTTTTCAATCAACTCTTTAAAAAATATACAAATAATAAAGGAAACCAGGAAGCTTGCAACAACAAATTTAAGTTCTATTCAAAAGAAACATTCTGTATAGATAACTAAAGGGATAACAGGGCTCATTTTCTTTTGAGTCTACCCAGAGAATCAAAGGGTCATTTATTCAGAAAACAGTCCTTCTCTAAACTCATTTGAACTTGTCAGAAGACTCACAAATCTATTACTGCTGTGAGTGTAGTCCATGCACGTTCAGCCTGCTAGCACAGATGAGAGAATGATTATAAATGAGAATGATTCTCAGCTCCTCGGTACAAGAGAGACATGGACATACTGGACGGAGTCCAACAAAGGGCTGATGATTAAGGGACTGGAGCATCCTCTCCTATGAGAAAAGGCCAAGAGAGCTGGAACTATTCAGCTTGGAGAAGCGAGAAGGCTCAGGGGAAGACCTCATCAATGAAGGGAGGATGCAAAAAGGACGGAGCCAGGCTCTTCAGTGGTGCCCAGTGTCAGCACAAGAAGCAAAATGGGCACAAACTGAAATACAGCAGGTTCCATCTGAACATCAGGTAACACCTTTTTTTACTGTGAGCACTGGCACAGATTGTCCAGGGGGGTTGTGAAGTCTCTCTTCTTGGAGGTATATCAAAAGCTGTCTGGACATGGTGCTGGACAACTGGCTTCAGGTGGCCCTGCTTGAGCAGGGTGGTGGGATCAGATGACCTCTGGAGATCCCTTCCAACCTCAGTGATTCTGTGATAAAGACACACATCAAATGAAACTCAGGGAAGGGACCAATTGACAGAGCCGCTTAAGAAACAGGCCATTGCTCTAATAGCACTCTTAGAGGTTATAGAGATATCACAGAAGTTATGATGTCTGTTTTTCTCAAGGGGGAATCTAGTCACTGTTGTCTTTCGAGGCTTTCAGCATTAAATAGCAATGAGAGCTCAAAGTAAATTTTGTTGTCATTTATGCCACTGGAGTTGAAAGCAGTATGTGTCCCACACAGAATTAAAATAAATTTTGCGCTGTATCACCATATGTTATCACAGTAGGCCTTCAAATACAGGATAATCAACAATAAGCCCTCGGACATTTTTAGAGTTGTAAAACTCTCAGGACAGTTGACTCCCAAACAAGCTACATCTCCTTCTGAAAGGGAATAAATAGTTACTCAAAGTTCTCATACTGATTTCAACAGCACTACACAAGTATGAGTGAAGGAAGGATTTGGCCCATGGAAAGAGATGTAACACAGATGAATTAATTTAACAGATTTTTCAAAGGCTTATACTGGTGCAACAGCTTGTCTTTATTTAATTTTAACTCTCCAAATTTAAAGAGCAATTTAAAGCAGCATAATAGAAGCTAGAGGGGAAAGACACCTATTACATCATTGAGTTAATCTCCTACCACTGCACAAATGTTCTCTATTTTGCATTTTCAAGTGTTTTGTCCGGAATTGTTCTTAAAGGCAAAAGCAGGAGGGCTTCCACCCCTTGGAGAGCGTTAAGATTTTCTGGCTAGTCACCCTCAGGACATTTTTCAGACATAGTCTTTCTTTTCATTTTCATAATTTAATTAATGTAGTTCTGATGTTTTGAGAAAACAGTAGGAGACTTAATAAAGAACCTTTATTGCCTGCTTTCTACTGACAGCCTATAAGGAAATGGTAGCTACAAGTTTTGGAGCAATGCAGCTTTTCTTGACCCAGCAGAGCTGCAGTGAAAGTCCAGACAACCCTCACGGACACTCAGCACAACCTGCTCCTGGTTATGCCCAATACAGAGTCCTATCTTCTGGGTTTTTTTGGCTGTACTGCTACCTCAGAACCTCTTTTACCTTATCTCTTTCTTTCACAGACAAAAATGTTCATTTTCTTTCTTGCTGTTTTGTGAGGATGTCAAACCAAATAGTGAAGATGTCTCTCTTGTTTCCATAGCCAGACATCCCTGAGCTTTCTGTTTCTTTGCGCCTTCTCACACAGATAATTTTGTTCATGTACTGTCAGTTTTCTCTCCCCAAAGTCTTAGATATTTTCTGACTGATAGTTGTTGCATTTTTTTCTTTTTCTGCTGTTTCTCTGCAGTGACCTATTCCATTTAATTTTCAGTTTCTTCTGCCGTTATATTTCAGGATTTTCTCTTGCTCTCTATTATTCCCTTGTCCCTTCTATTCCCTTTATTTCTGCTTTCCAGCTACTCATCCACATCTACCCCTACAGCTTGTAGCATTAGTTCCTTTCCATTACATTCTTCTAGACTTTGTTCATGCATAAAGAGTGTTACACATGCTGAGGAACGGGATGTTTTGCAGTGGAGATATTTCAATTCAGCCTGCTGACACTTTTTTATTTCATAGGATATTCTGAAATAGGGATTAGATCTGAGCTGGTAATGAGTTCAATCAACTGTCACACAGGGGAGAATTATGCTCCAGACCCACCACAAAAGATTATAAAACATAAAATATAACAATATTTATAGAACTAATGAACTTTGTGTGGTGAAACAGTGCCCTACTGCTGAATTGTGACTCATGTTGACACTTTTCCTACCTTTCAGGTCCTACAGATTTTTAGGTTGGCCATTAAGGTTGGAACAACTTCAAGAGGAGGAGCTGACAGACTCCAGGGACTTCTCTGTTGTAGAAACTGAAGACCTCACCTGGCATTTGGGCAGAGTAACAAATGCTGTCTGGATCTTACATGGGTAAGGTGACAACCATTGGGATATTGGATTAGAAAATATCCCTTTCTATAAGAGCATGGTATTTTGCTTTGGCTAACTCAGGTGGCTGGCTGCTAATTGTTCCTTTTTTTTTTTTAGACTGCTTATAACAGAGTCTAGAAACCGGGCATTGGGCTTTGGGGATTGTGTTATGTGTTATGTTCTGGAGAGCACCTAAAAACTAATGCTGGCATGTTCCTTACTTTGATGTATACATTTTTTTCTTACTGTGATGTATAAATTTGTTTCTGGATCTATACTTAGTTACTGCAAAGATGGCAATGATAAAAATATGTATATATATCTGAGTAGAACAAGTGGGGCAAATGTTGTAATGAAGGGGAAAAGAGAGGTAAGAAAGTTGATGGGTGGGACAAGAATGCAAGAGTTATGGTACACGAAGACCAGAATATCTTGATGGGCAGAGATGTCCAAAACTTTATTGACAAGTTTGGAAGAATGCCTGTGTTGGTGAATGTAAGAAAGTGGCTTTCTTTTTAACTTTTCCAAAAAGTTAAAAATACATTGTATATCCCAATCAGGTGGGGTATTGATCTCTGAAAATGTGGATGCTGTGTGGTTTGTCCTAAATTTATTTCATGTTTACCCCTCAACGAAGTTCATGTATAAAAGACCATTTTTTTGGTAACATCTATTCTTATTTCTATAGTTTCCAAAAATATAACACTATTATTATTATTTTAAGGAAAAGAACTAGAAAGGTGTAAAGGAATGATTAATTAATGTTTAACATATCAAGAAAAGCACCCTTTTTTCTGAACTTGAAACAGAGTATTCCATTTTCTGTTATTACTCAGAAGTACTACATTTCTTTGCATTTAGTGTGCTGCAGACTGTTACGTTGCAGCTTAATTGGTCAGAGTAAGACATAGATTTGATTACTGACATACTACAAGATAAGTTTAGATAAAATATAAATGGGAAAATAATTGTGCTTTATAAAGAAACATATAAGGATGTTTAAAGGACCCTATAATCAGCTAGTGAAAGAATGAATAAAGACATAAAAGTTTTGCAACTGCAGCGTACAATTGACAAGCACAAAAAACTGATTACTTGCAACTGACAATGACACAAGGAAGGTCCTAATCTGATCTGAGAATATGAATAGATGGGTTGATAGACACATCAGTAGAAATGCATTGGGAAAAAACTGATTAAATCTGGAAAAACAGTGTTACAATGCAGAACTCAGTTTTCCAGGTGTCAGGGCCTTGAGAGCACCCACAAGCACTAATTTTCCTGATCAGTCTCAGTGCACCTACGTATCCTCTGCCTTTTGGTCCAGGATCTTTCTTTAAGCTCAAGTCTGTGTCCCTAGTTCTTGCCCTGGTTTCATGCTGGTCAATATGTTTTTGTTGGACTTACATCTTGACCTCAGCCCTGACTGTCACTTCACATTTGTCTGATGATCACTGGGCTGGACTTGTTACTGCTACCAATCCTGCTTGGTCCTGTGGGACCATACCCTTGTTGAAGTCCCTTACGCCAGCCTATGCCAAGGTCACCTTTAGCTCATCCTCCTTCATGTAGTAGTTCTGGTCTTGCTGCTCCATTATGGCCAGCTCCACTGGTCACTTCCCTACAGCTGATGGCCATGCTTTTGCTAATGCAGTCCAATATGAGATTTGTCTTCCCCGCTGAAAGGATTTGTTGCTGTCTTATGATCAACTTATTGTCTACCAGAACTTTTCAGATTATATTGTATGAAGGTACTTTCAAACAACTTGGCCCCCAGCCAGTACTATTGTAAGGGATTATGTCATCTCGGATGCAAGGCTTTGCATTTGCCTTTGTTGAACTGCATAAAGATCAGTCTGCCCACTTTTCTATGCATCCAACACCCCTCTGAATGACATGCCAGCCCTCTGGTGTAGACCAGTCCATCCAGTCTGATGTCATCTACAAATGTGATGCGGGACCCTTTTGTTTCATTGTCCAGGCCATTAATAAAGACTTTAAACAGCTTCAGTATGAACCCTTGAAGAACATCACCTGTAGCTAGCTGTCAGACTTCATTTGAAGCTGGAATTTGAAAAATGGAGAGTCTAACCTAATGCAAGAAAAGACTTCCTAAGTGTGAATCTAAAATTCTTGTTTGCGATTGTAGGAATTACTAGAGAGCTAAAGCTTGTGGTGCAAATAGCCCTGCAAATGGATAAACAAAATGAATTCACAAGCTACAGGGTTGGAAATTAGGCAGCTCTGAATACCCCTCTGCCAAACTGAGACAACACAGGTCTCTATTTTTGCCTCATTTCTCATTTTATATTTTGGAAAAGCAGTGTGCGTGGGAAACGGACAGACATTCAGCAATTTTGCTCACACTGATAGCTTTGAAATGTCTTACTTATACTCATATAAAAAGATATTTTAATATTTCAAGCAAAGTAGCCACTTTTGAAAGCAGCTCTTTAAAAAGGAAAGCACAAATATTCTTCTTCCCATAAAAACAGAGAAATGCATTTTTTTTCAAAAGTAATTCAGACAATTGCTTAAAATTTTTTGAGACAATCTTCTCCAGCATGCCCAGGACTTCCAAAAGATATTGAATGGATGCCTCAGTAAGAACTAAAGTGCTGTGAACCACTACTCTCAATTGAAAGGGAATACACACTTGCCTTTTTTACAGCCATTTCCTTTAAAAATCTGTTATACATTTCAAATAATAAAAAGAAGCCCAGAAAATTTTACTATGCACTTGCTGAGTAGTTGTATCTGTCCTTTTTAGGTTATTTCTTACAGCTACCTTAGTAAAGATGATGGATGAGGGTTGATATAAGAAAGTTCTTTGTCTTTGCTTGCTTCATTTGGTAGCACAACCAGATGCCTTCTCTGGTACCCTAGAGAAGTCCAGCAGGCTCCAACAAGTGGTTCTCTGAGGATCATGCATGAAACATAACGCTCAATCTCTGAAGACAGATAGACAGACAGACAGACACCCCTGGCAAAAGTAGCATTTAAAATAATGTTAAGTAATATAAAGTATTATTTAAACTCAAGAAACAGGCAGACTCTGCCTAAACTCAGCCAAAGGATACATCTGAGGGTACTTCATGCCAGTGAAGAAGGATGGCATGTTGCAGTGAGTTTTTGAGTCTGTGTGGTTTTGCTTATCACCCGTTGCAAGTTTGAGCTCTGCTTGAGCCTCAGATAGGTTCAAGCCAAAATCTTTGTTGTCAGATGAATTTTGTGGCTTGGATCAATTTTTATTTTCTTTACATGATTCATAGACTTTATGTGATTAGTAATCTCACAAGTACATTATTATATGAAACACATGGAAAAACAAAATTAGTATGACCTTTTTGTTCTGTAGCTGACTCACGCTTTAAAGTTGTTTGCAAAAGGAAGGAAAAAGAAAATTTTTCAAGTAATAAAAAAAAGAATTAAATGGGAATGTGCATTTGAATAACATCCAAATTACTATTTACCTACTGTCAGTTTCCTTTTTTGCTGTTTTTCATCTGAAGTGCTATGTGTTCAATGAAATCAAATGCAGAGGGAAAACAGGATGCTATTATTTTTGTTGTGGTTGTCTGTTCTTGTATTTGTGCAGACTCAAGATGTAAAAAAATGTTTCTTGTTCTGCTACCTTCCACAGTTTGGCGCAGTTAAAAATATCCTATTTAATTTCAACACAAACATACAACAGTTATCTTTGGAGCTGTCATTTCTAGGAATGAATGGCGGATGAAGTGATCAGAAGCACAAGTACACATCTAAGTGGTTACAAACCAAAAGTAATATTTAACTGTTATGTAAACAATGCATTTAATTAACCAAAATCATGAAGTCGCTTTTGAGGGAACTGTCCTTCAAGGAATACATGTGTATAAAGCAAGCTGCATTTAAAAAGGGAATTAATTTAATTAATCCATTTCTTTTTATTTTAAAACCAGTGAAGCTACATGATTTTTCCTTTATGCATATACCCGTATTTACAGAACAGCCCACTTCTGTGTTTTGTTTTGGGTTTTTTTACTGTTTTCTTTTGTCAGAATTAAAACAGACAACAAAGGCTAGTTAGAATTAAAGCCTGCACAGTGTTAATGAACACGCACAAAGTGATAGAAATGTGGGGGGAAAAAAAAAAAAAAGATTTTAAGGTATTGATTGAGATGATTCAGGAGTTTTGACTGAAAAGTTCATGTAAGTGCTTTTCTGGACATGTGCCAGTTCACTTAGTTGTTCTTCTACTGGTAACTCTCCAGTAAAGCAGATCTCTAAGACTGCAGTTGACACAAGTCCTTGCTACAGTTTACCATGGTAGCTTGAGTTGGGATAAAACTGAGGGTTTTTTTAAAATGTGTTTTAAATATCAGTAAATTTGAGAATTCAAAACTGACACAGGATTTGAACTTTGATGTTTAGCTCATCTCAAATCCAAAGAGAACTGCTATGAACCCCTGATGGATTGGTTCCGGTCCCTGCCTACTGGCACCATCTGAATGAGCTGCAGAACAGTGCAACTTCTCTTCATCTGAATGGAAGTGTAGCTTTTGGTTACATTTCAGTGATTTTATTTTGTTTATCTTCACCTACAGTATATTTTTTATGGCCTTATGGCTTAATGCAGTTTCAAAATGAACTATCTTTCATTTAAGCAGTTAAGAAACGTACAAAAATGTAAAAATCTGTTTGCTTCACTTTTATTCAATTAAATGTGAAAAGATGAGAAACTAGTGTTTTATCAGAAAAATAATTAAAAAACCTCAAGTAGCATTTAAAAGTATTTAAGGTAAATGCATTTTTTTTCTTAAAGAAAGGTTCTTTGAACTAAAACAAAGGAGCTTGAATGGAAGTTTCAAAGAAGGAATCTGTGACAGCTTTAAAAGCAACAGAGGAAACTCTTAAACACCTGTCAAATGAAAGAGAGACTGTACTCCATTCCAAGCATGATTGAAAGATTTTAGAGCTGAATCTTTTCTAAAATGAAGTTGGGATTGTGTGAGAAATTTCTTTCTTTTATCACCTTTTAATCAGGAAGCGGTAAGAGGTTTTCCATACCTGTGCAAGAGCTGATAGGTTATTTTCTACAAACCTGTAAATATGTGCTTCTATCTGATTTGTCTTCACCTCAGCTGTGCCGTAGGTGAAGTACTGTAATACTCTAAATTATGATTAATAAAAAATTAATTCTACCAGAATTTTAATCATAACCTCACAGAAATGCTTTACAACATACCAAAATATGATGTAGTTTAAAATTTTCAATAATTACCAAAATTGTATGAAATACTCATTTCATAAAATGAAACACATGAAAATATGAATCATGGTAATGTATTTTCTCTACTAGAAAGCACAAGTTGTATTTGTTTGTTTGTTTTAAATACCCTTTAAAATCTCTTGCTCTTCTATCAACAGTTTCTGCATATCCATGGAAAGAGAAAAACACTTTCTTAATAAGAATGATTTTTTGTTTTAAAATATGTTGGTATTATTGCCATAATCAGTAACATTTTACTGTAAAATTGCTTGTTTCATAGAAGTGTTTTCTTTTAGCAAAGTCAGAAATTAGATCTCTGCCTTCTGAATGCTGGAAAAACTTTTCTAACATATCGCAGGTATGACATTTCCAAAAGAGCCCTTCAGTTGTTATTTCCACAGTAGTTATTAAATTAATCTATATAGCTATCTATGAGTGATCTATGAGATCACTGTTTCAGTATACCCAAGACAGCAGAAGTGGAGAATCATTCATTCGTTATTAAATAATTTGCAAGTTAGTGTTGGAGAAATGTAAATCCTTAACAAGAATTTTTCGTGTTTAAAACTTTCTTCTTTTCTTATTCTGAAAGAAATTATTTTCTTTTGCTGATATACAGCATAATTATTGTTGGAATTAATACAATTTTAATATTTCTTAGCCATCTTGAAATAAATATGCATATGCTGATCTGGATGTTATGAAATATTCAGCATGTGACAAGAAATACTTCGAAAGGTAGATATGTGCTGGCACACCAGTAATTGGGTTCATGAATTGCTTCCAATAGAAATGTGAAATTCGCTTTTCCACTCTCCAACTAATTTCACCAGTACTTATGGAAGTCATTGTAAAGATAGTTTAAGAAAATGAGTCTGCTCACAGAGATTAAATACTGAATTTTTGACTGACTTTTTTTTTCAGTGATCCACGTATTTAGTGACATGCAATTTGTGCAATATTAATCTAACAATACATGCAGTACTCAGAGAGATGCTACCAGCATTTTTCAAGAGAAATCCCACAACTATGTTTGTCTTCATTTATGGTAAACCCTTGTAGAAGAACTTCTTGTCAGGGAAGTGGAGAAGATAAAAAGGAAATACCTTCACTTCTTTTCTCCAGCAAATAGAAAAGTCTTTGTATAATCAGAGAGAATAGCGCTACTTGGTAATGAAAGCTTATTAAATGTATTCTCTCTATGTATTCATGTTTATTTTTGACAAAAATGATACCAGTTTCTCAGATGTTAAAGATGAGATGCTACTAGACATTAAAGTATCAAAAGCAGAAGTTCTGATAACAAATGACAAATTAAACAGCGGGAGTTCCCAGGACATATCCAAGAGCTCTGAGGGAACATAGTGAAGGAGGTTGAACTCCTATCAGATAAAAAACAGACAAAAAAATCCCAAACCCAGGTATTCATTAAAATGAGCTCTGTAGCAGAAAATATTTTACCTACCTTTGAGAGAGGGGCAAATGAGATCCTAGAAATCACAGATAATCAGTAAATAATTTGGTTGAAATAACAATTTAAATTATGAAATACTAAATGGATTGTAATTTTACAAGGAGACTGGCTTCTATACAGGAGAAAAAAGTGCCTATATTTTAATGTAGTAAAATTCCTTGAGGGTGTCAATAAAATGTCAAGGGAAGGAGACAGGTAGACATGTTTGCCTAAGCTTTCAAAAAACCTTTGGCAAAGTCTCTCACAAGAAGCCATTAAATATGATCAATCTTAAGGGGAGAGCTAGAATTCTGTCACAGGTCAGAAGCTCAATGACACACAGAAAACAAAGAGCCTGAATTACTCATCATCTTTGAAGAGGGTTAAATGTTAACAACGGTGTGTTTGGACATTGAAAGAGAACCCCTCTGGTTTAAGGTACTGTTTGCATTAATGATCTGTGAGAGAGATGAAATGAGCAAGCCTCTGATTATTTAGGATAGAAGTAAAAAAAGAATTTGAGAAGTTACAGGGGAATTTAGCAGAATGAAGATACCAGCATGATGACAGGTATAATGTAAAGCTGACTGTGGTAGAACAACGCCCAGTGCTGGCCATTTTCTAAATGCTCTTAAATATCTTTGAATCTATAACTAAGATACCTCTTCATTAAAGAAAACAAAACTCTTATATGTATTTCTTAGTGATAGATCAACTCCTCCCATGCCCCGTTGTCGCCCCTCCCCCCAAAAAAAAAATAGCTGTGTATCTGTGCTTCAGGAAGCAAATAGGCTATTTGGAGAAGAAGAAGAAAACACCATGAAAAGAATTCACTTTACATTGGCTCAGGAGTTTAACGGTAGGTTTTGAAGCTGAATATTTGTACATACATATAGATTAGTTGGGTAACTAGAGATCACTGTGGCAGGAGCATTTGGAAGACAGACATAAATTAGTAGATAATACCACAGAGCTGATATTTGATTAGCTCTGATGTCAATAGTCATTGATGGTTGTAGACATCAAGGCAGTTGGGCTTCAGAGCTCTTCCGTGAGGAGGGGAGCTGAAACCAAACCACATCTGCTTTCTCGCTGCCAAAATCTGAGATATATCCTTTTATAAGACAGCTCAGTCTCTATGCAATTTGCAGCTCCTCGCATCTGTCTCTGACCTAAGCATTTTCAGGCATGCTACTTTATCAGGACAGGTGTTTTATGCTGGTTCTTAGGTGTTATTTCCCTTACTGAGCCACTGCTTCTTAAACCAAAACCAGTGCTGTGCCAGCTCTCAAGGTTGCAACGACCTGCAACCTTCTTCAACGACCTGCAACTGACCATTAGTGAGTTGTTTACCCTTTTGGGGCCTCCACTGCAAAGCTGTGCACACATTGTCAAAGCCTTTGCTGTTTTCCTGCAGTTAAAGTGCACATGATAACAAAAGACACCTGGTATCAAGTCCAGGCTCACACAGCCAGGTCTCAACAAGCTTTTGAGAAGCCCAGCAGGTCAGTACTGGCACCTTGTGCTTATGTTTGGATTCAGAAAAAGGTAATGTCAAAATCTGCGTAATGTGCTTCTACTTTTATGAAAGCAACAGGTTGCTGCTTTAGCTACACAGGATACAGATTTCCTAAAGAATTTAAGTATTACTTTAATGGTAAATACACACCCTGGGAGGACAATGGGTCTGGGTTTGAGTCCCTGTTATAAGAAGCAACGATGCATTTTTCATGACAAGGCCACTACATCAAATGTAAAAAAACTATTCTGATGTTACAAACTAATTAAACTAAAGAACAAAGGCTTACTTTGGTATGTACAGTTACTATGGGTACAAAGCGATAGGGACTAAAATTACTGTGAAAAATGGAGCTTTCAGAAAATTATTTAACTTTCCTCCAAATTCATCTGGTGTTGCCTATTGTCAGTATAATGTATTGAACTACATAGATGACTAATTTGATCTGATGAGATCATTTCTATGTTCCTGTAGTGGTCTGTCTCACAGACAATATCATTTTGTACAGCACTGTTGACAGCTTTTCCTTTTTAATGCTGTCACAGACATTTTATTATTTAAATCAGTTCAGGTAACATCTTATCAACTAGCATATAAGTCTCTGTTAAATATTAAACCCCTGTTTGTAAGTAGGAATTCTGTCAAAAATATGGAAACTATATTATAAGTCAAGTCCTCTAAAAATCTTTGATTTCTGCTGCCAAAAATCGCAGAAGTATCTATGTTGTAATCAGTGGTCATACGGTGAATTATAATGGTAGTCTTTCCCTGTAGAATTTTTTAGTCACATCTTCTTCCCTGGCAGGACAAATACACAACTTTGGAGAAATCTGTAAACATGGTGGGAGAACAATGCATGCAAAAACCTTTTAGTTCATGTGGTTTCTGTACAGTGCCACAGGAAAAATCTCAAGCAGAACACCCATAGAATACTTTTGCAATCCAAAAAAAGCCCAAAAAGGTTTTGAAAAGTCACTGGAGCTCCTAATAAACTAATAAAAGTGGTTTTCAGTGCTGACCGAGGCAATGTATTAACCAAAATTTAACAAACTCGACTTTAAGCCAGCTGAAGTTAAATATTAGTAGATCTATAGCTGTATTGCATGATGTAATAAAATTCTTTGGTGTATTAGTATACTTCAGGAGCTAAATGTAATGTAAATAAAGAAGGTAGCTAACTATAATGAATGCGAAAAATCACTGTTTACATAGTGCTGGATTCTAACACTCTTGCATTTGCTTAGGATATTGCCTTGCAAATAGTCTCACTGAGTAGAAGTTTGATACTAATCTCCACGCAAAGCAGTTGAGAGCCTCCTCTTGCCACCTGTAGTGTGAGTCGTGTGAGTGTAACTTCCTGTTCAGCTGTAAGCAAAGGAGATGCAGGCAGGTCTACAGAGGTCGGATGGAGCAAATTACTTTTAGCACAGTGGAACCTGAGTGCCTCTCCTGTGCTTCAAGAGAGAAGCAACATCAGCCTTTCTTTCTTCTCAGTTTGTAGGCAAAGAAATGATGGTCATTAAAAAAAAAAAAAGGCATTTTAATTTGTTTAAACAAGACTTTGTGCAGTGAACGGCATGGGAATTTGTATAATAGAGAGGAAAAGGCAGGCTAAAGAAAATTAATTCTAATTATGCTCATATGAGAGTAAATTAAATACTTGAAATCCAACTCTTTTTCTTTTCTTTTTTTTTTAATTCTGTATTTTACAATGAGTTCTTGTCTTTATGCCTTTGTATCCATAAATATACGTGTATAATAGTGATAGAGACGTTATATAAACTTATGTTTACAAATTCCACATGGAAATTGGTACAGTCATATTATTTGTAACTAAAAAAGGTACGTACACTTTGTAGATATATTAAGTAAGCAACTTCATTCTGAGTGCTCAGTGCGTTTTAGGTAACAAGGAAAGGATGGAGGTCCCACCCTTAAATCGCTAAATGAAGGGGTTTACATAGTTATTTTTTTATTTATTTACTTTTTTAAAGAGAGAGCAAGCTCTGCTGTTGTGTATGATCAGCCTTCTGTCTTGGCTGTTTCCTTGTCCCCAGTTCCTTTTGCATCTTGCTGTGGGAAAAACCCTTTCAGAGATGGCTTTTGTGGCACATGCAGCGAATCAGCATTACACTATTCAATACTGCAAATCACGTCCTTCTTGGACAGTTAAACCACACATTTGCCAAGAAATAACATGTGCACAGAACAGTATGGCTGGAAAGAGCAAGTAAAAACTTGGAATGACTCTTACTGGAAGAAGTGTTGCTACTAACTAGTTTTCAGGAAAATACAAGTGAGATTTTTTTTTCCTTTTATTTCCTTCTCTAATTCCTGAAGCATTTTGACCCTTTTTGTTTAATTCATTTTGACAGCCTCTTGCATTGCCCTGTGATACCTTTGATGTTTCCTTTTATTTTAGATAAATATTTTATATTTTGGGGAGCTATTTTTTCCATTTTTGAGAGTGAGATTTTTTTTTTTTTAATGTATGGAGTAAACTGTTTACACTAGTAGCTACAGTATTTCTGAGAAGTGTGAGGCATCTAAAGATGAGCAAAACTTTCATTTCAATGGGGGTTGATCTCTGAAAGCTGGAAAGATTTGCTGTGCAGCTATTCCACTGTACATGTATGAAATTTATTTGTAAGAACTTGGCAATGTGTCACCATTATATCCTTAAACAGCCAGAATTTTGCAGCAAGATTAGTGTTTCACACCTAGTGAGAGCCAAAGCAAACAATGTAGGTACAGATATAGAAATGATCAATAATTATCATCCATCTGGTTCCATAAGCAAAAGAAAAAAAGAGAGGACATAACATTTGAAGCTTGACTATTTCCGTAGCATTTTTTTATGATGGTGTTTGAATAATGCCAGATGTAGGAGAAATACCAAAAGTTAGAGACCCAACAGCTCAAGTCATCAGCTAGGCCAGTGAGGCACCAGGGTAAGAACCGAGGCACAAACAGAAAAAATTCCAAGTCAAGCTCAGTCACATGTATAATTTCTCAAGCTGTTTTTAGGAACTCAGCTTAGAAGACATTTCTAAAACAGAATCACAGAATCTTCATGGTTGGAAAGGACCCTTAAGATCATCGAGTCCAACCAACCAACCTACAATCTCTGCCACTAGAACGTGCCCTGAAGTGCCACATCTAGACGTTTCTTAAACACCTCCAGGGATGGTGACTCAACCACCTCCCTGGGCAGGCTGTTCCAGTGCCTGACCACTCTTTCAGTAAAGTAATTCTTCCGAATATCTAATGTAAACCTCCCCTGCCACAACTTCAGACCATTTCCTCTGGTCCTGTCGTTATTCACTTGGGAGAAGAGGCCAACACCCACCTCTCTCCAACCTCCTTTCAGGTAGTTGTAGAGGGCAATGAGGTCCCCCCTCAGCCTCCTCTTCTCCAAGCCAAACACGCCCAGCTCCCTCAGCCTCTCCTCATACGACCTGGTCTCCAGCTCCCTCACCAGCCTGGTAGCTCTCCTCTGGACACGCTCCAGCACTTCAATGTCCCTCTTGTACAGAGGGGCTCAGAACTGAACACAGTACTTGAGGTGAGGCCTCACCAGTGACGACTACAGAGGCACGATGAACAGTCCCCATTTTTTTTTTCAAACTGAAAGGATTTTGATATTTTATCTAACTGAAAGGGGAAAGAAGCCATTTTTAAATATTTTAAATTAAATTTTAGTTTCCGTTGAAATGCAGCTTTGAATGAACGGACGTTAAAAGAGGGACCATGGAACCCTGGTTGCTCATGCTAACCTCAGCCATTTGAAACCAGAGAGAGGTTTAAGGAAGACCCAAATGCCTTAAATTATTAGAGCAGGGAGAAGGTTAGCATTTTTCTCAATTGAACTTTTTCTTTTATTAAACCCAGACACTTTGGTCGCTTTTTCCTGTTCACACACAAAATATGAACATCTATTATTTTTCTGGCTCTGCCTCAGTATCTGCCCTTTCCTCCAATTCAAATGACTGGGGAGGCTGGCAAACGAGATGATGACAGAACGGTTTCACCCATCTTTTCATTTTTGAGATATTCCTAAAGAGGAGGAATTTTAAGAGATGTTCTGGCTATTTTAAGGATAATTTATAGATTAGAGAATTCTGTAACTTTTATCCCCACGTCTGATGAGAAACATTTCCTTTCTTTTAAGCAAATCAGCAGCTCCATTTATAGTATTTCTTCCAATAACCGCTCCAGCAAACAATAAATTGTAAATCAGTAATTCTGACCAGCTGCTAGTAGCTGCAGTAGGCTCATCCATGCATTCCCTCGTAAGAAGCAAAAGTAGACAGTTGCATTTGGGAGTTTTTTCTCATTTGTTATTTGAAAAAAAATACGTCTCCCCTTCCAAGAAGCCTTTTCCTTTACAAAGCATCAGTTTTGCTTACTGAAGCTGAAAATAAAGCATCAGATTGAAAAAGAGGACATTAACAGTAAAATTTGGGTTTGTGTTTCTTCTTCAGTATCTCTGTAATGGAGAAATATCACTGCAGTGCACTTCTTATCTGAATGTGAATAGCTTTATTGTCAACTGTGCACCTACTTTATGTACTAAATGACAGCTTTTCATGTCTCTCCTTTCCAGTTCTCCCCTTTCTGCCCTCATTGCCCATCAGCAACATTTGTATTGATATGTTAATCTAATATTCTATTCAGATTTTTCTAGTTATGATGCAACAATTTAGCGAGCAATTCTTTCTAGTTTTTCCTCAGGGACTTCAGTTAGTGTCTCTCATACATCATAAATAAGGAATATTTTAATAGAGGGTTGTTCCTCCACACTCACCCCAAGTTATCATTGATTCTCTAAGATAACAAAAGACAAATTGAACTGCAGTACAAGAGTCAATTAAAGAAAATATTTTGATAATCCTGACACAAAGCACAATCACGTTACTATAGCAAGCCCACAAAGCTGAATTTGGTCTGCTGTGTACATGGTAGATAGAGTGAGGAATAAAAAGGTGGGTTTATGCCAGGAGGTTTCAAAAATGTCCTTAGAGTTACAGCTTTTCTTGGGCTCTTCTAAATGGCAATAAACAGTGTATTTATGTAATAGACAATTTGCAACCATTAAACCCAACGCAGTTGTATCTCAGTAGTCTTGTACAATGGTACAGATCTAGTTCTCTATGTTATACCCAGCCCATGCTCTTGTATGACAAATCTGCATGGTGCTTCCATATACACTTACAAACAAATTGTTTCAATTTCCTAATTCCTGGGGATTTTCCTCTTTTTAGCTTGTTTTAGCCTCCTGTAATATTTCTTCCTTTGCTGGTTTTACCTGCTTTGTCAGCAGAGCAACTTCTGTTTTCCTTGCATAAATGCCTTTGTAGGGACTTCAGAGTTAACCTGTTTGATGCTAGTTTAAGCATCCTATGTAACTTGTCAGTGATATGGGCCCCAGCTGTTGTGCAGCATCTGCAGCTATGGAAGAAGGAGTTATATCTTTTCAGTGGATACTGCCTCTGTACAGCAGATCTTTTCTAGACAGTAATAAAGGTTGATGTAGACGAATATTTATTACGAGTAAGCTGCTCTATGCTTAGAATCAGTCATTCAGTTCCCTCTTATACTAATTGTAACCACTGGGATCTTTTTTTTTTTTTGCCATACTTGCTGCTGAAAGCATAATCCTTTAAATTTAATAATTTCTTGGAAAAACCCTTGTGGATATGATAGACATCCTATAGCACATTATAGAAAACTATGTTCTGTTTCATGGAGTACTCTGAAAACTTCTAGAGTACACTTTTTATATATGTCATAGGTTACTATACCTATTTCTCTAGTCATATTACATACCTATGGAGAATTTTTTCAGACATAGTAAGTTTTATGGAACTTTTCAAAACGGAGTTGTTAAAGGATTAGCTGTGATTATGTTGCATGGACTACATGAGGATTTATTGTGCATTGGTTATTCCCCACCCAGTCCCTGTGCATGCAGTCATTCGGGGTTTACACGAAAGGAATACGGGTCATGAAACATTTCAGGTGTAATAAACTACTCTGCAATAAGACTGCACAAGCTCACTGTACACTAGTTTCCCTCTATAAACAGCATCTAAGAGTGTTGCCCTTTCATGCAATATAGGTTTAATCCTGACAGGGATTTAGTTTGAGGTATCTTGATGTGTATCTCCATGTGATCTCTTCCTTTCTGAAACAGGAAGCAACCAACAATTTGTATTAAGGTTCACTCATATTAAGAATACTCACTAATTGCTACTGTTGGAACGTTTATTATATCTCTCGTGCCTTCTGAAGTACTGTTATGGTCAATTCTTTAAAAGTGGCACTTGTGATGATTTAGTCACAGCAACGACCAACCACCATGTTCTGAGACATCTGGTTTTTATATCATAAAATGTAGTAAGTAGCAATAAATTTAGAGAACACAGTGATCTTGACCAGTTCCTGAAGATGTGTGTGAGGCTTCATTTTCTTTGGCACAGAGAAGTCAGATTGTAAGTCAGGAAACGTTAAAGTGTTGGAAGCCATCTTATCCTGCTCTTTCATATTAAAATGTGCTTACTGAGACTGCTTTCTATATGCTGAGAGCTTTTGGAATATATTTCCTCTCTCAGGATGACCATATTGAGTTAGGATCGTGGATTGAGGAAGCAGAGTGGGTTAGGGTGCTAAGAAGAGCAGATATGAATTTTCTGACCTAGGAGTTTCAGCTGGCAAAGGTCGCCTATGAGTTTTTAATCTTATATGATGTTTTTATATTTTTTCTGGTTGCAGGAGCTGAAGCAGCTAATAGATTGAGTAGGGATCAGCAAAATGCTTCTTGGGTATATCCTGTGTTCTCATCTCAGCACCAAAAGAAACTGTTTTGTAGTTTTGGGCTCAATGAAAGTTTAATCCTAATTTTCTGGAAATTTATTGATGGACAGAAGATAAAATTACTTGAACCTTTTCCCAAATGACATATAGAATTCAAGTCAAATACGTCATTGTGGTGTTAAACTTACGATACCTAAGGTATTCTGTCAGGATGCAAGCATTAGAAGGCAAGGCAAAAGTATCCTTGGTTTCCTTCTGAGCTATTTTTGAGCCATTTTGAGATGGAGCTATTTATAAGATTGTACCGATACAGGAGGAGATGGGGAGCTCTGAACGTTCTGCCAAAGTTCTCCCTAGGCTACTGAGTAGTGAAACCAAATAACTAACTACTTAGATTGTAACAATTACGTGGTGATCATGCCTTCAGGGTTGTACAAAGATGTTAAGGGAGCTATGGAACAAGCAGGTTTCATTTGAGAAGGACGCAGTGGAAGATTTTAAGAAATCATTGCTAATTTTGCTCTATTTATTTTATTAGCTATTTTTAGTTAGCTATTAGTATTGTTTAGCAGTTGCAAACGCAGAGGGAGATAAAAGCAAGCAAACTAAATTTGTGAGCTAAAATGCCTTCCTGAAACTGGCAGACAGAACACAGAGTGTGTTAAAGAAAAAAATTCTCATTATATATATTTACCTTTCTAATCCATATAAAGTCAGGAGAGAGATGCATGAAAAATACAGGGAACTTTCTTGAGAGACAGACAGATTACCTAGTTGCCTAAAAGTTTCTGGAATGTCTTAGAATTCAGCAACTTCATGATTAATTGACTCTAGGCATGAGCATCCCATTAATAGCATATTAAAAGAGGTGGCATGCTACTGGACAAAATCTCTTCATTGACAATGGGTCTTTTAAATAAATAGTTATACAAAGAGAGGTTTCTGGAACCCTGACTACTGTAACTCTACGGGGGGGGGGGGGGGGGAAGCCCAAATAGAAAACCAAGTGTATGGCTTTGTCTGATTTCAGTACAGCTGAAAAAGGAATGCATGTGCCAATGAAATAATGTTTGAGATAATAAACAAGGACTCTTTTCACAGTTAGCGGTCTCTTGAAATAACATGGTTTTTGTTATCTCTTGGTTTGCTTAACTGGTTGTATCTATCGAAGTCATTTACTGAGAAGGTGAATGAAATCCTGATTTTTACAAGCTGTAGACAAAGGACAATTAATTAACTGGGTTAAGGGCACCAATGGCTTATTTTCCTTTTTTCTTAATTCTAGGAAGTGAACATATAGACATTATCTGAGATTTGGAAAGGATTTAGATTCTCTAGATCATTTAAGACACAGTAGGAACAAATGTTCTATTTATATTAAAATGATGGTAAGCCAGTTCCTTTCAGTAAATAAAGCAGCAAAGGAAACAGATTATTGCCAAAGAAAACTGCTGTATCATCAATATCCTAATGGAGACCTTTGCTTTATTAATAAACAATATTTGCAACTGTACTGTGTTTCAAACCTTACCATCACTCAGATCCACTTAAACAATTTTTTTTGTATCATGTGAGAATTTTCACATGGAACGTGTTCCTTTTTAAGTAAGCCAAAAAACAAAGCAAAACAGATATGCTTGCACCAATGTTTTTCATATTAATATTATTATATACACTAATAGAGAATACATTCTGGACATAAGGGATTTTTTCAGCCTTTTCTAGCCTTACAGTTCTATACCAAAAATATGTAGGTTTAGTTTCCATTTATTGTATTAAGGTATAGACTTGTAAATTAAAAAAAACAACCGTATGTGCTTCCCTTTTCTGAACTTAATTTTTTGACATCTTCTCTTCTAATCTTTCCATACCTTCGGATGTAAATATTTAATATTTTGCAGTTCTTAAGGGAACCACGTAGTATTACTTGTTGATAGAAAGAGCAAGGTAGTTGAGAGGGAATGATGGAAGATGTGTCTCTCTTTTATGTTTCTTAGTATCGTAAGAAAAAGCCTACGAAACTGATGAATCCCTAGGAAACCACAGATGTGTTAAATACATATATATATACACACATGCATATGCGCATATATACACATGCAAATACACATATTTATAAATCACTCTATATCCCTCTTTGCTATAAATGACATAAATAGATATTAAAGGGAGGTATGCTACAGATAGAAGCCTAAACACAAAGGTGGTATGTGTTGATATGCTCTATTATTTACATAGTAGTCACTTTACTTGGCTAGTGTCCCAATAAGGAAATTATATAAAAGAAGGTGTCACTTTTACGTTGCAATTTTTCAAATTGTAATCAATCAAGAGCACGTTGGATTACTTATTCAAAGCATATAAATGCAATCTGTAGAAGTTAAATCTCATCACCTCATTTCTCATTCTTGACATAGACGTTAAATTGAAGCTCAGCAAGGTACAGCTTGACACTGATGTCAGGACTAAATGCATAGGCTGCTGAAATCCTTCACGTATCTAGAGAACTCATTTTCTTCTTCTCCTCAATAACTGGGAAAGATATGCTCGTTGTACCTTTCCAGGGTGCATATTTCACACTTCAGAAAACAAGGCGACTGTAGCATGCATTTTCTTCCAAGCCTACAGCATTATTATTGTTTAGTTTTTAGCTCCTGCTATTATGCCTGGATGTTATTCGTATGTCTCATTTTGGAGGAAGCTGCATTTCAGTTACTTTTGCAGTTGCGTCACTGACTCTGATGCCTTCGCTTATGCTCCCTATGATCTCTTTAAATTGGTATATTATGGCTTCTGTTTCAGGATGCATATAGTTCTTTGATTTATTCCCTTCCACCACATTTTATTCTCTGTCAAGCAGCAGCAGAGGTGTAAGCCTTGATTCTTGATAACACTAATGGTCTTCTGTAGAACTGAGTCTTACAGTGTGGTTTAGATCACTTTGATACATAGAAGGTATTACAGACCAGATGCACTGCTTTGTAATGCTTTTGTATTAATAAATGGCTGTAGGGTGTAATTTTGCTTTTGACATCTTAGATATAAGCATAAGCTTATAGTCTAGGACTAAGATCTGTAAACCTGTGAAATTTTAATTGCACTTCTGACATTGAGAACCCTTTGCCTCAAGTAAGCTATTAGCCCATCTCGGAATTCCCTTGTATGAGATAGTGAAAATATTTAACCTAATGTAAGTATCTTTTATATAGCATCAATGACAATGAATGTTATATAGGATGTATCATGGCATTGTTTTTTAGTTCATGAAGTGTGCATAAGATTGTATTTATTTCTTTTGGATTTCGAAAGGAGTGAACTGTGCTTCTTGTCACCCCATTTCCCTTTGGGGTTTAACCATTTTTCGAAACCGACGTTGTCAAATTAGGAGGACCTGAATATTGAACTATTTGCTTATTTCGTTAAGTATTTTAAAAATTTACGTTTTGTATCCTTCCTTTTGATGATACCATTGTATGTGCAAAAGATTTCATCTCTGTAAAGAAAAGTCTTTTCAGTTCATAGAAAGAGGAGCAAAATTTTTACAGTTGCTGAATCGGCTGATGAGATACAATTCATGTAAGCCCTCCTTCTATATTCACAGTCTCATATAATATCTGTCTTTCTGTCACACGCATACACACACATGTACAAGCTAATGTATGTTTCACTGAACTTTAAGATTTATACTTTGAAATACTATCAATACAGACAAGCCTTTCATGGGCAGGGGGGATAACCCTGTAACTATATACATATATGTATGTTTGCATTAGGTTCTGTTGTGGTTGTGTAGCATACATTCAATTTGGATTCCGTTTTAGCTGTTAACAATCTGTTAACATATGACCTGTACTTCTCCATTGTATCCAGGACTTGGAAGCTACTTTTTAAGACTCTATATGATATCTCTGGGTTTTTAGGGGGGAAAAGGATGGTAGTGGGTTTCTTCTTTTCCTTTTTTTCCCTTTTTTTAATAATGTTTCTTACCTCCAGCTGTCTGTGGGTTTGTCCCTTTGGACTTCAGTTTTCTCTTGGCCAATAAACAGTTTACTTCTTGTTAGAAGGTGTGGTAAAAAGAAAGTACCTAAATGCTGGTATATGAGGTTAAACAAGGATTTGTACTTTAATTCCTAAAAAGATTTTTTAAAGTCCCCTAAACTTCATGGGGTTTTTTTCTACTTGAAAATTCAATGGCTGCAATGTGAATCAATTCTAGAAAGAAATTCAATGTCATAGTGTATTTTCAAAATTCCCCTGCAGCCATATTATTTGCAGTGTTGATTTTTATTTCCTTACTATCTGTGTGCATGTGTTTCATATTATTTCTTGGCAGTTGTGGTAAATAGTAACTCAAATGGTAGGTGGTAACCTTGTTGTTCAGACACTAAGTGATGGACAGGTCTTCAAGTCAGGACTTTACTTCCAAATTGTTGTCTTTTAATCTTTTTTATTAACTGTTTTGATTTATTATTATAATAAAGAGCCTTTAGTCATAGATAAGTCTGTCTGACCAGCTGTTTTATTGAAAGACTGCTATATAAAATAATAACTCTAGGGGCTCACAGTCCCTGGGAACCGTCAGTTTTTGAGCTCTGAGTAGATGTCTGCCTAGAAGGGCTCTTATTTTCACAGTGTTTCCTTTGGGGCAGAGGAAATAAGTATACATGCAGAGGAAAAAATTAACTGGTGCATTCTAGAGAGTAATTTCCTATTCTGTGCTACAGTACGTGACATCTTTGAGAGTATCTTTCACATGGGGACAGAGCTG
Organism: Larus michahellis; assembly: GCF_964199755.1. NCBI lineage: Eukaryota > Metazoa > Chordata > Aves > Charadriiformes > Laridae > Larus > Larus michahellis. Next base: position 42,116,402 of record NC_133900.1, on the reverse strand, counting down.
CACCTGTAAATGCCTTGTGTTTCAAACCTTTTCGGTCATAGGGAGAGCTGAGGTCCATGGCAAGGGATCCCCCTCCCTTGTGCTCAGAAGCAGCAGCAGAGGCTGCTCGCACTCACTGTGAATGCCTTGACTTGACACAAGAACCGGTGCTGAGGGGGTACGTGGGACATAGAAGAAGAGCAAACACAGGAGCTGTGCTCAGGGCACAGAAGTGGGACAGGATCAGGCTCGGACCACCCCAAGATAGATACCAACATAGAACATCCTCTGAGGCAGTAAGAAACTTCCAGAAGCACTCCTTCCTCTCCTTGCCCTGCCTTTGTAATTAGTGAAATGAGTCTTGAGCAGCAGAGGCTGACTCTTCATGTTGATGTGCTTGCTAGGTCACACTTCTCATGAAGTCAAATAACTTTCTGCAGGCTGTTCCTGGGAACTGCTAGGGCCTAGGAGTCACTCCAGGATGCTCCAGTCTCGGTACTGGGGGGCACTGAATTCAGACGTCGTTTCAAAACAGGCATGCAAAGGAATGCATGCAAAAGAAACACCCTCCCATCATACTATGCAGTTAAATCTGTGGATTTAGGTGCTGCAGGAGTCTGAGTTTACACAACAAAACTCTGCGTTGGGCATCTCTAAATGCTACCATGAACTGGTATGTTCACTGTTTTCAACTGTGTAAATACTTCTGAAGAGAGGACAAAATCCCCGGCTTCCCAGGGATTGTATCCCATTCCCAGATTTAGAAACATTCAGCAGTGGGCTGCTTTATATATAGCCTTGGAGGGGACACTGCAGAAGCAGTCAGAAAAATGAGGCAGAGCTGCTTTGGTGATGAATGAGCCTTTATAGATGTGCCAGTAGTATTGCAAAAGGGACTAGACTATCAAATCTGAATTGCTCCTTCCTCGTTATGTTCATGTATCTGTTTAGCTATCTATATAGGTAATACAGCTGTGTGTGCCTACGTCCTTGATGACTGCTTTATTCTAAATAACTGCCCTGTATTAACTGGAGAGATATTCAGCTCTAGATAGCTACATCAACAACTTTGTCTAGTAGTTTACTCTTCTTTATTCCTTATCCTTCAGCTAACATGGCTCCTTTTCCTTCACAGCAACGCTTCAAAATTTTTATCTTTACAGTTATTCGTAGTTCCTCCACATCTGTGTTGTGTTCCTTTGTCACTATATTAACTCTGTCTTCTCTGCTAACATACATTAAATAAGGTCTCATACCCTGCGAGCATATGCTGTGTGCAGGAATTCTGACCTATGGGTTTTTTCCAACAACCCCCCCTTTCTGTGCTCTAATTTGAGATAAATTTTAGAGCATAAAGAAAACAAACTAGAGCTTAAGACCAACACTTAAATAAGATGTCTCATTAATAATACCTCTTTCCAAAACACATTCCTCTATTGTTAATTTGGATTCTTAGCCCTTTTTACTTACGTTTCTATCAAAAATTGGCTTGCATATGAGGTTATGATAACCACGGGGAGAATTTCTTCTAGACTTCGGCAGCCATGAATAATCAATGAAAATATTGCATTAATTTATATTTAATGATATCTTTTAACTTTCTCTTCTGAAATTTTTTTACTCGGTCTGTTATTGCAAGTAGTACATTGAATGTTTCAAGTCAATTGGCTGGCCCTTGATTAACATATACCTTTTATATGCAGATTCATATTCTTGTATCAGCCTCTTCTCAGTGATTCAAAGGTTCCAATACCATTTTTACATCACCTTTTCCTCACCGCTTCCCTAAAAATGTTTTTCTTTTTCCTCTCCTAAGTTTGTGTTTGAGGAGTTTTTTGGGGGGGATGGGGTGCTGGTGTTTGGTTTTGGGGTTTTGTTGTTGGGGTTTTTTTTAAACTTTGTGTGATTAGGAAAATCAAGTGCATGTCTTGGAAAGCCTCCTTGGGTTATAGTATCTGGATTATATGATGAATGAGAATATTTCAGGTAAAAAATCTTTGCATACTTGAATGGAAATCTATAGCACATCTAATCTTTTCTAAACCAAACAAAATTAATCTAAGTACTATACACAATGTAGGGACTTTAACTGAATGGTTCAAAATGCTACCTTGATACACCGAGAATGAATAAATACAAATAGTTCCAGACACAGACCTTCAGGGATTTAGATGCACAATTTATCTAACATGAAAATGTTTCCTGAATCAGAAACTGTTGAATCAGGGGGGAAGAGGAGGGAAGATACGTAAAACAGAAATGGTCTAATAACACTGATTAAAAAGGATATTCAACAACTACAACAACAAAATTCCATAATTAATTCCTGAACCAAATATAATATGTTGGGATTTTCTGTATTAAAAAAGACCAATAAACTTCTCTTCCCCAGATAGTTTGCTTAAGACAAGGGTAAAAGTGTTCCTATCTAAACAACATAGAAAAATTTATATGATGTATTAATGTACTGAATGTATTGAATATGATTCTTTCACAGGTCAGAGCTATACACCTCTGCTGCTTCTTTAAGTGTATTCATTCAATTTTAGAAAATAAAAATGTTAGGGGTTCTTTTGGGAGGGTTGTGTTTTGTTTTTTTAAAAATGAAAGTTCAGAAGAAGAATCGTTCTTTGATTTTCGTTGTTGGATTAGCAGCTCTTTGTTTTCAGTGGTTGCAGGGTAGGTGTTAGGAGGCATGCCTGGAATGTTAAGCTGGTCTTCTGGAAAAGAGATAACATTTTACATATCTTGAAGCATATATCTTATTTTTGGGGCAAAGTAAATTTCTTCAATTGCAGGATTTATTCTTGTTAATTTTTAGTTATATTACATAGCATATATGCATTGAAAAGCAATTTGTTACTGTCAATTATTAGTCTTGATGGTTATTTCAGTACAGGTAGAAAAATCTTTTTAAGAAACTATTCAAAATTTAGCATTGGAAGGGAGAGTTATTGTCTCAGAAAATTATCCTATCTCACTGTGTTATACTCTCACTGACTTTTGCAAGATATTATACTGTGAGCGTGTTCTTTACTATTGCAGAACTTATCTGCAAACAGCTCAAAGATTGTCTGTACAAGTGAACAAAGCAGAATGATGTATGTGTACAGGATAATTTCTTGTTGCTTGCATGTCAATAGAGCAAAATATTTCACAAGTATATATCTGTACTACTCATTCTAATACTCACTATTTAATATTTAATATTTATTAAAGAAATCAATGTCGTATATCAACACTGAATGAAGTTATGGAAGAAACTACCAAAATTATTTTGTATCACGGTTGATGTCATTGAATGTTAAATGTGGATCTGCTTTACCCTGGGAAGGTATAGCTAAGAGTTTCAGTGTTGTTAATTGACAGAGTGGAGATTTTCCAAATTTTCTAAAATTTATTGTTGTTATTAAAAATATGCCATTAGCAGATTTATGCTTAGTGAAAAGTAAGTTGGCCATATACCTCAGTCCTGTGAAAATTATTTTCACTATAACGTGCTGACATCTAATAACCGCATAAAATCAAAACCGAGCATGAATATTCAATATTTTTCTCATAGAGTACAGTAGTTATTAATTCAATTTAAGCATCCAAATATCATACTGACATTAGCACATTAAATATCTCTGTTGGGGAGGTCTACTTCAGAGAAATCTTTGTTTCCACATTGTAAAAAGGACATTCCATTGCTAGTCACTAGTTTTTTCAGATTTTCCACAAAATTAAAAATAATTTACAAGAATATAACTACCTTTGTGAGAGAAGTCTGGATGGTTAATGGCATTGTTTTCTGAAATAATCAGGTACAGTAATGTCATAGAAGCATTCTTATGTTACTTCAAAATATATTAACATTTAGCTTTAATTAAAAATTTTTAGAGGACCAAACAGCTAGGTAGATATATGAATGTATATTAATGTCACAAAAATTATCATTTTTTTTCTGTAATGGAGATTCAGTTCAATTTACCATGTCAGCCATTTGCAGATCCTGAGATACAAACTTCAGTCTCTAGTAACGTTTTCAAGGTTATTCAAGCAATATGTCTTATAAGGCTTTGTAATGTACATGGCAGATTTATTTTCCGTTGGTTTCAATTTACTGTAGCTTTTCATAGCAAGTCACTTTGTTCAGAAGAAAATAGTTGAAACATATTAATTAAATATTTTTTTCATTTAAAATATTAAATGTGTTTCTAGCAGAGAGCTCCAAAACTCTGCAGAGCAAACAGGTTTAATGTATGACTATAGGTTTCCTTCTTCAGACAAGACATTATGAATATGAAAATAGTTGCAGGCAGAACTGAAGTGTCTGTACTACTATTGTTTTTTTCCCTCCCCTCTCCCCCACCTTTTGGTTTTAGGCTAGCTAATAACACAGCCATATAAAAACTTGTTTCCATTTTAAGTAATAGTAGCTTATGATATATAGCGTGTTTTTGAAAACTAAAATAATGTTAATGTGTAATAAGAATACAAGGAAGTTCCCAATAAAAGATTTAATTGGAAAATGTTTGTTTGATGAACCTAAAATTCAGGGGTACTGAGATGAGATGTTTTACAGTCCATATCTTTGTTCCAAAGTACTGACTCAGAGCCTAGACCCTACGGGCATCACATCTCTGCATTAAAAAATATTTTTCCTCTGAATGACCTCTTCAAAGGAAGTTTGAAGGTTCTGACTTGGAAGAGCTTAAAACTATATTAATAGATATATATATATATAAATAAAACATCACTGCCATAAATACAGTATTTTAGGACACATTTATTTATAGCAGCAATTTTGTGGTTAGTTTAGTAGCAAGGTGGTAGATTCACTGAGTTAGACTCCTGTATGTTTCAGGTAAGTATTTGCAACTATGCCATTTTTATTTTACTTTATTTTACTTTATTTTATTTTATTTTATTTTATTTTATTTTATTTTATTTTATTTTATTTTATTTTATTTTATTTTATTTTTATTTTATTTTATTTTTATATTTTATTTTATTTTATTTTATATGTTTTTCCGGAGATTTGGGACAGCAACTTCAAGCTGTATGTGCAGTAGCAATTAGGAATATTAAGTACCTAATATTGTTTGCTAATTTTTTTGAGTTAGCTATTGTACCAGCCAAACTTATTTCCTGTCAGTAAGAAAGGATTTGTGATAAGAACAGTAGTTTTCAAATTCACAGTATCATTTTGAACAAAGTCATATATGGACTTGTCAAGGCAGGGCAGAAAAGGAGGAGATAAAAAAAGAGAAGTATAGACATCCTCATCATCAGTGCTTTAGTAGTCAAATAGATCGAGTCTCCTTGAATAACTGAGTTGTTGAATTATTAAATCATCTTCTTACTTTCCTTCAGGAGAAGATGAGAGACTTACCTTAAAAAGAGAAAATAAATTCAAAGTGATAGTTCTTAACGACTTTTGTACAATACATTAATATGATTTAGTGATATTAATTCTTTCTACTATAGCGTGTTACCTTGCTTAAACTATATAGAAATGAAATTGCCTGATTTAAAAAATGTTCACATTTCCAAACCCCTCTGATTTCAGTGGTTTCCATGTCTGCCCAGGAGATTTGTCTCCCTAGGTTTCCCCTATACTTAAAGAAGTGGAAAGTCCTTACCAGAGGGTGATTTTTGTGCTCCAATTTGTCCTCTAAAAGAATGTCTCTCATTTTCTACTAGTAGAAAAAGCCTCAGGAAACCGGCTTAAAATTAGACTTTGTGAATAACCCATCACAACCCAAAGACCAGATTATCAAAGGAACTCAGGCAATTAACAGACTGATTTTAGTCAAATTTAGTTATGGTACTGCTTTCAGTGATCTCTCAAGTGATTCACATCTTAACAGGGAAAATTCTTGAATGGAGCAGCTAGGGAAACCAGGAGTTTCATTCAGCCGATGTTTCACTCACCTTGGATGTTGGCCTGTGAAATCAATTTACTATGATAAAATAAAGGCTCTCAGGTTTTATTCATCCAGGAAAGGCATCTTCGTCAATCTTCACATTTGCGTATTCACAGGAGGCCCGATCAATTGTTTTGGTAGTTAATGTTTTTTTTTTTTTAATCTCTCTAGGATTGATACAGAAGAGAATAAGAAAAGTAAGCCATAAACCCACATATTTTCTTAACAACTAATGTGATCTAAGCTTTTCTTTTATCCTAACGTTAGTGTTTGAATACAGATTTCACAGTTTCGGGGTTTTGCTTTCCTACATACAGAAAAAACATAAGTGACTTCTATTGAAAATAGAGTTAAAAAAATAAAGAAAACCCAAGGAAGAGCCCGTGCTGCTTCATGACAGCAAACATGAACTGAATACAAATAACTTCCCATCTCTAAAGCAAGCAGGAGATTTAAAATATATATATAACATAAATTATAGAACATAGTGAATATGTATATATCAGTAAACATTGCCCCATACTAGTTATCTGAGGCTAATATAAAATATTCTAACATTATATATTATATATCATTTTAAAGAAAGTAAAATTCCCACCCAGTAAGATGTAGAAAATTAAACTAAGTATGTCTGTGTCAACGTGAGTCAAAAATTCTATGAAAAAGTTGAACAAATATGTAAATATAGACAGCAGAGTCATAGTTTAATACATTTTCTCAAATGTCTGGAATGTATAGTAATAAGAATATTTGTTATAAGTTTTAAGTTTCAGCAAAGGTAGGTTGACAGCTGCAGTATACTTTTGGATCAATTTCATTAAAAAAAAAAAAAAGAAAAAGAAAACAAAGCAAAGAAAAAAAGCACAAAACACTCCACAGATGAAATGCATCAAAAGATGTGATTGGAGAATTGATTGAGGATATTTTGTATTTATGTAGGACAGGTATGTAGTCAATGATATTGCCACACCCTGGACTCATAGTAATTCTCTTACAGGAAAAAATATTTTGTTCCTTTAAGTAAATCTTATGCTGACATAGATGGTAATTAGTAACAGACACAACCAATAGAGGTTGGGGAGGGAAAACAGGGGACCACAGAATGGATTGCAGCTCTGCACTGTTCCATTTGTGTTTGCTGCAGACAGCACCTAGAATTAAATCATTTACAGTGGTGTAGGCAGGAGATGACCCCCCCGGTTTCACTGGGTTGTGCTGGTTTAAAGATTGTGCAATTGTATGTCATTAAACAGACACAGCGTTATAATACAACATTTCTGAATGCTTAGGTCATATTGAACTATAATGATATATAGCAGCACCCAACAGCCAGTTGGATATGGGTATCTAGAGGAGGGAGCACGACCAGGCTAGATGTGAAGTGATACTTCCCGGGAATACTAACCTACCGTTCAAGGTTCAGGATCTTTTTCAGTCAGAGGTGGTATTTCTATATTTAATAGTCACTAATGTATCTTTTCTCCAGTTGTTTGTCAAGTAATTTTTTCAGGACACGTAAACTTCAGTATCCAAAACATCTTGTAGCAAATATCACTCCATAGAGGGAACAGTTAATTTAGGCACCCGTCTTGTCTTTGCTTCCTTTGAACTTCCTGAACGATGATTTCACCTGCTGCTTCCTTTTTCCCTAAGAGAAGAAAGGGAGCATTTATTCCTTATAAAACAAAAGGAATTCAAGCAATAGAGAAGAATGGTCTAGAAGGTTAAATACTTGGGTCCAAAAGCTGAATTGTAAAGAAACTGTTAAGGAAATCAGATGTAACTTTCATTTGGGGCCATATAAAGACATTGAAATATCATAGTTCTCATTCTTGGCAATTTAAATAGTCTTGTGCAAAGTATAATTGTGAATGCAATTTTCTAAGAATGAGACTGAGAATTAATTTAATTGAACTCAGGTTAAATTACTTCAACTGAGATAAGATGAATGTTGATTAACAGAGTCAAATGCCAAGTCAATTAAAGTAATTCAACCTTAACAAGAAAACATTTTTGACATATTTATTGACAGAAAGTCTCTTGAAACAAGATTACATGCGTTAGCTTTGACAATACTGAAGTTCAGGTATGTTCAGGACGTTACGTGAGCAGGAATTGCTGGCAAATTGCTTAAAACTAAGCTTCCTTTAGTGTTTATGAAGCTAGAATCTCAAATGGAAATTGTATCTACCAGAGACTTTAAAAAGAAAGAGATAGATGAATTCTATTGGTTGAAAAAAAAAACCATTCTCAGATTATTTTGGTTTCGTTTTGTGTTTGTTTTTTTTTTTTGTTGTTGGTTTTTTTTTTTTTTTGCTTGCACACTGGAGTTATATGTTAGGTTACTAAATTTGCCTTCTTAATCCTCCATGTGTCAGGAGTAGAGTCACTATGAGTGCAGTACTTAAACATCGAGGAAAAGATTTTTCCAGCCAGTGTGTTTAAAGTGTGTTTAAAGGTTATGCCTCCAGCTGATGAAGTAGATTCTCCAGTCAGCAAAGGAGGAAATAAAGAAAATAGAAGACAGGAGGGCTCTCATTGAATATTACTGATTGAATAGACAATAGGGAAGGGGTGGATAAAAACAATCAGTTTGATTAAAAAATATTTTAGAGAAAGGTGATAAAAAAGTGTCTGTTTGAATAGTGTGTGGACTGGATGTTCTTCATCCCATAAGTTCAAAACGGCTGGCTTGTGAAATTGACAGTTAGTAGCAGTGACTTATAATGAATCTGCCAAGTCAGATTGGCATCATATGACAGGAAAATATAGTACCTAGCTTATAAGAAGGAAAAACATGCAAGCACAAGCTGATTAGTCTATCCTCAATAGTATTCAAGACTTACGAATAAATACTGAAAGTAAGTATTCAAGTCATGACTGTAAATGAATAACTGTCGGAAAATACTGCATCAGCTTATCAAAAGTAGATTGTGTCAGACTAACCTTGTACCTGTCTTTGATAAGACAGCTGATTGATTGTCTAGACAGGGAAATTCAATAGTTTTAATCTAATTTCAGTAAAACATTTGATATAATACCGTACAGAGAAAGACAGCAATACAAAATGGTTAAGGAGGTTGTGTTGGTGAGACAATTGCTGGATTTATAGAAGGTTGGTAGTGAAACTCAAAGATAAGTACAGGGACAAATCTTATTTAAGACTTTTCACTGATGTACACTAATTCCTGGGCAATGGAAATTTGCTGATGCAATGAAGCTAACAGTACAGAGAAGGATTGAGATACAGTAAGAATTAGACTCCTTTAAGAATTTAAGGAATAGAAGTAGAATAAAATTCACTAGTTCAAAGTTCAAAATGTACTTCTAGCAACAGTTTGGGCTATACAATGGAAATGCTACAGGTAGACATGAAGAAAATATTTGAGATCTCCAAGTTAGCTACAGATTGGTCCGGTTGCATGGGGTTTTGAGCAACCTGATCTAGTGAAAGATGTCCATGTCCACAGCAGGGGTATTGGACTTACATGGTCTTTAAAAGTCCCTTCCAACCCAAACCATTCTCTAATTACTTGAAATCACAAAACCAAAGCAGTTTTTAAAAATGGTTATGCAGCCTTAGGAAGCATCGATCAAGCATTTTTAAGAAGGAATTAGTATTGTTATATAAAACATTGGTGAGCCTTCCTCTGCAATATTATGTACAAGGATGAGATATCTTTATTTTCAGGATTAACATGGAAATAGGAAATATATTTACCTAAGAGGAAACTAGAGAAGTTTGACTGAAATGGCATAGTAAAACAAAAGCTGACAGGTCTATAAATAAATATATCATAGCGAAAAATGATGACGGTTAACAGCAATGGGAGGAAACGTACCTAAAAGCATATAGACACCAAAACAGAGGGAAATAAACATCCCACTAATTAAGTTAGCCTGGAAAAGAGAAGACAGTTTCTTACCAGAATAGAAGGAATGGGACAAAGATATTGCCTCCTTTTAAAACAAATTTAAGTTGTTTTAGAAAGGATTGTGTAACATTGGTGACTGATTCAAGCAGTTCCTTCAGATCTGTGTTCCTTGAAGAATCTTTATGTTCCTAAAATAGATTAATCTTTCCTGTTAATTTTGTTTTGGTCTAAACTCACAAATTTTTATGCAGGCCTGCATATGGAAACAAGGAAAAGGAAGGATAAGGATCAGTATTGAAATATATTTAGCAGAAAAAGTAGTACATTCTTTCAGGATCAGCCAATGTGATTTTCATTACGAAATTTTATGTCTTCCTGATGCATGTTCACATTTTTTGAAATGATAGAAATTGTTACTGTTACATATTCTCTATTTAGTGTCAAATGAGTTCTAAGTGACATCGAGTCCTGTGTCACTCTATTGTGGATATCAAAGGAGAAACAAATCCATTCCATAGTTACCTTTATTCCACGTAAGTATTAAAAACATTGTTTTATAACAATAACTGACATAATTATCAAAATCAGTATTAAAAAAACAGAGATTGGTCTATATGAACAGCTAAGTTTAACTTTCCTAAGCTGTTGCCTGATTGGAATGAATTACATTAATGTGAGTTGATCAGCATGTGTTAATTACAAATGGAAAATCGAGTTCTTCATATGCAATGGAGATATTAATTGAGCTAAACTTACACTTTCTCACTGATAATATTCATCAGTTGTTTTTCATTGGGTGATTTTCTCTGTGGTTTAATATTATTCAAAATTTAGTCCTTCATGAGAAATATGTAGACCAGTCTGCACCTAGAAAGAAAATCTGCCTCGTCTCTAAACTCTGAAGTTTTCCTGGTAAGAACTCTTTCAGGAATAGGATTAATTCTAATTCTAGTCTACTTCACCATCTATTTCTTATAAGCAAAAAAGTCATAGCTTTTCAAAATCCCTAGAGTCAAAGGAAGATGTTTCAGTTGTCTCTGTACTAAGTGTTTTGTCATTGCTTTACAGTTAGCTACTGTTTAACAGCATACACAAATTTTTCATCTCTCAAAAGGCATCAGAAACAAATTTTATTCTATAGATTCAACCTCCTTTAAGATTACCACTTTATCTAGGAGATGTAGTGGGCTGAGTGGCCTACAATATGTGTGATGAATATGGTGACCATGAAGTAATATCATATCATACCATAAAGCTAAAAAATAACGTCTTTATTATGATTAAAAAAGAAAACATAGTCTAAGGTAGAAGGAACACCCATTGGGAATTCTGTCTATATGAATCTCAGAGCATTATCTGATTATGCTTTCTCAAAATGCTATGGCAACAAAGCTATACATGATGAGGGCACAAAATTGTTGTGGTCTGAGGTTTTCAGTCCATCTTGAATTCACCAAGGGCTTGGAAATATAAGGGAACTGTTTTGTTCATGAACTCCTATTCAGCAATCAAAAAAGGGCTGAGTGCATGTCAGAGTTAATCCCTATCAATTTGTGGGGCAGAAGAATCAGGACAATATTTTTAAATACTTACTGCAGAACAAGGGAATGGTCTTCTGTTGAAATACAGCCGTAAAAAGAAGTGATGGGATGTTTTCACCTGTCAAGTTTCTCAGGAGCTTAGCAGCATCTATTGGAGACTATTTTTGTGACAGAGTAGAAGAGACTTAAAGTAGAAAATGGTGGGTTTTTATAAGGCACACAAAAGCATCACATGACAAACGATAAAGGTTCTGATAAAGCATTCGGATAGTATGACGCTTGCAATACATAACAGTATAGTTTACCCTACTGCCAAAAAAAAAACCTGAAAGGCTTCCCAAGAAAAGGAACAGAAACAATCTGAGAGTTGCAGACAGGTAAAAGTGACTAAACCCATAATTGGGCTAACTTACCATTAAGTTTGCTTACCTAGCCTATAATAAAAGGGAATATGATAGTCTTCTCCAAGTTAAACACTAAAGTTATGTTGAATAATAGGATACAATGTTCCCAACTCCTAACAGGCATGGTGATAAAGACTTGCATTTTACACAACTTCTGAGACTGAAAAGACCATTATTGTAGTTTCTTGTGTTTCAGATAGGTGTAAACTCAGTGTGACAGAAAACACTTATAGGTCTTCTCTCAGGCGCAGCTATACTAGTAGGATGGAAAGGTAAGTCAGGCCTCTTGCAGAGAATAATTACTTCCCTTAAATAAATGATAGTAAAGATTGAATAGACTGTCAACAACATGTTGATCTCCTTCAATTCTGCTGCCAGTAACTGTTCCCCACAGACCATAAAAGATTTGACTTTTAGATGCCTGGCCATCTGTTTCCTGAACATCTTGTATGAATTGTTTGAAGGAATAGAAATTTGGCAAGCACATGTAGCTTAACCTGTCCATTCGTTCATGTGAGCTGCATCATTAGCAGTACACTATAGTCCACAGTTGTCCCTCTCTTTTATGAGTCTGAAGTAATTATGTATGTGTAACACACAGCCTGTCATAATCATGATTTGAACTAGATTAATTCTTCTTCCTGGAGTGGATCAATGCTAGAAGACCTGCAAACCACTAAAGTGGAGAAGTCTGGAAACAGACCTCTTGTTAGCATTATTAGTAGTACACTAGATTTCTTGCAGCTAAAATAAAACTTAAGGAAAAAGATGAATCAGCTATGTTTCACAAATGTGCCCTGAGAATTGAAGCATAACAATAGAAGCGCAGATAGTGAAAAGAGTCTTTAAGAACTTAGTATTGGTTTAATACTTTATAACTAGAGGGTTGCTTCTATGCCTTTTTTATTGTCAATGAACATGCATATTGGATTTAGATGAGAATCACAGGAAAGAAAAAAACAAAAACAAACCAGAAAAAAGTCAGCCAAGACCTGCATTTGTACATTTAAAAAAGCATAGCCAGTAAAATGCACTGCAGAAGAAAACTAGTGCAAATATACCGTCTCTCTTTTTCGTATTTTTATTAGTAACTGTTTTAAAAATATTTTCTACAATTTATTTTGTATTTTAGTGTTTGAGGACAAAGTTTTCTTAAAATGCATGAAAAGGATGCATGTTATCTTCTAATCTCATACGTGATGACATACGGCTATTACTTAACATTGCATAAAAAGTTTGTGAAAGTTCTGGATTCCCTACTAGCATTTTTGTGCATTAGCAATAGCACTACTTCAATGTCATTCTTGTCACTGTATCTGAACAAGCTGTTACCTGATTGACTTAACCTTGAGAACTGATTTTTAAAAGCATGGTGTGTAACACTCTGCGTAAAAATCCATAATCACTACTAATAATTGGTATGAAGGTTATTGTGAGCGTTCAACACAATTTTGACCTGAGAAAATGTGTGGTGATATATACATATTTTAAGGGACTTTTTAAAGTCTTTTTTTCAAATGTTTATTTGAATTAAGATCTTCCCCCAAAGGTCACTTTTAGTATTTAAATTTGGTGCATACTTTCTTCACCTACAGTAATGCAATTTGTACACGGCATATTGTCTGTTAATGTTATGATGTATCATTTTGGAAATGCTTAACGCTTTAAGATTAAGACTCATCACTGGTCAAGTACCCCTAAATTATTTTTTGGCCACTCCATTACAGAGCTTTTTATCATACTGGATAATTTCCCTGCTTCCTCTGGTTTCACTTCCTCATCCCTCTTCCTTGTATGAGCTGGGATCACCTTCAAAGCAAAAGATTTCTGAGGGGCTGAACAATGGTACTATGGTACTATAGGTGTACCTGACCTCTTTTAATTCAGTCAAAATAGGTCCACGGCAGTGCAGGAGGGAAGGCAGGCTTGCTTTGAGCAGACCTTTCCCTTATATCTTCTTTGAAGTAACTTCTGTAGGCAGGAGCAATGAAGCCAAGGTAGCAAACTGTGCTTCAAGGGTGAACATAGTCCTGAAGACTTGGGCCAGCAAATGCTGGCAGAATTTCACAGCATCTAGAGTCATTGTCCTAGAAATCCATGCTGTGTTCACAAAACCACAGTGTGGCATCTACGTGAGAGATCTCTTCAGCGTGGCAGAATGTGTGTTTCTTTTAGGTAGTTAGTTATCGCCAGCTAAAAATAAAATCTTTAGACCAATTTAAGAAAAAGATATAAACACAAATCCAAATTCAAAGATGGATGTTGTGGATAGGCATTTTACATTTTCATACATTTGGAAACCATTTACTGGAAGAAAGCACGTACCTTAATTAGAGAGAATATTTTCTTTCCCTTCCACATCTTTTGATGGAAGTCTTAAAACATTTTAATTTGGAGATAGTGTCAGGCAATACCATAATTGAAGAATTCACCATGCTGTTCTTTGTGAGTTTTCTGTCCTTTCCTTTCTCTTATTTTCATATTTTTCTCTCTTCTTCTAGGTATATATAGGATTTTTTAAAAATTACACTGTCCTTTCCTTCTTACATGGATGAGCTTGCGTTCACTGAATGACTCCACCTTTGTGCTAGTATCAGCAACTGAGGTTTAGAAAGAAAGAGAGAAAGAGAAGAGGACAAACTGTTTTGATACGACCGCAGTCTCCATACAAATCGTTACACTTTTTGTTGCTGATTTAAAAATTCCACTCCTGCAGAGCTTTCAATTTCTTGGATTGATTTAGAGATAGTTTAGATATATAAATGGAGAAAGATGCAAAGGAGACAGGGAACATGGAAGGGAGCAGAAGATTAGTATAAAATATTCCTCCCTTATGCTCCAGAAGCGTGCATGCTTGCAGAAACAAGCCAGTGTGTTGTTAGTGGTTGCCTTCCTGGAGCAGAGCTTGGAACGTGCTCATGTCAGGCATAGCCTAGAAGCAGCAAAGAACCACCTTCCATTAGTTACTATAGCAAATTTAAAGTTACAAAAATCTCAAGAAAGTTTTGCTGTCTTTGAGTTCATTAAATAACCATTATTTTGTTAAGTATTCCCATGAGACGTGTCAGCTTATTTCTACTTAAATGGATAGATTTAAAGCCTCTCAAGTCCCTAATACTTCGATTTACATACTATAGTGAAGTATATAATTCCTTGTCACTAATTTGGTATTTTGTAACTACTGTCATCTTTCGTAAGTTCTCAATGTCTTATAGATAGCATGAATGAATCACACAGTCTGAAGGAGTTTGGGTTTAAACCTCACCATACAAAATGTAAAGCAATTTATTAAAAAAAAACAAAACAAAAACCCATGAAGATAGACTGCCTGCACATCGCCATTCACAGTTCTGCAGCAAAACTCACAAAAGGAAGGATTCCTGACTAACGTCAATTCCAAATAAACACAAAGAGCAAGCAGCAATCAGAGATGAAATAATAAGGTGGGAGTCCCAGTCCCTCTGAATCAACTACTAAAACCAGCAAGTCTGATATAGCTCAGCCTTTATCCCGAACAGCTAAGCCTCTATCCTTGCTGCAAAAACTACAGTGGTTCCACAGAGGGATGCTGCACAAACTAAGAGGGATGACTTCATCAAGGTGGGCAGAACATACTTGGGGATGTACCTGGAGAGGCGTGGAGAGGGACGTTCTGGCTTTGACAAGAATTTGGGGATTGCACAGAAATTATTATGGACTGAAGCAGAGAAGAAAAAGCTTGGAAGTGGAGGGATAGGGTTGAACTAGGATGGAACAAATGCAGAGGAATGGAAAGGGACATAAAAAGGCCAGGGATGTGTAAGGCAGGCTTTTGGTCAGTGCACTTGTGTCACTAACCCTGTAGTTGATCATCATTTCTCACGTGGTTAAACTCTATTTTTAAGCACTTTCTGTGTGAGTGTGCCGTCTGTTCTGTGTGTGTGACCCAGTAGCAAACTTCAAGGCAGAATAGCTGGCATACGGGAGAAGTCTGGGTGATGGTTAGTGGGAAGACCAAGGGTCTGGGAGCTAATCAGCTGGTGACTTGGGGGCTGAAAGCCACACCGCAGAGAGAAAGGAGCACCTGGGAGACAGACACTGGTGAAACCTGGGAAAGGGGTTTTGCCCTGAAAGTGCTGAGAAAACAGGACTGGGTTATTCATGCTGTCCCTGTTTTAAGCAGGTGCCTGTGAAGTTACTCTTTCTCTGTGTTTGCAGGCGGCTGTGCCTGTATAGACCTTGTGTGTGCCCATGACGGGTTAGTACTCAACCTCACTCCTGGTGAGACATGGAAATGGGGACAGGAGCAGGTCCTATCAGCCAGCCCCAGAGGGAATGGGCCACCTGCATCATTCACGCCGATGGATTTTGGCTCTATATTATATGTGAATTAAATACTCTAAGTTTATCTACTAATCTTAGAACTTCAAAACTGAAATGTCTGTGAGCACTCACAGTAGTCTTTTTTTTTTGAGGGGAGGGAGGTTAGGGGTGTGGGTTTTGTGGAGTTTTTGGGGGGATTGTTGATTGGGTTTTTTTTCGACTTATTGTATCATTAGCTTGGGTCATAGTTGGAGTGGGGGTGAGAGAGGAAGAGTTATTAGAAGTCATTAAACATAGATGTGCAACTATCTGTTTTGTGTTCTTTCTCAGTGAAAAATTCATGTTGCAGCTGGACTCTGTACAAATCTTGATTGTCAGGAAGTGACCTGAGGTAGCCTGACTCATCTCCCTGCAGGCCGTGTTTTGGATGGCTTTGATGTTTAGGGTATCCAGCCTGCAAACCTGTACTGAAGTTTTGCTTTTGGAAAAGAAATTGTGTTTCAGGATTCCTTTACTTTTTCAATAATTCATGTTTCATGCATTTCAGTGTCATGTCTTATAGCACAAGTCTGAGGTGCAATTTTGTTGCCATGAAAAGTTGCAGACGAAAGCACTTTCTTTCAGGAGTGTGATAAAGATAAAATACTGTAGGGCAGGTTATCAAGGTATTGAAAAGATTAAATGAGGTTAGAGATAGCTTTGGGGTTTTACTTTGTAGGAAAAAAACCCACTTTTGTGAAGAAAAACTACTAATAAGTTGTATCACCTGAAGGAGAGCACATTCTTTTTTGAATCTATTGAGGTTATCACAGAACCTTACTGGGGCAAAACAATAAAGATAGAGAAAAAAATATTATTGATTTAGATGTAAAGGGAAGCATAAGACTTGAAAATGTTTTATATCCATTTTTTGAAACAAATTTTATTACCAAAAATTTTAAGACATGGAAAATATTTTTTATTACACTGATATTTTTATTTGCTGCTTTTACCTCTTATCAATATATTTATTTAACTAGTTACCAACACAGTAAGAGTTTAGAAAATCTATTCTCCAAGTTTTTGTTTTACCCATATGGGCGCAGTGAGAGGTGATACCCCATAATCTGAGGTGTCTTCCTGGGAAGATATCTTGGATAATATTACTGTTGCATGCCACTTTATGAAACAAATAGAAGGCACTTTGATTCCATTTAGCTACTAATCCTCAAATGCAGAAATGCAGCAGGCAGCACTCAGGCATAAAATGTTGACCTAACAAGATGTACTGCCATCTGATCTTGCAAGCTTTACTTAATATTTTCCTTACCTTTCACATCCTGTTGCATCAATACATTTAATTTTAACCAATGACATTTCTAGAAAATCTCAATGTGTTTGTATGTAATACCCATCAGAAGTCCAGAAAATCCTCATTCTCCAACTTCAGCATGTTCAAATGTCTTTATTGCCTATGAAAATGTATAGTCCTAAACAACCCTTTCTCATGGTCATACATTATCTTCTTCGCTTTTGGCTCTATGCAGATATGACCATATGGTTTGAGGCATGGAAAATTGTTATCCATTTCGGAGGTTGTTTGTCCTCCTATTTAAGAAAGGATAACACTTCACAGCTGATAGCATATATTTTGAATTGAATGCCTCAAGTTATATTTTGCCTTAATCTAACCTACAGTGCAGTAGGGGGTGAGCACATAATCTTACTCATATTCCTTTAATTGTAAAAGGACTATCTTATTTAAAAGACTGAGATCTCAATTGTGTGTGATTTTTAAATTAGTTTAGTTTAGCTCCTGTCAATGATGCTCTTTCTCAGGGAAAACTCCTTACTCTTACAATTGAAGCTTTGTAAGTACTTCTTCAACTGTTGTTTTTGTTTGTTTAACGTGGGAGAAGATATTAAATCAAAATGGAAATTGTTCACAAAGTCGAAAAAATAGAAATTTAATTTTGGTGGAGCCAGTTGAACAGAACATAGAAGGCCATCTGTATAGGAGTAATAAGTCCATTACAATGAAATTTCATAGATGAACGCTCCGAGTGACAAAACAAATAATGTGAAAATGTCTAAATTTCAGTGTACCTTTACCCTAGATTCCTCTGCTCTCTT
This sequence comes from Larus michahellis, assembly GCF_964199755.1. Taxonomy (NCBI): domain Eukaryota; kingdom Metazoa; phylum Chordata; class Aves; order Charadriiformes; family Laridae; genus Larus; species Larus michahellis. Next base: position 42,098,277 of record NC_133900.1, on the reverse strand, counting down.
CTTAATGCCTTCATTACCGTTGTCTGGGACATAATGTCGTGTAACAGAGGGTGACAAATTTTTTTGTGTAGTCCACTCTTTCAAATCAGAAAGGACTCTTGTTGCCCCGAAGTTTAGTAAAGAGAGGCCATTTCTGCAAGAACAGGTAACACTGCCAGAATATTGGGGGACTGGGGGGTGGAGTAGAGAAGAAAACATGAGAACTTTTAAGAGAAATAAAATTATCGAAAGTATCATTTTTCATCAATGAAGGAAATTTTGAACATGAACTAAAGAACCGTAAGAGGTCTGAAACTGGCAGTCATATCACACTAAAAGGATGCTGTGACTGATTGTGGTTCAACTACAACAGAGATGTTACTGAAACACTAGCTGTAAATGTAGCTGAAAATCAATGATAAAAGACAAAAGGCAAGAATTTTGACTAGAGTAAAACAAATGTTTTTCTATGGCAATGGTTCTTGAACAATAGTGTGACGACAATTGACACCAGGCAAACTGGTACACAGGAAGGCCTTGGCACGCCATATAGTGTGAGTTCTGCTGTTTCTGATTGCCGTATCCTTTAAGGCAGCTAAAAATACTTTCTTACTGTCACTTTTCTATGTAAACAACTGCTATAATTGCTAATGAAGACAACCGAGTTGGGAACATCCATGAGAAGTTTTCTATTTAATAGATAATCTATGTCATTGCTAAATACACCCGTTCTGCTGCTGTAAGTTAGTTTTCTTGGTGGTACACTGATTGCAGATAAGGCTCGAGACAGAAAGTTCTGCCTCGTATGTATTTTTTTGTCCTTTGGAGTTTGTGAGAAAAATTACCTTTGCCTCATTTCTGTAGATTACAATATGGTAGTGGAGATTTTACTTAGAAAAAGGACGAAAAATGTAGTTAAGTAATCAGCATGTATTCATTGTTCTTAGCCCTCTGTGCTTCGGGCACTCAAAAATAACAGTATATTGTAGGACTACTCTCTCTTTTCAGTGCCTCTATTGCCTTCTGATTTTTAATAACTTGTATACAGGAAATTTATACATCTGAAATATTGGAAGGCTTTAGTCTTGCCTGAAAACTTGTTGATGGATATAATAGCTATCTAAGGTATAATAGCAACAGATAATTTTATTTGTTAAACTTGACAGTGTTTCTGCTTCCCTGGAACCATTAATCTCTTCCTTTAAATTGATTAGTGAAGGATTTAGATCCTTGTGTAACAGTTTGTTATTGTCCTAAGTCATTCCTTTCTGATTCCTATTTTAGCCAAGGTATATGTGTCTTCCTTTTTTCAGTTTCAAAAGTAGCTTTCAAATGTTGGCTTAATGTCATTTTTTGAATTCTATTTGAACTGCTAACAGCTTATTGGCAAGGCAATAATAGAGCTATATAAGGGATCTCTGTCATGCCACATATGCAATTACTGTCACGGTATGCACCTTATATTAAAATCTAAAAGATTTATTTGGTTTCTATTCAACATAAGAAGTTCATTGCCAGTTCTATTACAAGTCTTTCTAAGTATCTTCTTTCTGTTAAATAGCTATTTATATTAGTTTTGTATCATGGATCAATTCTTGGGACATTGTAGAATTCATGGCTAATGGAGTGGGCCTTGTGAAAAGATCGCTTATTCAGGTTTTAGAGGGAACGCAAAGTGTTTCTTGGTGTGTAAGATGCATTAAAATAAAACTAACAATAAATTTTAGGATGTTACCACAGAATATTTTCAGGGCTCATGAAATTTCTTTGATGATATAATTACACATCCTTGCTCTCACTTAAGCCACAAAACTAATTTCCTGAGTATAACTGTTAGAGTCTAGAATCAAGTGCTTTATTTTAAATTTTATAGAATATTCAAAATACTGATAAAAACTGCTGCCATTCATTACCTGGTATTCCATAGGTATTCAAACTTTTATCAGATCATTTAATGACAGATGGGCCCACTTGCTTTTTAAAAATAAATAAATAAATACAGTTGAACTAGATGATTGTTGTCGGTCCCTTCCAACCGAACTATTCTGTTCTAAATAAATAAATAATCACTGGTTCTCTAGCATTTTATAGAGATAATTGTGTCTGGTTCCATACTTGTTCCTGGAAAAATATATTTTCTTAAGGCCATTCTAAAGGAATGAAGTCCTTAGGGCAAGCTTCAGGCTGACAGTTTATTTGAAAAAATAATTTTTGAAAAATAATTTGTGGATTTTCTGTGAGGTTAAGTTCTACTCTTTGTATTGAACTATGTAGAAGGGTTGACTTTGCCCATTTTGTGGAATTTAGGGAAGAGTTAAGAAGCAGCTAAGAAGACTTTTTTCACTTGTGAATGAGACACTTCATGAGAACCGTGGTAGTCTGCGAACCAAGATTATTTGCACGAAATCTGCACGTAAACATAATGTAACTTTTTCCTTAATCTTGTATGTTTTCTGTTTCAAATTCTTTTATACAACTATTTCTCAATTAACTTGCATTTCAAATTATTGTCTGTCACAGGATGATTTTGAATACTGATTTCTTTCAGGTCAATTTATGTTGACCTAAATAGTACCATATGCCTTTTTTTTTCTTAAGACTTGAAGTCAGGCATAGAATCTGGTCCAGTGCCATTAATGTAAACTTATATCTTTGTACTGATATCACTGTGTGTTCAAACAGGCTTTTAGATGTTCTTTCCTTCCAGATTTGTGCATTATAGTTTTAAGCCTCCTCAGATCTCCTGGAAATCAGCAGTGACTATGATAATGGCTTTTCTTTACATATCACTTTAAACTGTGGTGGACATTCCAGGTCAGGTTGGATGGGCCTTTAAGCAACCTGATCTACTTGAAGATGTCCCTGCTTTTTGCAAGGAAGGTTAGACTAGATGACCTTTAAAGGTCCCTTCCAACCCAAACCGTTTTACGATTCTGTGAGAGTTACAAGTAGAATAATACAGGACTCAGAGAAAATTAGTCTGAACTAAGCAAGAAAGACAGTTGTCTATAATTAGTGGCATAAGATTACAGCAAGACACAGTACATACACTGTATGTACAGACACTGTAATTCCTTTATGGCATCCTGTCTCTGTTCTGTTTGCAAAGCAGTACTGAAATGAATCGACACTGGCTCATGACCTTGGATCATCTTACTATTTTCTTAAAACTCTGACCCATGCAATACAAGAGGGAAGAACTTGATTTCTGCATTTTACCGTCCCTCAGCATATCCAACTTCTATCCACTCAGTCTCCACCAGAAATGTTCACCAGTTGACACACCTTCTGTGTCAGACAAGGTGTTACAGACACCTTCTGTAAAAGGTGAAAATGTAGTAACTTCTCATCTGTCAAAGCAAAAACTGTTCTCTTCACTCTGTAATGGGCCGTTGTACTCAAATACTATAAAAAGTTATGGCTTTGCTTTTTTTCTTTCTAGAAGCAATCACTGAGAAAAAAACAACCGATGGGACAAAAAAGGCATAACTTCAGAGCCCCAAACCCCAACGGAACTCAGAGTGGGTCTGGAGACTGCAAAGGATTGGTGAACTAAGGTAGGAAACATTACTGTGTTAAGCAATCATTTCAGCTTTCTCTTTCCATTTTTCATACTCTGAGGCTTACGTTAAAAAAAAACCCCACAAACAACACATTTTGCACTCAGCAGATCTGAGTTTAAATCATTTCACTGCTGTACTGCATGAGATTAAAAAAATTCAATACAAGAATAACAGGGGTGTTTATGCTCTCTGGCAAAATTTTAAAAATAAGTAGAGTATAAGGGAAAACTGTACTGTTAGAATGCTCATGTAAAAAATATCTTAGGTGTGCTGCATGTCTTTACTGTTTCTACATAAAGCTTATCAGCATTTATCTATTGTTTCTGCAGTTCAAATAGAAAGCGAAAACGTTTTTCCGGAAAAAAAAGTAATGTCTTGAACAATTCCATGAAATGCAATTCAAGATCTGATTGTTATGGAAGATATCACAAGGTAGTCACAACAACACTGGCAAATTGTGAATGTGGAGATCAGAGGTGCAACCAAACACCTCTAAGCCTTCAGGGATGTGAAATTGTTCTGGTATTCACACACCCTTAAAAAGGCTTATTCTTGTTTTTAAAAGCTTTTTATTACTTTGGAGGAAAGCTATTCTCTGTGCTACAAGATAATGATGTTCTCATTTTAGATGGCTAGATAGAAGCTCTTCAGTTCATGAACTCTCTTTATATTTGTAAAGCTTACCTCACAATCAGTTATTTTAAGGTAAGTTGTTTCATTACATATCTTAAAGCCAGGTTACCTAAAGGGTTGTATTTATACAGTGGCATTCTTCAACTTAACGAAGTTTTACATTCTCTGTTTATTTTGTTTATTGCCTAAATGCCTGTGTCTGTCTTAACTTTTGAGAATCTCATAAAACCTCATTTTTTGCTCTGTGAGTTCTCGGCATAATTTTTGGCTGGGATGGTTGTATTTTGAGTAAACAATAATTAACAATGGCATATATGTCAGCATTTTTTAAAAACTCCATTTATATAAACCTGAAAATTATTTTAAAGTGGAATTCCAGGACTTTCACATGGATATTATGACAAGGAGCAATACGTAAAGACTTGATATTAAGAAATTTTCACTTATGCAGTTTCAGAAACAGATAATATAATCACAGACCTGTACCTCTGTCTCAGTTAAACTGATCACCAGACCCTCTGTTGTGGTCAATATATTCCTTGCTGGTTTTGTTACTGTGACCTTGGGAATTTAGGCTTGGCGGCTTTCATCTATTTCATTAGCATTTTGAAGTTCACTAGTATCATCTCCTTCCTAGTGGTAATTGATAAGAGATAAATACTCACGTTAGATCATGGCACTTCAGACGGGTAAAGCAATGCACCTCCTTAGGTTTATGTTATGTGCTGTTTACCACAACATCACATATAAAAGGCATGGGAAGACAGAATATCTATGAGTGTTCACAAGATATGCATCTGCTTACTTCACACGTACATGTCTGATGGGTTGTATGTGACACTGAAAACAAAGTGATCGAGGTGCTGAACAATTCCTGTGCGTGCCAGCACTGAAGGAGTAGCATTTTAAGAGCTAACTGCAGATCAGCACTTTTGAATAATAAGCACGTTAGGTACAAACATTGGAAAATGGACAGAACTATTTAAATTTGCCCATTTTCCATACTGTAGCTTCTCTTCATTGCAGTAATTACAACTTGCATAATTATAAATTATTACTTGCAGAATATAAGTTATCCTTTTCTTTATCTAGTTCATACTCTAGATATTCAAACCCTACAAAAATGTGATCACTAAGTACTAGGCAGAAAATACGTGACTCAGTGCTGCTAATTCTCGTCTCCATCCACAGCTCTCCTCCATGGAGGGATGCAATGAAGTATCTGTTCCCTTCTGATATGTTAGCATTAGACATAGTTATGCTTTGGTATACTTTAAACTGCAGAGGAAACTACATATACTTAGAATTTAATTGGATTTTAACATCTGTCACATCCCACTCCCAGTAAAGAGGGAGGGTAAGTGACTTCAGATTTGTAAATTCTCAACAGTGTGGACTAAGGTGAGATAAATCTCAAGGTCCATATAGAAACATTTATTAGCTTACCAAAATGGTTAGTATAGGTCTTAACAAGTCCACGATAATTGGTTAGGTATATAACAAATTATGGCAAGTGGTGAGGTATGCATTGTGTTACTTAACAACAGGTATAGGACATCTTATGGCAAGCGGTACTTAAGGTCATTACTTAACAACTCTAACCGTTACTTAACAATTCTAAGAGAAAAGAGAAACTGAGGGATAGAGAAAGGAAAAGATGGAGAAAAAAGACAGAGATAAAGAGATCACCAGTCCTGGTTCCAGCGTCTTTTTCAGGGAATCTTCCCAGGCATAATCTTCTTTCTTGGGAAGAATCTTCCCAGGCACAATCTTCTTCTATTGTTTCTTCGTTGTTTCCCCTAGGGCACTTATTTTCCCCTTTTATGTTTGCTGAATTAGCATGGTCCACCCCCCTTGCCAAGGACAGCCTTGTCTCGGGTTTTTCTCTTCTCCCAGGTGATGTGTAGCATGATTTGGGTGGAGAGATGAGTACCATAGCCATATATGTTTAGCATGATCTCTATAATCTTCATTAGCATATGCAGGGGTGTGTGCTTTCATATGCATCTCGCGGATAATGAAGCAACGGTCACTTATCAGACACAATAGCCTTGAGAACCGACAACTAGCAAGCTCACCACGTGTGTGGCAGAACTATGATGTCTTCACAAAATAGTCCTCCCACCTGCGAGCCTTATCAGTTCTTTGAATGTCAAGCCTGCAGTGTTTATTTCCTTGTGAGTGTTTGGGGTATTCCACTGAAAGCTTGGAGGGTCTTCTCCCCCTCGTCAGGGAGTTTACAGGCCATCTCTTACATGTACCTGCTGCCAGGCTTCACCGAAACAAGAGTACTAGAGTTCTTCTCTAGGACAGATTCAAGACAACTTTAGAATCTATTTCTAATACCAGATCATTTTTTGATTTTTTTTTTCAGTGTGTTCAACTTGCTGTTAATAGACTCACCTCTATGCTATTAATCTCCTCTGTTAAATCCCTGCTTTCATTATTTTTAATAAAAAGTAGATTTTCATTAGAAATTCCATTATTCAGGGTAGAATAATAAAAGTTCACAAAACATTTTAAAATTAACCGTTTAAAATTGCATCTCTGATTTATCTGCAGCTATTTTTACTGTGTGTGTCCAAGGTATAATCTGGTACCTAATAACTTTTGCACAGCATTTAACTCTTGTTCTCTTAGGAAAACCATGATGGAAATTAGCTCTACTTTTGCCACCTTTCTTTTATTTTTATGTTTAGAACCTTTCTCTTTCGCAGTGCATGTCGCCAATTACCTGCTCTGTAATTATTGCATCTCTTAACAGCCTTTACCAGTGAGGTTGTTAAATAAGCCTTCTCTCCCCCTCATTTTTGGTTGTGTAACTTACAATTGTGGCTCTTCTTGGCTGTTAGTCTATTAGAAGAAATTGGAAGCCTGTGGAATCTCAAATTGAATTTGATTTAGTTTCAGCTTAATTCTTTCCACAGTAGTTGTCCTGAGATGTTGTGGTGAAGGTATATGAAATATTAATCTCAAACAAAAGGAAAAAAAAAAAGTAGATCTCAGTGTGCATGATTTATCCAGTTACTTATTTTTCTTTCTGCTTTTGATTTGTACTACCGTTGCAGAAAGTTTTATCACCATCTCCTACATGTTCTCAGCCTCTCTATTTTAGCAGCCAACTATTTTAATAGTCTAGCTAAGATTGTTTACTTCTCTATTCATTAAGCTCTGTTAGCAATAATAAAATTATTTACTTCCTGAATTAGACTTTTGTCCCAATTACCATCAATGTCAAATAAGTGTCTTTACTGAAACTCAGGGGAATTTCTAATCTTATACCACTGCACTTGATATTGTAATCTAAGACATTAAAGGCCAATCAAGAAATGAAAACATTTAACTGGATTGGATAAAGCTAGTCATATACATTTACACCCAGTTCTAAATATGTAAGTAACAATACCAATGAAGAAAGTCACCCAGGGAGAAAGCTCTATTTGAGCAAACATAAAGCCATTTGATCAGGGAGAAATTATTCTAGAAACAAGGAAACAAGAGAATACAATCATGTGTGAAATTTGAGAGTTTACTAAACTCTCAATTGCTAGATGTCATTTTAAATACACAAACTAAAATAAAAGATGAAGAAGCCTCAGGGAAAGGCATGTCATTATCAGAAATACGAAGAGGATGCAATGATCATTTGTTGGCTCAGTTGAAGACAACAATTTCCTACTCCTTTATAACGTGACGAAATTTATGCATGGGCCATGACTTTATCTTGAAAAGCTACAAGGCAATACACTGGCTTTCTAGTCCTTCCGTGTAGTGCACCTAACAAAACAGTGGTGCTGTGGTGGCAATTGATAATACTTCCCACAACTCATCAATAAGGAAATAATGACCTAAACGGAATGTAAAATCTTTGCAAAAAGAACAAATTGTCAAAGTAGTCTTGTTACAAGAAAACAGTAAACCAGACAGTTGGAGAATTATGTCAGTGTTATTTTTTTAGGTTGCTAACGTGGTGTTTTACTTAGCAAGGTTATGAATGTTTCTTTATTTCCATAGAGAAGGTGCAATACTGAATACCAAAAGATTACCTAGCTATACCACTTAATTGGGGAAGCCTTCGTTTTGAGTTTGCAGTAGACTTTTCCTGAAAATCTGAAAAGAAATAAAGAAGCAGACAGGGAGAGATTTTTCTGCAGAGGTCAAGAGTTGAAAGTAAAAACTCTTCTTCAAAAAGTAAGAAAAAGTAGATAGTATTTTCCTGAATCCTCTAACAAGTGGCAGTGCGTTAACATAAGCATGTTTTAATTTTTAAAAAGAGAGAAAGAGAAGAAATTTGGAGTGATAAAATATTAAAGCATACGGAAATCAAGAACAAGTGTGTACACAGCAGCAAGTGACTTTCTTGTTTATGTCTTTGATGTTAAACCAAAATCTGGATTATTTCTGTTTGTGTAGAGAAAGGAAACATGGGTAAAAAGGATACTGTGTTTGTTGGGGAAGATTAGAGGATGAAGAAATACAGCATAAAATGGATGGATAAAAATGAATTTTTGTGGACAAAACCAATAGACACAAAACAGTTATGATCAGGGCTTAGCAACTTCATTGAACATGAAATGAAGTTATTAGAAGAGGATGAGAAGGAAAATAATGGAAATCAGACAACGCTGAAGAAAGTGAGGTTAGCAAGCTGGAAAATAACATCAAGAGCATAAAAAAACTTAAGGAAATATATCTGTTCAAGATGCTGAAATCCATTAGTAAGGTATTCAAGGGACCATTATTGTAGGATTTAAGTCAGAGTGATATTTGCAAAAAATATTTGCAGGGCAATGAAAATGCTAACAGTGCTGTTTCCAGTAGGAAGAGTAGGAAAACATTACAAATTATATTTTAGCTGCCCTGGAAATAACATGAATGATAAGGAAATAATACAGGAGAGTGAGGAGTAAGTTGATTTTTACTCTATCTGCTTGGTTTGTGACAGTGAAGGTGAAATTGCCATTTTACCTGAGCGTCACATCACCTACAGAAACATTCTGTTATTCTCTGTCTTTGTTATCGCTGTTTCATAAGGGATTGACTTTAGTTTTTAATCCTTCATGAGCACTTTGTTGCACCTGTAGCCTTGTTCTGTATCTGTGCAGATAGATACGAGCTGTGATAGTGATTTGGCCACTGCTACAGAACAGATGTGCTTGAAATTCCTTCTAGAGAAACTCCCCAAAGGGACCAAAAGCATTTAGATTCAAAAAGAAAAATGTAAAAAAGAGAGTATTAGCTTTCAAAATCAAAAGAAATCAAAGCAATGAACGAACAGAACAGAAATGGAGACATTAGGATGTTCATCTTCTGCTGCCCATTGTGTCCCTGTAGACTGGAACTTTCTGCTGTGTTTCAGTTCGATTAACTTCTTACTCCTGAACATGAGCAAAATTTGTTCACTTCTTTTCTGTCCCAGAGAAACTCTTTCCGCTGTGTCTGTGGCCTTGCTGCCAGACTCATCCTTTCTGCTGCCTCTTAGCCTCTGCGTTAGCTCCAGCTTCCATGATGGATCTTGCTTGCCAGCTCTGCAACCTTTTCTGCCCTGACAATACTCAACAGCTCCCTGGGGCTATGAATGGCCTTCTCCCTTTCCAGAGGGCTCTGCCGGAGCCAGCCTCTCCTTGAGGAAAGGATAAACATGTCCTTGCGATCATAGACATATAGGTTTGAAGAAAGATGTCCAAATGAGCAAGTGCACTTGTCTGCCATGCATTAAACCACTGTATATTTCCTGATAGATATTTATTTTTATTGATTTATATTTAATTCTTTGATTGCCTTGAAATTACTTTAACATACCTTTTACTTGTTGGACAAGGCGTGATTTGAGTCACTGAGAGGTTATGTGTTATTAATAAAATGTAGTTAGTTAAATGGTACAAGTTCATTTTATTTTATGACTAAACTAAGCCTGATTTTATGGTAGTGTTATTTCTGCATACACTAACGTTGAAATTCTACTCCTTACTGGAAATAATTTCTAGGAGATGTATCAGAAAATTAAAACTGAGATGTCTGGGCAATTTTTCCTATGAAGCATTAATACTGTACAGATTTATTTCTTTGGCTTGCTCTTACATTTGTATCCTTTTCTCACACTACTTTGTAAGTCTTTTATCAAATGCTGTAGGGGTAATCTCCTTCCAACATGCCCTTCTTAGTTTTGAGTGCTTTGCTTGTTTTGTACTCTTGCAGCTTCTGTTCCTACAGATTAAGCCAGTTACACAGAAGCAGTCAATGGCAGTACCCAGTGGTGATGGGAACACTCAGACAAAAGCACATTTGGTAAAACTCAGTTAAGAACTTAATTTCGCTGTTGGGGAAAAGAAAACAACAAACAAACAAACCAAAAAACCACAAAAAAACAACACAGCAACCCAAACCCACAAAGCAAAACAAACAGTAACCAATTCAACAGAGTAATGCAATTCTAGATGGATAAAGGACTAACACTGTCAAGATTGAGAACAGTAACCTTGCTATAAATCCATAAACTACATTCTTCTAGGTTTCTCTTTTGCATTTTTGTTTCATGTATTCCTAGAAATGGTTCCCTACAGAAATCCACTGAATTGTAAATATTTGGCATAAATTGCCCCTTTTCATGGTTCTACAGAATGGTTTAGTTGAAAGGTGAAATTCCAGTTGCTGCATGGTACAATCTCCATGTAAAATGACTGAGTACAGTTATAGAAGATAAGTAATAGAGGAAAAAAAACTGACTTGAGCCGTCATTACTGTTAAAACTGTTGCAAAGAACATTTATTAGAAAAAATTTTCAAAGGATTGTATTTCATCGTATGTTAAGATGCAGTCCAATGATAACAAGAAGAGTATCTTGAGAGCATGCTTTAATGGCTTCATTTTTTGTAGAACGAATCGTTTCCTAAAAGAAGTAAAAATTATAAATCTGTCTAAGCAATATGTTTTGTATCCTATAGATCAGAAAATGCTATTTATTTGGATGACTTCAGTACAAAATAAACTATAAATAAGGAGTCAGGGAGGAAAGGAAAGTAATAAATAGGAGAAACTCACCATTTTTCCTTCTAACTCTGAGTGAGGGTTGGTGTCTACTGGGGAGTCATGGTGCTTTAGTTCCCTTGAGGCAAAAGAGAGTAAATCTCCAGTAGCGACAATGTGAGCGCAATTGCACATGAGATGGGTGAACAGGAGAATCTCTTTGTGATTGCTTTCCAAACCATCAAGCAGATTTGGAATAGGGCAGGCAGGAGCTATAGCTTGTACTTGACATCTTCTGCCTGTGGTTGTGTTACTTTCATATAACATTCATAATATTGTACAGTCAATGTTTTTGTTAATTTTGAGACACTTCTTATAGAATTTCTATGGGGTTTTATTACTTTATTTTATTTATTTTCTTTCTCTGGGGGAGAATTTTCTGGAGTATGGTGCTTCTCTGCTCTTATTCCTAACAGCAATGGAAAAATTCTAGTGGTGTTTCATGAACAATTTATTTCTTCTACTCACCTGTGGATAAACAGCCAAAGGCTCCAGTCTGGCCTACAGACTTACAGAATTTCTGCAAAAGTTTGTAGTTGTTTCCAAATTCAAATATGAAATGCAGATCACATCCTAATGTTAATTAATAGTGTTTAAAGAGTTGGACTGCTTATTTGGAGAAAATCAACTGAATGAAATGGAAATAACTTGGACGAGATCATTTTCACTTATTCATTTTCCGTTTCTTTCTGGAACAACTCTTCCTGGATGTTTGGAGGAGTTAATGAAATTTAAATTGGAGGTACTAGATTTGATCGGCAAAAAAGAATGTGTGTGTTTTCTGTGAACTGGATTCAGACAAAGACAGTTGCAGTAAATATAATTTCACCTAACTGATTCAATGTTCTCTGCAATTAGACAAAGTTTAAAATTCAGGGGTCAATTAAAACATTACCATAAAAATAAGACCATGGCTTACATTTCACAATTTTAAGCTATTCTATGACACTTAGAAGGAAGATTTTTATCATAAAAACAATGACACTAATAAGTAGGGCTCGAAATAAGCAGAGAAAAATGAAAAAAAAGCTTGTTTTACAAATTACAATGCAAGCATATCATCAGATTTTATAATATACTGCTACTATGTTTTACTTAGCTCATTTCTTAAGGAAAATCATAGACAGTGATTTGGAAAAGCTCCCCCTTAACAGTATAAACATAATCAGTTCTTTCCTAAGCAGAAGCAATAAGAGCTGTTAAATATGTTGTCAATGCAAAATTTGCATTTTAATAGTGAAAGTATGCTGAAAAATTACAGTTTTCTGCCTTTTTAAAGTATGTATATGACACTTGAATATTGTATAGTATTATAGCTGGAACATAGAGGGTTTCAGTTTTTTCTAGTATAATTTTTTATGACCATACACATTGTGCTTCCAGCTCCTACTGATTAACAGGTGGTCGTATTTTTTTTCCTTTCTACAGCTAATATCACTACAAAAATAAAATGAGTTAAAATTAGCATCGTTTTGAAAACAAAAAATGTATTTCAATTTAACATATTATTTTCTTCTTTCAGTTTTTTCTTGTCAGGTTCTTTGTGGAAATACTGTTCTCTCTCTCTCTCTCTCTCCAATGTCTAATAGTTCTCTATTGTAATATTGCCGTCTGTAACATAAAATTAAAATGTGTCCAGGAAATAGAAAGCATTCTTAATGACTAAACATTGTCTTTCATACCCCCAGACTTTCTCCCTTTATTCAATACGTGCATTTGAGATGGCTTCTACACAGCCTATTATAGCAGCATAAGACAGTGTAAATGGGGCAAGCACATAGCAGAAGTATTCTACCTAGCTACACATGGAGTCCTTTTGTCTGTTTTACTAACATTTAACTTAAAAAATTATAACAAAGTAGAGGATCATTACTGTAGATTTAATGTAAATGGAAAGCACTTCTTCATCTAGAAAAGATGAAAGCAGATAAAAAGGTGGATGTCTGGAGAGAGTGAAAGAACCTTTCACCAGCACTGACACATCTTTTATGCTCTCCCAGGAGAAATGTATAAGTGTGTTCAAGGCTCTTTAGGCGAGAGGGTAATTTTCTATGAAAATATCTTCTTACACAGTTCACTTAAAAAGGTAGTTTTGTCTCTTCTCTAGCAGTTTGGGGTAGGTAGATTGTAACTGTGGGTAAAATGTAATGGTGAGCTCCACGCTTAAGGCTGAGGTAGTTACCAGTTGCTCAGTGGCAACCTGTAAATACAATACTCTCTCCTTGAATTTGTTCCACACAGCTCAGGAGGTCTGTCGCACAGCCACATCCAAGCTTTCGTGCATGAGACCTTTAACACTAGGGTAGCTTTCTTTGTGGCACAATGATTTCCCTCATCCTTATTGTTTTCTGCAGTCTTAATTATACAGTTTGATAGAATCCAAAATACTGGTTGCACTACAGTTTTGCAAGAGCAGGATGAATGCTTTCAAGCAGGATGGGAAGTTATGGAAGATAAGATGTATCGCCGTGTGTGGTTTCAGATCCTGTGTGAATTAAAAAAACAACAAAACAAACAAAAAAGCCCACAAAGAAACTTCACAAATTATGATTCTTAATTAGAAAAGTAAAGCCTACATTTGGAATACTTAACAGTACTTGTGAGTAAGAGAGATTCTTAATCCAAAGAAAAAATCAGCTAGAGACTCTGATATGAGACCTTGGATGGCACATAAGAACCGATGTAATCTCACCTGCTTCTAAAAACCTTGCAGCTATGATTGTATAGCACAACTATTAGTTTGTTTTTATTCAAGGAGCGCCACATCTGCACTTCACTATATCCCCAGGCTTAAACATATTATGCTTTAACTACCATTACAGAGGCTCTTTGATCCCATGGCAGACATTTCGCTTTCATTTTATTTTGTTTTACTGAGTGCTTATTTTATGACAGGCTTCTGGTTTTTTGTTTGTTTGGTCGGGGTTTTTTGGGAGGGTGAGGATGAGGGTATTCTCACCTGCATTCAGACTGTTTAATACTTTGCAAAAGTGAAGTTACGTTCCTTTTAAGGGAAAATAATTTTCAATTGCAAATATACACTGTCCCTGTGACAAAAAATATTTCATCTAGAGTAATAAAAGTATATTTGTAGTGGTGAACTGCCTTAGGATGAATTATTTCTATTTCTTGTTATAAAGTGTGAATGCTTTAAAAATATATGAGTTCATTATAATACTATATACACTGGCATCCATATTTTTACACAGAAATTGCCAAATATGTGTGTGTGTGTGTGTGTGTCAAAAAATACACTCATTCATCCATCCACAAAAAACACTTCAGATGAATACTTATATATTATCCTTTGTTTTGCTACACACAAACACACACATATATAACCCAGAAGACTGAATATTTATTTGTTTGTTTTAACTGATAATCGTATGTTAGCCCAAAATCATACATAATATGCTACATTGGAGCTACAGTCAATGAAACTTTGCTGTAAATGTCTTTAACTGTTGGGAAAGGTTTAAGCCCAAGGATACTTGTCAGTTCAGACTCAAGATGAAAATATTTTCATTCTAATGACAATTTCTTTAGTATCTTGTAAATGTTTTCAGACATCATTTTAACAGGTACCGCCTCTGGAAAAAAAAAGTCGTTGAAGAATTGTGGTAGCACAGAAATGCTTATTTCTTGATACTTTTAATTTATCAACATGTTGAGTTGGATATGTTCTACAAAGACTCTAGCCAGTGCTTGCAAATTACATTTATATTATACTTTTATAATGATATAAATACAGTTGAAGAAGGCTTTTTGTGATGTTTGTTGTTGTCGAAAGGGAAAATTACAAAAAGAGCTTCTAAATAATAACATATTGGTAATCTTTGTCACAGCATCTAGGAATTCGTCCTTTATGCTCGTGAAGTTACTGACACAAATAATATTTACAAGAAATCAATGTTCCTATAGCCAAGCATAATTATCTGAAAATTCTAGGTTCCACTGTGTATTAGCTTGGTAACGAACCCGAGCAGTATCTCTTATCTTTACAGATCATTTTTGCTAAAAGTAAGACTTGAGAGAAATAGAAAAAAAAAAAATCACGCTTCTCTCTTAGAGCTTCTAATCTATTTCTCTGCCACTTAAGGCTTGTTCACAAAAGTATACCAATATTGCAATATGTAAGGAAGGTACAAAGGCAATTTTGCGTAGTCAAATGTATGAAATAAGAAGTAAAATTAAAAGAAACAAAAATATTGTTTCGTATAACACAAAGTCAAGTTGCAGGATTCATTGTCCTAGGGTGTTGTAAAGGTCAGAATGTATAGAGGCTAAAAAGGAGGTTAGGCAAATCCACAAACAAGAGTGAAATCGTCTCAGTGACTATCAGACATGATGGCTGTCATGAAACCTCCAGCTTTAAGAGAGCTTTACAAACCACTGATAACCAGTACTGGAGGGAAGGTGAGAACCTGGTTTTTTCTACAGTTTTATATAGTAGCAGTTTCTTTGGAAAAGATTAGATAGATTAATGGGCAACAGACCCTTGGTATTACTCAATATTGCACATTTTTATTTTCTGTGAACAAACCAAACTCCTCAACAGATTGAAAATTTCTTCGTAATTGCCATTTGTTTACAATTTGCCGATATGTTGTATTCAGGATATTTTGATAAAAGGCCGGACAAGATTTTTGGCCCCATTTTTTGTATAAATAACACAGGAAGAGATCTTCTTCTATGCATTTTGCTACCTCTTTTCTTCCAGTGTTACAAATTACCCTCATTCTCTGATCTCTAAACTCTCTCTCTGTACGTAGTAATAAATATATTATTTGATGTGCATATAAAGTGTATATATATATTTCTTTATACTATATTTATTATTTATATAGATAAAATATAGATAAAAATTGAATTAATGTTTACAGAAATGATAAACTAAATATCAGTTTGATTATGCCCACTTAAATTCTCATATGGATTTGAGCCTGGAAGTCACAAACTCCAATTGGCTGTACTCATGGTCGTTTCAATATGACTGGAAGAAACATGTAGTGAACAAGTACTTCCTCTAAAGATTTAGTTCCTTTTTGCAGAAGTAACAGAAATATTTAAGGTAATGAAACGTATCTGTGCATTGGAATGCTTAATGTGTTCTTTAATTTTCTTATGCCACTACTCAATCTGCTTGTTTTTCCAGTCTATGTTACCTACTGTTTTGAGGCTAACTCTGCTTTCCCTGCAGATTACAATGAAGTGATGCATTAGAATCATACCATATGAGAAAGAGAAAATAAGAGAAAAGAAGGAATAATATATAATGTTTCAAAGATGATTTTTTTCTAAAAAATGTTTCTTAGCTGTAAAATCATCATAGCTATTGTGTAAGCTGTACCACCTACATTGTAGCATTAGAGCCTTCTATCAGTCATTAAATTTTTCTGGTTGGAGTGACAAATTAAAGTATGAAACAGCATTTTGTTCCAAACTACTGCTTGGAAAAATTTTTATTGCATTATTATAAGTAGTTTGCTGAGTTTAATAGTTTCTCCCTATGCTAATTCAAATGCTATATTTCTCTCTATGTTGCTACAATACCTGGAACAGCATACATTTTAAATGAATTTCAGTGTCAAACTTTCATAACTAAGTCAAGGGGAAAATATGACAATAAAAAAAAAAAAGTTTAAAGTAGAATGCAAAGAGAATAGAGGAAATTATAAAGATTATTCCATACTGGTTTGTCTGTGAAGCATTTTTTATGTTATGCCTTTCTTCCTGTTGCTGTCTTTCATTTCAAAAGGAGTTCTGTGGATAAAGTAAGGGTATACTTAGTTTCTTTTAAAGGGGGACACTGTCTCACTTAAACAATCCAGAAAAACACTCTAGAAGAGCTGTTTTTCAAAGTTACTTAATCAAAATTTTAAACAATTACATTTTCATCTTTATTTATCAGGAAATTTCTTGTAATGTCCAGAAGTTTTGATGCACTACACAACATTCTGTGCCAATTACATGTGTTAACTAGCCGTATTTTGGATTTGCCCTCATTGGGAGGTTATTGGCACCACCACTCATCTGGAAGAAGGCTTATGAATATTCGTTATCTGCTATCATGAAAAGCTGGCCAACTTGCTTCAATACACTTGGTGTCTCTTCAGACGAGCTCCAGTCACCTTAAACCAAGGTAATAACAGAGCAACAGGCTACAGATAGGATGGTGGAAGACAACCTCTTAAAATGTTGTAGCTGTTTGTACTACCTGCCTCGTCAAATTTGTTCATCTTTTACACTACACAGGAATTTCTGCCTTGAATATTAAAGAGCATAAATTAGTATTTTGATTTATATCATTCTCTGCAGCATTCTATAAATTACAGCTTTCTCAACTTACACTCAGATTTCACAGTGATCTACCTTACACAAATGTAATCCGTATTTATATGTTATATATTTCTCAAAAATGTAATTCTTTCCTCAACATACACAATAAAACATAATTCTCACACGCTATTTAATTTTTACTATCTACAATTGCTTTTTCCTTAATTTTGGATTTACTGGCTCAACATATTTTCAATCCTAGGGAGATGTTACAATTACCATGCCAGGTCACTAAAAATAACAATGCCACTGGAAATAGTGACATTTTTAATAATATAACATCACTCATACTCCTATGTGAATCATGCTTAAACCTCAGCTTTCAAATTATGTTATATTCATATTGCATGTAATTTGTGTCAGGTGGACTTAATGTAAGAGTTCACCTATTTGCAGATGTTTGTGAGATTTAAGAGTGGATTTTATGATTATTTAAAGCTTTTTCAGGCACACGGAAATAAATAGGTAAGTCAGTCACGACATTCTGAATGACGATAAAAAGCTAATCATACCTGTGCCCAGCAGCCCAAAGACCTGACTACAGCGAAGCATCATGTAAAGTCTGTAAATTTTTTCTATTCACATTTGTGAAGTATACTGACCAAAGTAGGAATAAGGTGGAAAGGAGAGAATATATTAATTTTTTTTGCCAATTTAATAGGTATTAATCTTCTAGAATATGTCTTGATTTCATTCTAAATAATTAAAATGTGGTTACAGTTTGAAATAAGACTCAGAGAAAAGTAGTAATTCACAGTTTGGGAGGCCAGTCGCTGATGAGAATGGCTTATGGAGAACTTCAGTTATCTAAAGCATCTCAGGTTGCTGTTGTAGACAAAAGCAGATTAAGTTAAATGAAATAAAAACATTGATTCTTTTGCTATCAGTATGAATATTGCCCACATTGCTGTTAACTTCAGTGCTAAGACTCCCTGCCAGGTATTCTGTGTGACAGTTTTAATGTCACTACAGAAGTCTTCACTTATTTGTGGAAAGCAGATAAACCTTTCAAAAAAAATGACCTGTGAGTAACAACGTATGTGGCAGGAGATATTGTTTTATGTCTCACAAATAGACAAGAGCAGCTCCAGAAGCTACAGCATGTGGCATCTTGCGTGTGACAACTTGCCCAAGGCTTAGAACAGAACTGAGAGGGTTTTTTCATTCTTTGTTTGGGGGTTTTTTGGTTTGGTTTTTTTTTTCCATTTTCAAAGGTTAAGCAAAAACTAGAGATTGGTGACATTTTTGTAGGGAAAGGAAAGGAAGGAGGAACAGAAAGGGAAGGGGGTAACATCAGGGATTCAGATAACAGTTTCACCATGGCAACTACTGTACCACAGAAAAGATTGCTTAATGTAAACCTGGAGATTAGGATGGAATGACAGTGGTGTCACTAACTTTCTTCTTCCCTCCCTTCAAGGGATATGTTTTTCATCAGGAAATATGAAGATGGCCAAGAGAGATATAGAGCATTTTATTAGTTGTTCCCTATCGAAATACAGAGAACCAGAAAACATTTGTCAGTCTTTGCCCCTGTGATGGTACGTGGGTCACTCAATTTGCTCTCTGCTGGATATGCTAATGGAAGTCCTGCTGTGTCCTATTTCTGCAAGCTATAAACTTTGACAACTTTCTGAAAGCTTGTATAGCAAAGGGTAGGTTTTAGATGAACTCATGTTAAAGGCTTATCTTGTCCTGGAAGGTTCCAAAGTTTCATCCAAGCAGATAAGCTTTTTTTCAAGACAGGAATAACCTTCAGATAAGAATGTATTTTGGTTCTTTTAAAGAGTTTTCTTGAAAGAATTATGTCCTTCTTCACCCTTACTGCAGACTTTCTGCTAGATGCTAGATTTATTTATGATGATGACAGTTTAAACACCTTTTTCTGCTTTTAAGAATTTTAAATATTGATGCAAAGCTAAATCTGTATAATATCAGATGAAAAATGTATTTTAGCATGTGTGCTATGAACATAACTTAATGAAAAGATGTTTGATGCTGATAAACGCAAATGCAGCATGTCCTGATAGCCCATTCATTTGACTAGGCAATTCATTACAGCAGCTGCAGGGACACATGTCACTCTTTGAAGTGTTGTAGTCACAGTGAAGGGTACAGCAGGGCCTTAATCAGCATTTGTAAGTGCTTTCTGCAGTAGCACGGCTACTGCTAGTAGAGCAGCTAGCAGTCAGCAAAGCAAAGCATTTCTGCACATAGCTTAAAAGATGGGAATCCTGGATTTTAAATATATTTTAAAGTGACTCTGTTGCATTTTTTTTTTCACTGATGTCTCTATGATTCCATTCCTCATCTCCTCACCTCTGATGCTGGCTTTTTAATGATCATAATTTTGACAACTCTGAATCAAGGTTACAGATATGGGCCTAGCTCAGAAATAAAAGGGATTTTTGTCTAGCTAGCTTTACATTTTCAAAGAAATTAAATACTAAAGCATTAAATATGACTTTCCGCACTCTTCCAGTAAAAAAAACCCAAACCTTAAATTACAATAGTTGAACTGGAAAAAAAAAAAAAAAAAAAGCAGTGCAGAGAGAAAATATTTTAGGATGTAAAAGTTTCAGTGAGATGCAGGCAAGATGCAGGTCAGAGGTACAGCAGCAGCAGTCTGCTGATTACAATGTTTTCATTTCTGACCCTATACAATCTCTTTCTCTAAGCTCTTGTTTTGTTGAAGTGCATCTGACCTTTCTCTTCCCCTAAGTGCAGAGAGTAATTCTCTATAGAAGGCGCCAGCTATACTAGTAGATGGAACAGAATGTAAATGATAAAATACAGTGTTCCCAGTGGGCCTGTGGGGAAAAAAAACCAACCCAAACCTGATAGTTTTCCAGTCTTAGAAATCAATAACAACAACAATGTTAATTACCAAAACTAAAGTAAGTATTGAGTATAAAAACTGTGTAAAAAATTGTAGGTTTACTGAAATTATATGATTTTGTATGCAGAGGCTTACACTGCACTGCCACTGAAGACGTGAAAAAAGAAGTGAAGACACAGTTATAAAAATAAAATCCCATTCTGAAATCATATTCAAGCTGTTCAATTTGTTATAAGCTACCAAAACAGGTTCGCTGTTGCCAGCCTATGCTTAGGCTTATGTATAACATCAGAGTTGGGAATTGATGCTCAGGGAAAGTGACTCTGGAAGTGAACTTGAATTCTAATTCAACCTCTCACCTTGTCGTTGATTGCTTCATAGGATGAACAGGGTAGCTGAAGGCAAAAGTGCATTTCTTTTCCGTTCAGCGCTGAGAACAACCTCTGCCCACACTTGTCCAAGTTTCCTTACCCTGGGTTGACTTACAAGGGCTCAGAATTAAAGTGAAGTATCTTCAAACTGTGGTAAGTCTTCTCTGGCCAGATTAGGAATCCAAGTGAAAGGAAAGGATACTCCGTCAAAGGATACCCTACTCCAGATTCTAAAAGTTTTGAAGAATGAAAACGCTATTGAAAGGAATAAATTCTTCCCGTCTTTTTGTTTTATCCCAATGCTGACTGCCATGCTATAGCGTACTGAAATTCTTTCCAGGTTTCAGATTTCTATAAAGGCAGTAGCAATGACCGAAAATGTTTTGGTTTGTTGTTGTGGTTTTTTTGTAGCTATTTCACTCAGGGAATATTCTTGAAGTCTCATAGGATAGAATCTGTGATGCAAGTGGGAAAATTGTCACCAATATATTAGCAAAATATTCCTCCGCTTCTCATGGCATGCATATCCTTGAGATACTTATAATCTGTCATGTGATGAAGCTATTGTCAGTCATCTCTAGGTGGTTAATTGGTATGGATATACTTCAGAGTGGAATGATATGGATTTAAGTGTGAGTACGTGACATATGTTTATCTGTTTTAAGGGATAGTGGTAGCCTAGTGAGGAATAATTTATTGGTACCATATGGCAATCCCCCAAACGATAGTCTAATTAAGATTAATTTATCTCACAAAAGCCCCAATTTTTTGTCATCAAGAAGGACTTAAGGAGTGAAAATATTGTTTAACTTAGCTTGTGGGTTTTTTAGGATTGTTCCTTTTTTTTCCTTTTATGACTTCTTAAGATGTTCAGTGCATCATTTAAGCTGTATGCTGTTACCATAAGGAAATAAAGTTCAGGAATGCCTTTTTAGGTATTCCCAAGTGTTCGTTTTGACGCTGTTGTTTTAATAACCTCTTGCAGCTTGCTTTGAAGGCTTGCTTTCTCAGAAATCTCTCAATCTCCAGAGGTCTATTAAAGATATATAGTAGATATCTAGAAATCTGCTACAGATCCAGAAGTCAGACAGAATGTACGTGCAATAAACTTTGTGATTCAATAAAACAGTCTAATAAGAAGCTCTTCAGCTTACCCACATAAAGCAAATTAAGAATAAAGTTCCTTTAAAAGTATGCTATCTCTACAATATGAGAGTAAAAGAAAAAGAAATATATTTGATGCTATGACTGAAAACAAGTGCAGAAATATAGAGGAAAAATTGCTTTTGAAACACTTAGGTATGACCTCTAAAAATATAGTAGAAAATCAGAAAGGAATGTAAAAAAGTACATAAAGGGCTACGTTATTACTGTATTGCGTGTTGTATCTTTGTGCTGAAATTGAGTGCATGTTGCAAACTGCTTTTTCATTGTGCCTGGTGTTTAATCAAAATAAGAGGACCTGGGAAATTTGAAACTACTACTTAATATGACCTACTCTATTGAATTTATGTTGGTCATTATGATATATAGCGTTTTAATTGCCAACTGCAGGACATAAGAGCTCACAAAATTACAGGAAATGCCAAGTTTCTTTTTCCGACCTCCTTAATGAAAAAAGAATGACAATCTGGAAATAGGGCCTAAACAACCACCTAAAACTACTAAAAATAATCTATTTTTAGTAATTATCTATAATCTATTTTCACTGTCATATTTTTATATCAATGTAATTATTAGAAAGGTTAAAATTGCAATTGCCATTATTGGTATCACTAACTAATAAATAATATTATAAGCAACGAAGGGAAGAGGAAACCTAGAAGTCAGTTTCTAAAGCGAGTATCTGTGAAAACAGTTTATGTAAAGATTAGGTGCACTTAATATAATCAACAATACGGTAGAATAGTATAATAACTTTAAAAGATTCAAATACATATTTAGGTACACTTTTCTAATGAATATCAAAACCTTATAAAATCAGTGTTTCTGGCAAGCACATAACATTAAATATCTGAAATGAAGAAACCAAAAGGCAAATTTCATTTGGAATCTGTTTTCTCCCTTATCTGGAGCAAGTTGCAGGTGTATATTCCCGTCTATTTCACATGACACATGTGTGCCTTGCTTAGGGAGTTTGTCCATGAATGACTCAAGGACAGTACATAGTAACATCTGTTACATATGCACACCTAGGTCTATTAAACAATTCTATCATGCTGCAGAATAGCAAATCTGCATTACAATATACAACATCCATTTAGTATACTTCAGGAACAGGTTTTCCTAAATTTTTGCATAACTGTTTAATGCAGCTAAGCATATAATTTCATTCAGATAATATAATCATATTATATTTTCCCCTCTTTTTTTTTTTTTTCCTTTCTTGTGATCATGGAATGAATGTATGCAGAAGAATATTTCTGACTAATTGATTTCAATATTTTGGGAGGAGTGCTGGGGTGCCTTGTTCTGTTTTATTTTATAGATTTCTGTCAATTATTAAAGGGTTTATTTTTCCAAATGTGGTTCTAGATCTTGCTATTCCTGAGCCAAAGCTCACCAGGAGAGTAACTTAGACATCTAAATTCAGGGAAGGAAGAAAAGTGATGTCCTACCTCCTCTTAAACTCAGATGCAAGAGATATTATAGAATGTCTAAATTTATGAAAGGGAAAAAGTGAAAAACTTCCTTGTGAACAATAACAGACCTTTACGTACTCAACTAGAGGTTTTGTTGCCTTGACTTAGATGATTAGAAAGGTAGGATACACTTCTCTGATGCTCTTTAAAATCCAGAAACCAGGCTTTTCCATGCTTACTTATATTCAGGATCTGAATTTTCTAAGTGTTCTTGGAGCAAAATTAACGTACACTATAGGAAGTGACTCAAACCTCTATAAAAGAAGCTTGATCTTGTAACTTGGGCATCTTGACAAGCCTTATGTTTTTGCATTTTCAGTGAAAATTCACATGGCAGGATCATGCTTAAGAGGTTTCTTAGATGCAAGCCATCCTGTCCCTCAGTTTGAAGATGAAGGAGTTTGTAGCCCAAGATGCCTGACTTGTGGGGACCAAGAGGAAACAAGAGTGCACCTCATTAGTGATCAAATTCATATCTGAAGGTAACAGGTCTTGACAGTTAGGACTCATTTTTTGCAGCCAAATATACTAATGACCTAAGCTAAAGGTGAGACTGAGCAGCAAAAGCACCACCACCACTTTAATAAAAAGCACGATACAGCTGCCTGTGTCTTCTGCTTTAGCTACGCTGCTTTCCAAGCAAAAGATAAGTCTTCAGGCTCTTCACAGAATCACTCACCTTCACTCCTGGGTTCAACATGTTCTTGTATAAAGAACAGTGTTTCACACACAACCTTATGCTGCAGTTTCCTGTGGCCCGACTCTGGTCTGATTGCTGTGATTGCCAGTCCAGGATACCTAACTCTCCTCCCAGATGAGCGTACCAGCATTACCAATGATGGTCTCGGAGCTAGCTGCCTATTTCTAGGATTCACAATGTTAAGGGTTACAATGTCAAAGTCGTATTTTTGTATCTGACTTGGACTTTGGCTGTTTTAAGCCATTTAGACCTGACATTGTCAAACAGAGCAGCCTCTACATAGCCTTAAAAAGTGGGCCCAGGAAAAAGTACGAGAGAAGGGCATGCAAGTTAGTGACATTTCACTTCTAACATGAAACTACAAAGAATTCAAGATCTGTCATGTTCAGAAGAGATGGCTCCTAACAATAGATTCTGTGGAGAGTTTCTGGTAAATAAAGAAACAGAAAGGAGGAAAACTAGCCGCTAGTTTATTATTATTAATATGTTTGGATGAGGATGTTAGCAGGATTAGCCAGGATAAAGACTGTTCCAGCTAAGTGATTTGCAAAGAGACAAGGTAGTGGAGAGCTTAGGGCGATTTGGAAGAATCAGGCAAAGCTGTGGACAAGCTGAGGATGGGTTGGAAGAATAAACAAAAAGACTCTGCCAAAGGAGTTAAACACCTTTGGGATGAAAAGGAATGCTGTTTTTTCATCGTAATGTCTGATTTCAGGGTTTCCAAGACAAAGCTTCTTGCTTTCTTTCAGGGCAAAAGAGGAAAAAGCTCCTCAGAAGCTCCATTGGGATGGGGGTAATTTTAGACAAAATTTCCAGAGGAAGAACAGCCAAGGAGAGGCAAAGGCAACTCTGATTTGCTTCTAAACCTTGTTATTGACTAGGGAAAAGCATTTTCGTTTGAATAGTCTCTATATTGTCTCTCTAAATAGCGTCTCTGAAGTAAAGACTGAAGCAATGTCCAGAGGGAGGTAGTTAGTCTTCCCTATCACAGAAAGATTAAATGAGCTCATCTTTCCTTCTGGACCAATTGGGTTGTGCATAGTAAAACAAGCACCATGAAAAAAAATTCTTATGATTTATGAAGTATGGTCCATCTGCATGAGATCCAAAGCAAGGTAGTAGAATCTTTTCTACGGTTGTAATTCTAGCACATTGCTGGTATTAAAGTTTGCTTAAAAAGCCTGAAATTCCACAGTATAATTTTCCACCTAATTCTAGTGGTTATAAAATAGATCCTTTGCAAGGAAACTGAAGTTCTTCTGTGTGAAAAGAATGAATTTAAAAAAGAAAGGTTCAAAGTGACAAAACCATTAAATAGTCATTTTTATGAACTCAAATAAGCAACCTGATGTAAGGGACTGGTAATTTGAAGAACCATAAGAGATATTGCAAGAAACAGAGAAGCAAATTTTAAAGTGATATTTAAAAAGATTAGGGATGTTAAGAAATGTGAACACCTACATATAAGTGAAATCTGAAAAAAAAGAAAAATAGGCCTAGAAAGAAATGGAAATAAAAGTTTAAGTAGTGGCATTTACAAGATATAGATAAGAAATGACAAAATTCATACCATTTTGTTTTTTACGGGGAAGATTTAGTCTTTGTCTGAACCCAAGGATGGCAGGATGTGATTTACTGTGTTACACTAGAATAAAGCCTTAGGAATCTAAGAACTTGCTATTGAGATATATATAAAAAAACCTAATCTATATAAAATATTTTTAAACCATTTTCCCATATATTTTAGAATGGCAAGAGTCTTAATTAACTAAGAACAGAAGACAAAGACAGAAAGAGAACAGACTCTTCTTTTAAATGTGGTGCTTTGATTCACAAGGTGTAGCTGGAAAATTCACGGTCTGTTCCTCTACTTTGTTTAAAAATACAATTGTGTATTTATTGTTTTGGCTAGCTAAGCAGTTTATAACGAAATGTCTGAAGTCATAAAAAGTTATGAAAGGATTTTTTTAGGTTTCACAGGTTGATTTGTTGAGAAATCACATTCCACTGTGATGAAATTTTTATTCTGGTTCCCACAGAAGCAAGAGCTTGGAAAAACTCAGTAGCAGACTGAAAAAACTCTCAGAAGGTGGCCTTCTTGTATTACCGGAAGGCAGTGTTCTGTAATGTTTATAAAATTGCCAATGAAATTAAATAAAGTCAATATTATTAAAGAAAATGTTTTTCTAAGGTGGAAAGAATATGTGTTTGAAAGTAGATAAACTATTTGGACTCAGATATTCTCTCCATATGCAAACTGTTGGTGTCTATGAAGAAAAATTTAATTACATTATTACTGACAACTTTATTTCAAGTTTCACATTTTACTGTCTCCAAATTTGACCATTTTCTGCATACTTTCATAATATTGCCAAAGGTATAGTAGCACATTTTATTCCAGATTTCCAAACAAGCCATATAGTGAACGAATGTTCATCGTTTGCTCCTTAGATTTCAAAAGGTACAAGTTTTGCCTCTCCCCTATCAGTGCCTGTTTCAATTAGAAAGATGATGCAGAGGCCCCACTTTGATTTTCTCATTTTGGCAGGTGTAGGCTTAAACATAGGGATCACTCACTGCCAATATGTTTGCTGAGGCCACCTTATTAGTGGTTAGTTGGTTGTTCCCTCATCCAGTCTGTATGATCACCATGTAAAAGATTTTCTCCAGAGTGCTCACCTTCACTGTCACATTTTATTTCTTCTGTCTGACAGCTGCAGTTTGGCTGCATATTTATTTAGTCAAGAAATTGATTCTAATTTTGTGTGGAAAAGGCTTAGAAGACTTTACTGCCTGCTGACCTCAGATCGACTCATAATGCATGTTTTCAAAGCTGGCCACTCTGATGGCATGATTCATGTCCACATTTATCAATCAAACTATATTGATATTGTGCATAATGGGGAGAGTGGGCGGTAAAGAGGAGTGTTTTGAAAGGACACTAAAGATTAGGCAGATGAAGCTGGATAAGGGTGAAAAGGAAAGAGTAAATCTAAGTGTACCGTAAGCTTAAATAGTGTACCTATAGTTTTATCATATCGATAAAGCCTTGAAGGTACAGTGGGAAAAGGAGATGCATTCTACAAAGAAAACCTGGTAGTTTTAAGGGTAGTCTGTCCTCTTTAACATGGCAAACAGGAGACTTGTTTGCTCAGCCATTACCTTTAGGAGATCCATATGGAAGGATTTATACAATAATAAGATGTAGAAAACCATAGGAGATAATGCGGATTAAAGCAGCATTTTCTGCACCTGCAGAAGTAAGACATGAATAGGACAAATTTTCTGTAAATGGCAGATCCTGTGGTTCACAGTCTTGCAGACACTGTTGTTATGAAGTCCCAAAAAACAACATCAGGATGTTGGAAAGAGTTTAGCTAAAATTAATGGGAGCCAGCTCACTTTTCACCTCACTTACCTGCTTGCTTGAGGTGGCTTCCTGTCATAAAAATGGAGGTGATCTAAATCCCAGACAGCAATCTTGATCTAGGCCATTATACGTATGTATAAAATATGTATTTTAATAGTAGAAATTAGCAATCACATCACAGTGCTTTTCCTTTGTTCCAAGTCTTTACGATGTATTACTGAAGCATAGTCTGTTAGATGTGTCCTTAGTGACGTTCCTGGCTACAAAATCTGTTTGAATGTACTAATGTCAATCCTGACAAAGAAATGTCCTTCTGACACTTTAAGAACGTGTATGTATGGATAACCCAAAGTAGTAGTAGTTTTTCCGAAGGTACTGTGATAGCTTTTGTAATGCAGGCTGAAGTTTAAAAAGCTTGTGTCCTTGCAAACTCTTGCCGTAGTTCTGTTCCTATGAGTAGGCTGACATTTTCAAACTATTTCCTTTCTTTTCTCTCCACATTTGACACATCTGAAGATGTAGTACCTACGGTCAGCCTGTGTGCAGCGAGCCGAGATTTTGACACTTCGCAAAGGCGCATGCCAGAACATAAAATGACACCACTGAGAGATGAGAAATAGGTATGTTATTTTGTTAGCCTACTTAGCTGTAAAATTGTAAGTGCTATAATGGCCAAGATTTTGATCAGGTATACGTATAAAAACACTTAATATCCGATAAATACGTATTTTCTCTTTTTCCAACCCTTAAAATGCGGGAGAAAGCTTGAAATCAATTTCTAAATTTTCCCCTAAAGAAAGCATATCTTTTTCTTTCCTTTTTGTACAGAAGATTGCATTTAGTACATTATGTAATGCAGTATGAATAACTCATCTGCCAAGTTCTGCTACAGCGCAGCTGAGTGGTCTCAGCAATAGCTCTTAGCTTAAATGCTGCAGAAGGGGAAGTACAAAGGATGCTGGCCGTACTAAAGAGTTAATAAACTAAGGATGGATGGAAAGAGAATCATTGACTAAAATAGACAGATGGGAGGGAATAAGAAACCATTAAGATTATACTGATAAGCATGAAAAACAATGGGCACAGAACAGCATGCAGCCTCCAGGCCGTCACAACTAAGAATTTCAGACCGTTTTCCCACAATCTTGTCTCTAGCTGACATAAGAAGCTGTTTAGATGGTTAAATGAAAACCAACACAAAGGGGACATGACCTGAAACAACACTAATGTCTTAAGAACTTGATAGGTTGTGTACTGAAATTATTTTATAACATGCCTCTAGATCAGGTCCTTCTACTTGCAGATGTGCACTTTAAACCGGCATAACACACAAATCTGTGTTCCTAGGGAGGAAAACAACTAATTCGTGCAATGGCTGAAAAAAGTAGTCTTAATTTACTAACTCTCAGGTACTGAGTGCATCTATTGTCAGTGTCAGTGTCATCTTCCAAAAGATGAAGTTTGCTTTTACTTTCCTTTAGCTTAAGGTTCTATATTGATCTATGGGATCACTCCAGCAGGTTATAACTATACAAAATGAAAACTATTTGCCCAATACGAAAGTAGAAGACAGGCAGTACTTTAGTGAGGTGATGCATTGTCCAGGAATATTCATTATCTGATCTGTCTAAATGAAGTCTGACATATCTATCAAACACTTTTCCATTTGATACTTGGTGCTTGGCTCTTTTTTGCAGAACGCAGGAAATGGTCACGTACTTTACAGTTGGGTGGTGGTTGTTGTTGCTATTGCTGTTGTTGTGGTTGTTTAGGGATTTTTTGTGCAAAACTGCATAACCTCCTGTATTCTACTGAAACATCCCTCCCAAATACACTTATAAATTTTTAGGCTGTTCTACTTTAAAGCAGTCTATTTCAAATACTTGTAACATCTAGAATGAAGAAACCGAATGCCTTCCTCTCTCAGTAAAATCCCAGGAAGGAGATAAAAGAAAAACAGCTAAAAGTCAACCCAGGGGAGAAGGAATTATGGCACGGATGTCTCCCGTCTGCTGATTTTGGTGCCTTTCAATGTTTATTTCCCTTTCTGTCCTGTGCAGATTATGAAAGCTTTAGATTTTGATTTTGCTCCGCACTTAAGCTCCGCACTTAAGCAAATATAAGCCAAAATGCCTCAAGTCAGGGACGTAATTAGGAAGTGGTCTCTAAGCCAGAGGAAATCTTAAAAGGCTGCCCTCTTATTGACTTTCTTAAGTATCTATTTGGAAAATACTATAAACCTAACAACCTATTCATTAGTGTGGGTACATTAAAATCCTCAACTTACTCGTAATTTCTGTTCAAAAACACTAAATCAATGTTTTAATTCATTCAGTAGCACAGACTTCCCAAATTTATTGCTCTTGAGGTTGCACAAATACTGCATCAGGCCCTCCGTACAAATTTGTCAAACAGCTAAATCAGCTGATGGGAGCTCAAGTTGTGTTGGCTGCAAATAGCAAGCAGAGACTTTGGCGATGGTAGCAGCACAAGGCTCCGAGCAACTCTATTAGGGTTCCTAAACAATTGATCCTAAACAAAAATAGATAATTTTCTTTTACTACTTCTGATACGTAAAGTAAGAGTAATAAGAAGAGTAAGACTAATAATTTATTTGTAAATAGCTACAGCCTCCTGATTTGCTGAAAATTATGACGTTTCTTTGAAGGCTTCTAAGATTGGTGTCCCCTCGTATAACTTGAAAAAATAATCTCAGCCCAGTGTGTATCACCTCTGCCTCAGTTCTAAACCTCTTCAAAGGAAAAGAATCAGGTTATTCTCTGCCATTGTGAACAGCAGTGATATCATGTCAGATCACTGTCATTGTGCTAGAAACCTGATGACACATTCCTGACGACATCAGTAGCTAATGCAGAATTTGACTATTGCAAGGTTTACTTCTATGGTGTGTTTAGCTCTTGGTTTCTAAGAAATTAGTCCTGGAGCTTTCAAAAGAAGTCTTCAATATAAGGAAGAAGCAACAAGCATGAGCGGCAAGAACGTGACATATACAAAAATAAATGTCTGCTTTTTTTTTTTTCCCCCCTAATCACATATTTACCTCATTTGGACACCAGGATACAGAAGAATGATCTGGTAGTGTCTCATTTTAGTAAAGTATTGGACACTCTTAAGCCACAGATTAGTAAGAGTATTAAAGGACTTTACAGGTTTAGAATAATTTAGGGCATTTTTAAGTAAGTAAACTGAAAAGGCAATTTGATTGGTCAGGAAGAGGTTAAGAACAGAGAATTTCTGGGAATTAAATTGTAGTAATCACCTTAGACACAGTTGAGGGGATTTTCTGTACTTTGATGGACTTTAATTATGAACCTGGCTATACAGAACATACAGGCGCAAGCACCATGAGAAGTCTCCAGCCAAACTGCCTGTATTTCTCACTTTTGTGAATGAATAGCACTTACATTGCCATTACTGTTTCTAGGTTCCTTTTCAAAAACTATGTAATTATTTAAAAGTATAATACAAATATGAGAATAGGTTTTCTGCATTATAATAGAACCCCATAAAGGCTTGTTCAATGTCATTTGTTTCAAGTTTTTATAGAGGAAATAGTGAAATACTTTTTACCATATTCTTATGTAATCTTTTCTTGTGCATCCCTATAAAGAAATTGCTAGTCGTATTTGATCACATTCTTTGACTCAACTTTTCTTCACCTGTTACGTGTTTCAGGTCAAATTTATATCTCCTCCTTCAAAATGGATTACAGCTTCCTCAGAAAGAAATTGTCTATATTTTAAAGACCTGAACACTTAATGAAAGGGGGTTTTATTTGCAATACAAAAATTCATCTCTGGTTTCAAGAAATTGGTGTTTCTCAGGCACAAACTAACCTAGTTACTACAAATGATGGTCAGACAGCCTTGTTGTTTTCAGTGGCATTTGATAGCACTGATATTGGACTCTATTACTGTGGCTGAGTACAGCTGGGTTGTTTCAGACTAGCTCTGCTGAAGCACCGCCAGCTAGTATCAGTGGCAATTTTTCTTTTGGGCATCCAGAAACATATATGTTTCCCCAAGGAACCATGCTGACCCAACTGTTTCTGAAGCTACTATATGTTGCTTCTTGAATAGCACTATTAGAGGCTTATACTGGTGTATGACTGTTAGGAAGGTGATCCCTAACTATATATCTCATGCTCTTTAACAATTGTAGGAGGCAGTAGACCCCTCAGCCTTTATACTAGAAAAATCCCAGAAGAGCTGTTTACAGGACTGAGGTTTTGAATTACAAGCTCTGCATCAGATAGATTACATCTTCCCAGATTTCAGCACAAAACCCAGTCAATTCTGGGTAATAATAGTATTAGAGAAATATATCTGCTTTAAATGCTTCTCGTATAAAAACATTGTAACATTTTATCAGAAGAGCTTTCAGAACGTTGTCTCAAAGTTAGGAGATTCCAGAATTTGCTGATGAACTATGAGATGGCTCTTGTGCAAAAGCATTGCTTGACAGAATATCAGACACGAAATAAGCATATGCACAGAGGCATAGTTTTCTGTTGGTTTTTCTATTTTTTTTCCCCCTCCTTGTTGATCATCTCCTAATTTACTATGTATTACTGAAGACTTTCTTACAAAAGAAAAAAAAATAAATTATTTTTTGTCTACTCATTTTCTCTCATGGCTATTATTATCCTGTTGCAGTGTTTCAAAAACACTAAGCTCTGATGAACGCTTTGACCAAGCATGGCACGCACTTCCTACCATGCACTCCATCCTACTCTACATTTCACCCCATCCTCATCCGAGACCCACTCTACGGTTACCTGATGTTGAAACTTCCATCACAGTCCGTTCTTTTTTCCAAATGAGTAGCGCTTGTCAGATACTGACAAAAATTGCGCTAAACCCCTTTGTTATTCCACTTCTACTATTTATTATAATGTTACCTAATATGTATATATATTACAGTGTTCATTTCTTCAGGCTGCTCATTCCAGATCCTGTTTGCCCAGTGCCCATTAATTTTCTCATCTCCTTAACCTTCTTGCTTGATCACCTCTCCTTACTAGTGTTTCCCTGCCAGACTCCTCCTTCCTTGCTCAGACAGAATAATTTCTTCTTGCTTCCCAATCCTCATCAAATCAGTTTATCTTTTCTCTGGTTATGCAACCTACAAGAAACCCAACTCATGCCAGGGCTTCCCCTGGCTGTTTAGCCCATCCTCTTGTTCATTTGGTCACAGTTCTTTATCCACTGTCAGTGTCCGTGGGACCTGTGAGTCTTCATGCTTCCCCTTCTCTTGGATCCATCTGTCTTGCAGCTGAATTAATACCAGCCACCTCTGTTGCCATTCTAATTTCTATCTTACCCTTTCCTCTCCTCTATAACGAATAACATATTCCTGACCAAACCCCATCAAATACCAGACATCTTTCTTGTAACACAATGATTCAGTTCATCAGAGAAATTCCTAGAATTCCTTAGCACCATTAAAGCTTGCCTTTCTCTACCTAACAATGACTGAATTAATTTTGCTGAAATCTTCAAAAAATTTAGTCCAGGTAAAAACATATTAGGTGGAATTCCACAGAAAATAATGACTTCTATTTTCATTCTTACATATCACAGTTGAACAACCCTACAAATGGGTGATGCTGTAGACTACTGATAATATAACTAATATATGTTATATTTATAGGCACTGCAATTTCCATAACCCCTCTATTGTAGTCTAAAAAGAAACATGAAACTGACAATTATCAAGCTGTAAAAGGAAATTGCTTTACAGAGCCTTAGAAATGAGATATCAAGTTTAGTGACTTTTGTTCTTGTTTTGATAGGTTTTAAATTTTATACATATGCTGTCTTTTTTTAACATGATTTGTGAGGCATATATTTGGAGTAATAGTAAGAATAAGCATAATCAGAAGCAGATTCTTGAAACAATAATAAAAAAAATAAGAACAATAACAGTTTTAAAAATCCCTTTAAAATTCCTACTACTGTAACTAAACAAGCATATGAACATTTCATTAAATCAACATATAGATAAGTGTATGTTAATATCGGTATGGTTCAAATGTGTCCCTATCTTATTCCTCAACAAATATTATCATTTTAATCTTTTAGCAGACTTCCATTATTGAAAGAGCTAGGTTATTTTAAGAGTTCTCCATAGATAAAATTCAGGTGAAAGTTCTAGAAAAATGAGATAATAAAAACCCCTCTCAAAGTAATTTATCATTAAAAGTAGTATCCATCCAACTCCACTGTAATACTATAATAAGAAAAAGCATTCTCACGAATCTTAGTGCTTTTTGTCTTCTAGCACTTGGTTATATTTCTTTAGACAGATGTTAAATGTAGTGCTGCAAAAGCAAAAAGTAACATATGCCAAATATGTGGCAGGAAAGCAGCAGGAAATAAAGCCCCTTTTTGAAACAATCAATTACCAAGAACAGTGCAGCAAAAAGAGCTTGCAGAGAAATGAATCTTTAAAAGAGGTGGGAAAAGTGCATAGACGGTTGGAAAAAGAAAGAGAAAGGAAAAAAAGAAAGCTTGAGCTTTCCAGAAAAAGAGGTTAAGAAAGGTTAACCATCTAAAAGTTAGGCATGTCTTAAGCTAGTTACCTAGAGAGTCAATAGAGGTAAGCAGCTCCTGAGAAGTGTCTGTAATATGAGAAGGTAAGTAGACCTGTAAGTACCTAATGCTCTTGTAAGGGGAACTTACAAGGGGAACTATAAGGGCAAGCTTTAAAGAAGGATACATTTTGGAGAAAAGAATAGCACACTAATGCAATAGAAAGAGACAACAGATGCTTGAAACCTGGTAGAGAATTGAACCTTGAACTATAGCATTAAAAAAAAGTCATAGTCAACTTAAATTTTGCCCGTTACGAGACTGCTATGCTACTATTAATGAAACAGAGTAAGTTAAAAAATCTTCAAAATGCCCATTACCAGAAGTGTTCATAAGAGGAAAAATAAGCTATTCTTGATAAAAAGAACTTAAATACTGAGCATTGAGCCATACTCAAAAATAGTCTTATTCTGCGATGCATATATACAGATGATGCAAGTTGCAGTGCGATATCATGTAGGCACAGGGATGACTATGAGTGAAATGCTCCTCTGTGGAGAGGTGAGAAGTCACCCAGGTGAACCAGCCAAAAGGCAGTTCTGAAGCTTTTTCTGAGTACAGCCCTGCCACCTCCACTTTGTGTGTCACAGCTGATTACAGCTGACACATACCTTCTCTATAAACAATATGTGATAAAAACAAGACTTTAAAGCACAAGGAGTGAAAACTGACGTGAAATAACACATGCTAATCTTTGATCAAGACATCAAATTTGAAATCTTATTAGCTATTGATATTGATTGTAAATCGAATTGTAGTAAATGACATTTTAAAAAGCCATTTCTAATCAACCGATCAGCTAGATCATCAGCTTCATCCCTGTGGAAACTGATACCAAGGTAATTTGAACACTGAGAATTTTAGGTTCAATTTTGTAACATGACAGAAGTTGTGACAACTTGCAGCAACCTCAGAAGTTAAGACTGAGGAAGGACTAAGATGGGATGTTTCCAGTCTTAAAGTAGATTTTAGCTCATACTGGTGTTATGTTTCTCACCAGCTCATTTTTCTCCTGAGTTCTAGGGGAACTGGGTCCTAGATGAGACACTTATTTTTTAGATAGTTAACATAAGCTAACGCTTTAGGCCAAGTCCTCTAAAAGAAGCAAGATGTATGAAACTTTACTGTGAGGTGAACTACTTTTTGCAGAATTGAATTTTTCTGTCCCATATTTCCACCACTAATTTTTCTACCCAATGATTTTTACCACTTCCTTTTAAACTTTGGAAGGTCTGTCTTATATCAGGCTCAGTCCATTAGTGTGAAGACACAAGATAATTCAGCTTTGCTTTATGAAAGTGATGTTCTTTTAAATAGCCTAGCTCTAGACACCGAAAGTCATTTTCATCAAATGGCATTGCAAGACTAAGGGAGTATCTTTATGCCAATCTCGTTCTTCAGAAACCATTCTTCAAATATGGTATCAGTAAAACCGTCTCTAAGCTTACCTATTATTTAAAATACAATTTCTGGCCTTCAGTAACAGCTGGCTTTAATTGTGACATATTTTTACTCATTTTGAATTTCTCATGTTGTGCTTTCACGTGGAACACCAACAGAGACTCTTAACCTATCATTGTAACCTATATAATGTTTTAATTTTTTTTTAAGTTAAAATTAATGATTGAAAAACAAAGATCCAAATAGCTCTCATTACTAGGAGTAATTTTTCAACAAATAATGAAATAAATATTCAGTTTTCTGGAGGAGGGATTTGTGTCCCAAAGAGTAGTAATAAAGATCTCAATGTTTATTTTTTTAAATGAAAAATTATCAATTACCTTAATGAATGCAGGTGCTCTAAAGTGAAAAATGTGAAACAGATTTTTCAAGCTTGCAACTGCTGAAATGTTTTCTGAGATGTCAACTTTCTTTTTGTATAAAATTAATATCCAGATTTGTCTAACTCTTTCTTTCTTTTAAAAAAATGTTTTTGTCATTGTGTCCTAAGAATAGCTCCTCTTGATCTGATTTTATCCCTTCTCATTGAAAAGTGTCATAGTCACCTTCAAATATTGGCTCTGGTGAAAAAGGCCTTACTGAGAAACAAATCCTATTAAAATATACTACAAAACTAATTTGATTCACTCTTTAGGGAGGACAGAGAAAGAAGAGAAGGTAATTTTAAAGCTCATCTCAAAGACACAGTACTCTGTAAATAAGAATAAGTTTTCTTCCAGTAATTCAAGACTATCACTGTGACCACTTTTCTAAAACACGTCACTAATTCTATCATTATGTTTCCTGGTCTACAGTTATGAAGTGTGATTATATTCTAAGCAGATGTAAATTAGAATATTTTTTCAGGCTGTATTAAGTTATGTTCTGCCTACCACGGTGACAGTTGATAGCCACTTGTTACTTAAAATAAATAGACCAGATCAACATCTATTTTTTGGTATGTGCATGTTACATATATAAAAGTACATTTACCTTCTGCAAAAAAAATCCATCATTGAGTTTTCCTTCTCACGCATGGAAATCGACCCCATTCCAAGCCAGACCTCCTAAGACAATGCCTTGGCAAGGACTCTTTGGAAGCTATAGACTTCCTGGAGAACAGTCCTTTCGTTGAGATCTTCACCGATACTCCCTTCCCGTATCATTTGCGCTCTGTGCTTCATGACCTTCCAGGGAAGATTTAGACTCAAAATCAGCTACATCCTCCTGCTTCCTTTTTACTTAATCTTCCAAGGGCATCCTTAGTGCTGTGACTTCCCATTTAGCTGACCATCTATCTGACCTCTAACCATGTTCTTGACTTGGCCCTCTGCGTTATAGTACCTGAGCTTTCTACCACGCTCTGGCCTGCTTTTAACTACAACTCTGTCCTTCGTCTTTAAGTTGTTCTTTTCCTTCTCTCTGTGGTTTATACGTTAGTTCAGACATCAGTTCTTATGGCTAACATGGTCTTCAAAACAAGCCCATTGCAGGTTTAACTGCTCAAAAAGACCTGAAGGTCGCAAATTGAATATCACTTTTCTTTCAAAAAATGGCATCCCTTTAATATTCTTGTCCATTACGAACAAGCATTGCATCCTCCCATTTGTAGCCCTAAGATTATTCTTGAAGAAATACTAGATATAGGAAAAAAAAAAAATCTTTATGCAGAAGAAAGAGAAATATAGACAGTAGTAAAAATTTCTGCAAATTTGTTTTACTTTAGTCGGAAAAAATAAATGAACATCAGACACAGCCCTTTGCAGGCTAGTCTGCAAATTTTCGACTGGTTCACTGGTTTAGGTGACATGAGTAAAGTAACACATGTCACAAAGCATGACAACACCAAAACAGTCAGTTAAGGGTCAGCTTACATCTTTTCACATATTAAACACTGATAATAGAATCAAGGGCTTCAATAAGTGAGAATCAGAAGTATGAACTAATCCTTAAAGGACAAAGACCTACATCCAGTTTACAGCTACCTAGCTCCGAAGTGCTTTCCAGCCTTGCCATTACACACCCAAATTGGTAAAATAAATTACATATTATTTCCTACCACGTCATCAAAAACTCTGAAAATACAATGAACTAATATGTTGTGTCTGAGAGCTGTTTACATGAGATACTCTTTGTATTGGCAGCTCATTCAGAGGAAAGAAAGCTTTCTTAATCATTAACTGCTTATTATTAGAATAAAATTGAATGCATTTCACAAATTCATTCTCTCTTTATGTTAGAAAAAAATATAAAACACTGAGTTTTTTTCTGTATCACAGAATATAGCTTGGTAACTGATTTAGTCTACTTTAATAGCTCATTCCTAGCTAACCCTTATATCATACACAAAGCGTCAGCCCAGCAAGGGCTGCTTGTTTAGAGCTAGTGATTCTTGTCAGACTTAAATAGATTCTGTTCCTATTCAGCCACATATTTCAATTAATAACTCCCATTTCCAAGAGTTATAAATGGAATATGCTTGCTTCGTTGTTTTTTTCTCTAACGTTATTACAGATTTTAAAACTGTAAGTGTTCTCTTTGAATTGGTTTTCTGTGTAAACTGTGTTACATTCAATGCAGAAAATCTGCAGTTACTGCAATTGGCCACAATTTGCTTGGAATGAAAAGGAACTAATCAATCAGAAAACTCATTCTCATATCTATGATAAATAAAGCTGTTTGCATACATTCAAAGTGGATATGCTCCACCTGTTTGTTCAATGAGATGCCCTAGATTTAAGTGGCAATTAAAACTCATGACTCTCGCCTGAACATCAGCTGCCAAGAAATGCCCCACCCAGACGAAATTTTTGCTTAATTAACAAAAGAAAAAGTGTTCTATGAGTACTTAACACATGGTTGCTTTGCACTGAGTGCTTTATATTTCCCTTTTTATGGGAACAAAACCATTCAATTTTATGATTTTCTTCACTTATGAAGCACTCATAAATATGAACCTGATCCTAGAAGATGCTGAGCATCTGGACCAGGTCCAGAAAAGCACTTCAGCGCATCTTTAAGTATGAATCTAATCTTAGGGTTTAACTGATAGTTTTCCCAGCTGCCTATGGGCTTTCATGAATCAGTAGGGCTAGGCAGGAAGGGTAGGGTTTTGGAAAACAAAATTTCTGTCTGTTCGTGCTAGGTACTGCCTGCAGTTCACTGCAGGGTTAGTGGAAAGCCTGGACCTTTCCATAACCTGGCAGACCACTTCTTTATTACTGGCTGTTATCTGATAAGTGCTGTCAGGTACAACAACAAATGATGTGAATCCAGGTGTTTCTTGTAATAATTGTGGAATATGACAGAGAATAGTGATTGCATGGTGACAAATATGCCAGAAGTGATGATGGTTCTGATTTCCTGTGGGTCTAGTCATATTTCATATCTCAGTGCAAAACCATGGCAGTTGCATAGTCCTCATCACATAGCAACGAAACCTTGCTGACAACTTTGTCTAGGTTAAGAGAAGTTCTACTGTTTCATAAAGAGTTTGATGAGAATACTTAGGTGCATAATTGAGCAAAAACTTAAGAATGCCCATTCATTGAGAGGTGGATACAACTCGCTACATGCAGAATTTGATCCATATGATCAGGCACAAGAATATGAGAATGGTTTCACGGGTCGAGACCAAGAGTCAAGCTAACCCAACATTATTCCTCCAACAGTGAACCTAAGCAGATGTCTAGGAAATATTAGGAGGAGGCCAAACATCATTTCTAACCATGCCCCTGCCATATCATCTGAACCTTGAAATATTTTCATCTGAAAGGATTCCTCAGCCCAAGAATGATAGGTCGATTTAGCAACCCACAGTGGCTTACCCTTTCCATCTTTTCCACAGTTTCCCTGAGCCTCTTTAAACTTCTGAAACCCAGAACATACTTTGGCAAAAATCTGTTGCAAGAAAAGACAACTTTTCATGTTTTTAACGTGGCTCCTATTGACTAGCAGTTTTATGAGTCTCCCTGATTCTTTTAAGTGTTATCTTGGCAGAGTTGTGAAGTTTTTATGTATATCCACTCTCTTCATGCCAAAAGTCTCATTATCTTGAAGATCTCTTTCATAATGTCCCTATATTCTCTTTTTTCAGGCTGCTCATATAGCATTTGATCACCCTGTTCTCATCCCAATCCACTCTTTCTTTTTTGGAGGAGGAGGGAATAAGGCTTTCCATGGTGAGTGTTTCAGTTGACTAGTTTTCTAAAGAGCTTATTCATTTGAATCGCCACGCTTTGTCCTAATTAGTATGTGATAATGAATTTTTAGTGACTGATGTCAAAGCTTTACCCTAAAGCCTATCTGTCCCAATTCCTCATCTTCTCTCATCTAGTTGCTTTCATAGAACTGTTGCATTAATTGCGCTGTATAGTAACTAATCCATTTAATATAAACTGAAAAATTTTCCTTAGCGTTGGATCAGATCTGTAACGGAAACAAATGGGTTTTTTTCTTGTCATATTCATGACTTAACAAAATTGGTTTGAAAATGGAAAGATGTGAACAAAAATATAAATAGGATTATCTGTCTCAGGAACCCAAATACAAGCAAGAGTTATTGCAAGATGGAAAGGAGAAGACTGCTCTCGTTTGAATTTCAAGCAAGGTGAGCGAACAAGTGTAAAATGCTCAGAGTTCTAACCCATGAGCCCTACATTCAGAGCTTTTCAGATCAAACCAGCATTGTGTGACCATTTATGCCAAAAAGAAAAAGTATATTTCTAGTCCATTCATGAATCATTTTGCCTAGGCGGGAAATAAAACTTCTCTGTAAAAACAGATATTGTGGTGAACTATTTCTATTATATTAGCATAAAAAATCTACAGATGGTATGCTTTGGAAGAACATGGATTAATTTGAATATTTGCTGTGAACGCTTTTGTTAAAGTAAAATGAATGTGCAAAGAATATCATAGCTGTCATCCGTCTGGTCAAAGCAAAATTTGTGTTAAACTAGGGATTTAAGAATGATTATTTCTATTCATATTTAAAATGGTTAGAGTCTTATTAGGAAGCAACATTTCTAAGGGTAAAATGTTTTAATTTTCCAGTTCTTCTATAATGAAACTTCAGGTCACAAAATAACACAGATCAAAACTGTTAAAAATTATATAGGATATATCGACTTTTTAATCCCCCCAACAGAATTAATATAAGTATTGTGTACAAATAAATAC
Organism: Larus michahellis; assembly: GCF_964199755.1. Classification (NCBI taxonomy): domain Eukaryota; kingdom Metazoa; phylum Chordata; class Aves; order Charadriiformes; family Laridae; genus Larus; species Larus michahellis. The sequence goes on along the minus strand of NC_133900.1, from coordinate 42,057,580 downwards.
CACTGTTCTGATGGAGTACTGTGGTCCTTACAAGAATAAAGACTAAATATACCCTATTAACTCCTACAGTTCTTTAACTTAACCCTTAATTACTTTTGTATTTCAGGCTATTGGTTCTTATCTGCAAGAATATGATGCAAAAGTTGTTCACTCCTACCAGCACAAACCCTAGCCTTAGTGGTTGATTAAGGAATGGCTTATCCTGCTTCTCAAGTAGGTAGACTATGGGGCTATTATCTAACTTCAAGATATGGCTGAACCATTGCTATAGCTATGGTTCAGTACTGCAGGAACTGAGAGATTCTGTTTATTGAGGTTTAGTGATGGCTTATACCAGATCTGCATTTCTGGGGTAAGTTTTTCAGGGCTGAATGAATCTCACTGGTTTTTAGGACAAAAAAAAATAAAAGAGTTGTAATATGGTTAATGTTCTGAAACTAAAACCGAACTCATAAATAAGATACCTAGTAAGGTACCTTGAACACATTGACTCTTATACTTACTTCCCCTGCTTCACCTGTCTTAAGTCTTTCCACCATTTACTTTGGGTCTGATATCTCTGTGTGCTGTTCTCTTCTCATACAGAGTAACTCCAGTCACACATGAGTGATGATGCCTGCAATGAGTTCAAAGTTGGAGAGAATAATCTGTCATTACATGTTTTGCAATTGAAAGTGCAAGATGTGGCGTGGAAAATTTTGGCGAAGTAAGTAATCAGTGTTTTATGTGTAACTTGAAACTGCGATTAGAATATGACAAATAGATAAAAAAGTAGTACTGAATGAGACCATGGGTATGTAATACTTATCGAGTGGTAAAGCTGGCTCACCAAGTCCTTTACTTTGATCCAATCTGCCCATTCTTCCCATCGTGTCCCAAGGCTGCCACAACTATGGTGGTATAACTGCTTGTAAAGTAAACATCAAAAACTTTTGAGTTTCTGTCTGTGGGCTTTATAACCCGGTTCATTATAGCGATTCAGTTCAGAGTATTGTATCAGCACAAGTCACGGTACCACAACTGCCGCACAGGAGTGGGTACAAGTGACAAAGGATGGATGCATCTTAATTTATCTCACCACCAAAAAGTAAGTATACCGTGACAACCAGAAAGGAGGAGAGCACTGAATTTAAGCTCCCCTCAAATGAATTTTATACACAGAAAGGTTCTTATTGCATACCTATAATCAATAAAAAATATTTTCACTAACAGTTTGCCTGAAGTTAACCTGTTTTCTTCTCATATGCTGTACTACTATTGCTTTTCAGTTTTTACACTCCAACATTTCTGTCATTCTTTTCACCATCTTCAATCTATTCTTCACTTCTAGTGTCTTCACTATTTTCAGGTTTTTCTTTGTACTCATATAATCCTCTGTTCCATCTGTGGAATCTAAAATACAGTATTTCTTAAAAACATTAGCTACAAGTTCTCGATTTATCTGATCTGGTGGTCTCTTAATATAATGACAGAGCAGTTCTGCACCATTCCATATTTTTCCAGTAGAAGCTAGAGCATGATCCCTGCCAATAGTCATTCTGAGCATGAAGACTTCAAGTGGTCTTTAAAGGGCACATTCACTACTACATAAAGAGTTTTGATGTCATTCCTCTTTATATAACCCCAAGATCAATATTAATTTTCTTGGCAGTATCCCTCACAGCAAGCGTTAGGTGACCTTTGAACGTATCTAGGACAAGGATTCTTCTTTTTCTTAACAGCACACCAGGTCCTCTGAGCCAAATGGTGTTCATCCAATCCTTCATTAAATCTGCAGACATCCATCCTTAGTTTTGACACCTCACAATTATTCCAGTAGGCAGCTATTCCTTCGGCATTGCTTTATGTTTCCATATCACATATGGTAGCAATATTACACCATCTGTTAACACTGCTAACATTACTGTATCATGCATTTTTTCATCCATCAGAGCTTTGATGGTGGTAGATTTTGTACCTGTTTTTTCAATGCTACAATGGATGTCAGGTCAATGTAAACCAGTTGTCTTGCGTGGCTCAGCAGATAATGAAACAAAGGGACAGATCCAGGCAAATTCTGAAGTTCTTTGCCACAGGCAAAGAAGATTATGTTGTATCATTTGAACACAACACCACTCACTGGTCTTGAATTCTTGCTGTGAAAAGTTTTGTACTTGTGCTGGTTCTTGATCTTTATGTTTAATAATTTCCCATCTATTTGGGTTTCCATCTCTTCTTTGACTATACACAAATTATACAACTTTGTTCTCCCTCTCCATGGCCGTATCCTCTTCCAGGTCCAAGTGGGCATCAATTTAGTGCATAAAAGCTTCTATTTTGATTTTTTCAATATTCTCACATTTTCTTCTACCATTATATTTCTTCTAAGCCTCACAGCTGTTAATTGTTTCTGCACACAATACCACCATTAGTTGAAAATTTGCATCATATCCTCTTCCTGTAACTTTTAGTACATTTCCTTTTGTACTCATACCTCTCATCTCCAGAACAGCTGCCATTTCACAGTTCAATTATAAGATTCAGGGAGATTCATAAAACCGCCAGAAATGCCAGTGGGATTCTCTGAGCTACAGCAGGTCACACAGCCCGCGCCAGTGAGGGAGTGAGGAAGTGAGGAAAGCAGCAGCAATCATGGACTCCCTGTACTCCACCTTAGTCCCTCTGGGCGTATTTGTGGTTCTTTATCACTGTGCAACCCCCCACGCTGCACAGTCATATTGCACTTTAACCTGAAAGGAAGATGAACCAGAATTTAAGACAACCCCTGATTTTTAAGTCAAACTATTTGGAAAGAAAACCTCATCTTCTTCTGGGCACATACAGTATATATTGAGTAGAGGCATTATTAGAGTCTTGATAGGATAAGGAAAATAAAACGTGAAGCTTTAAATTATTAAATACCTTCCTGTAGTCCAGCTCCTGAAGGTTGAATGAAAGGTTACCTAAATGTTTGTAGTGAAAAAAAAAAAAAAAAAAAAAAAAAGAGGTAAGCCCACCTTTGAGGTCCTTAAGATGGAGAGAATGGAGAGAAGTGGCAAATTGACTGGCAACAGGTGACATAACTTGGAGCTTCAACATGGTATCTTCCTTAGCTTCCTTAGGTATCTTCAAATGGTAATATCATTTGTTTGAATCACCATAGAAGTTAATAACAGTTCTAGCTACACCAGCTATTTAAACAGCATAACTGAGGCTGAACTAAAGGTCCTGTCTTGTGCACATTCTGCAAAGTTTAACTCATCTACTTTTACTGAAAGTCAGCAAAAGTGAGAGATAAGGAAAAGAAGGCGGCATATATATTTTGTGTGAGTATCAAGCAAATAGATACATTAAATATTTCGTGATGAGACTGGAAGCTATCAAAAAAGTGAGGAGTTCTTAGCAAATCAAAGCAAGAGGTTTCCATAATGTATTTTGTTTCTGAGTGTAATAAGCAAATCTTTTATTTTAAACTAAAGCTGATTATTTGCCTCTCTTCAGGTCTTCTTCAATCAAATGTGCCTTATCTGATGATTAGATTTATAGTGAGGTTTTTACTCTCTCTTATGGTTTGGAGACTGAATCTGTCACATCTTTCACAGAGACATATATTACACTTAAAAAGACTACTGGTATTTGATACATCCTTGGGACAGATCAAAGATACAATAACCTGCATATTTGCTCATTTAAAACACTTCAGTACCTTTCTGGCCCTTGCATACACAGTAAATACTCATTATCGTCATTAAGAATTCAGCCTTATTACATAAAAGATATAGCCCTGTCTCTTAGATGTTATGATACTTATTTGAGTTTGAACATATGGTCTACTCTTCATACCAATACAATACAGACAGCCTTTGGAGATTTCTCTTCTTCTTTTGTCCTTCCAAAGAAATAGAAGGCATAGAAAAAGGCAACAGTAAAAAGAGCTTACTGGACATTAATAACAGCATGAAGTATAAAGCTCTATCGGGTCTGCTGGTAGTTAGTTCTCTATTTATAGACTAGATGTCAGAGGTATATCCCTCTGTTTTGAATAATTGTTAATAGTACAGACTTTGACAGAATGAGCTGTCAAAAAAAAAATGTTTCACTGGTTTGGAAAGACAGAGCCCAGCTTTGGTTTGTCCTTTTTAAAGCTTCTGCCTTCTTTCTTTCTTTTTTTTTTTGAGAAAGTGTCATCGATGGCAGCTAATACCTGATGTGTCAAGGTTGCCAAGTAACAGGCCAGAGATGTGTCAGTGAAGGCTGGTTCTATGAGTGGAATTCAGTAGGTTACAGTTTCAAATACTTGGAAATAAACTCACTCCTGTGTCTCTCTCTCTTTTTTTTTAAACGAAAAAAAAATTTGTGCTCCAACCAACGAAAACTAACGTAGGCAAACAAAGGATACAGTACATGCTTAAGACACAGGTCTAAAAATGGTAGCTGTGCTAATAGTTTGTGTTGCTTCTAAATCTTAAAAATAGCGGAATAATTAACATAACATACAGTTGCAATTTCCAGAAATTAATGTCTGATGGAAAAATGACTTGAGCATACCATAGTTTCCTGTGACGTTACTTGGATTAAAGAGGTGCTATAAGCAAAGTGTGAGCTTAATTGCTGAATCAATTTTAAAAGAGCAGAATTTGACTGGACAGAATAACAAGGTGTTAAGAAATTGCCAGTGTGAATTTCTTAGGAAGAAATCAAGTCAAACCAGTATAATGTTTTTCTTTTTTTCTTTTCACAGTCTGAGAACTGCCTTGGTCAAGAGTGGGGAAAGCTGTAGACGTGACTTCTTACGAACCACTACTTTTTTGACACCGACTTTATTGATTCATGACTTACTCTCAGGCTGCATACCGGGAGTTTTGCGGTGGTCTGTGCCGGACAAGATAGCGGTCAATATCTCCATTAGTGCTTTTCATTATGGAATAAAGTGTTTCCTTATAAAATCCAATGGGAATGTTTGCAAGCACTTTGGAGGGCAGGATTAGAATTCACAGTGTTCTTGATAGACCGGAGAAACAGACTGAAATCAATAAGATAAAATTCAATAAGGAATAAAGACAAGTATAAAGTACTACACACAGGAAAGTAAAATCAAATCTCTCCCAAACAAAATTACTTCAGTGCAGAATTAAAGAATTAAATCATAAAATTCAGCAGTAGTTCCTTCCAGAGGACCATTTGCTTGCTTGGCATTAATCTGTGTATCCTCTTGCCATGATTTATGATGAGTAGTCTTTCTGATTAAGGACATTCCAACAAAAGGCAAAGTACATTAGGTTGAACTCTTTGCTAACAGCTCTGTAACTACCAAGAAAGACCACAAGTCTGGCCAATATGGCCAGGACAGTTTTAGATCCATCCAAGCTTGAACTGCATGGAGAGACCTTAAATTGTGTACTTCTAATAAATGTTCCAGAGCAAACTACCTATGATTTATGTATGAAGCAGCTAAATTAGGCAACCTGGATCTTTCCTCTCTATCTGGCCAAGAACGTGCTCTGTATACAGAGATGACATTCAGAGTAGTGCAGGCCTAAATTTTCATGAGATTTAAATTCATTTTATGTCAAGCCACATTTGGATTTATCGATAGTTTTCCTAGGCTTTACAAAAAAAAGTGGTGCCTACCATCTGAAACATACAGTAGAGCGTGTATTTTGGAAGGCAGGTTACAAGCTTATTTCAATGCATTGTGAGTATGCATGTCTGCCTGCTGTAAAAAGTATCACCAAGGGAATAGGACAAAAGGGCAAAACCAGAAATAATATCCACAAAAGTTTTACTGAAAACTAGTAAATTCCATGCATGCTACCCTTGCAAGAGGCTGCCTACCTACCTCTAACATCCTTTAATTATTTTTTTTTTCTTCCTTTCTCTGGCAGTGTTCCTCATTAGCATCTTGCTAGAAATGAGGATTATTACCTTTTTTGAATATGGTAAATGACACATTCTGCTAAAAGATGCTAAAATTATATAAACTCATAACATAATCAATAACATAAAAATACTTTGGAAAAAATAAAGTATTATTAAAACTTGCATGGATGAAACCAATGTTTTCAGTATTTTCCCCCATTTTAAAAATGAGAGTGACTATGGTGGAACACCTCATAGCTTGTTTCAGACTTTATTTGTCTTTAGGTTATGTACATTCAAGTCTCAATTTGCCTAACCCAGAGAAATTATATTCTTGAATTGTTCATGGTTTAGAGTGTCTCCTTTGTTTGAGCTTTGGGTAGTGGGCTTTTTTTCATCTTTATACTGCCTTCTCTCTGTTTTCAATATGCACCCGTGCAAAGCAGGATAGCTGTAATAAAAAAAAAAGCACAAACAAAATCTGCCTGGGAACCTCAGTAAGTTTGCATACTTTTTCTTCTGATAAATCATTTCTCAGTATTGAGGGAGGGGAGGAGGCAAAAACCAAGTTTTATTTATCTGTTCTGCTTACCTAAGTCTTGGACCCTAATATTAAAGAAATAATTTTCACAAATGGGATAAACTGAAGTGATCTAGAGCAGGGTTAGTATTAGCCATATGCAAAGTAAATAACTACCTCAATTGACAGTACCTGTTTTGCCTATGCTAGATATTTCTGTTAGCAGTGAGTGTAACCCGGACAATCACTTGTTGCCGCTTCCTTGCAGCAGTCTCTGTTGCCACTGATGTTCCTGATGAACTCACAAGAAAGCTTGCAGTAAGCAACAGAGCCAAACTCCTGTGTCTTCTTCCACTGTCTCATCTTCAAACTCTGTCTCCTCTAAGCTCCCAGCCCCCCACCCTACTTTCTCTCAGCCTCCACTGTCCTTACCTGGCACTCATCATTAACATCAGCAACCCACAGAAAAAAACACTTTACACTCCCTTTCTCCTACCTGCAGCCCAACTAAAGCCTTACTAACCTCTTCCAGTGCCGCACAAGTCATCTCACAAGAACTGCTCTGCAATTCTTACTGACTAAATGGGCAGCCTTGCTTTTTTACTTCCCCCAATATAATCAGACTCATGGCATATGTGGCATTGACCCCGGTTGACAGATAAGCCCCCACCCACCTGCTCACTCCCTCCCTCCACAGCTGAATGGGGGCAAGTATAGAAGACAAAACAAGTTAGAAAAAGTCATGGGTCAAGATAAAGAGAGTTTAATAAGAGAAGCAAAGCTGTGTGCACAAACAGAGCAAATTAAGACATTTATTCACTATTTGTTTTTGGCAGGCGTATGTCCAGCCAGTTCCTGGAAAGCAGGACCTCAGCATGTGTAATGGTTACTTGGGAAGATGAAAGTCATAACTGCAAACGTTCCTCCTTCCTCCTCCTTTCCTTGAGCTTTTGTGGCTGAGCAAAATGTCATATGGCATGGGTCAGCTCTCCTGGCCATGTCCACTCCCAGCTTCTTTCACATTACCAGCCTAGTGCCTTTGAGGAAGGCAGAGTGGCAAAAAGAAAAGGCCTTGATGCTGTGCAAGCACTGCTCAGTAATAGCTAAAATATTGGTGTGTTACCAACACTGCTTTAGTCACAAATTCAAAACACAGCACCATACAGGCTGCCATGAAGAAAATTAAGTCCATTCCAGCCAAACCAAGTATATGGCAAAATTCAATGTTACCAGCAGGCTAAATATGAGCAAGCAGTGTGCTCAGGTGACCAAGAAGGCCAACAGCATCCTGGCTTGTACCAGGACTAGGGAAGTGATTGTCCCCATGTACTCGGCCTGGTGAGGCCCCACCTCAAATACTGTGTTCAGTTTTGGCCCCTCACCACAAGAAAATCATTGAGATGCTGAAGTGTGTCCAGAGAAGGGCAACGAAGCCAGTGGGGGATCTCAAGAACGAGTTTGATGAGGAACATCTGAGGGAGCTCCTGGGGTTGTTTAGCCTGGAGAAAAGGAGGCTGAGGAGAGACCTTATTGCTCTCTACAACTACCTGAAAGGAGGTTGTAGCGAGGTAGGGGTGGGTCTCTTCTTCCAGGTAACAAATGACAGAAAAAGAGGAAATGGCCTCAAGTTGCACCAGGGGAGGTTTAGATTGGCTATTAGGAAACAGTTCTTCACTGAAAGCTTTATAAAGCGTTATAACAGGCTGCCCAGGGAAGTGGTTGAATCGTCATCCCTGGACGTATTTAAAAGACAGGTGGACGTGGTGCTTAGGGGCATGGCTTAGTGTTGGTTTTGTCAGCGTTAGGCTAATGGCTGGACTCGATGATCTTAAAGGTCCCTTCTAGCCTTGACGATTCTATGATTATGTGTCGCTAGGAAGTGCGGATTGACCTCCGGCTTGAAGTTTGAAAGTTCAGAATGAAAGTTCACAGCAGCTCAAAACAAAGCGGTGAAAAATTTAGGATCATATTAAGAGAACTGACATTTCTGCATTACCAATGCCTTACAAAAAATCTGATTATAATTGCGAACTTTATCCGCTTCAATGAAACTCTTGCTAATTTCCTTTCTATATTCTTCTAAATGGTGGTACCTCAATTTTAAGGTATAATTCTGAAAGAAAATAGAATATGTGTCTGAAAAACACATTATTAATAGTAAAAATAAATATTAGGCTAATATATGAAGGAAACTGCTGGTTTGATTTTCCAATTTAGCTTCAAAAACTGACAGGATATCTCTGTCAGCAAACAAAAATATGGTGGAAGTCAGTTTATTTACTATTCCACTCGATTTCCATAGATGCAATATGAAAATTGTATGTACTGAACAATACATTCAAAATAATGGCAAATAATAACTACTCCTGCCTTTTTCAAATATTCAAAAATGCATTAAAATAACATTTTAACACCTTTTTGTGGAAATAAAAGATTTGCCACTGATATTTCAAATGCAGTCATACACTCAACGACTACTCACTATGCTTTCATTCCAATTTCTTTTGAAATTTACAGGAATATCGTACCATTGAGTAAAGAAGGGCAATTTTTCACTACTTTAGCTAATGCTAAAATGAAGTTGTTCTCAATTGTCATTGCTGATCATTCTCCATTATGGAAAACAGAACTTAAAAAGTAAAGGCAGCACTTTGCTGGGGAGCATGCAACGTCTTCTCTTATTCACAGTGCAAATTGGATTCAGCCCTCACTGCAATGGTGTGAACAGAGATAATTCACTGAAACTAGAGTTCTTAGAAAAGTGGAAAGAATGATGAGGAAAGAAGATATAGGTTTTCTTTCCTAGTACAACTTCATCACAGGTAGCTAGTCTCTTTCTGATTCAACTGCCAGGATTTCCAGGAGTCAGTAATTATGCTAGTATGTTCAGACAGCTGTCTGAACATCTAAAATCTAGAATCAAGCCAATCAACCCACACTACTTTAAAAAGCCACTTGAAACATTCTTTTTTTTCTGTTATACTTGATCATTCCAGCCATCATTAGCTTTTGCTTCCTATAGTTATCTAAATGGTAAGGAAAATTGGTCAAGTTTCTTTTTTGGTTCTTGCAATAATGCAGTGTTTAAGAAAGTTTTGCATAATTACTTCACTTTCTACCAAATTCAATTATTTCCCCCAATAAAATTGTATCTTTTCATCTTTCACAACACAAAGGAACTACAACAATGCTTACCCACCCTTCTGTATCAAGCACAATCTTTATATTCATGGGGACTTCCTCTCTGACCCACATAGCAAATGAAGCAGTATTTAGTATTCTGAAAGCCATACTGTCATAATTCTTGAAAAGGCTGCCAGTATATGGTACAACAAAATGTAATGATGAGCAAAACAGCTCATTAGCATTTTCTTTTCATGTTTAGTGTATTCCCTTTCAAATTACTATACTGCATAATAGTTGCATATCACAGCTGGACTTTCAAGTCAGCTATTACAAAATCAGCAAGTGCTTTGAAAACCATGGCTTCCCATGCCTAACCGAGTCCATATTCTCAGTTGTGTTTGTATTAATTGTCATGGCACTTTAAGTACAGTATTTAGTCTCAGAAAATGTTCTGTAATCAGTCAACCCACATGGCTCTTCAGAGCCTGAGGTGCATATAGCCTCCCTGAATAAAGACGAGCACAGCTACTGTCCAGATGGCTGCTCTGTGTCCTGGGAAGAGGATCTATGAGTTCCCTCCTGTCATCTCCACGCTCTCCTTAGGGCCTTCAGTGTTCTCGCTCTGACTAACATTATTATTGCACTGGAGAACAAGGGAAAAAGCTTCAGATGACACAGGGACTGATTCCTTCTCCCTCTATGCAGCCTTTTCTCTCAGGAGCTGATCTGTAGCATTGGTCCCCATCAGTAGGAAGGTGGAATTTCATTACTCAGCTTAGTAGTGAAATGATGAAGGGGGTATTCTGTAACATTAATATCTGCAGATTGAAAAAAGCTTAAAGTACGGGCTTTTCTGCTGAATTCCCATGTTAGAAACACTCTGTCGGGCCTGCTCCCCAGCATTAAATATTAGGAGGAGCAACTGCAGGGTACCAACAAACAAGCAACCTGCACGTCAGCCCTTCAGGCTTCACTATTTCAGTTATCTTATTAATAAATACAGATCTCATAATTAATAAGATCTCAAAATCTTCCTCCAACAAAGATTTTTGAGATGTGTGCAGCAGATGAGTCTATTGTTTGTCAGCATTCCCCTAGGTACGCTTACGTTTTCATCTGAAGTCCTTAATCTACTTGTGCATTTCCAGTTCTTTTATCTCTTACTGCTTTCAGTTTCTTTTTTTTTCATTAGTCTCCTAGTTTCTCATTTAACTGCTATTATTTATTATATCATTGCCCTTTTCTTATAAATTGCTTTCCCTTTTGCTTTAATCCAGACACCACTATTTTATAACTTGATCTTTCATTTGCAAAAGCTATAACGTATTTTTTCCATTCTGTGAAATTCTTTACTCATATAAAACTCAAAACATTCACTCTTAAACTATCTTCAGTTGAATTCAAGAAAGTTCTAAATTTCTCCTCAAATGCCCCAGTATTAGTTTAACAAGAGTTATGTTCACTTACTAAGGTCCTGTAGTGATAAAACAGGACGACATTAATTCCGGTCAATAGTCAATAAGCAGCAATTACTGTAAACTTAACTAAATTACAAAAACAAGTGCATCTCCAAGACACCTTCCTACCAGTAATCCATACGGGTTTTGTCCTTTGTTTTGTTAGAACATTGAGGTGTAACATTCAAATCAGCAATAAACAACAGGACTTAATCTCAGTATTTCAGCCAGATACCTGAGAGATTTTGACTTAGAGAGTCAAATTGAGACTTAGAACTGATTTCTAGGGGAAATGTGCTGACTTTTCAATTAATTGAGGAAAATGCATAGTTTCCACTGAAAACAAATAGTAAGTCTCCTTTTTCTTCCTGCTTCAATCTGATAATACTCAAACCGTGATATCTTCAAATGTGTAGATTTGTTTACAATAAAATTGATGTGCTAGAAAGTGAGACAGTGAATCTGACAACAGAAAACACAAAGAAGGATGCCTGCAAGCTGAACCCATAATTTCAATAGTTCAAGGAATATGTTATAACCTCAAGTAATCTAGTTTGCCTATTATTTGAAATTGCCATTTTTACATCAAAATACAGCCTTGATATCAGAAAATATCTTGACAGCCTGTAAATAAGCTTAAAGAAATGTAAGCTTCAACTAGTAATCATGATATACAAATACCTCTTCTCTGATAAAAACCACCTCAACAACAATAAATAATGTTGTAAAAAAAAAGAAAAGGAGTGGCTAGTAAGTTGATTGCATCCCTGACAGACTAGAGGAGTTCAAAGTGGTCTTGTAGCAAGGAAAATCATTCTTCAGTGGAATTGTAGTATGTCAATATATTTTAATATCATTAGACTTTAAAAATTAACAAATAAATAATAAAAATATGTGAACAAATAATAAAAGCATCTTTGTTAATATGCCTATTAGGAGCATTTGATTATATTTAAAACTAAAAAAACCCCAAAACTTAAAAAGCACATTGGTATGTTTTCCTTAGTCTGTCTTAAATGTAAGCCTTACTTCTGGCGACAGCTTTTGTAATTGGTTGGGATGTTATTAAGCAGACTGTGTTGTAAATGGCATCGAATTCTTCTGTGTTTATTTTCCATGAGAGCTTTTCTCTGACCTCCGGATTCTCAGACACTTTTAAGAGGAGGTTAAAAAACTATCTCTCAGGAACAGTTTTGATTTAGTGGATTATATCCTTTGATGGAGAAATGACTTAGACGGAATCTTGAGGTCCCTTCCATTTCTATTTTCTAATTCTGTGATCTCCCAAACGGATAGTCTAATTTGGAAGTAGCCTCCCTCTTGTGTACTCCCTCTGTTTTCTTTTGGTATTGTTTCTTAAGGAACAGTATTCTTAAACCTCGTTCTCTTCTGGCAGTCAGTGATTGACACATCTTTTTTAAGGTATCAAGTGGTTCACGCTGCATTTGTAAGCAATTGCTTCTTTTTTCAGATATTTGCCAATTTTCAAGAAATTATTTCTGAAGTTACCACAGGTGTCCCTTCATTATCCTTTTTTTTAATTTTTCAGGATGCCACACTAGGAATCAACCAAACCAGTTTCATCTCCATTTGTGCCCTACATGGCCTATTTTGTATTTCACTTCGTTACTGTGCTTCGGTTTTGTATTTCCCTCTTGTTCTCTTTGAAGTGCACTGTATTTTATCTATTTTCTGGTATCCTAGCACATAGTTTTCACCTGTAATAATGGGAGTGGCTGGTTTATCTTTAGGTGGAAGGGGATGACGTTTCTATAAATAAAACACAAGATCATCTATATTTTACACATGTATGTACAGGACAATTTAGTACTGTTTCCACTAATCTCTGAGGTAGGTGCAGGGGGAAGGGACCTATTCAGCAATGCCTTTGAAACTGAGCTAATATAGTAACATACTGTTCCTCCTGAAGTATTCAAATGCACATCAGTAGCTCTAGCAATGGCACACAATCACTGACATTGAAGTATTGAAAAAAAAAAACACCATAGCTACAGAAGGTTGTCTCCCACACAGTAATTCTCTTATCATTTTTTTTTCGGTATATCAGTATAATTTTAAATATAACATTAAAAAATTACATTTTGCCACTGTGTGTCTAAGTTAATGGAAATAAGCTTTCATGGAGCGCTCTGGGACTTCAGGTTTCTGTGTGCAGAAGCAGTAAGAGAAATCATTAAATGGGATATTTGTCAGATACAGAAATATTTTTTCAAATGTTATTGTTCAGTGACAGGGGAAAAAAAACCCACTGCGGCACAGAAATCATAATTGTTCTGTACTAGCACATTACAATTCCAGAGGATTTAATGGTTTGGCACACAAATCTGAATAACTGAAGTCTGACCACCAACTCTTTTTAGTTGCATGCAATTTGTAATTAACATCTAGTATTTTATATACTAATGTGTACCAGTTTGAAACCTCTGACTTAAGGCTTAGATATAAAGGAACTCGTTTCCCTTTGAATAGTTAGCAAGAACATCCTCAGTCGTTTGTAAGAGCTCTGTTAAGGGATACAAGGTATGAAAGGGGACTAGGTGGAAGGAGGCAGCTGCAGTGCCTCTGTAGGGGAGCTTTGTACAGTTCTGGGCAGGAAGCCTACACATTGGCCTGCTGTGTCTTAGGCGTAGCTATGCATTTCCCTGCCCAGAGAATTACCTTTTTGAAGCTAAACTGGATTATCGAATAGGGTTGCTTCTTGTCCTGTATGTCATATGTCAGAGGGACTTTCTAATAAGTACTTCAGAGCCATGGACATGAAACATGTTTTCTGACTGAAAGCATGTGTGGCGGTTTGCTTTTTTCACAGTATGAAGAGGTATTAAAAGGGATTCTGCAATTAATGTCTAATTTGTGTTGTAGGAGTGTGCTTGGTGCTTCTTAACAAGAAGTCTTTCCTAAATGGACTTCTTGATAGAAATTATCAACTTTAAGCAAGCAACCTAAAGGAAGGGAATCATAAACCAGTTCCTAGTGTTGTCACAAGGTCCCTCTCAGAAGACATACACCCGATTATAACACTATGCTAGAAATATTTTTCTTTTATAATGAGTCTCTCTAAGTTTTTACCTCTGTTTAGAAATATCCATCAGGTCTACGGTTCAGTTCTACAAGTGCAACATAGCAGAAGGTTCCATTAACTCTTTAGGGCCTGCAGCTGCTTCTACCCAGTCTCCTTTAGCGCTCTGCTTTATTTGAAGTTTTCCTGTGGTCACTTTCAAGACAGAGTCTGATTGCCAGCACTGCTTAATCTCTCTAGTCTCAAAGAGATTAAAAAAACAGTTGGTACTTTCACAGAAGTATTTTTCCCTTTTTTAACTTGCATCTTCTTAATCCTGAGTTGTTTTAAGCATCCCTTGTTCTTCCTGAAAAACAAAAATCATAGAAAACAAGATTTACTCTCTGAATGACATGTATTATATAAGACTATCAGAAGATTTACCAGAATGATATAATGCATATATCATTGATCTGACAAAAGATTAAGACAGCAATTCAAAAAAATACTGAAACTTTCACTTCCAGTTCTTGATAAATTTAGCCCTAAGCCTCATTAAAATATAACATTCTAACATTTCAAACTGACATCTCATGCATTAAGTGTGACTCAGTTCTGTGAAATGACGTCTTCTGAGTACTTTGTATTTAAATGTGTGCACAATGACTTTGAAACACCTCTGAAACACAGGAAATTAAAATATTAATTAGATGCTTGAAAATAAATAAATAGGACTTGGACTGTTTGGAAAGCTTTCCTCACTCAATCAAAGACACGGCTTTCAGTAAGACCTGTTAACATGGGACAATTAGCCCTAGCTACTGATAAGCGTAGAGCAGATTAGAGTGAATTACTGAAGAGATTAATGGTCTAGTACTTTTCCTTAAAGACTATTAACTACTATATTAATGCTCTTTCCACTGCACTAATATTAACTAGTCAAATTGCCAGTCCTAGTATGGGGTAATTCTAGGCATGTTGATGTCTAGAGACACGGTCCTTATGAAGTCCTCACTTATAAAGAGACTATGAATATTAGAGCCTTATAGAAGGAGAGAAAATATTTTTTTAAAACACCATTTTTTTTTAAATATTGCCATATCTAAACTCTCAATATTGTATACAGTAGCACGAACCTGGACATGTGTTGTTTATCCTACTAACAAAGTTTGGGTTTTTTTGTCTTTCAAAGAGTTCTTACGTATTGGACTTTCAAACCTCTAAGGTGATGGTGACTGCATGTATTTCTAGATATTTAATGCAGTCCAAATGCGAATGTGTAACACCTGCATAAGGACATTTAGGAATTATATAATTGATTATCTTTTTTGTGGTTACTTTTCATTGTGATCTTGTTTGGGAGATACCTAACACTTGCAAAAAGTTTCAATCATTTTTGCCTTTGACTCTACCTTGCTTTTCCCCATCTTCAAGTGTATTTAATGTTCTTCATCAATGGCTAAAACTGGACATTTTGTGAAACATAGGGTTGTGCAATTACTCATCTATCATGGACTGGATTCAGTGGGCAATTCAGGCTTGGAAATGTTTGGAGCTATTTTTTTTCTGTAAAGTAAAAAACGCATTATCTGTAAGCCAATAATATTAGATCAAATGAAACAAAGCAGTATAAACAAGTGTCCTATGGAAGTTTCTGTTCTGAACCTTTCTGTAAGTCTATGTGAAATATAGCTTGTAAAAATTTTCATAAAGTAAAAAAATGGAAGACTTCAGAAAAGAAAAACAACAACAAAACCACAAAAAAGCAAAGACAGTTAAAGAAAAGAGGACTAAAGTAGAGAAACAAAAACTTAAAGCAGAACATCACAGATTCATGATAACAATGAGCAGATCTCCTTTTGGTAGTAGTTTCTGTAGCCTCCAAGAAAGATGCACTCTTGTCAGGAGTAAAGGACTAGTGGTAAAGCAGGAAAGCCTCACAGCTGATCGACCTGCTTATTATTTACTTCTCATGTTGATACAGTTCTCTATTATGTGGCCAGATGCTGCGAAACTCAGGTTTACAATACCTATAGAACAATATCTGTAAAACATCACAATGTATTTGTGTATTATCTAAATGGTTAACTATTGCCTCACTCCCATTTCATTTGAATGGTGTAAATTCAGCAGAAACTTCTTGCAAGTCCCCTGGTGCAGAGACACAAGGTGTGGTTTTCAAAGCCTTGCTAAGGCATAGACCACAAAAATGATAGATGGGAAAAGGAATGAGAGATTCTGACCAGCATTGAGGTTTAGTTATGGAGACGTATGTTTGTCATTTTCAGCATCGCAGGAGCCCTTCAGATAGTCATGTACTGACAAGCATGAAAGCACACTGACGTGAGTCCGTAAGAGTGAAACTGAAAAAGCAATCCTGTGAGTTAGTTGTTTCCAGAGAGGTTTAATGTATTTCATTCAGATTATTAAAACATAAAGCTGTTAAATATCAAGGAAAATGGAGGATCTGCAGACTGTCAGAGCACCAGTGCATTAAACAGGTTTAATCAGTTTAGAATATCTTATTTCTCCTCCTCAGGCCATGATTTGCTTATGCCTTTCACAGATGGATTTTACAGTGAATCTGCTGATTGTTCTGACTAGGTGTCATAGTTTCTGGCTTAATTTTTCTTTCTTTCCCTTTTAAAAAAATAATAAGAGACTTGATAAATCTGTTTGATGCAAACTGAACAGAAGCTGTTTTGAATTTTCTGGCAGAAGAATTTTATCTGGTTCACAGATCTCACATCTACAGCCCTGCTTGATGTCCTATTGAGGCACAGAATGAATCATTTCCCCCAAAACAGAGAAATAATGTCAAATCTAATGGCAATGCAAAGTGTAAGATTACCCACCGAATTTGGCTACACTGCCCTGACTTTCAGGCACATAACTTGTCAAATGGAATGGCAGTCTACAGGGGCATGTTATGTGGTGAGTTTTTGAGTCGCAGAGCATGCCTTGAGTCACCCTTCTGTCCTAGGAGAAGGATGACGACCAGCACATTGCAGCCTACTGTAGAAGAGGACATTCTGCAACTCCTCCTTTAGCTCAGCAAGATGCACCGGCACACACTGCATGAAGTCACCAGAACTTAGAGCATCAAAACACCCAGCAAAGCTCTGAAGTGCCTGCATTTCTGCTGCTCAGGATGAACAGCAATGCCTACAGTAAAGCTCCTCTTTGTCTATGCTGCATCCCAATTACACTGGGACTCACAGATTAGACCTCCGGGGTAGGATCTCGCAGGTGTGCTTAGTGCGATCTGAATCCTTTGCAAAAATACATGGAGAAGTGTCCACTCCTGCCATAGAGCACAGCTGCAGAGCTGACAGGGTGCTCAGCTGGGACTCAGTTAATGTCTCTTCCGTATCTGATTGCATTTTGATGAAAGTATTTTACATCTCAGCAGAGTGCCCTAATTGCAATGTTTCCAGATAGTCTGGGACATCTCTCTCTTGCTCTGAATTTCTTCAGATGAAGGTATTTAATTAATTTCCCTACCAGAAAGTAATGAAATAGTCACTGGAACAAAGAGAAAGGAGAGGGAAGAAACACAAGGTTGATTCATGTGCAGGCTATAGTCCTTGCTCCAATGAACACTGAAGCCTCTTAATAGAAAGGTAGCATTTTCCACAGGAGAGAAATTTACCCTGGAGTACAGCTCAGCCCCGTGGTTGAGTTATTTGGTCAAGTATTAGCATAGACCTGAGCTCTGCTAAATTGCTTGAGACTGTAACTGGACTGCTCTGCTTGGGGGCAGGGGAGGTGCAGGGGAAAGGCTCTTTCTGCATAGCTCTGTCCATATATTCTTGACTGCTACCTGTTCCCTAAAAGCCCAAATATATTGTTCATTATAGAGAAGTTAAATTAGGTGCTAGAACATCTGCCAGCAGTCATTGCAATACCTAACTTCAATCTTCCTGTCAAATATAACCCCTCACGAACATTAGGGATGCACAGGTTTTGGAGTAGTGGGAATGTGGAGCTACCTACTATCTTTTCCCCTCCAGTGTACCTCTAGTGGAGGTGGTTGTGACTACTTACTACCTTCTGAAAAGGTAATTTTGAAACAATATGAAAATATGTCAGCAATACAAAGTCATGCTGGAATGAGAGAGGCATAACTTCAAAACAAAGGCATTATACAGATCTCATGTAAAATCAGAATCTTATGACTCGACCGGACATTCTTAACCCTGTCAGCAATTATAATAACAGGTCATGACTGTCAGCGGGATGAATTTATTCCTACCTGCAAGGATGTATGATTGTGGAATTTGCATTGATGTTGCATTTGTGAGAATCAATAAATTAAATTGACTATCTATTTTCTTTTCATAACCAGTGTGTACACATATGACAGATGAAAAGTAGAGGTACAAAAAGAAATTTAATTTAATTTACAGTAAAGGAGCAACAGGTAAATGATGTATCATTGATGTCATTTAAGTATTAGTAATTAGAGGGTTGTGAGACTGAAGCTATAACTGGTTAAAGAATCTTGTTAACAGTGTGCTAAAATTAAGTATATAGTTGATTACATAAAATAAAATATCGGTATGGGATGAAGGAAAGGACAGGGAAGGAGTTTTTGTCATTATGTATAGATATAAATTGATACTGGGGAAAGGTACAGGAAAAAAACCCTCTACATAAAATTACTTGTACCCCAGAAAGTTTATGTTCTTTTGTTTTCTTTCCTGCTAAACTTCTCACTCACCCTGCTTAAGGAAGTGCATTTATTTTGCATCTACAGAAGGTTCAGTAAAATATTGCCATTCAGTTGATTTCACTTGTTACTTTTCAATTGCTTGACATTGCTGGGACTATTTGTTTCTTTCCAGTCTCTTATGTCTATAGATCAAACAATAATCATATCTACATATTGTATTATCATCTCCACTTCAATCTATTCCTTCTAGAACACTCAGCCTTCTTCTATCTCCTAGTCTACATACAACACCTATTTTTCATTCTCTTCTAAATACATATATCTTCTCCATTACTCCTATCTTTAAAATATCTGGTTTTATTCATTAGCGTACACTGGTAAATCTCTCTTTTCCTAGTGCTGCTTGAGTAATGCAAACTGATATGTAAATGGGACCAATGACTTTGGCTCACAGTTGCTTGTTAAAATCTTCTCATTAATGTTTTTTTTGCATTCACTGGTTAAATTTTGACACCCTGACAATTCAAATGGGACATAGAGTACTAATTATTTTTGTTGTTACATCATTTTTTAAAATGTTGCATTCATGCATATCAGAATTAATATTGCATGACTCAGGGGAATGGTTCTCCACAAAGGGTGAAATAACGCCATCAACCAAAACATTGCTTTTTAGTCTGTAAATACTTATGTAAGTAGCAAATGAATTATTAAAAAATAGGGCTGATTAATGAAGGATTTTCACATGTGAAAGCTAAGGTTTTTATCACTATTATTTGAAATAAAAAACCCTAATCAAGTCTACTGAAACATAATTGGGATCTGCATAATAGATGCTATGCTAGCAAAGGGTCAGTTGAGTTTCCACTGAAGACAATGACAATATTGTACTTGTTCAAATACGAATAGCCTTGGATGCTGAAGATATTTCATTGCATGCTTGCATAATTTGTGCCCTCACGCTGTGGACTTGAGCTAAAAACCAGCCCTTTCAAGAATACGCTTATCCACATAGTAAAAAATAAATTATTTAACTGCAGTTGCTACACAAAATTCTCACTCTCCTTAATATCTGACAGGTATTAACAAGAGTAAGCAATAAGTTAACATTTCTCCTATATTTCATTTTCTTTGCTTTTGAAGTGCAAAGGAAAACTTGGGAATCTTATAACTATGGAGGTAGAAGAGATTCTTTTCATGTACTACTGTTGATGTCACATTTGTACTATCCTAATGAGGGGTACACCTCAGCTTCTCTTTCCAACTCACTGATTTTGGTAGGAATTAGATATCCAGTGCAAATTCTGTACAGGATTCAGCTGGATGAAGTAGGTTGTTTTTTGAACACAGGGTAAGTTTTGTCTGTATCTGGTTCCTAGGAAGCTGTTACACAGCTGGGAACAATTGCCTCTGGCAATAAATTTCAGTTGCTGATTAGGAAAACAGTTGGCCAGTGAAAAACATTAAGTATAACAGTGTCTGAATCACTTGTCACAGCTTAATGATGGCTTCAGAAGTACTGGCAGCCACTCAGCTACTTCTTAGATATCTTAATACAGTAGTGCAGCTTCTGAAATGGTGAGCAGAACAAACTTTACATTTTAAAACCTCCAACATGATGTTGGAGGCCCTCTGTTACTAAATACCTAGTAGTCTTCCAAGCATTGGGATATCTGGGCCCTTCTCAGCCTAAAGCTTGAGCTGAATTTTTATTTTGTTAGTGCCTAAAGGTAGAAACAAAGATGAGAAAACCCACTATCTTCTTCTTCTTCTTATAACACACAAGATGCTACAGTTCATTTCTTAAAGACTTTATGTTCTAATTCAAAAAGCACTACAAATGTAATGTAAAGTCAAAGAGCTTTGAAGTGGAAGGGGGTAAGGTCCCTATCACTAAGCAAGTTAAATGGTTGTGAGTCACCTAAAAGCTTTTTTTTCCTTTTCTTTAATTTATTCTTTATACAGTAATGCGTGTGTGCATGAATCCATATTTATAAAGCAAATAGTTAAGGCTGACACAACAGTCTCAAAGTAACAGACAAGGGTCATTCTCCCTGTTTACAGGTATTCTAAGTGCTAACGAAAGGAGCTTCACTTAAAATTTTGTTTACCATATCCAGTACATCATACAGTCTCTGCATCTAAGGGCTGGATATCATTTTTAGCTTCCTAATTAACTATTCCCCTTTCCTCCCTTCCAAAATGACTCAATAACTAGTTGGGTGGCAGGTACAAAATTGGTAATTATGGAATTGAACAGCTAGTGGGCACAAACAGTCATGCATCCATTTATTCAGACATCTCTCTGGTATGCTTATGTTTATGGAAAACACTCATTTATCTTAGAACATAAATCAGAAGTACATTTTATTATTTCTACTTTCCCCCTGCCCCTGCTATTATGGTTCTCTCAGGAAATTACGTGTTCTATAGTGTAGGTTTTTTTCCTTGTAAAATAGAATCATAGAATGGTTAGAGTTGGAAGGGACCTTAAAGATCATCTAGTTCCAACCCCCCTGCCATGGGCAGGGACACCTCCCACTGGACCATGTTGCTCAAAGTCCATCCAACCTGGCCTTGAACACTTCCAGGGATGGGGCATCCACAGCTTCCCTGGGCAACCTGTTCCAGTATCTCACCACTCTCACAGTAAAGAATGTCTTCCTAGCATCTAATCTAAATCTACCTTCTTTCAGTTTAAAGCCACTACCCCGTGTCCTATCACTACACTCCCTGACACAGGGTCCCTCCTTCCTGTAGGCTGCCTTCATGTACTGGAAGGGCGCTATAAGGTCTCCCCAAAGCCTTCTCTTCCTCAGGCTGAACAACCCCATCTCTCTCAGCCTGTCCTCATAGCAGAGGTGCTCCAGGCCTCTGATCATCTTCATGGCCCTCTTCTGGACTCACTCCAACAGGTCCATGTGCTTCTTATGTTGGGGGCCCATACGGTACTCCAGGTGGGGTCTCACCAGAGCAGAGTAGAGGGATAAAATCACCTCCCTCGACCCGATGGACACGATTCTTTTGATGCAACCCAGAATGCAGTTGGCTTTCTGTGCTGCGAGTGCATTTTTCTTCCTCATGTTGACCAACACCGCCAGGTCCTTCTCCTCAAGGCTGCTCTCAATTCGTTCTGTGCCCAGCCTCTATTTATGCTCGGAATTGTCCTGACCCATGTGCACGCCTTGGCCTTGTTGAACTTCATGAAGTTTGCACAGGCCCACATGTAAGTAATTAATTGATAGATTCTTGAACCCCTTGAGGAAGGAAAGAATTAGATCTTAACTCATGCTAAAGTATTTTTAAAAGGTGCTGTATGTGTGTGAGATGGAAATATCAAGTCCTTGCCCTGGCCTAGAGCTGAATACAATGCAAACAGCCTTGTGAGCTGTGACATGAACAGAGGCATCAGTAACTAATGGAAGAATAATACTTGAGCCTGCTGGAAAGGTATGCCATGATGTCACCATGGGCTGATCATGAGCCTGTGGTGATACCTCACCATAGAGACTCTCAATGGTAGACACCAGGAGGGAAGTAGTTCTGTGGTCACCTGACACCACACAGAAGCAGCGCACCCAAGGGGAAAATACCTGCATTGGTGCTGAGCTGCCACAGAGGAGCCTGACATCAGGATGGGCTGGAGTGTTATGTTCATCATTCACTGGAGTGATAACTGGGGGTACAGGAGGCCTCCATCAATACTCTGTGTGTGCGCATTTGAGTGTGCACAAAGTTCTCCCTGACACAGCCTCCTTCAGTCAACTTAATGAACAGGGCTTAGCAGTGTGATGCTGTTTGGCATGTGAGTGTTGACGGGTTCACTTGTAAGTGCTGTACCCTGTGCGTGGGCCGGGCACCATTCTCTAAATGGAAAGATCTTCCTCAGCGCAATATTTTCATACAAGAGTTTAAGCATGAGGGAGAAAAAAAATATTTTTTACACAAGTGCCTGAAGGCCCCAATGACTACATAAATTATGTTAAGAAAAAAAGCCAGCACACACACACACACACAGCTGGGAGCCTCTGGCTCTGAGGACAAATGGTGGAGACTGGCTGCATTTCAGCTCCTAATTTCCTGCGATACTCCTAAGACATGATAAACACTTTCTATATGTCTATGTGTGTGTATGTGTCTGAATGTTCAATTCAAGGTATAAGAAATAATGCGAAGGCTGTACAGGCAGTTTCTGAAAAGTTTTGGAGCACGAAACTCGTGGATGTGTCACACCACAGGCCATGCAATTAGGGAGAAGGGAGAGGGCAATGCTTCCTCGGCTAGTGTTGGAAGTCACTGTCTGACAGAGAGGAGACAAACCTGGTGCAATCATCTTGTCCATGATGTCTACTGTGGAGCTTCCTTGGCCTCTATGGCTTCAACCCAAAGCCTGAGAAGTGCTAGTTGAACCAAATCGGTAACAACTGATCAGTGCAGATATCAGAGGTCTAGTGCACAGACTTATTTAGATATCACCAACAATAGCTGGGACAAATAGTACTAGGAATGCTTCAAGTACAGAGAAGAAAAAGAGAATACTTACTCCAAAAGATTATTTAAACATATGAAACTGAGAAAAGAAGCAACCTAATCAGCTTTTTTTAAAACATAACAAACCGCTGCACAGCATTATTACGTGACTTGCCATAAGCAATACCGTTGCACGATGTAGCTCTCCTGCATTCCAGGCCGTGGCCTTAAGTGCTTATTTGCAAACTAAAGCAGCATTCTACCTATCGTTACAGAAGAGCAGCATTGTACTTCTCTGTTTTATGGCGCTCTGTTGACTGATTGTGTTCCCAGTAGAAGAGGTTGTAAGAAGGGAACAGAGGACTCAGAACTCCCATGCACCAGACCTCACCAGCCTCATGACACCATTGCCAGCAGCAATGTTCGGATAGCATGCTATATTTTAGTAAATAACTAATAATTACTAATATTTATTAAGACTCTGAAAGGTTTCTTGGCCTTGGTTTCTTTTCTACATGGCAGGGGAAAGTAAGATCTACTTCTAATTAATATAAAAGCTTTACTTCTACATATCCAAAGGCTTTGCAAATTCAGAACTCTCGTATTGATTTTTTGGAGATCGTTTGCTGTAAATTATTCAGGTGAAAGAATTGACAGTAAATGTAATGAATGGGCACTTATGGGATGCTCAGTACATTTCTATAATGTAAAACCAACTGAAAAAGGATCTATTTTAACATGGGGGTTTTTTTTAAGTTAACAGAGAATAACCTACCTGGGTCATAGCCAATATAGATAATTTTCTCAGTCTGTAGCTATTGTCAGTCTCATTACATCATTCAGGTAAAATATAAAAGCAAATTCTTGCTTTTTCAGTGAAAAGTAGCTTTTCAAGCCTCGGGCAGACAGAATTTAAACCATAATAAATAAAACTTATCTCTAATACAATTCCATCGCCATAATTTAAACTGCATCAAAATTAAGTTTGTCTTTAAAAACCATTTTGCGATGAGACCTTGCAGGTACCCACATCTTTTTGATTTAGATCACTTCCCTAGGAGCATGCTCTAAAAGCACTTTTTCTCTTACCAGATCTGGGCTTGCAGGCTGATACTGCTGCCAGGCTCAACAGTATGGGTGACGGTAGCCACAAGTGCAGAAGATGGCTGTTTTCCAACACCCTCCCTTTCATCCTTTGGAGGTGAGGTGCTTCTTCAGGACAATGTTAACCCAAGCAAGGAGGAGCATCAAGAACGGGAGACACTGCAAAATCATGAACAAGCTGGGTCTTCTAGCCCTCCAGCTGGACCTCTTTTGCAATTTGGAGCACATACAGCAACTATTCCAAGTTACACAGGACCAGCCTTGTCAGGGACTGGCCTTCAAGCAGACCACTTTAACCCACTTGAATATAACTGTGGAACTGTAGGTATCCATTGCTGTGCGCTAGGCCATCTTGGTGTAAACGCTGAAGGAGATCTGCTGGATCAAATTGTACATGCTTCTGAGACAGTTTCCTTCAAATAAAGGCCAGGAATTCAGTCTTCTAGTCATGCTCTTTGCTGTTAGCACCAGATGCCTAGAGCAAGCTGATTAAAATTAGGAGGTTGAGGTTCTACAGTTCTCAGGAGTCGGTTTTTTTCATGATAGGACACCAGAGCGTGTGTGCAGAGTGATGAAGGCATTTGTGGAGCAGTGCACTGTGGGGCAACCTATACTGAGACCTGTGTATGGGCAAGAAAGACAGTGTAGCAAAATCACATGGCTTTGGCCATACCGCTCACTGGTACCATTCTCTGCCCCAGTCCATCTCCTGTGCCAGGGAACAGGAATTGTTTGCTAGTGGTAGTATTAGCTGAACTGTCCTAGCAACCATTCTAAAAATACAACAAAATAAACATTTACATGCTGAGTGCATGCCATGGAATTATTACATTTACTAGGGTAACATAGCCTTTTCAACTAAACATTACCTAGAATTTTGAACATGTACTTTACAAGGAATCATAGAATCAGAACTGTTTAGGTTGGAAAATACCTTTAAGATCACCGAGTCCAACTGTTAACCTAGCACTGCCAAGTTCACCACTAAATCACATCCTTAAGCGCCATATCTACCCATCTTTTAAATCCCTCCAGGGATGGTGACTCAACCACTTCACTGGCAGCCCATTCATATGCTTGACAACCCTTTTGGTGGAGAAATTTTTCCTAATATCCAATCGAAAACTCCCCTTGAAGTTACTTGAGGCCTCTTGTCCTATCACTTGTTACTTGAGAGAAGACACCAACACCCACCTCGCTACAACTTCCTTTCAGGTAGTTGTAGAGAGCAATAAGGTCTCTCCTCAGCCTCCTTTTCTCCAGGCTAAACAACCCCAGTTCCCTTAGATGCTATTCATAACACTTGTTCTCTAGACCACTCAGCAGCTTTGTTGCTCTTCTTTGGACCCACTCCAGCATCTCCGCGTCTTTCTTGTGGTGAGGGGCCCAAAACTGAACACAGTATTTGAGGTGTGGTCTTGCCAGTGCTGAGTACAGGGGGACAATCACTTCCCTAGTCCTGCTGGCCACACTGTCCCTTCTACAGGTGAGGATGCTACTGGCCTTTTTGGTCACCTGGCATCTCATATTCAGCCTGCTGTTGACCAATACCCCCAAGATCCTTCTCCACCAGGCAGTTTTCCAGATACCCTTCCCCAAGCCTGTAGCGCTGCATGGGGTTTTTGTAACCCAAGAGCAGGACTCACCACTTGGCCTTGCTGAACTTCATACTGTTGGCCTCAGCCCATTGATCCAGCCTGTCCACATCCCTCTGTAGGGTCTTCCTCAAGCAGATCAACACTCCTGCCCAACTTGGTGTTGTCTGCAAATTTACTGAGGGTGCGCTTGATCCCCTCATCCAAATCATTGATATGTGCACTCTTTTGTGACGTAAAGCACACTGAGGCCACACACTGACCTGCAAAAAGATGGAAAAGAGATATACCAAGCAAAATGCTATGTGAAAGAATATGGGTTTTCCTACCATTCACACATATATGCAAGAATCTGTGTCTGCTAGATCATCTAAATTAGGTTTATGGCTCCAGGATGACTAGAACCTCCGTTTTCACTCTTTCTCAGTCTGTGTCAAACAGAAGCCTTTCTTTCATCCAAATATCATGTTTTTCTCTTCTAGACTAGAAGTTTACCCTCTTTCTATCTTATAACTTACTTTTCTGATGTGTTAAGGCCAAATATATTCAGATGCTTATAAATGCTTTCCTGAATACAAATGTGTTCTTGAATTAAGACTGAGCAGTGATAAAAACTGAGTGCATGAACATTGAAAACAAAGTCAACTTCAGGTATTTTAAAAACATTCTTACATCATAGTTTATATATAGTGTTTGTTGCTTGCTGTTCCTGTTAGTCAATTAATCCCTAGCTTTGATCACAGTTTAGCAGATTGTGTCAGGACAACCACTCCTTTTTTTTTTTTTCATTTGGGTATGAAGATATAGTTTTGTTGAACAGCTTGTTCATAGGAGGATTGTGCCCAGCGGAAAACTTAAAAGATCTCCAGCACAGCACTTTTTTTCTGACAGTCAGAGGGCCTTTGCTGACTAGCCCATAATGTTTTAGCTATGCAAAAGCTCCTGAGACACATAGTTTATTGTGCGGAGAGAACAATATTTTGCGAATGCTTATTGCCAGAGTAAATCAAAAGACATGTCAGACAAATTCATTGTCATTGCAATCACTGGCAGGGCAGGGCCAGTTTCAAGCAAAAGAAATAAAGAATGCAAGCAACTCATCTAACTGGCAAGAATGACAAATGGAGACTAGTCAATTCTACATTTTTCTGCCAGAACAATTTCTTCTTTAGAATGCTTATTTATCCACAGTAATATAAAATGTGTCACAAAATCACTGAGGTTGGAAGGGAGATTTTCTCGTCCAACCCTACGCTCAGAGCAAGGTCAGCATGCTCAAAGGCAGGTTGCTCAGGCCCATGCCCGGTCAGGTTTTGAATGGCTCCAAGGATGGAGACTCCACAATCAGCCTAGGCAACCTGTTGCACTGTTCAGTCACACTTACAGAAAATAAGGGTTTTTTTCTTTTGTTTAAATGAGATTTCCTATATTCCAGTTTGTGCGCACTGCCTCTCCTCCCTTCATGAGGGCATTGTTGAGAAAGGTCTGGCTCTGTCTTCTGTACACCCCCATTAGGTATTTGCATACATTGATAAGATCTCCCTGAACCTTCACTTCTCAAGGCTAAACAGTCCCAGCTCTCAGCCTCCCCTTGCATGAGATACACTCCAGTCCCTTAAAAATCTTTGTATAATTATGCGAACAAAAATATTTTAAATAGTATGATATACACATTTACTCCTTTGGCAAATATGAAGCTGTCATAATCTATAGGTGAAAGTATGCTTTCCTTTGTTCTTTAGCATGTTTACTCAGATTCCCGCATAGTTATTTCCAGTTATTTTTCCATTTTTTTGTGTTTTTTTTTTTTTCCCATGAAGATGTCATTCCTCGTGCTCCATTAAGCAAGTATACTGGAGTTTCTCCTACAAGGGCACAGTCCTGCTTCCTTAGTTTTCTGTTGTTCTCATGCATTGCAGGAAAAATTCAACAATGGAAAAAACTAACAGACTAATAGCTTTTCCTCTAAGAGCGCAAGCTTGTGCCTGAAGCAATAGGTCTAGTCATCTGCAAAGACTTGGTCATTACTTGTTGAATTCATTATTATTTTAGGCTGGTTTATTTTCATACAAAAATGAGTCCCAGTTGAAAAAGCACATTTGCTAATGATATGTTGCAAACCTATGCACTTATGTAAGAGCACATCTTTTCCTATTCTGCCCTCCCCTAAATCTCATTTCTTTTTCCTTTAGGTCCCTAAAAAATCATTTCTATTCCATCTAAACTCAGCTCCCAGTCATTGCTAAGCAATGAATTATTTTTAAGCACAAGGTTCTATATACAAGTGATGGCCAGTGAACACGAAATTCTCTTTCTAATTTTAAAACATATGCATTGAACCAGTTTCTTGATTTAACTCTCATCTTAAAAACTTAGTGTACTCTGCAGCTTGTGTTTGACTCTATGTAAAGTGCTTTGTAGGGATGATGATATAAAAATCCAGCTTGCAGCACCAAGAGGTGCAAAGACTCTAAAAAAAAAAGACTAAATTGCAATGTAAATAAAAAAAAAAAAGACTAAAAAAACCCCAACTGAACTTTTCACATTTTTACTGTGTTTGATGCTGAGGTTCCTTGACTATCGTGTTGAAAATGTTAATGGCCACTATCTTGCATACTATGCAAAATATAGATATATTGCAAAATATTCTTAACATCCTAAGAAGCTGGCATGATCCTTGTGCTACCTTATCTACGCAAGGAAGGAGTCATGGAGAGTGGGAAAACGCTGCCTATATCTTATAATAAACTTCAACGTTATTTCCTTAAAATTCAAGTTGAAAGCATTCCTCTAGTATGCATTTATTCCCAAACAGTCATTCATGAGCTTTAACCCCCGCAGTACAGAGTTTTTAAATAACCTCAGGCAATAAAAAATTTTTGAAAGCGCTAACTATTGCCACTCTTCACCCATCTGCCTATTCTGGGGATTTTTATCCAATCACTGTCATAATAAGCATGAGTTTCAAAAACTGTCCTTTTAAAATTTAAGAGGTGCCTTGACTGATGCAATTTGGATATAGATTCAGCCACAGTTCAAGAGATGTTTTTTTCTTTTTAATTCCTTCAGGACATATATGAACAAATAGACACTTTAGGTCAAATTCCAGTACAGGAATCTGGAGGTTACATTTGAATTGAGCTCCATTTGCATATCTTGAACACTGATCATGGGAATAAATCACACCTAAAAACATCATCCTAATAATTTGTCAAATTCTTATCAGCATATAAAATAGCCATCAATTTAATAATCAGCTCACATCTTCCAAAGTAACAGTTTTACATAGCTATAACTTTTCATAATCAATGCTGATATTTCTTTACTCTTCATCTCAAAACGTTAACTTTTAAAAACCATCAAATTGCATTATCATTTTACAAAAGATATTACCTTGAGGCTGACCAATTAATATTCCTTAGTATTGCAAAATTACTTAAGTACCCTTGTACCTCAATGAAGATATTAAATCAGTTAGTTATGCATGTGACCCATTCACAGTCCTCTGTATATCAAACCTGAATTTTTAGGAAATATATCTTTAGCTCCCATTGAACAAATAACGCATAGAAAAGAATTCCTAGATGTAATCTTCCATCTTCCAGATCACTTTCAGATGAGTTATTTGTATCCATGGATACCGAGTCATTGTGAACAGCATTCATTTTCAGCATTGCGAATAATAACATTACCTTTCAAACCTAACCTTCAGTACTTAAATTTCCTATGTCAGATTTCAGTGATAAACCACATATGGATACAATTAGGGCATGAAACCCAGCATTTAGTCTAATCTCTCATTTTGGAAAACGATCTATGCCATCTGCTAGACGTAGAACTTCACAGCCAGGACTGTGGCTGTGCTCATGCAACTATTAGTGGCTGATAGTGAAGATTGGGATCAATTTTGTTTTAATGTAATATATTTAAACATGTTATACAGTCCAGAAGAGAGCATCTCTCATATTTATTCTACTTTTAGCATCTGAGTATGTAGCAATCTCAACAGCATTCAAAACACAGAGAAATGTTATTGACAGTATACCACTTTTCCATTTTTGTTTTTAAATAAAAACTGTTGCAATTATGAACCTGCCTTAATGTGCTTTAGTACCAAGGAAAACTTATTAACCATTTCTGGAAATTCTGCTTATTTAAAGACTTATACCTTCCAATCTCCACTGGTATAAATACCAGGGATAAAAGCAGTATGTCAGTACACACAGGTATACATATGCACATTTGTATGATAAATAAAACAGATCCCTATTTTCCCACAATCTCACTTTATTTTTTTCTCTCTCTTACACCTGTTCTGAAAGGAGCACAAAGCTAACAACAAGAAAAAGTAGGAAAGCAAGATGGTCATTTTTAAAATTGAAGATGGCTGTAATTTTCCGCACTAAAGGGTACAGTGGAAAGAAGGTCTGATACTTACTTGTTCAGACTGTACCAACCCACTCTATTTGCCAAGGTTTCACGCAAAACTGCTAGCAGCCATGGAAGGTCAACTCCTTGTTGAAATTTGGATCCAGGTTTTTTGGCATAATTTCATGGAAAGACTGTTCTAGAAGCTTGAAAGTGACTGAGCAGAAGGCATTATATAATATTGAGTTATATTATGTTCAGCAAATATGATACAAAAGATTTTTTTCTTAGGAATCTGTATTTCATTTTTCCAAACTATACAGGTGTGTAACAAGCTATCAGGTAGTCTCTAATGTGACCATTGTTAATGTTCTGTTCCATTTAAACCTATTAAAAACAAAAGTTTTAGGAAAACAAGTAATGTAGAATGTTATCCTAAATGCTCATATGTTTTGTTGAATGCTCATATGGTTGTTTGCCATTACATTCCTTTAGAGTTATTACTTGTTCCAACTATTTTTTTCCTTATTACTGGTAACTGCAATAATGTCATTACTACTGAAACATTTACATTTATAACTTAGTTAAACATAGGGAAGAATTTTAAAATAACATGCATTTTATATTGAAACACCCATCTAATCATGCCTAATATAATTTTTATCATATAATGTCACTTACTGCAAAACAAATTTAACCTATGCTTTTATTATTGGAAGAATAAATTAATCCTGAGTATTATTTAGAACTACTACATGATAGTAACTAACATGTTACAGATGTATCATATTTTAGTGCCACAAAAAATGGCATTTTAAGTCAATATTTCATAATTCTGTTTAACACTGACCAGAATGATTATTATTTAAATATGTTCTCACTGCCTTTATCATACAGAACATAGGTGCAGGCTATTAGATTATACACAGTATAGACTGATAAAATCTGTTTCCACTTACTTTTACTTCAGGTGTTCTTGTTAACATTTTAATGGAATTTATATACTACAAATGTATGCAGAAGTATCTCAAGTCCTCTCCTGTTCAGGATACATACAGATATTAATTCAAATGGTCCCTAAGTGCACAGAGTGGGGAGCAGGGAGATAGGTGTAATTAATTTACTTAGAAATGTCATAAAACTCAGTGATGTATAATGAAATTACACAGCAATAAATATGTAAGCATCACTTAATTCCATTATAAACTCTGATGTGACAGAAGTAATGATGAATAGTAATGTAGGATGAAACTTGTTCTTGGCAATCAACCATTTTTATTAGCAAGGTCAAGTTTATGGTATTTAAGGTGAATATTTCTTTAAGAAATGTATATGGGTTCATACTCATCAACAATTAAAATTGGAAAGATTCACTGATACTTAATCATCCTAAAATAAATCCTCAATATTTTACTGTAGTGTAAGCTTAAAGACAATATTGATAAATGGGTACAAACATCAGAATAAAACTTCCAGTATTTCTTTTTAACTTGTGTTCTTAATCAACAAACACCGTACAAATAAAAATGAAACAAAACCTTAAAATCCTCCCCATACTTGAAATATTTGTCTTTACATTGAAAATACTGAATGATGTAAGATTGCTAAAACAGTATGATTCCTTCTTGTAAAATGTAATCAGAGTTAGCAAAAAAAAGCCCTGTAGACCAGAGAAACAAATTGTTATTAAAATTACACAAAAAGCTACACGGGAAAAACACCTTGAAAAATAAATAATAACAAGAAAAAGATACCAATTCGGCAATGGTGAGTTACGTTTCGCTTAACACGCTAATCTTTCCTCCTAAAGGTTTTATCTCATGCATTTTGATAAAACAGAATAAGCACAACTAAAAAGTATAATCATGCACTAGAGAGTCTATCATAAATGTATATTAAGAGTGTGGCATGTAGAATTTTAATCTTATATTTCTCTGCATGGAGTCCTCTCCATATATTTGTAGTCTTCAGGATGACCAGATGAACTGACCTCCTGAGACACTTGCCAGGCTTTTTCTTATGACTTTATGTTATACAAAAAAATAACTCTCCATGCCTTGTTTCACATCATGCCTGGACTTGCAGGATGAAAATATACATTAGCTGACGTGAGAGTTGTCATAAAGGATACACACAATGGCCTTTTCCCAAATCCTAATGCAGTCCTCATGCACAGCATGACAATTACAGTGAAAAAGAGTCTGCTAGATTGGCTGTGTAAAAGGAACTGGAAAACTGTATCATTGCAGATACATACCAAAATGCAAAAGAAAAATATACACATGGGACCACTTTAGAATTATAAATTGGTATAATTTATCAGAGTTCATCCACAATATGGAGAAGCCAACAGATGCAGAATTGAAACTGCCAGCATTAACACAATAGCTGTATTTTCATTACTGACCCTTTCACACCTTTCAGCAACAAATAAGTGTATTAAATCTAATGCTCTCAATCTGAGTATTGGAAGGGTTCATGTGTTTGAAGGTAGAAATTCTTTATTAAAATTCGAGTTTACTTCAGGAAGGTTTAAGACGTGATTATCCCGAACAGCCATAAAAATCGGTTCCACTTAAGAACGGTGAGAAATGCTATATAGTTAGCAATTATAACAGCAGCACATTTTTCTATAATAATTGGAAGAACTCTGAAATTATACTGACTCTAGCTAACCACCATGAGTGCACTAGAGAAAGTAAAGAAAGTGCTGAGGTTCACCTGATGAGTTTTCAGAATCAGATAACCTGAAATGCTTATTTCCAGGTTAAAAGTAAAGACAATAATAGTTGAATAAACCGTAATTTTAAAATTATAACTTACTACAGGCAGTACAGTGCACCTTTATTAAGATTGCCAGGCATATCACATTTTCATATTTATACACAGTCTCTGTAATGTGAAGAAAATTCCAGTTTCTTGAACACTCATATCATCTTTTGAATTTGAAGGCCTTAACTACACATCTTTTTTTCCCCCTTTGAATTAAAATTAATAAACTTACTGTCACCTAAACCCACATTATCTTCACCCAGTAAGTCTTGACTACTTCTTACCAAAACTGGGTCTAATACAGATTCATCTTTTATTTGTTCAGTGATTACTTGGTGAATAAAACCGGTAGGTAATAAAAGGTTAAAAAAAAAAAAAAAAAGAAACCAAACCAAAAAACCCAAGAAGAATAAGTTCTAAGTCCTACCATGACTATTATAATTTGTTTACCTTTTTTAAGGTTATTTCGACACAAGCTATTTCTGTTGTTATTAGTATGCTGTCTTCCCATTCTGCCTGTATTTTTTCAGCTCTTCAATGCTCATTCCTCCTTGAACACCTTTTATACTACTTCTGCTTTTTTTAAATTTTAGTAATTGAGTTCTACTAACCCACTATCTTTCTGATATCCTCAGAGCACCTACTTCACTCCTGTAGTTCTGGTTCTTCTGTTTTTTGACCCACCTGGGTTTGTCTTTGGACTTGTTTGTAAACTTCGCAGTTATTTCTTGCTGACTATAACCAACCTTCTGTGTGCAACTTTTTAATGAACAGTTATCGCCTACTTTGCTATTGTGTTATTATTATGACTTCCTTGCTCATGATAAATCTTATCTATTGTAATGTCCCACGTGACTCCTTTTTTTCTTTTTTTTTTTTTTGCATTGTAAAAGCAGGCATGGGAATTGCATAGTGTCTCAAGATTTGTCTCCTTGAATTTCAGGATCTTTACAATCATGACTGCCTGAAGGCTGGTTCTCTCCAAAATGGACATCGTCCGATTACAGGAGCTTGTGTTTCTGAACAACTACCTATGGCTGAAGGTCTCAAAAACCCAGTAAATGTTATTTTACCTCCATAGTTATTTGTCTGTTTTTACAGTTTATTCAATCCTTCCACCTACTTTTTTAAAAATGAGAAAAATAACACTTGAAATCCTTTAAGATTCTAATTCTTTGACTGCCTCATAGGTTGGCAAAGTAATTCTTGATACTTTAGGAGGAATCTGTCAAATCTATCATGATGGATGAATAGCAGATGCTACTGTGTTCACCTTTGGACTTTATTCAGCCTCAGATAAACATCTGTTGCCATTTATTCTTTCATATGACTTGGTCTCATTTCTCCTGTATCTCCAGGCTGTAGCTGTCTGCCATCATTCTTTTCTATGCTCTTGTGATACTAGCTGTTATTTTCTTCTTCTTCTTCTTCTTATACTATCTGATTTTTTTTCTCCAGCAGCACATCTTTTTCTGAGCAGTCTTCTCCTTCATTTTCTATGTTCTTGGAGACTCTTTTCCATAAGTGGAAGAGACCACTTGGCCAAGCTGGACATTCATAAATCCATGGGCCCTGACAGGATGCACCCGCGAGTGCTGAGAGAGCTGGCAGATGTTATCGCTAGACCACTCTCCATCGTCTTTGAAAAGTCATGGGGAACAGGAGAGGTGCCTGAGGACTGGAGGAAGGCTAACGTCACTCCAATCTTCAAAAAAGGCAAGAAGGAGGACCCAGGGAACTACAGGCCGGTTAGTCTCACCTCTGTCCCTGGGAAGGTAATGGAGCGACTCATTCTGGATGTCGTCTCCAAACACATAGAGGAACAGGAAGTTATTGGAAGTGGTCAGCATGGATTTACCAAGGGCAAATCATGCCTGATCAATCTGATAGCTTTCTATGATGTTATAACGGGTTGGCTGGATGAGGGGAGAGCTGTAGATGTCATCTACCTTGACCTTAGCAAGGCTTTTGACACTGTCTCCCATAACATCCTCATTAGGAAGCTGAGGAAGTATGGGCTAGACGAGGTGACAGTGAGGTGGATCGAGAGCTGGCTGAGTGACAGAACCCAGAGGGTTGTGATCAGTGGCACAGAGTCCAGTTGGAGGCCTGTAACGAGTGGTGTCCCTCAGGGGTCAATACTTGGACCAATTTTGTTCAATATATTCATAAATGACCTAGATGAGGGGACAGAGTGTATCCTCAGCAAGTTTGCTGATGATACCAAGCTGGGAGGGGTGGCCGACACTCCAGAGGGCCGTGCTGCCATCCAGTGTGACCTGGACAGGCTGGAGAGCTGGGCAGAGAAGAACCTAATGAGGTTCAACAAAAGCAAGTGTAGGGTCCTGCACCTGGGAAGGAAGAATGCCAAACACCAGTATAGGTTAGGGGCGGACATGCTGGGAAGCAGCTCTGAGGAGAAGGACCTGGGGGTCCTAGTAGACAGCAAATTATCCATGAGCCAGCAGTGTGCCCTTGTCGCCAAGAAGGCCAATGGCATCCTGGGCTGCATAGGGAAGACTGTGGCCAGTAGGTCGAGGGAGGTCATTCTCCCCCTCTACTCGGCACTGGTGAGGCCACAACTGGAGTACTGTGTCCAGTTTTGGGCTCCCCAGTTCAAGAGGGACAGGGAACTACTGGAGCGAGTCCAGCGTAGGGCATCCAAGATGATTATGGGACTGGAGCATCTCCCTTATGAGGAAAGGCTGAAAGAGCTGGGACTCTTTAGCCTGGAGAAGAGAAGGTTGAGGGGGGACCTGATTAATGTTTACAAGTATCTAAAGGGTGGGTTTAAGGAGGACGGAGCCAGGCTCTTTTCAATGGTTCCCAGTGACAGGACAAGGGGCAATGGGCACAAGCTAGAACATAGGAAGTTCCGTTCAAATACACAGAAAAAACTTCTTTACAGTGAGGGTGACAGAGCACTAGAACAGGCTGCCCAGGGAGGTTGTGGAGTCCCCTTCTCTGGAGATTTTCAAGACCCGCCTGGATGCAGCCCTGAGGGATGTGGTTTAGGCAATCCTGCTCTAGCAGGGGAGTTGGACTAGATGATCTCTAGAGGTCCCTTCCAACTCTGAAGATTCCGTGATTCCGTGATAAGCTTCTCAAATAAAATCTCCTTCCATTTTCACAGCAGCTCAGTAGCCACCAGGTCTTGATCAAGTGACCCTACAATCTTTCATTGGGGCACCATTCAAGATTAAGGAAGAAAAGGTGGACTCTTATTTTGTCATCGTTGTTGAAGACCTCCATTCTTCAGGTCCTCTGTGGCTCTGCATCACTATCGCCTTATTTTCCTTAGTTCCAACTCTGAAGAAAAAATAAAAAAAGTCTAGTTCTTTCTCTCAGATACCACAGGATATAGGATATAAGTAAGATATGAGAAGAGATATGGCAGGAAAAAGACAAATGCTGACACAAAGAGGGGACAAAAAGAAGACAAGCAGAACCTGTTTCTGCCACAGCACTTGAATCAATATGGACCAACAGAAATAGGAAATTATCTGATGGAGTTTTGTATGATTCATTCACAGTTTCCTGTTTTGGTTATGAATAAGATAGAGTATGACACCATTCATTAACTTGTACTCATTAAAACAAGGAAAATGGATGAAAAAAGTTGTAAATTAACTAATTAAAAAGTAAATCAGAATTAAGATTACCTCAAATAACTTCTATTCTCATCTAGCTTTAGTCAATTGACTTCATTGGATCTATGCTGATTACGTTGTCTGAGAACCTTGTCTGTGCCTGGTATAAGGCATTAATTCAAATAGGGCACATATCATGTCAGCTTGGGAAACCAAGAACTTGAACTGCATGATGGGCTGTCTTGAAGTATTTATTGCTGCTATTAAGTAGTTATCCTTACTTCCAAAATCACATGCAACATAATTTCCCTTCAAACAGGTATTGAGTCTGTTTTCATTCGCTCATGAAGACTTCTTTTTGAGAGATATTAGAAACTAATATGATAGAGTTAGAGTTTACACTGAAGTTGAAAGGAATATCAACCTCTGTGAAAAGTTTGGAGAATGCTATAACAAAACCTTATTCTAGGAAAAAGTTTTGTGATGGTGTTTTGTGGGTTTTGGGGGAGGGTGTTCGGTTTGGGGTTTTGGTTTGGTTTGGTTTTCAGCTAGGATTCAAAAGGCCAACAAAAAATTCCACAATGTTTCACATTATCTTCTCTTCCGGTATTTCTCATCACAATGATATATCCCTAACAGTAGCTTTGTGTTGCTGTTCATTTTATACCAAATATTGAGTTATACTCTTGGATAGACACAAAATATTTACAAAGATGTCAATATAAATTATGCCAGCACATCAGTTGCCCTCTAATAAGCCCAGGTGAACCCTAGATGGCTCTGAAAAAAAAAATCTGTCAAGCTTTTTTTCATGTTAGCTACAGCAGAAGGACAGACTTGCTGTGGAAAGGACTGATTCCAGCCTGGTCAATCTGCCCAGGACTGAGACTATAGGAAACACAGTGCACAAATACCTAAGTGGCTTTGCAGGTGCCAGTTTTGCCTTACATATCTTGCGCTAAGCCAGAGCTAATCGTTATCGAACCATGCTGACTGTCTTGTCAGTGTCTCTGTACTTGACTTGATGTGTCCTGTAGTACCTATATTGTGTTTATTATAACTAAGGCATCAGACATTCAGCTTGGAAAAATGGGAAAGACCAAAGCAGGGATTTGGAATCTCCTCAGTGTGGAGGAATAACACAGCACAAGAAACTTCTGAAGTTGATTCAGCTAGTTTTCTTACAGCCACTGGAGTAACTTTGGTTCCATTCATTCAGAGGCAATATTATTATGATGATGGGTCCAGCTTCTGCATCAACATGACACTCATGTTGTCCTTGAATGAGGGCTGTGAAGAGCCAAGCTGATCCATCCTCCTGCAAGTGGAGGAAAGGCTCTTTGTATGTCTCTACCCTTCTGACCCTCTTTTTTTTTTTTTTTTTTTTTTTTGTCTGTCTCAGTCTCCTAGAGTTTGGGAAAGGAGTGAGCAATCTTTCGAGGTTATGGTCGATCTTTCAAAAGCTAGGTTTTTCTTTCCCAAATTCTCTCTCAAAATACCTCACTCAGGACTGTCTCATTACCTATCTGCTTGACATTTAGTCAAACTGTGGCCCTAAATGAGAAGACCCAAGCAAACACACAATAGTAGCCAAAAGAGGGATAATAAGAGTTAAAAAATGTCCTTATTTATCCTAACTTTGATACATATTTTTGAGTGGAATTTCACTTATTACCAAAACAGATTATAAGGTACATCTTAAAATAAAACTGCCTATTCATAAAACTAAAATATGAATTTCCTAAATAATTCAGAAGAAATCATTATTTTACAAGTTTCCCAGTTAAATGTAATTAATGCCTGGAAGTATCAAAGACTGCTTCATAAATCAGAGATGTCAGAAATTCTAGCAATGTTCTTTTCTAGTAAATCTCTTCAGTAAATAATAGTAGATCAAACACAATAATTTCTTCACATTAAGGGATTTGCATATTTTTCTTCAGAGTAACTATAATAGGTATCTTTTTTTTCATAAACTAAGAGTTCTTTTCGAATTATTTTGTTTCCTCTATGTATGCTGAAAAATACGTATGTCCTTTTAAAACAGGAAAAAACAAGCAAGAGTAAGGCAACACATGGAGTATCTGGTGTGTTACTTGGCTTGCATGGAGGGAAGGAGTTCGACTTGTCAGAGAAGATTTTCTCGTTGATTCAAAGCTAAACGGAGATGGAAGGTCTGGTCTCCTGAAGGATCCTTCTTTCTTTTGTATGATTCACTATCTTTGTACAATACACTAAAGCCACAGAAAACTTGCAATCTGATTGCTGGCAAAACTCTCACATCCCAATTAGAAGAGGACTTGCCCCATGCACTTTTTACTCCCAGCTAGAAGTCTGAATCTAATTCATCACAAGCATGTTTCTTTTGCACCACTTGGTCTCTAGTCATGAATAATTTTTTCCTGAGAGATGTATAAGCAGACTTTCTGCATATAAGGGTGCAGAAAATAAAAGCCAAAGCTTTCAATAGACATTATGCTGTTCTTTCCAGTGGTATCTGCCATTCTCACTTAAGATCATGCTGTTAGTCAGAATTCTAAACTTTTTGCTGAGTGTATGATCATTAAAATGATAAAAGTGTGATCTTCCCGCTGCTATTGATTTTTCCACTGAGTTTTCAGCATGAGCATTCTCTACTCCTGAGAGCACTCCAGCCGTGCTGCACAACAGGATAAATAACATCTTTCTGTTTCCCTGAGAAGCTGCTTTCTTCATCTTCTGATCTTTCTAACTTTTCCAACTCCAGTTCATTTTTCTTTACACAAACCAGTTTATGGACTAAATGAGAAGAAAAAATTAAAAAAGAAAACAGTCAAATGAAAAGGACATAAATGAAAAAATTACTTAGAAGGTGTTAAGTTCTTTCTAAGGCTCAACTGAAATATATGCTTTCTAGATTTCACCTTTTATTTTAAAGGTTAAAGGAGGCAGCTGGAGTCTTCATGAGAAGGAAGGTTTTCTTTTTTTCAGTGATTCCAGGTAATTGACTTCCTAAGGAAAGCAAAGAAACCAGAAAATATTGTGATGTGGGTAGTTTTAATTTTGGTTTTAATGTGAAGATGTTTGAGATTTCTTGGACTTTATTTACACTGTCAGAGTGTATTTTTCACAACAACTAGCAGATACATATGAAAGCACAGCACTGTCTGCATTTTCTCTGAGCAGTAGATACAGATTTTTTTTTATTTCATGAATCATTCAAAATTTGTTTTAGTTATTCTATGAAGTGAGAATATACTGTATCCTCCTTGGCAAAGAGAAAGAAAAAAAAAAACAGTATTTTTGTCTGCTTTTCAACAACACATACTTGATTAGCCACACATTTTTTGTCATTAAGCTACAGTGCCATAAACCACATCAATTTATCCATGAATTAAAAAAGAAAGATAATATTTTCCTGCTTTACTATGAATTCATTCTTTGCTGTTCAGGAACACAGAACATGGATACCCAATTTCTGGAAATTCACGAGCAAAACTGGTTCAAATTGAGTAGTTTTAATATTGACAAATATTAAAAGTATGCCTGGAAATAAATAGACATATTATGATGTTAGTAGCTACATATGTTCTGTGTAATCTCTGTTTTCCCTCAGTTGCTCATGATTGGATGTTATCATTAACCATTACCAAGCATTTAATAAATATAATTCATGACACTGCCTGCAAAATATTTTCTTTATTTTTAATTTGTAGGTTTTAGTCTCCGGGGTATACAGTGAACTTCATAATCCTCAAACTATTTAAAGGTTGATGTTGACATATAATGTAATGCTTACATTGGCAGAAGCAATCAAGATGTGCATGCAATGTTTCTCAATTGCCCTTGAGTAGACTGGGACATTATCTATCCTTAATGACCTGAAGTCAGCAGCAGAACCTACGTGCAAACAATGCTCTAGGACCTTTTTGCAGCCTTTTAGAGCTCAGATCAGAGCTCTTCATGAGTCTTCAGGTGACATGTTCTAATACTTAATCAAAATAACTATTATTTCATAGCAACTAAATGTGCACTACAACCATTTTCACGCAATTAAGAATCACAGAATCACAGAAAGATTGAGGTGGAAAGGACCTCTGGAGGTCATCTTATCCAACCCCAACCTCTCCCACTCACACAGAGGTAGTAGCCCTAGAGAAGACCATGTTCCAGATGGCCTTTGAATGTCTCCAAGGAAATGCGGTTCAATATTTGTAGTTCTTCCTAGTAAAATTGTGGGGACACAGTTGGAATTGGAGCATAGAGATACTGTTATTAGGATCACACTAAGTGTGGTGATACTAATTTGCCTTTGTAGCTATGCTTTTGTTGTCTATGGCTTAAAAGTCCGCTGCGAAGCAGTGACAGTGTTTTAAAGATGGCATAATACAAGGGCTTTCATACCACCTGACTTTGGGCACCCAAATTAAAAAGTTAAGTGAGTCAAGTATCCTTCCTAGTGTTTTCTAGTCATTTCAGATATTTACTAAGTACTATGAAGAAACCTACATGATGTCTTCCTTGGATTATCATCTACAGGATCCCACTCTCTCTAGTTTGCCTGCAGAGGGAGCCTAGGGAGAATAGCCGCCTACTGTAGCCTGGTAGTTATGACTTCTCCCAGTCTAGCCCAGAGATACAATGCAGGAAAACAAAATGCTGTGGATTGTCTCTGCAGCTCCTCACTCAGATTAGCTAAGAAACACCACTTCATTCACCTCTGTTC
This sequence comes from Larus michahellis, assembly GCF_964199755.1. Classification (NCBI taxonomy): domain Eukaryota; kingdom Metazoa; phylum Chordata; class Aves; order Charadriiformes; family Laridae; genus Larus; species Larus michahellis. The sequence goes on along the minus strand of NC_133900.1, from coordinate 42,016,341 downwards.
TGCTAGTTGTCAGTATTCTGAATTAACATGGTCTCCAGTGTCTGGCATAACATGAATAAAACAGAAAAAAATACAACTTTCATAATATATAGTGGAATGTGACAATCTGTGTTAATTCAAAAGATCTATATTTCATGCTTACATTCATAACCTATTTAAAGCCCCAAGAACAGACTCCATCAGAAACAACAGGAGGGCTCTCAGTTGCAAATGCAAAAAATATACTTTCATAGACGATTCATAAATATACTTTGTGGTATGTGGTACTGTACTGGTTATTTAAAGTAGCACATTTATCTCTTTCTGATTCTAAACATACCTAAGAGTAGTAAGAAAGCTGTCAATGTACATATCTTATTTTTCTTCACAACCCTTAAACTACCACTGTCATTGCACAAGGTTTTTCCTCTGCCTGTATATATTTAAAATACCACAAACCAGATTTGTTTCATTGTTATTAGCTAGTGAGTAGGTCTTGCTGAGCCCAGGATGTTTTAGAACGATCGGCTCAGATTAAATTTACCAAAATCACTTACAGCAACAACTGATGCTGTGAAGGCATCTCCTCTCCACTCTCAAAACTCAAATTGGAAAGGGCTGACTACAAGCAGATGTTTATGGGAAGGTGAGAATAGGGTTGATACTTGAAGGTATTGTGCGATTCATTGCAGTGTTTCTGCAAGCTGTTATCAGAAAGCAGAAAGACTCTATGCCTTTTTGTGTATTGCTGGTTTTGCTCAATAAAATTTACATTTTAATCTACAGGTAATTTCATATTGTTCTGTCAGAGTAGCAGCAGATACTCCAGAAAGTGTTCAGTTCACTAGCACAACTACCTTGGCATTATTTTCTTTTCATGTAATGAAATCTATTTTTTGCCTTGAAATAACAGAGCAATCATATTTACCTTGTTCTTAAATTTTATATTGAAACGTGGCTAAGTCAATAGACAACCTGAAAATGTGCTTCATCTTCATTATGGCAAATGTGAAGTATACTATGTCTCGCTCACCCTCTCTCTTTCCCATTTTCTCGCAAAAAGTTGAGTCAAAGTAAATACTTTACATGTCAATATTTTTACTGAAATTTGCATGTATCTACATTTTTATTTAATTATTACTTATTTAATACATGTATTTACATGTATTAAAATATTTACATGTAAATGTTTTTACGTGCAGTGTGGCCGTATGTTGAAACCTAAGGTGTCAGCTGGTGTCCTGGGATTAAAGGTAGCCTCTCAGACTTCCGTATCCTCTACGATCTTTTCTTGTTCTTTCCATTTTGTTAAGTCTATGCTTCGCCCTTCACTACTTCAACCCGTCCTCCATTAGACTGCTCAGTGTCACTTTTCTCTCCCTTTTTTTGGTCATGACACTCGCAAGCTTCCATATCTGCTTCTTAATGTTCCCTCATTACCCTGCATGTAAAAGAAATTGAGTTCTCTGTGGCATAGCACAGTCAGGGAACAAACTCTAATAGTATCATTTAAAAGAGTGTTCAGAACAGTATTGCTGAAAACTATGCTTGAATGGCTCAAAACTACTGTTCTCATTAACAGGATGCTTTTTCTGAGCCAACTGAGAGAAAATCAGTGGAACTTTATAATGAAAGGTGCAGAAACATTAGGAGGAAAATGCAACAGCAACAAGAAAATGTTGAAACGAGTGTTGGCATTGCAAGGTGTCAGTGCTCTGCTCTGACAGAACTGAAGTTAATATCAGTTTTGACATAGAATTTAATGGGAAAAGCCCTCGGTTCGTTGTGAAAACTAATGTCTATTTTTTTGTTTGCTATTCGTGACAAGCCTATGAAAACATATTACCTGCTGTCTGGCAGTGGCATATATATATGCTATTTATATTAGAGTAGCTCCCCTTCAAACTCTGTACAATGCATTTTGTGCAGTTTATGACTTCAGCTTTGGGCAAGGATATGAAGGTTCTAAAAGCATAGTATCCCCTTGTGGGATACTTCTGGTTTTCATTAATAAAATTAAATAGCCTGCACAGGATTTTGAATCCATCACTTCTTTTTTTTAAATTTCAATAGGACTGCAGCTGAACGTGGGGAAAACACACTTGTCTAAACTACTATATCTTATCCGGAAAGCACAACACGACAGCTAGAAGGCAGACTACCTGTGGTTGAATTAGAGATGACATACATAGATTCACTCACTTATTAAGACACCAAATTTAAGGAGGTTTTATTTTAGATCCCTCATTTCTTCACCGAAATAAACAGACATCCTAACCCTGCAGCTTCAAGAAAAAAAATCTAACTCGTAACACTGTGTGATGACTGTGATGACTCTATTTTGGTCTCAAAGAGGTCCTCTGGATATTTTTCACTCCGTGTGCTCTGTATACAATGAGAGGGAAAGTGAGATAACATACCCCACAAGCTTGCATGTGACTGTGGCATTTGTCAAAGCCGTTACATTCGATGACAGCTGAAAGGTGTGCAGTCATCTGATTGTGCAGGGGAGTGAATCCCCCTGTCATCACTCCGAAGCCTAAAAACTGCTCGGTCCTATGCCAGAAGCACTGCAGTTTAGCAAATGCAGCGTGTTGATATACCAATATTGCTTAGACCTAGCGACGCACTCAGGTTAATGACAGCTGCTCTGTCAACTGCTTCCTGATGCAGCAGTGTTTACAGATTAAGGAGTAAAGGCAATGTTTTGATAGGTTATTTTGGGTATTGTATTTGAATGTTTGTCTGGCTTTGTTTGTTTGTTTACTTTTTTGGTTAAACTCGCATGTGAGGAAACTGGTAAAATATGCTTCTATAAACTAGCAATCATATACTAGCAATAAGACTTATTGCTATTGGGACTTTTCAGACAATATTCACTTCTGCAGAACACTAAAACATGATTCTGTATTTCATCTCCCTAAGAACAGGGCAAGAATGAGACCCTTTCCACTGCAACAACAGTTAAACTATCTGAGTAGATGTTTAAATGCATGCTGTTAAGTTTTTTATCTAACTTAGATGGTGGTTAGAATAATTGCTGAATCCAAAGAAGGCCAAAGCCTTATTTTGCCATCTGATTTGACTCTGTGGATGACCTCCTGACTTTACTAAGTCGAGCATAAATGTCTCATTTTCTGCAATGAAGGCAGTATTTCATCCTGCTTGTATCACTAAAGCGCAGCAAAATATACTCAGGTTTTGACAGACTCTTTACACAATTTTGCTCTTCCATAGTTAATGTCAGAACCAAACTGCTTCAGTATAAGATGCCACAAAATTTCTACTCCTCTGGAAACTTTCATCATTTCATACAAATTAAATCCAGAGATACCATTACATGATCCTACATGTACCATTGCTTCCTAAGGTGCAAATGCAGAATGAGAAAGAAAAATCTGCAGGGTCTCAAGCAGCCTACAGGGAGCTGCAGCAGACGCCAGACACACAGGCAGGCGAAGGCCTCAAAAACGTCTTTTCATCTCTAACCTCTGCTGTGCCATCCTTCTTTAGAAATTTCAATTACTACATTGTCTGTCCCTCCGTACATCAAAAGCCAGTAGGTTTCACTCAGATATGCTCTATCAAGTGAAAAAAACTTTAGTTTAGTCAGCGAAATATTTCAATCTTCAGAAAAATTAAAACATGAGGTACAGGTAGGGTACAGCAGACATTAAGGAACTGCTGGTGCCTGAGGCCCCATACAGACAGAGAACCTCTGCTGCTGTCCCTGCCCTTCCCTTTCAAGTTCTGCAAGGCCAGGGGGGCTTCTCAGCCCTAATATTTTTTTTTCTTCTTCTGATCTACATCTCTTGCTGAATTCATATCTTTTATGCCTCCAGGCACTAACCAAGACATCTTAATGGTAAATGGAGAACAGCATTAGCCAGATATACTGACCCCCTACAAATTGATCTTAAATAACAGAGAAGCACGGAGAGTGGTAGAGAACTTAACAGGAGTCTGGATCCCAATATACAGATGCACTGAATGAGGAGGTGCATGAACAACATTTCACTAAGCAGCATCCAGCAGAGATGAAGACCCTGTCCTGAATCTGTGCATGGACGCAATACTCACATTTGGAACTGGCGGTCTGGACTAGATGACCTTGGGAAGTACATTCCAAACACCATTCTTGCAATTCTACACTTCTGTGAAAATAGTCCTACAATGCAATAGTATAATGAAAGGTATACAGAACATAAACAAGTGCAAGATAAAGCTAGGCACCAAGGCAAAATGGATGTGAGTTGTCATTAGTCACAATTCTGGAATCTACTGCAGATCACAAAATAAATATCAGCTAATAACATCAATCTGTCACAAAACAAGGGAAAGTGTACTTGGGTGCATAAACAGACAAGACATCGGAGGAATTCCTCCTGATTTATTCAGTACATACAATGTCTCAGCTGGAATATTGTATCAAGTTTTGGTTGCTGTATTTCCAAAGAAGTGTGGACAGATAGAGAGTTGAAAGAATGATAGGACAGGAAGTTACAAAACACGATGCCCAAGAAAACTGAAACTGAGATCATCTTGTCTAAAAAAAGAGGTAAGTTTTGAAATAAGTGCCCTGCCTGGTTTGAGGGATGAATGAATCTTATTTGTTTCAGACAAGAATTTTCAGAGAAACCTGCATGGAAACAGGACAACATGCTACATCTTGGAGTAATTTTAAAATGTCTTAGAGAAACCTTTGAAACATCTCTTAGAGAGAAAAAGATGATCTGTGATTTCAAATAATCAGCACCAGTTTAATTTCAGATTATATTTTTTTCTGGAGCTGCTCCAAAAAATCTTTAAGGAATTAATAATCATTATTCTCAAGTTATAGAAAGAGTAGACACACACACACAAAAGAGTAATGGAGGTTCATCACCTAATCAGTTGAAGCAGCTCAAAACTCTACTGCATTAATGATACATACTAAAAATGTCAATTTTACTTAAAGTAAGTTTTAAACATCAGGGTTTTTTTCATTTTTGTCTAATTTCTAGTTCATATGGGTATATTTGATTATTATGATAAGAAATAATATTTTTAGTAAAGCACGTCTCCAATCATCATCGTGCATTTCCCACAGAGAAAGGTAGAACAGGTGAAATTAAAATTGGATTTTGGGTTTAGGTGACAATCTCCATTATGTCTAAAATGTGGAGTGCTACAAGAACTTGTCATACCTTTAAACCTTGGATGAAGTCTTTCTCAGCCTCAATGTCATGTTCTCTATCAAATATGCTTTTTCTAATGGAAGTACCTAATCTTCAGTTTCATTCACGTACAACTAGAAGAACAGTATCACAAGAGCCAAAACCAGCATCTGTTGCTTTATTTCCAGTTTTCAGCTGACCAAAGGAGATCTGGGAAAAAAATAAATAAATAAATAAATTGACTACAGTTTCTGCTTTCTAAGAAAATGACTGTACACAGTATTCAGAAAATAAAATTACGTCTACAGGTGAGCTTGCCAAATATAATTTATCAAATACACAATTCATTGATTTTTTGTCATTTTTCATTGACTAATTTATTCAAAAAATACTTCTTATGATATTCAACCAGTTCTGCAGCAGCCAAAATACACTGTCAAATAAATTATTTGACAGTAATTAATGACAGTATTATTCATATCCCTTACTCAAATGGTTCTATTTATTTATTTGTTTGGTTTTTTGTTTGTTTATTTTCAGCTAGCCACAATCTCTGCCATGGAGTCAAGCAACCTAAATATAAATTGATGATGATGCCCATTAAATGCTAACAGTCATAAGGTTTCATCCCAGACAGTGCTGTATTTTCCACCAGTCTCTATCTTTCAGTTGTTCTTTAACAATTTTTTTTTTGTTTCCTCAGATCCTTCTTTCCTTACTCTTTTCTTCTTTCCAGCTTATCACATTATTTTCTAGATAATAATTGTCTTTTTTATATAGTTTATATCCAGGAGGTAACTCAATACCATATTTGAGAAATGCTTATGATTCGCAATCTTTAACTATTGTTAAAGATTTAGCTGCAATTTAACTACTAAGATGTGGCTTCATAAAAGCAGAATTCTGAGCACTAATGCTATTTGTGTACTAGAGAATGATCTGAGCTCTGCTTCAGTTATTGCTGTGGCTGAAAAATGGGGAATACATGGTGCAGCAATAGACAGGAAAAGAGACTATTTTGCAATTAGGAAAACGTTAGTATAGACAACTGGACAGAAACCTTGCCCATGGGCAGGGTGCTGAGCAAGTGGAACAAGAATTTTTATCAGTAATCATGTCTTCCACCTTTTCTGTATGCCCAGTGTGAGACATCTGGAGCTACATTTGTAAAATTACTGAGCATTCATGACTGCATCGAAAGTCAATCAGAGTCAATTTCAAATGCATGCAACACTTCAGAATTATTAACCTCTGCAGAAATAAATAAATAAATAACTACAATGCACAGCAATACACAAGTAAGTTTATCAAAATTAGCGTGGAAGCTTCAGATGCCACTTGACAGTTTTGGCCTTTGTCACTGAATGCCTCAATTCTCCCTTCTTAAAACAGGGCCGCCGATGCTCCTAGAGTACTTGGATATTATGCAATAAATTTGTATTCTTTCTAAAGCACTTAAATGCTGTTTAAGAGAGTCTTCTGGGTTGATTTAAGAAGAAATGAATATTTCTTTGTTCAATGTGTAACTCAGATATTGTGCATTAAATACGGCTCGTGACCCTTCATCAATTAAACAGGCGGAATAGCTGCTTATTGAGTGAGAGAGTAACCTTCTGGCAATATACTGATTCTGTACTGAAGGAGTGAGTACAGCGCATAACCACAAAGCCAGCAATTCCAGTTTAAGTGGGCAATATAAGTTCTGTGGTGGGGTTTAGGGTTTTTTGGGTTTGTTTTTTTTTTTTCTCCTTGAATTCTTTCTCATTACGGCATTGCTAGTCATTCACTGTTGGGCAGAAGGCCGAGGCTGGGGTAGAGCTGCCACAGGTAGAAGCCCATCAGAGGGGATGAGGGGATGTCTGTTTTCCTGGCTCCTTGGTGCAGATCTGAACTGGGCATGAGAGGCTGGGGACATGGGTTGTGGGACTGCACAGCGTGTGTGCCGAAAACCAGAAATTTTAAAGTAGAAACTGTCAATCACCTGCTACATCCATCCTCCTTAGTAAATAAATTTCAGATTACATGCTTCTGAGCACTGTAGCTCTGTTCTTGTGGCCACCCCACCTGAATTCATCCTGACAATGAACAATTTCACCAGGTTTTAAACACCAAAGTTCCTCCATTCCTTGTGGGAATTGGCATTGAGAATTCAACAGGAGCTCAGATACCTAAATTTCTTCTTTATTTTTAATGATTTAAACACGTAATTTACTACTTCTATCATTAATTTGAGGGACATAAAATTAAATTTAATTTTTTCAACAATTATTATATTGAACACTTGTTTTTTGTAAATTCAAGCTGTTTCTGCAACCGTTAAATCCAACTATGTGTAGGTGGGGCCACAACTTATTCAATGCACCTAATTATTCAGTCCAAACTCAAGAAAAGTATAATTAAGATGCTAAAAATTTGTAACTGTAAAAGTAGCTCTAAGCATCTTAAAATTACATCACCTGACAATCCCAAAATGGACTAGTTAATTTATTCTGCTGCAAACAAGCATGAATTTGTTTTGATTTATATTTTATATTGTATCTCTTTGATGGTTCTATTTTTTCCTTTTCGAAAACTATAAGCATACCTGTCGAATAAAGAATTGACGAAACAGAAAATTCATGAGACCTAACACTGTAACGACCAAACAACATATGAATCACCCAGATAACCTTTCTCTCTGGAGTCAGATAGCCTTTCTGCTCTTAGTGTCTAGGAGTAACGCTGGTCCTTACCTGCAGTGGTCCTTTTATTAGCTTGTGTGACTTTAACGCTGCTCTCAGGACTGGATGTATGCCCAGATCTACTTTAGATGTTTCTTTTTTTTTGTTGTTTTATCTCTGAATTTGTTTGCTAACTACATGAATGGCCATTAGCTGTAGCAATCCAATCAAAAAAAGTGAAGCAAATACAAAAGAGAAATGCAACCTCTTCTTAGTCGATAAACGGACAAGAACACCACTTACATCATTTTACCCATGTGCCACTTCTGCATACTTTTCAATCTGACCCCAAGTGGCTAAGGCACAAATGTTTATGTCAGAAAGAACAAGATCTGAGGGTATATATCTGAAATATGGAAATTTATACACTGATGCTCTGACTCTAAGCTTATCTGTATTTTCATAATTACAAAATGGATAACTAACTGTGATATTACAAACTCTGTCCCTATTGTATCAGTAGTGTATAATTCTACAATGATTATTCATGGAGGATTGATATTTATAGTACTATATCCAAGAAAGTTAACACAATACTGAGATTTTTTTCCTTTCTCTTTACAATAAGATCTTCATGGAAGTAATAAATAACACTTACAAACACTGAAACAGAGCCTGCAAACAAAATTTAGCATATGTTGTAGGATGCCTCTGAAAAACAAATGCTCTAAATGAAGTCAAAGTTGTTTAAAACGTACTTGATACGCAACCTGAAAGATTTTTTCTATGCGAGTAGGAAGATGATGTCAGAGTTATTAAACCCAGCACATTTCATGCAACCTTCTTTCTCCTTATAGCAGATGCAGTGCTGTCAAGAGAAACTACATGGCTCTGCTTTCAGCTGATGGTGTCACTGAAAAACATAAAACTTCAGAGTTTATCTGAATATCTGAACCACACACATAATTCATGATGTAATTTCTTTAGCACTCTAAATACAGTGTTATCTTGGGTGTCTGGCACAAATGATAACTTTGAGAATAAATAAAAAAAAACCCAAAAAATTCCTTAGAGAAGACAGTAGAAATGAGGAAGAGAGAGCTCTAGTCAGAGAAGACTCCAGAACAACAAGAGAAGACCTGCATAGCCTACCCCACAGAAGTACCAAGAGCCAAATTACCCCTAACTGAAAGCCTGAATCTGAGTGACAGCTGAGAATCTGGCTCATGGTATTTAACTAGACTGCTAATGATTCAGCTGTGGGAAACAATGAATGATCTGTCTGATGCTAAAATTCACTTAGCAGCTGTGATGTTACTTTTAAGGATTAAAGTAACTGCATTAACTGAAAATAAAGAGTTGTTTAACAAAACTACTAATAACTATGCTTTAACTTCCCAAGTGGCTTTTATATAAAATGTAGAAACCAAAGTAATCCACCATATTAGTATGATTTATCTGCATGCTTTTAATGACTTCTGATTATAGCTTTACATAAACAACGTTTTGCAAATTCAGCAAGATAAAAGATTGCATTCTGTAGTAAATTTCTTCTTTATGAGTTGCTAATTTTTAGTTTTATGAAAAAAAACCACAACAACCAACCAACCAACCAAATCTGAACTGCAGTACACCTGGCTGCCTTGTTTCAGGTGTGTGGGATAAGGAGCCATCTGTCTTTCTTCCTGAACTAGGCAGCACACAGGCCAGACAGAGTTGATGCTTTAACCCCTGAGCTGCTCTGAGGCTGCATTCTGTTCCAAAGTGTGAAGTAAGGGGTAACACGCGGGCAAAGCTAAAGCTAGGGAGAGAGCTCGTGCAGAGGGACAGTGCCGCAACCCCACTGCGAGGTGGCAGTTTGTGCACGGCCTTGTAGACAAATGAGCTCCAGGAGGGAGGCATGGCGTTCTCGGTGACCCAGTGTTGGTCTGAGCCACGCAGCTCTGTGTCTTGACGGGTTCTCACTCTGGTATTCATATGCATATTTTTCATATTTTATACAGCCTTTCATCTGTGAGAGCACATTATGACAAGAAGGGGAGAAAGAAAACGTAAGATTCAGCAATTATACCAAGAAAAATATATTATAAAGACGTATGCAAACTTCCTTGGTGGGAGTTTGCTGTTTCAAACATATGGCAAATTAAGGGTCTCGCTCTACATGTTTTGAAGCACCCTGCACGGCAGCATACGTAAACGCCCAAATTCTGCTACCCTGCACTGATGTGAATCCGTGGCAATTGTCCTGGTAAATGAGATGTCTCCAGACTTATTTCAGAAACAAGGACAGCAGAACTTGGCCCAAGGGGAGTTGAGGGTAGTCATCATTTTGTAGGAACAGAGCCAAAGTCTGGGCATTTCTGCAGCTGAAGAAAGTACACAAAGCATACGCTGCCACTTATGAACTAAATGTCACTGGTCTTCTAAAGCTGTCTTTACCGTGAGGTTGCTATTACTTGTTTCCCCACAGTCCCCATAGTAACTATAAAAATTTCATTTCTACTCTAAATATTTAAATCCCAGTCAGACCTGTTAACATTTTGGAGAGTAAACACAAAGGAGCTGTGTGATTACTCTGCACCGTACCGGGCTTCACTGGAAGGCTGTATCAGCTATAACTCTTTTTTTGTTTTGGGCCATAGAGAGTTCTTAGTAACTTCAAATATAATGTGTTCTAGGGTAATCTAATTGTTCCAAGAAAAGCTAGTTACAACACATTAGTGAACTGTTGGGTGCTGCAGTATTATTTCCTTCATGGTTTTTTTTGTTGCAAATTGAAACACTTATGAATCAAGGAGCATCACCTCATCAGGCAGTTAGACTTTTTCAAACATTTTCAGTGTTTGAACTGACATCAGTTTAATTATTAGCATTTGTATTGCATATTACGGGTTTTTTTCTCAGTTGTGATTAAAATTGAACATGCAAACAAAAACTTTCTCAGGTCACTGGAAGTCAGCATTTTCTAAGAGTCACTACAGTTATTGTGTAATTGGTCTTACAGGTGGATTCAGAGGTCCGCATCCATATAACACCACCACTGTGGTAGTATAAAAATATGTGAAAACATGATGCCTATCACACAGGCCTTACAGTCTAAATATGACCAAAAATAGTAAACAATCAAACAGAAAAGATTGATCTGAATGTTGAGGTTAACAAGAAAATCACATCACTTTATAAATTAAATATAGCCCAAACATATAATTCTAGAAAACTGGAAAAAAAGTGGTTTCCATAGTTGCCTTTTCATCTCAAAAAAAGAAAAAAAAGAATTTGTTGTAACAGATGAATAATGAACACCTTTAGTGCTAATACTAATCTGAGTATTTTCCTGCTCAGAAAATTTGCATGGTTTCATATTGTTTTCTTCATAGAATTTGTTGGCTTAGTTAATTATAAAGCAAACAGCCTGAAAACACCACAGATGAAAATTAATAACATTGTGCTTTTATATTGATCTCAGACCAGTCTTACTGAGCACATCAGCATAATATTAGTGCCATAGGCACATGTGTCAGTTGGTACAAAATCAATTTTATCTACCATCATACTTGAAATCATATTTTATTAATGAGAAATCCAAGAAAATACTTTTTGAAACAAAATAACTCTGATGTCTCTTTAGGAGCTCCATTAATTCACAATGATCTTTAGACCCTGAAAATTGTTCAGTTTTATCCTTTCAATGAATAGGGATTTGCTCCTGTGACTATAAAAAAAAAATTCCTCAGGCAAGTTTCCCGAGACTCTCTAACACATCAATTGTTGCAGAACACAAAAACATACTTTAAATAACCGCAGCATGGTTATACCCACAAGCACAATTTGGCCAACAGAAATTTAATATCTGTGGAAAACTAATAAATATTTCTGCTTGTTATTTGCATGGAAGATGGCTGAAAAGGAATCATATGTTTATTTAACATATTTTTATAGTTTTTATTAATTGAATCTAAAAATTGTAAGCCTAAGTCCACTTGATATATTACACGTAAGTGCAATCTACTGTGCCCATACTAAAAAAACAGTGATGTTTACATTAATTGCACTATTTTTGGTCTCTTACTTGACAAAATACTGTTATAAACTGAACTCTTACCATAAAATACTCAAGAGAAGCAGTGTTCACTGAGCAACATAATGTAGAAGGGTGGAAGGGGACAGTAAAGTAAAAACTAGAATAGTTAAGGCAGCTTTAAGCCCCACATGTGGTCTCTTGGGGCACCAATAGCTTTGCAATAATAACGACAGCTACAAGTGGCACTCACCTGATCTACTGGCCCATCTTTGCACTGCCAAAAATATAGGCCTTGTGCGGTGCACCAAAATTTCTGAGAAGTTCCCTGGAGGACAGAACATTTTCTCATCCAGTGGTGATACCTACCAATTCTATTGTTTTACCCACCAAAAATGCCTTTTATATCTGACGAACTGCACTTGAAGACTTGTATTGTTGACTTACGGAGGAGGACGGAGGGGAGCAGATTCCAACCTCCCTTGCTACTCTCATGTTTTTGCAACTGCTTTTGCACAAGATAGTGCTCTAGTTTAAGCCCATGACCCCCATGGCCAGCAGTCAAGCACCCGCCTGGCCACTCACTCACTCCCTGCCTCAGTGGGACAGGGGAAAAAATAGGAAGAACGTGAAGGGGAAAGCCTGTGGGTCAGGATAAAGTCGAGGAGATTGCTTACCAGTTATTGTCATGGGCAAAACAGGCTCAGCTTGGTGAAATTGAAATTAAGTTTGTTGGTTTGTTATGGTAATACCTCCTCCTCCTTCCTCTCACGCTTTTTTGTTCTCTCCTCCTTTCTCTATCCGGTGTTTTATGCCCTTTCTTGAATACACTTTCCCCGAGGCTTCACCAGTGTGTCTGAGGGGCTGAGCTGTGCCCTGTGGTGGGTCCATTGGGACTGGCCATGTCTGGCACAGGGCAGCCCCTGGCCTCTTCCCTCAGAGGCCACCCCTGCAGCCCTCCTGGCTGCCAATACCTGAGCACCTGCACCCAGCACAAGATTCACATTTAGGCATTTCTCTCCCAGATGCTGGAAACTTCGACTGTATGCTACCTCCGATTTGAAACTGAACAGGGCTTTTCTTCTGAAATGAAACGAGCTATACGTCTTATTTTTCTTCCCCCCCCCTTCCCCACTCAGAAAATGAATAAATCACCAAAGAAATCTCATTGCCTGGCATAAACTGACTGGGGGCTGGAGCACCTCTGCTATGAGGAGAGGCTGAGAGAGTTGGGGTGTTCAGCCTGGAGAAAAGAAGGCTCCGGAGGAGACCTTATAGCAGCCTTCCAGTACCTAAAGTGGGCCTACAGGAAGGATGGGGAGGGACTCTTGATCAGGGAGTGTAATGATAGGATGAGGGATAATGGTTGCAAACTGAAAGAGAGTAGATTTAGATTGGATATTAGGAAGACATTCTTTACTGTAAGGGTGGTGAGGCACTGGAACAGGTTCCCTGGAATGCTCCATCCCTGGAGGTGTTCAAGGCCAGGCTGGATGAGGCTTTGAGCAGCCTGGTCTAGTGGGAGGTGTCCCTGCCCATGGCAGGGGTTTGGAACTAGATGATCTTTAAGGTCCCTTCCAATCCGAACCATTCTGTGATTTTGTGTGATTCTGTGACTGTGTACTATGTAAATAATTTATTTTCTACTCATTCGTCCGTCCATCCGTCCACAGGCTAGTCCCTGTGTTTCTGTGTATTCTTCTAGAAAAATGTAAAAGTCTTGACGGCTCATGTAAGAGAGCCGTATGTATTGAGATCGATAACAGTGCATTGTACTGAATGCAAGTTACAGTATTTACAGAAGTGCCTCCTTGGTGCAGTTCTCAGTCAATGAAAGAATTAATCTCCTTCACATGTGTGCTGGCATCCAAAATAAAGTAAATAATAAAGACCAGCGAGTGAAATGTTACTACCTGTTTCAAAGAGTTTGTTTGAAATCTACCAGGCCTCCACGCAAGATCTTAATTTGCCAATTTGTAGAACAGGACAGATGATTACACCCTGTAATAGATCAGACATCAGGATTTTGTAATTTTTTAAGTATTCTCAGGCATAATGGAAAGTATAAATTAAATACCTAAATACATTAAAAAACATCAACATGGCAAAAAGAAGAGAAAACATTTTATCTTAATACCCTCTCCTTCTCCTTTGATCTCATTCATAATGGAAATGATACGCTGGAAAAGAAAACCTGGAGATAGTTTGAGGAAGGTATGGAAGATAACGCAACAACAAAGAAATACTCTAGAATGGCTAAAGAGTGAGCATTTACATTTAGAATCAAAGTTTTTATCACACACAAAGGGAGAGAGAGCAGAAGCTTTAGAGTTTATTTCGGGTGCTAGTTGCCTGAATCAGAAACTATTGCTTTAAAACCAAAAAACCCTAGATCAATTGCATAAAAGACCCAAGCTGGGGCATAGTACCTGGGTCAGAAAATTGTTAAACAGGAATGATTTTTCATAATATTCTGGCTTCAATGTGATCTGAGTTAGGAATGAAGAAAAGCTCATTTTGTTTCATGGTTGTTTAGCGGACTGTGAGACACTTATGGAGAATCATTTCATATGTATTCAATTTGCAATGGGCAGTATTCCACGGGAGACCTGCGGACAGTAATCCTGGTAGAGCAGCTAAGGATTAAAGGGACAATCTGCTTCCCTGAAGCAGTTCTAGCTCAGGGCAAGGCTGACTGAAACAGCAGAACAGGGGTTTTTACTGTTCCTGAGCACCCTGTGTCATCTGGGGAGGCAGAGCGGGAGAGAAGAATGAAGAAATATTCCTTATAAATAAAACAAAAACCTAGAATATATCTTCTTACCAGTTGAGCAGCTAAAATAGTTTCTCATTTACCTATACTGACAGATGACTTCCTCTGATCTTGACAAATTATTTTTGATCCATTCAGGCAGGTTCCTACAGGAATTAAAGTATGAGCACGGTAAAAAGAAGAAACTCATTTTTTGTAACCTTAGTGTTTATAAAATTGGATTGATAATAACTGTAGACTCTTAAGTGAATTACAGTGAATTATAAATCAGTTTTTGCAAGGATTTTGTTTTATAATCATAACTGTTTATAAGATTTTAAGAAATGGTTATACCCAGAAGGTAAAGCAGTCATTTTCATCAGGAAAGCTGATCTGCTTGTCTGTTTTTAATCTTCTTACTTCATGAATACAACACACAGGGCGGAGGTAACATAAAGGACACGACTATGACTAATCTTAAAGCAGAACAAGCAGAACAAGCAAAACAAATGAAAAAATGTTCTTGTAACTGGTGATACTTTTCAGTGTTTTAATCTCTGAAATAGAGAATAATTAGTAGTGGGAAGGAAAAAAAAAAAAAAGATATTTGCAAACGTGAAAGAAAAGAACCACTGTTCCTAGAGCAGAACCTGATGATATCTGAACAAGAGAGTGAGGGACTTCTACAGTATCTACTTATTTCAAAATAAAATTCAACTAAAGTACAGAAAAAATCTTTCCAAAGGCTGTTAACTCAAAATCTATGATTTTCATTGCATTAACTTCCAACAGAATCATCTTTATGAGCAAAATATTGTCAGAGTAGTTGTAAAAAGAAGAAATGGAACCATTGCCATTCTTCAGTTTGAGAATCTAATGTTTTCATCATCATCCTTGCTACTATATTATATCCAAAATCCTGTTTTGAGAAAGGCTTCTGGTGTAGAAGTGTATTACTCTAAAAGGGGTGAATTTCAAGTATGGAGGCATTAAAGCTCTCAAAGATTTTAAAACTGTGGATTCTTCAGCATCATCAAAGTATTCCGTGAAGGAGTTTGTAAGACTTCACTGACATGGATTGACAACTAGATGCAACTGAGTGCAAAGACAAGCTAACCAAACTAGTATACCAGAGAAAGAGTCTCTCATTTATTTTGTAAAGAATCAGAATTAGGTATTTCAAAGGGAAAGAGAAGAGAGAGACGTGAAGCTAGGAGTCTGCCTACAATAATTTTTCCCCAAGGTTTCACTCAAGGGATTGCAAAGATCAGAGACAGCACTCAAAATGTCTCCTCAGACTTATCCTTTACAAATTTGGGACTGTAGTTTACCAAGGGATATTCACAAGATAGAAAATGAAATTTATCTCTTGGCATCTTCACCTAACTCTCTGAGTTGCTCTTAACTGCCTCCCATCAAAATCAGGAAATGACCGACGTAAATGCCTCTCTGCACAAGAAAACACATACAATCACTTTCATATGTAGAAAGGAGATGAGAGTGGAAGGAGAAAGAGAGGAAAAAACAATACCATACTGGAGCTTTCCTAAAAGACAATAAGAGCTGACTGGTCTCACAGGTCACGTGTGAGCTGTGCAAGGCACCACCATATAGAGATGCCCCAAGTAAGCACTGAATATGTTGATGCAGTTTAGCCTTCCTTATACTCAGTAGTATTAGTAATGTGGATCCCAGAAAGAAGATAAACATGTTTGTATAGCAATAAGTCTTGGAAAATTAATTTTACCCCTCAGCCAGGCTTTCAGGTTCATACCGATGCACTAAAAAGGCTGTGGTATTTCTTTTTCAAGGGCTGACTTCCAGAGTTGACTTCAAGAGCTCACTTGGATAAAGGTGTCCAGAGGATCTCCATATGTAGCTGCAGTCACGTTCTCTTATGCCTTAATTTATAAAGCATCACATGTGTGGTAAAAAGAAATGGTACTGGACCAGCCCATGAGATTCACGACCTCTGCGCCTCTCCTTTAAGTCAGAAGGTAGAACAGTGACGATCTTCCCAAAATTTTGTGAAAAAAGGATACTAAAAATAAAGAGAAAAAAATATCGGTAGCTGAGAATTATCACAATGTTTTCCATGTATGAGAAACAGGAAAAAGTAGCGGATTTGGGTTTTTTTTTAAATTCATATGTCTATCTTAATAAAATATTTATATCTTCTCCATATTGACACCAATATAAATATTGTATATGCATATGCACATTTATATTGTAACTTACAGTTTAGGTTTTAAATTCAGGAATTTAAGGAGCACGATGGCAGCCTAAAATGAGGGACCTGTCTAGAATTCTTTGAAAGGCTGTATATGCTTTTATTGCACCTATAATAAAGTCATAAAAAGGATCAAATAAATTTCAGTAATCCCTTCAAGTACTTTATTTAAAGATTACAAGATCAAGTATTCATTTGCCCCTGCTTCATGAAAACATTTTCTGAAACCACATAATGAATGGAAAAGTGAGGGGAAAAAGAGATTGAGACTACAACATGAGAGAAAGATAGGTAACCAGGGTTATATGAAGTGCCTCCAGATGTTAATGATTATGCTGTGTTTGTGGAACGGTTATAGTTCATTTGTTCTTAGCTTAACATTAACAGCTGGTTTCATAATGCAAATATATATTTTAAAGAAGTCATAGAACAAGCAAGATTTATATTTTTTCCAGTTATTTATTGCAGAATACAGATATTTGCATACAAGCCACACAACATGAATGTATGCACACAAACATACATGCTGTGTGTGTGTATGCCCATATATATCCCACCATTATGGAAAATGAAAATGCATTGTGTACAGTAAAGCTTTTTGATAAAACAGACACAATCTTTGACAGTTCAGATCACTATGCAACTGCATTGTTTAAAATATAGTAAGTAAATTATTGCAGCGGTGCAAACTCCAGGCTTGGAGGTCTAGCTGTGGACCACACAGGGTACTAGAGTGCCAAGAAAAAAATTGATCTATCCCTAAAGGAAGGTTCCTTAGATTAACAATACTGTGGAACTAATAAGAAACAAAAGATTTGATCTAGAACCATTCCAGATGGAATGGTACCCACACCCTGTGTCTGTACCCATGTCCCATATGCATGTTCAAAAGAAGTGAAACGCATCTATGGAGTCAGACCCGTGCTTTCTGCTATGGATGGGTAGTTTTACTCACCGTATGTCAACCATCATACACCATCATCCTTCCTAGCGCTGATCCACAGGATTGAGCCCTGATATGAATTTATATTTCCAAATAGCACCAGTACTCTAAGAAGAAAACAATAAACACAATTTAAAAAATGGAAAGAGGTGATACAGGTTCTTTGAACATCTATTATTAGGTGCATAGAACCATCTAGAGGAACACTTTGGGGAAGATGGGGTGTTTACTCTTAGCTGTAAAAGATGCTATTTTCATTGGCTTCTGTTTTCTTAGTCTGACTTCTTTCATGGCATGAGCCATGAAAGCAAGCACATAGGAGTACAGAGTTATCCTGTCCTGAAGCGGGTCTTTCAAAAACTAAAAGAATCAGAAAGCTGTAGATTTTGTACTGAATTAAGCCCGTGGCTATTAGAGGACTGCATTTTAATCATTACAAACTAACAGTCACCTCTAAGCAGAGGCTTATAATTTTCTACGCGTACTAAGGCACCTCTAAATACTAAGTGTTATTAATAGGAAAAATGCACATACATTAAATTATCTCTATGCAACTTATCTCTATGTAACAGAAAGTTCCACAGAAAAAGAAAACAAAATAGAATGATGAGTCAAAATTCCAGGTAGTAACATTTTTTCCATATCTGTAACATATTTGACTGCAAAGGTCTACACATCAGAGCGAACAGTGAGGTCACCTTCATTGTATGTAACAGAAAACTGACCTCAGCTGCATCATAGTCATCATATTTCAGATAATACAGTCACAGCAAAACAGCAGCTCATATTTTCACCACATCAGAGCTGTCTCCTGACAGCAGTCGATAGGAGCTGGATATAAGTAATTGGCTTAGTAATACTGAAAGGAAAGCAGTTCAACCAGATCAACAGATGAAAGAGAGAAAAATTTTATCTTTAGGCAATCAGGGTATCAAATAGGCAGATGGAAGTGTAGATGAATTAGGAAACAGTGAGGAACAAGACATATGTATCCCATAGCTTTAGTGGAAATTACAATGAATGAGAAGTTTTTGCACAGGTTTTCAATAAAGGTAGGTATCATTGTTTTATGTTCTCGTTGATTCAAGTCCAATCCATGTTTTGGGATATTTTTCATTCCTTAAGAAAAGCAAAGTATTTTAACAAGCGCAAAGCATAAGATCCTTCAAGAAAATAAAGAAACGAAGAAAAAAAGAAAGAAACATTGCTGTACAGGCATTTTAACAGCCAGCTTCTCTCCATAGCAACCATTTCGTAATGCAGTGGCAAAAATGCTTACAGAATTAGCAGCTCATTGAGCTCATGTTGCTGCTTGGCACATTAAGAAGGTTCTGTTTTCTTTAGCATCCGAATATAAAGGAAATTCTCTGTTGGTTTTACTCTAGTTTCTTTCGGCACACTAAGAGGAATGTCTATTTTGTTGGGTTTTATTTCAAGGATGACTGTCTGGTGAATGAAGTCAGTCTAATTTCTCCTTAAGACCTCAGTCTTTAAAATGCTGAAGTTCTCCTGTGGGTCCCAAGAAGGATTACTTTACCTTCCACAAGAAGAAAAAGAACAGATGTGGAAAGGAGAATATGTATGGTAGAAAAGGAGTACGTCCCACTATATGGGTGTCTCACCAGCTATAGTGGAGGCTAACTCCATTGTTTCTCGGCTGCCATCTTCAGCACCCAACAGCTCTAGCCTCACAGTTCAGCCAATACCTTGTAAATGCAGAATTGAATACCCTTTGAGTATGAATTTTATCTATTTATGCTATGAGAGATACAGATGAGAAAATGAAAACAGGGGTCTAAACAACACAAGCAAGTGCAAAGCCAGATAAAGAGAAATGCTGGGAGACACTTGCATTTGTTGTTGTTGTTTTCAACCTGCAAGCCAAGAAATTACAAGTTTGCTATCAGCTTTTCATAGACGAGATGCAAAATTAACATCTGGAGATTAACTCCAAAATATCTTAGTCAGATTTATCCCCAGAAAGATGAGTGTAGTCCTACCTTAGTTGAATTGAAGGAAGAGAAAACTGTACAGACTCAGACACCATGTCTTCAAACAATGTGGAAGTAGATCCTGGTATGGCAAAAGCAAATATTTCGCAAGCTTCCCCCCAGAAAATCTGCATCTTATGCCACCTTTCCCAAGGCGAAAGCACAGTAGAAGGCTTGGCAGCTGATGGTGATCTATCAAAATATATTTAGCATGAGAGAAAACAGCTGCTATGATTCTGATCCTTCTTCCAACCTATATAGCCCCACAGAGAAGAAAATAGTTCAAGATATAGTGAGGCAGACTGACTGGAGTTTCTTTAAGCGAGCACGAAGTGAACTGGGCATAAACTTGCTCTGTCCTGCAAAGTAGAGCAAAGATTTCTCTGTGGTGGCTAAAACTAAAAATTCAGACTTCTGACCAAAAGAACACTGGAGTACAGTTTTGTTTTGCATATTAAGTGAGATGTTTTTCTTACCACATAAGAAGATGTAAGAAACGTGTTTCCTATCATGATTATGTCTATAGTGTCTGTTTTGCCAAAATCCAGTGACCCCATTATTGCCGTGATAACATGACACTGTGAGTTGTTATGACATGCTGGCTTCACAGCTGAAGTTAGCTGGACAAGCAAAAATTCTGTTCCTGAGTAGGAGTAGTTGGGATGTGAGTTTGGGGAGTTGAAGAACACAGTATACTGAGTAGGAAAATCAATACCGAATCCTTTACATTATTCGTATTTATATAAAATTCCCCTGTTGGACAAGTTAGGAAGGAATTTTAAAGTTGTAACTGGAGACACTACATAGAAATCATTGGTCATGGAATAATTAAAAGAGCTAGCAGGAAGAATTAAGGGAACTGACATTTACACTATAACCTTAGGTTATAAGGCTAAACAGCTGAAGGGAACCGAGTACATCCTTAAATACAACATTTCGAACTCTGTAGGGTTGGCAATGCAAGATCAGCAAGATAGATAGCTTGTCATTCTCATTTTCAAAATTCTTTTTATTTCAGAAGTGTAAAAAAGATCTTTGATTGAGCATGTTTTCCTCCTTCTGAGGTAAATTCAGGAGCAAAAAACATTTCAGCCAGGCTTGGGTCCTAGATAAACCAAGTGGCGAGAAATTAAATGGAAGTCTTAATTAATAAGTTATGCCAATAAATTGGAATAAAAATGGATTCTATAGTGTGCAGAAACCTAAAGTTAAAAATCTTTAGAGGACTACACAGTTGTTATTTTAGTTAAAAAAAAAAGTTCTAGCTATCTTAAAGAAGCAAGATCTAATGATCAAATAACTAGATCTAAATCAGAAAAAAATCCATTATAATCTTTGTGCTTTAAAGCCAAAATATAAGGTTAAATTCAGGCCCTCAGTAGCATAAATTGCATATATCATCAGTTACGGATGAATATCATCAAATGAAGAAACATTCTTTTCTTGTCACATTAGAATATAAAATGTCAACACACATGGATGATTTTTATGAACTTGCACGTATCTGAATTTTTCTGGTAGATTTACGCCATCAATAATACAGACTATTTTCCAATCTCTACATAAATCCTTTTAAAAATACATTATTCTGCTACTGATTGACAAGAACTGTTGAGGTTTTTCCTAGCACTAATATAGAGCCCCAAGGTATGAGAGAAGAAATTTTTGAATTTGCAACAGCGGCAAAGTACAGGCTGGGTGATTAAACTGCCGTTAATTGTTTTTTTGATGTGAATCATCGTTGGAAGCACAGTTTAAAACTGAAGAATGACTCTTAAACATCTCCATCCATGTTGTTGCAGAGCTTTAGCACCGCTTCCAGTGTTTTAACAGTGAAGAGCATAACATTTCCCCACCAGGCTAAGACTGCTGAGGTGGCAGAGCCTGCCTTCTGCCCTCCCCAGCCATTGAGGCCTTCACAAAGCATCATCTCCATGTGGGAAGAAATGGTAGAATGGTTGCTGTTATCCAGCAGTCTGTACCGTCATCAATGCCTTCTGAATCAAAATAACTACTTCTGAAACTAAAGTAACAGGAAACGCAGAGAGAGGGCCAAAACAGTTGTGAACAACACAAATGTAAATGCAAAGCAGAGATTAAACAGATCAGAATATCAGGGCTGTATCGTCTACTCTTTATATTTGTTTGACAAGGTTTTCTGTATTTTCTGCTCTGGAAGCTAAAAAGCTTATCTTTGTTTAGTAAATGAGAAGCCGATAGGAGGTTTTCAAGATCTAATATATCCATTTACTTCCTATTTGCAGAAAGCGTGTGAACTTTGATAGGGGGAAACCTTCAGGCAATGAAAGCATCCCCCTCCCCTCACTTCCCCACTGGAAGAGGTGTTTAGTCTCCTGTGCATTATAAAATCCAACAATTGTCCTTCTGTGCTGTATATAAAATCCAGCAACTGTCCATTCCTGAAAAAGCAAAGACTAATACTGAATGCTTTAACTTGACAAGTTAACAGCAACACAAAGACAGTAACACATCGATAAACATAGCACAGAAATTCTGTTTCCCCCAGATGCTAAGATCTTGTAAATTTAATTTAGTTACACATTACATTGGGAAAAACACATTCATAGCTTTTCAACTGTTTTTCATTAAATGTAAATCTTAATAAAGTGCACAATCTTTATGTATAAGTAGTTTAAAGGGGGGTTATTTAGGTTGAAAAGCTCAAATGTTAGGACATGGTAGATTTATACTTCCTTGGACAATTGTAATTCCTTTGTGATTGTCCTTATGCAACATGACATGATCTTCAACTTCAGGATCACATGTATTTACCACACGCCATTTTCTCAGGACCAAAGCTGCATAAGAAAATAAAAATATGATTCTTCAAGTGTTTGCCTTTGCAAATTAAACATTTCTGGACATCTTATGATGTTTTTCATTTTTCCTTTAGCTATATATTTTTGTGGTTATCAGCAGAGTAACTACATTATTTTTAGTATTTACAGTCAGGATAAATTAGGCATCTTTGTTTTATTTGGTTTCACTTTGTAGTAAGCTAGCATGAGCTTAGGAGCCTCTGGGACAAATGATCTTCATGCCTTTCTTAAAGCTTCCATAACTGTGCCTGAGTTTACACACTTCATACAATGCAGAATAAGCAGACCTACACCACAATCGGTAGTCTACTTGTTTTCCCTAAGATATTTCTTCCACCTAAACCACAGTGTTGTATTGAAATTCAAAGGTCATCTCAAAGAACCGTAAGAACTTCCGCCTATACAGAAATTTCATGATACTGCTTTTCCAGCCATTACATATGGCTTTCTATAGATCCTATGAAGAAGCAAATATTTAAAAAAAAATCATCAGTGCTCACCAGGTAGGAAATCAAAATAATAAATTAGTTCCTGTCCCTAAACTGTTTTGATGTTTCAGTGTTGCCAGGCTCTTCCTTTAACACCAACCGGATACTCAGCAAGAAACTGTACCCTTCTAGGTACGTTAGAAGCGTGATCGTTAAAAGGAGCAGAGGATTGTTGTTTGAAAACTAACACTACTCTGTCAGTGTATTTTCAGCAGTTTTCTTCTTTTTTTGGAAAGAGGAAATGCAGGGTACTGATGTGTACTAACTGACAGCTTGCCAGGAGGTGTATCATTGAGAACACTTACTATGAAATACCAAGATAACATTTCTTTTCCTGCAAACTGTAGTGGAAAGCTGTCAAATTCTGGTCTCTTCCCATGCATAATGAACTTCTGCTGCTGTTACAGTGTTCTGACTGATGTGGGGATTATAAATGGATTATAAATTATTCTTAGGTATGTAGTCTTACCTTTGTCATTTGCATGTATTTTGGAAGCGTTATGAACATTTATTATGCCTATCACCTAAGGTCCCTAAGCTGTTCATCCGCTGTTCATCACCTGATGGGAATAAAGAGTCTATGTAAAAGTAACAGAAGGAACTTCTCTGTAGACTTTCAACTGTAACATCAAATTGAGTTAGCTGTTTGCTTTATCTTCCTTTTCCATAGCTAATGGACTTCTGGACTTAGTCACTTTTAATCTTCTCTCTGTTTACATTTCCCCCCACAGGTATTATATCTTTTTTTATGTTGGAATTTTTAAATGTCAGATAACAGCTTCCTCCCAAAAAATGTTTTTCAAAAATATATCCCGGGAAATTAATGCCAAAATTCTTCAAGTCAGACATGCCTTTTCATTGCCTTGATTTTTGAGTGTCTGTTTATGATTGATTTTCTGAGGCACAAACTGTCATGACCCTGGTAAACACAATGGAGATCATGGCAGAATGGTGCTTATAGAAATCAAACAGCTGTCACTCACCTTTATAGCAATGGGCCCTTATCCAAAACCCACCACAGTTAGCTTGGTTAACTTCAGATAACTTGGTTATTTCAAGGTAACAACATGTTAGTGAATACGTAGTTTGTTAGCTTAAGATCAAGGTTCCATCAGGGTATTCACCTGGTTCCCTACTGAAAAATTAAGGTACCATTTTCAAAACTGATTTAAAATCTACACCACGGTGAACAGACTGCAATTATTAAGATATTTGTCTTCCAGAATATTTCTGTCCTTCCTGGTACAGACCTCTAGATCACAACCAGGACAACCTACATCTGACACTATAACCAGTAATTGCCAATTTAGTATCTGGTAGCTACTTCTTGTTGAAACATTGAACGCTGCTTTTTTTTCCCCTTTGTCCTTCAAAGTGGGAAAACAAGTTTGACTTTCTGCCTCAGGCTATTAGATTTTAAACACTTAGGTTCAGCCACTTTAATTTTTTTAATACTTTTTTTTAAATTCCCCGCATACTGTAGCCAGCTCTGGATCCCTCAGCAAACTTTCTGCAAGTGTAGGATATGTCGAGCATCAGTGTTTCACTGTCGACGTTCCGTGAGGATGCATGAGAGGGCAGCAATGGAAACTGGTTTCATCCATCTCTTCTGTCAAATTACGCAGCTTTGAAACAGATAGCCATTCTACTACTAAGCATTTAAAAAATTTAATTGTAGTGAGCTGCTGACAGACCAAAACCATGTCTTTGTCTTATGGAAGCTGCTATTATAATTTGCTCATAATTAAAAATGGTCTCTAGAGAAATGAAGGCATTGTAGAGTAATCTGTGCATAAACCCTCCTTTTCTGCTTTGGCGTCTCTTCATTTAGCAAGGCTCATTCTGCAAGCAGAGGATAGATCTTTCCCTTTGAAATCCAGCAATTTCCTTCATGGTCAGCTTCAGGGAGGTCACCAAGTGATGCCAGGTACTTGGGCAGCACCCCTGGCTGTTTACGCGAGGCCTGCTAAATAAAAAAGTGAAAGAAGTAAACATTAACGCTGTAGAAAAGGACAAAACAATTTCCAAATACAGCAGGATCAAAGAAAAACAACTGTGACAGCCTATGGAACATGCAACAGCACAAAACACTACACTGTGCTCCTCAGCTGCAGGTCCAAAAAGCCCCAGAATTCAAAGAGCTCTTCAGCAGTTGCCTCAGGCATACAAAAGGCTGCAGGAGAATTAACTGAAATTTGTGTAATGTTTCAATGAATAATGGAGGTTTATTTTTATGTTCAATACAAATACCAGTCCTTTTTCTGTTTAGTCTTTTTATCTAACCCATTTGTTCTCACTGATAGGTAAAAGAAAGTAAAATATTGAAAGTGAACTATTTAAAAATTCCCTTATATAACTCAAAAGTAACAAAATCCAAGAGAGATTAAATTTTTTTTATTTTCACATGATTCTTTGCCCCTATTTTCTGACTAATGTGAGACCATAACTTTTAAAGGCATTTCTTTGTGCAAGGCAAGCTTTTAAAAATTCAGAGGTTTACAAGCTGCTGTGAAATACACAGGTAAGACAAATGGATAATGAATATTACAACCAAATAGTGTGTTACATATATTGTATAACATGTAATTACCTGTGCTACAATATAGGTAAGAATATTACCTGTTCATTTATACTTTCGCAAAGGTCATTATTGACTTTCTCTCCTCACTCATGACAAAATTTATGTGACTGGATTTCTTTACCACGACAAAGTTGTGTGAAAAAGATTGGTATGTAAGTATTCAAGAAAATGAACTTTTAAGAACACCCCAGCAAGATGTCCAACAAGAGTTTCCAGGAAAAAACAGAATACTATGCTTTGTGGCAATAATACATTATGTTCTATTTTTTTATGTTTTGCTGATAAGTAAGGCTATTACATGGTCTTTCATTGTGTTTTCTTCCTGTCATGCAGAAATTTTTTTTCTGAACAGAATTTGAAAACTTCCTGCATTTTCTGGAGTCCATGGTCACCTTGCCGTTTGATTTGGTTCCCGGAGATAATGGATAAGAAGTGATGTTAGATTGGATGTCACACCTACAGTAAAATAATTTGATGCCGTCAAGATCCTTTTGAATTATAGTGCACGTGCTATCCAGATGTGTTCCGTGTGCAAGAACAATTTAGACACATTAGGTTCGCAGTACCTGTATCACACCATGTGTATGCACATGGAAATCCTGGACATAAAAATGACAACCAGTGCACTTGAGGGAAGGTACAGTGTAAAAGATCCTCCTGCTCTCTGCTTATCCCTTCACCTTTTGTGCAAGGGAGTAGTGATCCTGTCACAGCTGTCTCTCCACTCCTTTTGGGGTTGGTAGATATGTTTATACAGAGAAACACGGAATACTTTGACACATTAGGGACTGTTGAATATGGGAGTGGAACAACATTTCTTGTTGGTTTTATTTAATACTTTCCCTTAAATTAATTTTTAATATTCCATATCAAATTCTCACAACAGTCATTTTCTGAAATCACAAATTTTACCCCTAACAGTTAAACTATGAATAAATAGAAGGGAAGTGTTACCTGCTTCAGCAGCACAGGTACAACCACTTATTTTTAATCAGGTCAGCACTAGCCCGAACAGCATAAACCACATTATTTGTTCTTGTTAAAGAAAACTCTTCACATTTGGATGCACAGATGCAAGTACAATCACAACACCAGGATTTAATCTCATTGGAACTGAGGCCTTGCCTCTCTATAAAGAGCCAGCTGAATTATACTTGCCGAGCTATAGTCCAGGAACAAACTTTCTTTAGACAGCTAGAACTTCTTCCAAAGGAATCTTGAATTTTTATGGGAGCTGAATATCTTATGTCCCTTAGGATTTTTTTAGGTTGCTGTTCTGCTTTTTTATTTGTTTTCCAAAGTTAAAATTCGTACTGTTCCTAGTATCTTGTGTGGAATCTTTTTTTCCATTTTGAGACTGAAATCTACAAAATGCCATGTAAATCTGTTCTTTAGTTTGTGAAGTAAATTCCCCGATGCTTCTGAGGCAATCTAGTTGTATTTTCCTTCTTCAGCACGGAAGAGGGACAAGGATAGTACATGAATCAGCAGAGGCAAAGTACAGTGGAGCAACCCTCTTTTACGCATTCTCACCCACGTGCCTAGTTCAGCAATCGGCAGTGGAGTTGTTTCCTTTCCCATTTCAACATGTCACTTTGCCTTAAGAAAGGTGAAGGAGAGTTGCCATGGTGCGGATGGGGAAGCATTTCTTCCTCGTTTTCATCCCATCAAAGAAAGCCGTATGACCTACCTCATTTTAAATCCCTTCGCGATCTATCCTTACATAAAGGAAAAAAATATATGTGCAGTTATAATAGTTAGCCTGCCACAAATATGCACTCCAAATTCCAACAAGCCTCTAAAACTATTAGGTTCCATCATCATTTGTGCACCAGCAGCGAGGGTCCTTCAAGAATACCAAAATCAATAGGATATTATATCAAGAGTGTCTGACCGTTGCCCAAATTGGTATAATTATACTACGACATAAGAACAAAATGTCAGCTAGGTAATCTTGCTCTCCATTCAATACCAGTCTGACTTAGACACAAACATACCATCAGGTGCTGGGCACTCTAATTGAGGAAAAAACTTGGCTTAGGTAGGCCATGACAAGATGAGAGAAAAAAGAACAATTAGTAATCACAGAATGGTAGGGTTGGAAGGGACCTCTGGAGATCATCTCGTCCACCCCCCCTGCCAGAGCAGGGTCACCTAGAGCAGGTTGCACAGGAACGCGTCCAGGCAGGTCTTGAATGTCTCCAGAGATGGAGACTCCACCACCTCTCTGGGCAGCCTGTGCCAGTGCTCTGCCACCCTCAGGGTAAAGAAGTTCCTCATGTTCAAGTTTGTGCTCGTTACCTCTTGTCCTGTCACTGCGCACGACTGAAAAGAGCCTGGCCCCATCCTCCTGACAAAATATAAACTACTACATAGTACCAAAATATAAACTATTAGAAAACGCCGAAAAAAGGTTTTATTAAATCTGGGGAGAAAAAAAACAACAAATAAACCCAAGAAATCCCACCTATCATAATTTTCAAATATATAAAAATCTACTACAAAGCATGCTCACTTACTTTCCTCCTAGTCCCTGAAGACCTGAAAAGAAATACTGGGCGTCAGGAAGATTGTGGAATCATAAAGGAAACATCAGGAAACACTGTCTAAAAAGTAGAGGGATAAGCTCCCAAAGGAGCCTAAGCATTGGAGAACAGTATTATCACTGCCAGAAATCTCTCAGTCCATCTGTCTGTCTACTGGAATACAGTGTCAAAGGGAAATAAACTAAAGCACTTTTCTTTCCCCTGACTCTGAGATTTTTCCATTTTAACTCTCTCTTATGTGAAAAAACATTTTCAGTCCCTGCTGTCCCTGCCTGTCAAAGAAAAACCTTAGGCAACAGCTGGCTGATCAGAAGTCAATATGACAATCAGAACAGAACGGCAATCTACAGAGCTACATCAGAGCAAAACCAGAGTAAGATGAACACCACGTTCTCAATCTTGACTTTTC
This sequence comes from Larus michahellis, assembly GCF_964199755.1. Taxonomy (NCBI): domain Eukaryota; kingdom Metazoa; phylum Chordata; class Aves; order Charadriiformes; family Laridae; genus Larus; species Larus michahellis. The sequence goes on along the minus strand of NC_133900.1, from coordinate 41,987,748 downwards.
TAACCATAACATAGCACACTTTTACCTAAGGCTTTCTTTAAGATCAAATGAAAATCTGAGACAATAAGCTTAAGAAAAATCTTTCATATGCTTAGCCTTTACCTAGGGAGTTTACGTGGCTGCAAGAGAAATCGAAGGAAACTCAAGCTTTATAAAACCTAACTTTAAGAAATCTTACTTTGATTTCCTAGTCCCATACTGCAACTCTTCACAAAAAGATTCTGAATACTCCCACACAGTGCCCATACCTCTAGCTAGATCAGACTGATGTACCTTCACTGACTTTGATGTATATACCTTGATCTGCATCAGGCAGAAATACGGCCCTTTTGCCTTTACACACTTTTGTTTTAAGTATTTGCGCTGATGATAAATTTTCTAGGTTAAATCAGATAGAAAGTAATAACCTTTTTTTTTCCCAATTCCTATTTTACATCTTTTTTTCTGCAATCTTGCCTTACAATATAGCCACCTATAATTTCATGAAAGACAAGTCGGACATACGCAATTACAATTCAACAGAGGAAACAAAAAAGAAGAGGATTCGACATCTGAAAAGACACCATAGGATAAGAAGTACGAATATTCCGAATGTGGTTTTGTGACATGATGAAACATTGCTTGAAGCATTAAAATGATGCATGTGGTTTTATTTTGACTGGTTCTGATTTAGGGATGTGAGGGAGATGGGAAAGGAAGAGCAGTTATGCATACTGTGCTTATTGGTTATTGCTTTGCAGGCACATAGCCCAATCAGAGCTGGCCTTCAAATAGTCAGGTGAGATAACTAATAGAAATATAGATGAATCAACCTAAAATTTCAAATATAGTATTCAAAACTTGTGGGTGACCCAGGGTAAATACTTAACCATGTGATCAAATATTGACCAGTACAGTATAGATGCCTATGTCTTGCTAGTCATCTGGTTTCCCTTCATAACTAGTGGAGGCTCACTAGAGTACAATTCACCCTAATGAGGAATTCCAAAATGTCAGATAAATTACACACTGCAAATGCCTAGTTCTCTTTATTGACTGTAAAAATAGCTTATGCTGATTATTTCAGAAGATCGACAGTATTTATCTAAAATTAGGTGACATTAATTCCATGATTAATCTGTTATTATTATCTCAGCTAGCTGTTTAAAGCTAGTTAGGACATCTCATGAGACCTGCAAAACATACAAGCTATGTGTTTCTTTTGTAGTATCAACTTTCCTGCAGTGGGAAAGCCATGGAGAGAAGCAGGCTACTTCTCTAACACACATACTGTCTGGATGAATGCGGACTTTGAAGAAAAACTGATGGCTTTGCAACTCACTTTCAGCCCGTGACACCATGCTAAAAATGTGTTTCCTTAGTGGAATTTCTGATTAAGCTACCTTCTGCTTTTGTCCACGAAATACCTGCATGTAAATCAAGTTTTCTTGAATTTTCTGCTCTCAGATTAGTAGACAAGTTGTAGGGGGATTTTGTGGTAGGAAATAGACAGAACAGTTGGAATAATAATATTTCCAAACATGAGAGAAACATACACTGCAGCAATAACTAGTCAGCAAAGACAGACAGATGATGTTCTGTATTTTAGGAGACCAGGCAGCCATTTACAGAAAAAAAATTATAAAAAGGGACATTAAATATTCAGTTACCATTAATATTTCTAACATGTCTTTGAAACTCTTTTTCCATAAAACTCAGTTATTCAGATGTTCACAGAGAATAAATACAAAAGGAAATTGAGTATGCTGCTACAAGTTAATTAAAAGCCTCTGACAGTACATCGATGGACATGTGTAAGAAGCTACATAGCTATTTTTTCTTTTTAAATTCAAACAAATCTTTGCAGACTTTTTTTTTTTTTCCCCATATTTTAACCAGATGCTACTGCCATGATTTCTGTTTAGCAGAGATCCTTGTTTCTGAAGTATGAAAGTCTGTTTATCTAAACCCTTTGACTTTATTCAGTTATGTTGCATTTATATGCAGCTTTCTTATAATATGCTTTGGACAAATAACTCGAGGATCAGTCACTCAAAACCTGCTGCTTCTTGAAGTGCACATTTACAGTCATATCTGGTTTCTGTCAAAATAAAACTAAAACTCAAAAAAGTTAGATGTCTTAATTTGAGCTGAATCCGGTGCCCTGAGGTATCTAAGACAGCCACACGGGGCTTGCCATCGATCCGGAGCTAAAGGAAACCTATGCCCTTCTGGGCCACCCGCTAGAGGCTGGGTCAGGCACCCAAAAATCATCTAAAACAATTTTAGATGTTAGTCTCCAGGCACCTCCACCAAGCCGCTGTTCTGAATAGAGAAATGCAGCTTATTTTGAGGAAGAACAGTAAGACTGTCACCCGGATGAAAGACTTAATCTGTCTGAAGTCTGTGGAAAATTTCAAAAGAGCAGTGGTCTACAAAGGCAACAGAGGCACCAGAAGGAGTTATCCTCTGGGAGTGTTCTGTGGTGAAGGCTAGAAAGGTTAATGCTTTCTAATAGATGCAACCTGAAATATAATATACACTCAAAGAAGAAACCCTGATAAATGTTTTGTTAGAAGAAGAAAAGAAAAGTCATCTGAAGGAGGGAGAAAGAAAAGGAAAAAAAGAGGGAGATAAATCTTCTAATTTGCTCTTATTTTAAGTAATTAGAACTTTTTTTCATATCTCTGTGTCTTTTATAAACATTCTGAACCGTTTGTCTATTTTGGATATTCTCCGCAAATACTTCTATCAAAATTTTACCTTAATCTGGATTGAAGGGAATGTGATTTTAAGAGAAATTGGTAACAGCAAGACCAGATTTTAATGAGTGTATAAACCAAAGAACTGAGGCCTCCAAACTAGCAGTGAGCTGGTGATGCAGGAGACACAGAAAAGTCTTTCAATGATGAAACATAATCAGGAGGACACTCCAGCATGCAGTAAGATATCAGCTGCAGACTTACCCCAACCCAAGCCCAATTTTAAGATGTCAAGGGGTAAAGCATTCTTCCAATGAAGCATTAGCCAAAAATTTATACTGTACAGTAGAGTATTTTATCAAGACAAGCGCAAAACCTTCTCAAATGCAAGCAAAACAATTTTTAAATAGATTGACACTTTTTCATTGGGTTTTTTTCCCCCCCATGTCCTTACAGGAGCAGCATATTTGCAGGTACCATATTTCATTCCTTCATTTTTGTGTCAGATCTATAACACTTCTTCAGATTTATTCTTAAACTCCAGGGCTGATCTCTTTTATAATAATAAATTGTTCCATATCTATTCTTGATGTAGGACTTACTAGTTAAAGTGTATTCTTTCCTCAATGGCTAAGTCACAAGTTTGCTTTCTTGCCATAGTGAAAGCATTTCTGTTTCAGCCTGAGAGAGTATAAAGCACCATTTTGGTTAACAAGCTGCCAAAGTTAAATGTACCTTGAATCAATCGTTTCTCAGTTACTGTAGATTTAACGTGCTAAATATTTCTTGGAGTGCTGATTCCCCAAAATTATCATCTGAAGAATTTAATGGGAAGCCTTTCCATTATGAACCAAAAAAAAGGAAGTGATACTTGCCCTAAAAGTGACTTTTAAATTATTTTCAACAAGAAAATAAGATGTGCAGATCTGAGAGACTGTAGTGATACAAGACAAGAGAAAATTAGCAACAGAAGGATTCTCGGCTGGCTCATATCATATCACGTCACATCACAGATGAGTCAAAAATACCTTTCTGCTCTGTGTTGAAGTTTTCTTTACAATATAATTTAGGTTGGTTTTTTGGAATTGAGTTTCTATGAGGGACTTTATGCACTCACACTATTAGTTTTAATACTTTATATCTCGTCAACAAGGAAAAGCTCTTTACAAATATGAAATTAATTTCAAGAAGGCCTGCATTTTATTTCTTTTGTTTTCATATTAAGCTGTGTAATTATATCATTAGAAAATAAATGATTATTGTTCTGCGCCTTTACCAGTTCTCAATTGAGGATTAAACTTGCATATGTAAGACAGTGACACTGCATCAGCAAAGATTCTGTAACTGTAATCCTTGGACCTCCTTGTGGTCCAAGTAGATTTGGCTTGAAACATCTTACTGAGCAGCAAATCTTTATATTCAATTGATACATTACAGTAAGAAACGTTTATTGCTGAAAAAAATATTTTTAGAGACCAGCCTCCTAAGAGGGGCAGAACAAGATAGAAGTACAACTATTTTTTTTCCTTTAGGAAGAGGATGAATAATTATGGAAAACAACAAAACAAGATCAAATCAAAGTATTAAAAAATGCCTCCAAATAATCATTGAAACTTTTCCCTGCTGCTTTTCAACAAATATTAAATACCTATCTATGTTTAAAAGCTTCTTTTCTGATAATCTATGAAGAAAAATTGGTAAATGGGGGGAAAAAAAAAAATCAACTTCAAACAGTAGAAGGAAAGTGACTAGAGGGATTAAATAGAGCAATTCTTCAGAGAATCAAATATGGATTTAATAATTCAATAATTCAGATACAAATACTATTTATTTGTAATTTTAGGGTTATAAATTATGCAAACATAATAAGATTTCTCTAAATATATAAAGTAAATATTGTAATTTAGTTTTATCTTCACAAGTAATCATGGTCAATACAATGGCATTGTCTGTGCCATTAGTGGAAGTATTTAACAGAATTTGTTCCTTTGTAAAATTACAGTAAACCAAATATGTTTTCAAAGTTAGTCAAAGAAGGTTCCTGCATGCTAAACATTAATATATTACATGTAAATGACTAATTACATACACTGAAGATTTTAACTTTCATTAGATATTTATGATTTATGCAGAACATTAGATGCCGTTGATAGAAAATTAAATTAAAAGGCAACAGGACTCAGTAATGTGCTTACTCAATGCACTGGTAACATGAGGCTTTCACTAGCTGCAAATACTTAGAAGAGCTTATCAACTTAAGAAGTTCTGTTATTTGTACCAAGTTCATTACCAAGTTCCTATCCAAAAGCCTGGTTCCTATGAGCACTCTTATAGCTTATCTGGTAAGTTTTACATGATGTTGCTCAATAACACACACAAAGTGCTAAAATACATCTTAAGGGTCCTCTAAACTAGGCATAACACAGAACATGAAGCTCAGGGCCAAAGGAAAAAAAAAAAAAGTATCTCTGACTTCCAACTTCTCGTGCAAGAATCCACAGCAACCCAGAATCCCTAAAAACTGTGCCCACAGGTTTGAGGGGTTTTTTTGTTGTTGTTTTTGGTTTTTTGTTTGTTTGTTTTGGACTTTTTTGGGCATTTTCCACTAGCTTGAGACCTACGGAGGGAGCTGGGGGACAGATCCCAGGGGAAATGTTCTCCCACTGGTGCAGTTTGTTCACATCCTCCAAATACTGTTACAGTACTGAAAAGGGACAAGGGCAGAGAAATAATTTGCTCCATCCTGAAATGCACTCAAGTGCCAAATAACTTCCTTTCAAAACCAGTGTGATATGAATGCGTTATAGCTACCACAATTGCTGCTAACTGCCAGTTATGGATCTTTTCCCAGCTTTATAGTTCGAGCTTCTGCCTGCTGCTACACCAGTGTACAAATCTGAAACAAATCAGCAGAGGAGCTATTTCCTCCTATCTGTTGCATCTCATAAGAGATTGGCTATATCTGTAACACAGTGAAATGCACCAGGAGGGCTGCCTAGCTAATGAACCAATCCAGCCAACGTCTGGCATGAAACAGGGCACAAACGGCTGAAAGAAGTACCCGTCATCTCCTGGCAAGGTACCATACTATAAAGCTATCTATCATGCTGTCAAAGGTATCAAATCAGCACTGCTGTGGAGGGATCCCTGCCACCGTGACAGAGACATTTTCCTACCATGTAGTGCCACCTAACTATTAGACACCTAGCTTAGCTTTAGGTCCAACCCATCATTACTTTTGTCCCTTGCAACCTTTCTCCTTGCATTTCAGACCTGAAAAATGGGAAACAATTTACACTTGTTAATTAATCACACAAATCAGATACCAATCCGTTAATGGAAAATTAACTGGCAACATGAAATAATCTTTGCAATCCATCATCTAAGCACAAGCCATGGACATTCCTGTTCTTGCTTTCTTGCAGGTTGCTGAAATAGAGTAGAACTGAGATAACTTTTCCAGCTGATAAATCTAGTCTGTTCTGATGCTGACATATTTCATATCTTCTTGATATTACAAGAAACCATGAAAATAATTTTGGTTAGGAGAATTTTCTGGACAGGGATGTTATGACAGTTTTATCTTTTTTAATTTTGAGTTGTACAAAGAAAATCCATGCATTTTTGCCAAACCAAATTGCTAGCGATGCATAGAAGCTAATCATAGTAGTGTATAAAGGTCATGTCTGATGCAGATAACAAACTTTAAAGAGATTTGGACAAGACCTTCTTGTTATGATGGATGCTACATAAGCCATTATATCAACATACCAACGTAACAGCAACCTATGTGTGAGAGGGAGAGGAGCAGTCTGAAGATAACAAAAGATGACGATGTAAAGGCTGGTGGGCCTAAAGTAAAGAGGACACCTACTGGAAATCCCTTTTCACGTAGCCACAACTCAAGACTTACTTTTGGATTATGTAATCATTTATTTGTCCTGCTTGAGAGACCCTTTGCTCCTGGCCTTGGTCCTACGTCGAAGAAAAAAAAATCTCAGTATGTACAAATGTTCCAGTCACGACTCCATCTGACAAAGCCAGTGATCTTTGGTATGTTTTCCCTCACCTTTCCCATGTAATATGTGACTTTGGTCACACTTCATTTATTACAAGTTGTTTATGAGCATTATGTGCAAACACTGATTTTATTGTTCCCAGTTTTAAAAAATAACTTCCAAAGCCAAGAGCTTTTATAAGGCTCCCCAGGACTTCAGTCCTGCTTCTTTGTTTTTCTTGATGGTATTCTCCTTGGCGGGAAAGTTTTCTTTTCCTCTCAAATCCACCAACAGATATCCCAGTATTTACATTCAGAATCAAGTCCAAGAAACTCCTCAGCATAAAAGGAAGAGTTTTGCACTTGCCTTATAGGTCTTTGTCCTCAAGTTCAACGCAATAATTTAGACCACTTACTGCACAATGCTATCAGACCTGTCAGTCACCTGAGTATACTCATTGCCTCTGTACCGGATCATGAGGTTGCCTACTTACCTCCGTCTCACAGCACACGATCAAAACATTCTGGATGACATGTAGGTCATGTTTAATCTCCTGTGCAACCAGGGGATGGGTAGGGATGCATTGAAACTCTGTGTTGAGTTGAAATCTGTAAGGACAAAGGGGTCTGGCAGTTCTTCAAACAGGTGCAGGATGTCTGTGCTGCTCCCAAATGCTGTGGCTCCCCTGCTTCCTTCAAAGCATGCGTGGGAGCTTAACCAAGAAACACAGGCCACTCAAACACCATATGCCATAACTGGAGAGATGAGGTCTCCTTTTAAGCCTAATGAGTTACTCTTTGGAGGTATCTGACTTCTCCCTTGACTTAAGTTCCCAGCTAATAATTACTCCATCAAGCCAGATTCTTATTATTAAGGGATCAAAAAAACACAAATTAGTCACTTTGAGTAGAAATTCAGAATACAGACCTGTAATCTCAGCAGGCACTTCTTCTGTTACTGTCCATCTTCATTACTTCTACCATTTTACCAAGATGAGGGGTAGCTATCGTATTTATTAGCTTTTTAAAAGTTTCAAATTGCACATGTAATAAAGATACGTTTGTTGGCAGCTACTGTCACGCTCTGGTAGACTAATAAAGTCACAAATATGACCCAAATTGCCTTCCCTAACAGAAAAAACACAAAACTTACGCACATTTTTAAATGCATTTAAATACAAAGACCATAATTAAGGGCAAGTGTTCATAAGATCAGGGTTTAAATGTGAATGCTTGGTGTTGATACTGATATATTTAAGCATACATTTAGAATTATAACTGTCTTTCGCTACTTTAAATCCATTAGAATTATTTGACCTTTTAAAATGAGAGTTAATCTGGTTGCCCTGGCATATACTGCAGATGATCATTTAAGGCACAGCTAGTGTTAAGTGCTGTGTTAACAGTTCAGTAGTTTTGATATTGATAGTGTGGCTCTCATCCTTCCAAAATAGCAAATTAGATGAGATTAGCACTTTAAAATGAGATTCAGATTACTGTGTATTTAATTAATTGAATTGCATTACAATTTCTTGTTAAACCTTTGAACATTTCATGCTAAATGAATATTCATCGGACAAATTTGTATCACCTCTGAGACAACAGTATGTGCTGCACGTTGGGGGATGGAGGGAAGCACTGGCTGCACAGGAGAGGTCACAGGTCTTCTGCACTACGCTTCTGGGGGCAGCGGGGAGGGTCTTGCACAGCGATGCAGCCGGCACACCGTCCTACGCAGCCCTGCAACCAGGCAGACAGAAAGGCTGTTGTCTCTTAGATGTAGCTTCTTTGAGAACCCTCAGGCTCCCACTGGGGCAACCAACGCAGCCCATCTCCTCGTATCCTGCAGTGTATACAGCTATATAAAAGTGGCTTAATCTCAACGGGGGGGGGGGGGGGGGGGGGGGGGGAATCTTACTAAAGATCAGTATGGGAAAAATTTATTAGAAAATTTATTAGAATAGACTTTGAAATTCCCTGACAATCCTGGGTATTTTAGCTAAATGTCCTTCCCTGCCTCGCTCCCTCACACACAATACTTTTCCTGCTCACTAGCAAACCAAATAAATCATCAGAACGTGTTAACATAAAATAGGAAACAGAAAACTTTACTTCCCAGGGGATATCTTTTCTTCCCCAGACTCTTTCCCTTCTCTATCTTGTGCCTCACTAAGAATCTAGTTTTTGTTGCCTAGTGCTGCAAGCTCAACAGTGAAATTAAATCATCTCATATCAGCTTAGTGCTTACAGCATTCTCAGGAGCAGAAGCAGCATACCTGAGCAGAGGAGACCTAAAATTTCACTTTCCAGGGATGTGATCTAACTTTTAAGTTGTTTCAAAAAAAGGTAACAATTTGAATGCTGGCTCTGTGCACATTCTGAACTAAATTCCGATTCCCACATCTTGACTATGTTTTCTTGGTGAAATGCCTGCTCTGTCAGTCCCTGAGGGTCAAATCTCTCTGAAGACTTTAACAGTTCAGGAGCCACATGTCTGAACTGTAATGGAGTTTAGCTGTCATCTGAGCGTATAGCCAGTCAAACTCTAAACTATGCAGAGATACTTATTCACAGTCGCATAGAGAAATATGCAATCTAAAATAGAAACAGTCCTAAGTATTAGGTGTTTCCCAGGTAAGTGATAAAGGAAAGTAGGTGGCCTGAATAGCTTTCTTGGTCTAACGTTGCAACTAAATTTGTATTAAAGTTAGGCCACCTGCATATTTCTCAGTTTAACTTAGATGAAACCACGAGCTCTACCCTATCCTATCACATTTATCTGTTTTGTACATAACAATACTAGATTAGCACATAGAAGGAAACAGAAATTTTTGCCTTATCACTCACAAGTAGAAGAAAACGTCTTCTGAATTTCCAGAGGTGTTCATACACATGCAAATATACTTTCAGACTTGAAAACACAGACTTTCCCACAACTTACCATACCTTTGCTTTTTTTTTTTTCCTTTACATTATATCATCTTGACACTATTTTAAATCCTTTCTTTATAAAGCTCTATTTCATAGGTCTTGTTATTTCTTTACTTCTATGTACTAATAGTTTAATAAATGCTTTCGCTGAGATGAAATGTGTTTCTTTACATGCTAACAAGATAAGCAGCATATTTCTGAAAGCAAATAGTCTTTACACTGCTTTCACTAAGACGACAACATGTCATTGTGTCTTTCTGAACAAACAGCCCAGCTGACACTTTGCTTTAAAGATTTTGGTACTCCTGTTAAGCCACATAGAAACAGACCTTGGTCTGTTAGAACTGTCAGAAACTTAATGCTTCTTCATTACAGGTCTTGCTCTCTCAAATGTTCTCATTTTTTTAATTTTATTTTTTCCACTGGGGGAAAGTAAGCAGTTGAATGTGCATAGCAGAGTCAATTTCCAATTAGTAATTCATAACGTATCCTATATTATAACCTTGACATCTATCCTTCACCTTCCTAAGCTTGATTCCAGCCTTTACTAGTGCCAGTAAATGCCTCACCTAGGATTTCCTAGAGGCACCAATGGTTGCATTTCATATCGCGTTCATTGCAATCGATATGTTTCCCCCTCTTTCAAGCCCTGAATACCGGATGGGATGCACAAGTGCCTTAGTTGTATATCCTGGCAGATGATTTAACTAGTCAGCTTCTGCAAAACTACATTACCAGCTTTGCAGTCAGTCATATAATGCAGTCAGTGCTGTATACCCAGTAACAAATACTCAGCCTACAAGCTGCCACTTCTTTTATAGCACATCTGCAATCAAAAGTCTACAGTCCTGAGCTTAGATATCTTATTTACTTTCCATCTACCATTTACTGTATCAGGACTTAGAATGATCCTACTGAAGCAAATGCTCATCTGCTTTTGGGTATCAGTAGTAGACAGGCAAAGTATAATCCTTAGAAACTTAAGTTTGATTTTATGTAGATACAAAGAACTTTCCTTGCATAGGATGATTCACAGAAGAATTGCTGCTTAAGAACCTGAGCATCCTGCCTACATGTTTGCTGCAAGGCACAGTTAGGCCTCTCAGATTTTGCTGATGTACATACCATGGTGCATTATATTCTTGGCTGAGCTGAGGCATACATCAAGCGCATAATCACATTCCTGTGACTGAACAAGTTACCAAGCGTCTTTTAATCCACTAAATACACACAGGCATTTACTCCAAGCTTGCAGTAAATATGAGAAAACTTGGCTATGTTACTAGACTTGTCATCAGATAAGACTATACATCCATGATCAATATCACTTCCTCCATTCAAAAGATGTACCAAAGAGCACCTACTTGGCATTCCTGGAACTGCAAAGGAGAGATGCGAGGCAGAAACCCACTGCCAACATAGTTAAGGTTTCAGGTGAAGACCATGAGCAAAAGGGCGGCATCCAGAATGAAGGCAGGTGAGACAAACTCTCCCAAGGCTGTTTATTTGTGAGGGTTTCACCTGTTATATCCTAATAGATGGATGCCATGATCCTCCCATGCGACAGCTAATCTCAGTTTGGGGGTCATTCATAAAACTATATTCTCTTTCCTAAATAGAGACAGGAGGAAAAAGAGGCTTAATACAGCTTTTCGTAAACAAGTTAGTTGCAAAATTGGATTGCTTTGAAAATACAGACAAGGGTGATTTGCATCTAGATAAGAATGCAATAGATCTACCTATGGAGAGGAAGGCCATATTACCGGTATGTCTAAGATCATTCTTTAACACCCAGAGCTCTCCAGTCAAGTGTTTTCACAAAGAACAATGCATGGTTAGACGTGTTTGGATGCCTAACTAAATAACTGAAGAGAAATCTTTTGAATACTCCAGGATGAATGTTGTCGTTATAAAGGCTGAAACCACAAATGAATCGTGATGAAGCTTTTTAGAAATGCTGTGTTATACCTAGCACTGTTTCAGCAGTTGCCCAGCTGTGAATTGTTCTGATGTCTCTCAGTGTGGGCTGCCATTTTAATGCGACTTCCTCAGCAGGAAGCCCAGCCTGTGACCCACGCTTTGTGTCAGAGGAAGTGCTACAGTAATCACCAGATGAATAAACGAGGGAATCAGCAGATGGATGATGGAGTATTTCACTGGTGGTGTTTTAAGATAAACTCTGTTCTTCACTAAATTTCCTACACTTAGTTTCTTTATTGTGTTTTCATATCATAGCTTCTCAAGAACATAAGTTGCAAAAGTAACTAAGAACCATTTTATTACTTTCCCAGATATTCCCTGCATACCTTCCCTGTTTCTGCCTAATTTTTGCTTGATAGTTTCAGAACTTCATAGTTATCCAAATACTGTATTGCTTTAAGCCAAATACGATCTCACAGACACAGAAATACAGACCTGTCTGACCTGCCTTCTCCATCAGCATCTAGCAACATAATAAGTAGCTGAGATGAGGAGACACATCACACAATCATGGTATGTGACACAGTAATAGGTCCACAACAGGACTAGGTGCCTAAGGATTTTTCTTAGTGCCTATATCCAATGTGGGCAAGTCAATGTCATTCATAGAATCACAGAAAGGCTAGAGTTAGAAAGGACCTTGAAGATCGTTAGTTCCAACCCCTCTTTCTTCTTAAATCACTTAAGCCTGGGGTTAGATGATCATTAAGATCAGATCTTTGAATTATGACATGACCAGGCAGTAGAAATGACAAAGCTGTGCAATTTGGTGCATCAGAGGGAAGGCACACCCACATCGCACAGTATACTAAAGATGTCATTCACGAGTTATGCACTGAGTTCATTCCTTACAAAGGCAGGAAACTAATATGAAAGTAACTTTAAACTTTAAGAAGGGGACAGCTTGATACCAACATCTTCTCTTCTCCTTGGCACTTATACAAAACAAAATAAGAACTGCACTGTGCCATACCAAAAGGTTCATCAAGCCCTATATGCTGCCCAGCAGTGCCTACAGAAAGTTATAGGAAAAGGACAAGCCCAATACAGCCTGTTCAGGCTCCTCACCATAGCACCTATGGGCAGCAGGTGCCGTAGGCATCACAGTAGGCTTTGCTTTCATGGAACCTCCCAGAAAGCCCCTGTACCAGACTGCTGCTTGTCCGCTGCGGGATGCTGAGGACACATGAGCCAACGAGACTGCAGACAACAAGAAGGAGGTAACAAAATCCTGCTTAACATTACCAGCACTGCAGATGATGTCTTCTCCCTTAAACGTATTCCCTCTCGAACATGACTGAGCAGTATTTTCAGTAAAACATGACATTACAGGCTTGCTGTGGCCAGCTCACTCCATCCTTTTCAACATTGCATACATCTGCATACTGTATTTTTTTTATCTCCTCTAGATCATCTTACAGCTTCCAGGCTTGTTTCAGAATATCTTCATCACGATTTTGGTTGTTGTCTATAGGTATCATTGGGGTGTAGCTTCTTACTGAGATTCATTACCTCAGAAAACAAAAGCAGCCTTTTGTCTCTCCATGCTCTCCTAAATTCAGTACTGCAGCAAAGACTTTGAAATTCCCGGCCTGGCAGATGAAGGACTAGACCCAAGGATCGCTGAGGGATTCAGGGGAAAGGTGAAAGAAGACACTGACAGGCAAACTACTGACCTTTTTGATACTTTGTTAGCAGCTCTCAAACTTTATGATGTGATGATGGTCCTTTTCACCTCAGGTCAGCAAAGAGACCCTAGTCAGCATGTCCTGTGGGCACCCGTATTGCAATCTGATCCAATTCCTCATAGCAGGACCAAAATAGCAAACTGAACTGAATCACTCACTGTTATATAAAAGTAATTCCACAATTATCCCTGGATTCTTTTATATGTTTTTCTCGAAAACTTCACTTTGGCTATATGGAGTTCACTAAAAATCCACACTAAAATATATGGGGACAGAGGTGTCATAGTAAATCCCACCATCTCAAATGACAGCCATGCTACCTCCCTGTATGAACACTTTCCCCTGCAACCTGAGCTGCTTACCCCAGTGTGACCTTGAAGCATATGATCTTGCAGGCAATCGTGGCTCTGGTTTCAAGGTGGTCTCTGACCATAGTTTTGGGTTTAGCTGAACATCACCATCAGACTGTGCACTGAGCAACGCTGTCATTTTGGTATATATAGACATACACCAGCTTCACAGGAAGACTACAGTTGTGGAGCATAGAGAACAAGAGACAAAGGGGCAAGGTGGACTAGCAAAAGAAATTTCAAAAATAAATCCCATCTCAAGGGAAGTCTCGTTAGAGAGACAGTTCAACACCTAATACTTTCATTGGCAAGAAGTCAGTTTTATTACTCTCCCAAGTAGTTTTTTAAAAAGGTTTTATGTGTTGGTCATTTTTCATATAAGCAAAGAAATTTACATCATACAGAAGCAGGGCTTCTAACCTCATACTGTTACTCTAGAACCAGACATTCTCCAGTTGTTGCATTATACCAAGTGAGCCCTTGAAAAACTAAGTTTTCAAAGAAATGGAGGCAGACAGAAGAATACTATTGAGAGCGAGAAGTAATTAAAGTTCTCTGGCAATGCTGCAGGGTCATGGAGAAAATTTAAGCAGGCTTTTGAATCTATGAATGACCAGCTGGACACAAACAGTCACAAAAGGTAACTATTTCTTTAATATAGCAATAGCTGAAATTCTCCATTTTCTTGTTAGTATGATACTAAAAGAGAATGAAAGAACTGACTCTGAGAGTGTGTAGGAAAAATACCGTACTCCTAAGAAAAGTGAAAGTTTTGAAGGACATCATTGTTATCATATGCACCTCTCAAAGAACAGAATTTCTTTCATTTCTCTAAATTTGAGGAATGTTTGACTGACAGTCACTTAACAAGTCAGCTGTGTAATTATGGCATACTGACTGATTCCATTAGGAAAGATCAAATAGTGATTGGAATCAAAGATATAAAGCTACTGGAATGACAGCTACAAGATAGAAACCTAAATCAGAAAAAGAGTAAGGACATGTCAAAAAGATGCTAGAATAAAACTGAGATGCAGTTACACTGGATAAACAGATTATCACAAGGGGAAATTGGAAAATGGAAAGACAAAATAAAGTGAGAAACATCACAGAATAGCAAGAAGCTGTGATAGACAGAAACTGCATTAGCTGTAGAAACATGCACAGACCCAAACATCCAGCATCTGTATTTAGACAGCATAAACTTAAAAGTTTTACAATATTTTGCAATTTAACAAGAATATCAGTGCTCCATATTTAGAAAAAATGTGTGCAAAAAATCTGAAAAGAACTTCTAGAGAGAGCCTAAATCTTCATGAGGGCTGACATCTTGCCTTACACACTGAGGGAACACTTCTGAACTATAGATTGGATATTAATACCGAAGTGAATATTGGATGGGAAACATAGCTGTGGCGTTTTGAGCGAGAAAACAAGACCACTAAAATCCCATCAAAAATGCTTTTGGGGGTAAAATTCCTGAAGAATAACACAGTCTTGAACTGAAAATCAAAGCTGGTTACCTTTGTTGTAATTGCTAAGCCCATAAATATTCTAAGCATTTACCAGCAGGTTAAATTCAAAAGTCAAAGAGAGATCCTGAAGCTGTGATACACAGTAAGAAGTTTGGTCTATATTTACAGACACTGGCTAAAACAGTTTGATGTTATATTATTATTCACATTTCTTTGAGAGCGGAATCTTGGAGGACCAAGCATGAAAATCTTAGTGCACATCTGCAATATCACTAAGGCGCATAATGTAATATGTCATAAGTGTAGATTAAATCTGTACTTACAGGACATGAAACTCCAGAAGTTTTTGTCTCATCACTGTTCAGAGTTTAATGAACAAAAAAACCAGGGTCTCCTGTAAACTGTTTAAACTTCTTTTTCACCAGAGTCTGTATTTCAGCATTTAACATAACACGTATCTGTGATTGAACAGTTTGATGAACAAAGAAATTAAGGTTGTTAAAAGATAATTCAAAAGGTTACAGAGGTTGGAAGGGTTTAGCTCTCTAAACCTAAGGCCATCACCTTTACACCACAGTACATCACCATTGAAATTGTGTTTAGCAGGGGAAAGCAGATTCTCAATTTAGCAGAACTGCAGCAGACAGTAGAACAAATTGTAATGTGCGGCAAGAAGAACTGATAAAGACACAAAAAATGCATGGTATAACAGGGACTCAAAAGTATGAAATCCGTTATAAAGTGGAGCTACAGTTCATTTCTACAAAGGTATTTCACGAACTTTAAAAGACTACAACTATCAGAAAGGTTATTCCTCATTTCTGTGAGGTACAGAATCCCAAAGCTGAGGTTTTGAGGAAAACAAAAGGTAGATGACCACCAGTTCTTAGCAACAGGCAGATAGACAGGTAGAATTTGCAGAGACAGCTCCCCCCCAAACGTAATTATTCCACAGAGACCCCAAAGAA
The DNA here is from genome assembly GCF_964199755.1 of Larus michahellis. Lineage (NCBI taxonomy): Eukaryota > Metazoa > Chordata > Aves > Charadriiformes > Laridae > Larus > Larus michahellis. The sequence goes on along the minus strand of NC_133900.1, from coordinate 41,971,678 downwards.
ACAGTAGCAAAGATGGCAAAGGAGCAGAAACAGGAACATTTCATAAGATTTCATCTGGAATTCAGGAAAGATTTGTTGAACATTGCTAAAAAGGTTAATGGAGCTGTAGTAGTTTTTGACAGAAGGAACATATACTGTTATGTTTAATAACTGAACCAGATCATCAGGAGGCAAGTCAGATACATAATTAACGTGACTATCTAGTTGTCACAGTTTGGGCCAGGTTGGCCAACGGCAAGATGACAGATGCTCTCCCCTACCTCCCACTCCAAGGAGAGGAAGGAGAGAGATGAAGAGATTTATGAGTTTAGAAAGAACTAAACTACTTTAATGAAATAGTAATAATAAAATAGAAATAATGAAATAGATACAACATATACATACAAAACCCTACCAGGTTCCCAGCAAGATGTCCCCAGCAGGCACTGGGGAAGTCCCAGACTGGACTCACTGATGGATGGGAACTGGATTCCAGGTCTTGATTCAGGAACCCACAGATCGGGATCAAAGGTAGACAGACAGGGTCCTCCTTGGACATCAGTCATTGAAGAAAGAGGCTGACCCTTTGATCCCTCAGCTTTTATAATGAGAGTGGGGCAGATGGGATGGAATACCTGATTGGTCAGTTTGGGTCACCTGACCTGTCCACGCCTCCCTACAGGTGCGACCCCTCCATGGGGTAAACAACCAAGTCAGCTGACCCTGGTTGCCACGGCAGCAAGTGTGAGCACCAGCGCCTCTGACCCAACAGAAAGTTACCCCTGCTTTACCCCAAACCAGGACACTAGTCAGTCCGTGCCCAGTTTTAAGAAATGCAGATTGCACAACTCACAACCGGAGAGACAAGCAATAGTATCTGTTCCCCTGCGGTTTAGTGGTATCTTCTTTGGGGCGCTTATGTCACGTTGTCCTTCTCCTTTAGTTAAGTTATTGCATAGTCTTACCAAACTACCTTATAGAACTGCTCGCTTTAGGTCAATAAGGTCTTGAGGTTTTGAGCTGATTATTTTCCTCTTTCTGCTCTTTAAGAAGCGAACTGGTGGTTCAGCTGTCCTTTCACTGCTGCCAACTACCAGAAGACTACATGACTCTGCTGCTGGCTCCAAGCAGGCAGTTTTGCTGCTGGATCAGATTTTCTTGCCCTGCCTGTTAAACAACAATGCTGCCTTGTGTTGCTGCCTAAGCTCACCTTATTCTCTCTGCTGACTCTTCCTGAGCCCTGCCAAACTCCCCTCAAATTTTGACTTCAGCTGTAAAAAAGTGTAAGTTTTCCAAAGAAATATTACATTAATAATAAATCATTAATTTGCATTAGTTTTTGCTGTGAGTTATGCAAATTATGCATACATGGACCCTCTGGAAATGTGCTCAAGCGTCCTACAGTGTCACAATATTTGCTTGACCTATGCTTAGATATGCATGAGGAATCTCTGTGAAATGTAAATTTATCCATAATTCATTTTGCAACATGGATGAATTGACACAGCACGAGAATATCTTGACTGTGACAACAAGTGTGCGAGATATTCCAACATTCACTTCCAAAAACCTTCATCTTGAATAATTTATTTCATGTGATACAGGTTCAGGAATTTGTAAACTTAAATGTCTAAGCAAAAATTTATGGATCACTCAGTACATGTTAATAATCATATGGAAATGCATACTTAGACAATACAGGAGTTTGACAGCTCGGCAGAACACGTCTACTTGTATGAAAACTGTGATATTTTTCATCGTAACTGTCAATTGGTATAGAAAGGACTATAGCTGAACTGAGAAAAGCAGTGACAAATTCATGTACAGCTTCATCTGTGTTCATTGTATTTGTGTTAGAAGCCATGATAAAGTTAGCAACTGCTGTAGATCTCTCCTGTCTGAAACATGGGCATAAAGTGTAAAACTTCAGATTACTGTGATGCTGCTGACTTCTAAAATTTGTATTTTTAATTGTGATCACTCTACCCCTGCATTAGCTGTGACAGGAAAGTTCAAAATCACAATTTGAGTACAGATCCCACAGACATCCTACTTGAAGATTAATGTCAATACAAGCAAGTTAGTCTGCTTTTTTTCCTCCCTCTCTCTTGGTTTGGCGTTACTCATTTCAATACCAAACATAGGTCTTTAAATTTAGGGTTTTATCCTTGAACCACAAATTCCAACGGCCATTTTTTTAAGAGAAAAGTAAAGTTTATCTTTCTTACACCACATTTTAAGGTTTTTTTATTTCCTTAATTTAGTTTACTTGCTTACTCTAAAACAGTGAGATATCTCAATACTTTTGTAACTCCAAAAATTGAGCACGAGCTCTTGTAAGTAGATTGAAACTCAGTAGTATTTATTTACTGAACAGTAGATAGATGTTGGTATGGACATCTACAGTGGGTAAAGATTCATAACCTGTGGTGACTATAAGGAAATGTCATGCATTGATGATACTTTTTCAAACATTCTGCTCTGGACATGTGTCTGCTATGCTTCAAAGTCTGGACTGTTGTGGGGATCACAGAATCACAGAATGGTTGAGGTTGGAAGGGACCTCTGCAGGTCATCTGGTTCAACCACCCCCTGCTCATGTAGGGCCATCTGGAGCCAGCTGCCCCGGGCCATGTCCAAATGGCTTTCAAGTATTTCCACATCCTCCTTGGGTAACCTGTGACAGTGCTCAGTCACCCTCACAGAAAAAAATGCTTCCTGCTGCTCAGACAGAGCCTCCTGCGTTTCAGTTTGTGCTCATTTTGTCTCTTGTCCTGGCACTGGGCACCACTGAAAAGAACCTGCTCCATCCCCTTTGCACCTTCAGGAATCTTTATACATTATTAAATTCCTACTTGAGCCTTCTCTTCTCTAGGTCAAACAGTCCCAACTCTCCTAACCTCTCCTTGAATGACAGATGCTCCAGTCCCTTAATCATCTTTATGGCCTTTTGCTGGACCCACTCCACTAGTTCTGTATCTCTCTCATGCTAGGGAGCTCAGAACTGGGCACAACACTCCAGGTGTGTGTCTCTCACTCTGACAGTGCTGAATACAGAGGAAGGCACACCTTCCTCGACCTGCTGGCAATACTTTTCCTAATGCAGCCCAGGAGACCATTAGCTTTCTCTGCCACAGGGGCACATTGCTGGCTTATGGTCAACTTGGTGTCCACCTGTAAAATTTTTCTTTAAAGCTGCTTTCAGGTAATTTTCTGTAAAGCTGCTTTCCAGCCAGGCAGCCTCCAGCATATATTGGTACATGGGGTTGTTCCTCCCCAGATGCAATACTTTGCACTTCCATTTGTTGAACTTCATGAGATTCCTGTCAGCCCATTTTTCCAGTCTGTTAAGGTCCCTCTGGATGGCAGCACAGCCCTCCAGCATATCAGCTACTTCTCCCAGTTTGGTGTCATCAGCAAACCGGCTGAAGGTACACTCTCCCCAGTCCTCCAGACCATTAATGAAGGTGTTGAGCAGGATTGGACCCACTGTTGACCCCTGGGATACACCGCTAACTACTGGCCTCCAAACAGACTTTGTACCCACGGATCACCACCCTCTCGGCTAGGCTGTTCATCCAGTTTTCAATCCACCTCACTGTCTGATCATCCAGCCCATACCTCAACAGCTTCTCTATGAGGATCTCATGGGTGACAGCACTGAAATCATTACTGAAGTCTACGAAACAATATCTACTGCTCTTCCCTCATCTACTAAGCCAGCCATTTCATCACAGAAGGTTATCAAGTCAGTCAGACCGTCAAACATGACTACCACTTGGTGGATCCACGCTGACTACTCCTGTTCACTGTCTTGACCTTCACGTGCCTAGAAATGGTTTACCAGGATTGGTTGTTCCACCACCTTCCCTGGGACTGAGGTGAAGCTGATCACCAAATGTTTCAGAACAGTGTAGTTTTTTCCTCCTGGTAGCAGAGAACAGCTCTTTTCGTGATTCTTCATTGCTGTTATTAGACAATGATCTCCTAATTCTAATTTTTCTGCTCATGTTAGTTCACACCAACAGCTTATTTATTTGTTACGTTTTAAAACACTCTTTGTCTCCCTCTGATTGCTAACCCATAACTCAAAGATGCACAAAGCCTTTTTATGTAGAGGATCTAGTTAAGAAATTTCAGCATGAATACCCTTGTTTGCACAAAAATGTGATCACTCATGCTCCAGTAACCTTATTCACATGCACAGAAGCTCTTCTACAAATATTTGTGTGAACAAAAAGAGTCTGTATTAATTTTATGGGAAAATTAAACAAATAAATGTGTGTCCATTGCTGAATCATAGAGAAATTAGAATTTGTAAAAAATACTCATGATCAAAATTACTCTTGTTGAGGTAGAAATCTGGTAGAAATCTCTAACTTAACCATTTTCAATAAGCTCTGGACTTGATTTCTGTGTATTAATTATCTCAATACCAGTAGAAATTGTTCTTTTATCTGAAAGAAGTTGGGCTAATTCTTGCCGTTTCTAAGGCCACAGAGATGTGTCTGTCCAAATTCACCTGCTAGATATTAAATCCCTTTATTCAGATCCTAGTTCTAGATCACTACATTTGTTAACTTATTAATTTGAGGAGATTCCATTGATGTGTTCACCCATTTTGCCATGCAGCTCCTGCACCATACAATATCTGGATATATATTTTGAACAAAGATTCAAAGATAAAAATCTATCTTACTTTACACAGATAGATAAATCTACAAAAAAAACCCACAAAACCAGACCAAAAAAAAACCAACTAAAAGCCATCATGCCTGCCAGAGCAAGTTAGGAAATATTTTTTAGGATTTAAAATTACTTTCGCTCTCCATGAAATGGAACTTTCAAAAGAGAAGTGAGGGAAAAGAGAGGGAGAAGAATTGGAAGAAAGACAGGGTTAGTAGGAGTGCAGCTGATTTGGGGAAGCTGGAAGTTTAAGTCAAGACAGTTCAGGGCTTTAACACATATTGAATTACTTATGAAATGTGGAAAATCTTGAGCAAAGATGAATTAGCAGATTTTACTCTGTGATGATCTGTAACCTAATAGAAGAAGTATTTACTTGAAACAAACATGAGAGATTTAAACATCTATTGTGAGTAAGGCATGACAATTCCAAGTGTGATTCTCTCACCTACCAAGTAAATACCATGAGCATCACTGCATTAAGCTGTAGGCTAGTCTGAGTCCTTACTCCTCTCCTCGTTTCAGGTCCACCCAAGCCTGATACATATATCACATGGAAGTGATTGAGCTTGTACACATAAACATTTCACTAAAACAACAAAAGGTTTTCCAAGAAAATTCTAATTTGTCTCTCCTGCATAGGTGCCTTATCTCTGCGTCGCTCCTTTTCTTTACAGATGCTATCAGCCTGGAGGAAGAGGAGATCTCTGCCACCCCTTTCCAGAAAACAGCTCATATTTCTTTCGTAAAAATCATCATCATAGAATCATAGAATTGTCTAAGTTGGGAGGGACCTTTAGATCATTGAGTCCAACCATTAACCTAACACTTCCAAAACTGCAACTAAACCATGTTCCTGAGCACCGTGTCTACCCATCTTTTAAATACTTCCAGGGATGATTGAAGGTGATGTTACTTAGGCCTCTGCAATTACCTGACAGTTATGACTGATCGTTAAGTCAACAATTCCTGTGATCCGAAAGTCAATCTCCTTGTCTTTCTTTGTAAATCCTTCTGTGATTTTGAAGGCTAGTAAGAAATGCAGTCTCTGTTGTACTTTTGAGGAACTTCCTCCATTCCCAGCGCAATGAAACTTACACAATTTGCTCTAGGCATCACCTTCAATCATCCCACATTCTATTCTTCTGATGAAGACTGACGTACAGCACAGGTCCGTGCATTACGCCAATCCCGCAGTCCTGGAGCAGAGCACTGGGAACTATTGACAAATTTACAGCAGCATTGGTGGAATAATACACAGTCCTTAGAGCCAGTTTGGCACCAGAGTGTGTCACACTCCATGCCAGGCCATGCACCCCACAGCCATTCTCAAAACACTGGCAGTTATGCTTGAATGCACATGCTGCATAGTTTCTGCGCAAAATTACTTAACTTTGCTTTGCTTTAGGTGAATGGGAGTCCCCGAGTTCACAGTGTTCCGGTCCTCATCAGTGTTGAGAAAGACCATTTTATTAGCAGAGTTCACAGGGACTTAGCTTGGGAACAGCTTCTAACTCTTGGTCTAATGGAGTAACATTGGTTAGTGGTTACAAAATTGATTGGCTTTATAAGGGAAATTAATTGGCCATGAAAGGAAAGAAAGGAAAACTGTACACTTTAGTTAACTATCAAATAAAATAGACTGAAAGTTCCTCCTACGGGCAGCAAAACGCTTTAATGAAGTTTTCAGTGCTAAAGGGTGGCAGATGATTCAGAAAACTACAAAAATTATATTAAATACTAACGGAAGTAAGACAGACTCTTTTAAGGCCTCTAGACCATTTTTCTCTTCCTTTTTTTTTTTTTTTTTCTCCCAGAACTCTAAGTGCCCTAACGTATTGGACAGTCCCTGTGACACGGTGTGTTACGTTGCATATTTCTTGAACTGCAGACAAAAATATTCTAATGGTATCTCAACAGTGGTCTGAACTATGCACCATGCAATGCTACTGCAATTTTAACTAATGCCTCTAAAGTCAGTAAGGTTAAGCTAGACTGATTAGTACAACACCACAAGAGCTGGTCCAAGGTTTTCAGAAGCAATGACAATAAAATATGTTGATTTTGTTTAAGTGACAAAAGGGAAAAAAAACCTAAATCTATGTTAAAGGTTATTTAATGCTTTTTTTGCTTCCTGTTTCATGCTGAAAAGAAGTCAGCTGCAGTGCCTTGCTAAAAGGGAATGGAAACCACTGTATTTAATGCTTGTCTACAGCTGTGGAACACTGCATTTAATGACTCAATGATTACTTTCTTCCAGTCTCTGTTCCTATAATAAAAGCTAAAACAGCATTTTTTTTAAAGGATCATTATTACCAGTTAGAGGGATGAGGGATTTCCATGCTCAACAAATAAGCCATGTGTTTAGGTGTTTAAACATTAATTAAAATGTTTGGTTCAGGTGAATAGTTGAACATCACATGTGAAAACACTATGAATAGGACCCCTCTGGCAGATAGATGGATCTAGAAAGTTCATCTGCCTGTTGCCTAACTGTCTGTGCTCACCAGTAAGTAACAGAGCTTAGATCAAGCTCTGTTGTTATGGGCACAACAAATCATTCTAATTAGCATATAATTCTAGGTGGTTGTGTTCATTTTATTATTATTTCTTAACTGCTACTGCATTGTTATACAGACAGCTTTTATATGCTTTCTTGCTATTTTCCTACATTACATATTTCCAAGATGAATATAAATGTGATAAAGACCGTTATTTTTCATGCTAACGAACAACTCAAACTATTGAGAAACCTCTGAATTATTGCCAAATTCATATCAAACTCAGTGTTGCTTAATTATATTTTATTGTACTATGAAAACTGTTTTAATGTTACAGAAAGTACCCGTTGTATAGTGCCTGGGAAGGGTTTAGAGTTTAATGGCGTTTTAGCAAACATAGGGCAATCTATCAGTACTATGGTTACTTACATCTGATTGTGTTAGCCCTTCTGTGTGTACAGAAGTTCTCTCACTCTGCTTGGCTTCTCAAATGTCCCACGAAAGGATATGAAGTGATAGCAACTTCTACATTCATGTCTGATGCTCTCAATGGCTGGAAAAAACAGCAATTCCACCTACGAATTTTGAATGACGAAGAGCACGTAGTGAGAATAGCTACTCCCTCACTGTAGCTCCCTTTGGAGAACAAATGCTCTGGACCTGTCCCTAGGTCGAACAGCATTACTACCTGTATCTAAATATTGCTAAGCCAGTCCACTTCACCTTTTCTCAGTTATTATACCTGGCTTCCTGAAGAAACCAAAAGCATTCCTTTATAGCACAATTGAAGTTTTGTCAGTGCTGGCACTAAAACTAAGGAAAGTTCTATATTGCTGAGTGGCTTCTTGCTTTTGAGAACAAGTTCCTGCATTTACTGTTGCTCTGGCTCGCCTCTCATCTGAGGAACCTGAAGGTGCAGAAGTCCATGGGACCAGATGAAATCCATCCACAGGTCTTGAGGGAGCTGGCAGATGAAGTCGCCAAGCCACTTTCCATTATATTTGAAAAGTCGTGGCAGTCTGGTGAAGTTCCGGCTGATTGGAAAAGGGGAAACGTAACCCCCAGTTTCAAAAAGGGAAAAAGGGATGACCCAGGGAACTACAGACTGGTCAGTATCACCTCTGTGCCTGGCAAGATCATGGAGCAGATCCTCCTGGAAACTCTGCTAAGGCACATGGAAAATAAGGAGGTGATTGGCGATAGCCAACATGGCTTCACCAAAGGCAAATCATGCCTGACAAATTTGGTGGCCTTCTATGATGTTGCCACAGCATTGGCAGATAAGGGGAGAGCAACTGACGTCATCTACGCTTATCCAAAGCGTTTGACAATGTCCCGCACGACATCCTGGTCTCTAAATTGGAAAAGCATGGATTTGATGGATGGACCACTCGGTGGATAAGGAACTGTCTAGATGACCACACTCAAAGGGTTGCAGTCAATGGCTCAATGTACACATGGAAACCGGTGACGAGGGGTCAGTACTGGGACCAGTGCTGTTTAACATCTTTGTTGGTGACATGGATAGTGGGATTGAGTGCACCCTCAGCAAATTTACTGACAACACCAAGCTGTGTGGAACAGTCGACACACTGGAGGGAAGGGATGCCATCCAGAGGGACCTTGACAGGCTTGAGAGGTGAGCCTGTGCGAACCTCAGGAAGTTCAACCAGGCCAAGTGCAAGGTCCTGCACCTGGGTCATGGCAATCCCAGGCACAAATACAGGTTGGGCAGAGAAAGGCTTAAGAGCAGCCCTGAGGAGAAGGACTTGGGAGTGTTGGTGGATGAGAAGCTCAACATGAGCAGGCAATGCACACTTGCAGCCCAGAAAGCCAACCGCATCCTGGGCTGCATCAAAAGAAGCGTGGCCAGTAGGTCGAGGCAGGCGATTCTGCCCCTCTACTCTGCTCTGGTGAGAACCCACCTGGAGTACCGTATCCAGCTCTGGAGTCCTCACCACAAGAAGGACACGGACCTGTTGGAACGTGTCCAGCAGAGGGCCACAAAGATGATCAGAGGGCTGGAGCATCTGTCCTATGAGGACAGGCTGAGCGAGTTGGGGTTGTTCAGCCTGGAGAAGGAAAGGCTCTGAGGATACCTTATAGTGGCCTTTCAGTACCTAAAAGGGGCCTACAGGAAGGATGGGGAGGGTCTCTATCAGGGAGTGTAATGATAGGACACTTGGTAACGACCTCAAACTGATAGAGGGTAGATTTAGATTGGATATCATGAAGAAATTCTCTACTGTGAGGGTGGCGAAGCACTGGAACAGGTTGCCCAGGGAAGCTGTGGATGCCCCATCCCTGGAAGTGTTCAAGGCCAAGCTGGATGGGGCTTTGAGCAACCTGGTCTAGTGGGAGGTGTCCCTACCCATGGCAGAGGGGTTGGAACTAGATGGTCTTTAAGGTCCCTTCCAACCCGAACCATTCTGTGATTCTGTGATAATGCACCAGTATATTGTATTATTTAAACAACAACATATTCCCTTCACGTGTCCAGAAGAGATGATAAAGTAAACTTACGATATACTAAGGTGGTTCCGCATAAATTTTCAGTATTTGTCATGAACACCAGACTCACGGACTTCAGTACAATTTATCTTTCCTGTTCTCTGAAGTCTGTCTTTTAACAATGAAGTAATTGGTTCGAAGTCTTGTTGCAATGAAAATCTGGAGGGGGAAAAAAGAAATCACAAAAAACCTCAAAGGTCATAAAATCTATAAAATCAGACCATTATGATGGTCACCTTTAGGTCACAGTTCTACACAGTGCTCAGGTGAACAACTAAATATAGAGGCTCGCTTTTCATTACTTTGTCAGGAGCACAAATACTGAACCTACCAGAAACTCTAATGGCAAGAGCTATGCTGCACCAGATACAGCAGCATACTTGGTATCAACATCTTATTTTACTGCAAAGTCAATACAGTGCCCACTATATTAAAATGTTGTCCCAGCCGTCTACTTTTGGGCAATCAGTATTCATGGTGAGGAGTGAAGTTTTACACAATATTTCAACTACTTAGTGTCAAGGAGTGCTTCTATTAGCATCAATGTCTAAGTTCGAATCTACTTCAAAGACAGCTGGAGCCACGATATGTTAACAAGAATAAAGGAACCTAAATATATATATTTGGGGGGGGGGGCACTTCGAGCTTCATTCCTTGTTTTCTGTCACTCTGGTAGCACTCAAGGCCACAAGACATGTAAAATGATGTTACATTAATGGAATTTTGTCTCCCCACCACCTGCATGGCATGAACAGATTTTTCCATTTTTTTTCCATTTTTTAATGAAATGTTAACATTTAAAATAATGAGTTAGAATAGAATAAAGTTTTTAATATAGTGGTACTGTATGTTACCAGTAGAGAACGTACTCAGTATGAAAAAATCAGGGTAGCTCTCTATTCCTCAGTGATAACCACTTTTGGGTTTTGGTGGGGTTTATTTGAACGTTTCCTCATTTGGGAGCAATCCAGATATCCACTTTGTTATATTCAGATATTATTTATTATGAAGTTGCTAAAAATACAGTAGAGAACAATGACAGCAGGGTCTACTACAATGACAAATAACATCCCATTTCTCATTAAAAAGACAGCGGCTGCTAATCAGTGTGTATAAATACTTCTTGGTGCCTGTGGCAAAATGACATTTTAAAGGCTATTCCCCTTTCTCCACTTGTAAGCGAGGTCTTTGCCACTCCATCTCAAATTACAGCAAAGGAAAACTCCCTAGACACTAGAATGTGAGTCTGTATGGCCTAAGAAAAGTGAAAGTGCTTTTTTTTAAAAAAAGAAAAAAAAAAGTTTTATTTGCTTTTGCTATCCCCCTTTCGATTATTCTCTGCCCAGGTCACACCTTCCTTGGTACAGAACGGGTTAATACACCTCTCTGGTTTTGATCAGGTATCTTGAAAGTCTGACATTCTGCTCATATTTGAGATGATGTGTACCCATTCCTGCCCTCAGCCCTTTCCTTCTCCAGACCTAACATGTTGCTGAATAAACAATACAGTTCCCTTCTGTTTAACCACAAAGAGTTATTTTGACGCTGTAATAAGGCAGGGAGAAGAGAACCACTGCAGAGTTACAAAGAACATCTAGGAATTTGCTAGGTGAAGCTAGCAGTTCACTTACTCTGGTGATGGGTTACTGCATATAACAGAGGCAGCAGTTCACGCAGAGGGGCACACAGAGGGGGCCAGAAACCCTGCTGAGGACAGCGTATGAGCTGCCCGGCAGTGGTGGAGACACGCTCCAGGGCACAGTCCCCAGCAGCCACCGGAGCATTTCCCACAGTACATCTGAGGTCTCGGCTCAAGTGCATACGCGTCTCTTCAAGTCTGGGACTGCAGGGACGCCTGGGCTCTCTCGCTGAGGCCGGGGTAGCAGGATGTGGGCTCCTTGCCTGCCGGAGGAGTGCACCGGTAGTGTGAACTCATCACAGAGGCGTGGTAAGATAACTCACACAACTGAAGTGCTGCAATGGATGGATTTCAATGTAGAACTGACAGGCCACGATGGCACGAAGGGAGAGTCATTCTTTATGAGGGAGGAGCTAGAATGCACAGAGCTCTGCCATCAGATGGATGATGAGCTAGCTGAGACCTTATGGGTCAGAATTAGAGGGCGGACCAAAGTAGGTGATATTGGTGGATGTGTGTCTGCTGCAGAACACCTGATCTAAAAAGCAGATGAAGTCTTCAGATAACTTCACTTTTGCAGGCCATGATCCTCACGGGGAACTTGAACAACCCCAGTATCTCCTGGAGAAACAACACAGAAGGACACCAGCAATCCAAGACACACCAGTGGTGTACCCCAAGGGTCAATACGGGGACAAATACCATTTAACGTCTTTACTAATGACGTGGGTGATGGGACAGAGTGCACCCTCAGCAAATTTAGACATGACACAAAAACTGGGAGAAGTGAATGATAAATCATATCACTGTGCTATTATTCCAAGGGACCTCAACAGGCTGGAAAAATGGTCTGAAAGGAATCTCATGAAGTACAGCAAAGAGAAAAACAAACTCCTGCACATGCATGGGAATAAATTTATGCACCAGTACAGGCTGCAAACTGGTTGAAAACAGCTTTTCCAAAAAGGACTTGGGGGTCCTGGTAGACAAGCTGAACATCAGCTGAGGCCCAAGTGCTCTTGTGGCACAAGAAGGCCAAGAACCTCCTGGACTGTATTTGGAAGAACATTGCAGGAAGGTTGAGGAAGATGATACTTCCCCTCTGCTCAGTCCTGGTGAGACACATCTGGAGGATTGTGTCTCACTTTGGTCTCTCCAGTACAAGATAGGGACATACTGCAGTGGGTCCAGCAAAGGGCCACAAAGATGATTAAGGGACTGGAGCATCTGTCATACAAGGAGAGGCTGAAAGTGCTGGGACTTTATCCTGAAAAAGAAATGGCTCAGGGGAGATATTTTCAGTGTTTATAAATATCTGATGGGGGAAGTAAAGAAGAGGGACCCAGACTTTTCTCCATGGGACCCAATGACTAGAGAAGACAGCACAAACTATAATACTGCTTAACAGTATAATAGGAAATATAGAACAGGAAATTCTGTTTAAACACAAGAAAAATCTTTTTTTTTTACTGTGAGGGTGACAGCACTGCACAGATTGCACAGAGAGCTTGTGGAGTTTCCTTCCTTGGCAATATTCAAAACCTGACGAGACACAACCCTAAGCATCCTGCTCTAGGTGACCCTGCTTTGAGTGGGAGTTTGGGCTAGATCTTCAGAGGCGCCTGTCGGCCTCAACTGTTCTGTGATTCTGTGATACAGTAGCAATGGTGATATATATAGGCTGCCACATCTGTGAATCTATAGGTATGAATAGAATATATCTGAAAATAAACATGGTGAGAAATTGTCACATGGATTGTAGCAGTAATCTGTTTAAATTATTCTTAGAGGCGGGGGGAAAAGGGAAAGGGAAGAGCAAGGCGAAGAAAGAGAAACAGTTACAGGTTGTCATTGAACCAGACGCAATCAGCAGTTTGAGTTTATCAGGTGTCATGACAGCAATAAAAATGAAAGGTTATAATAGGCTATATTTCCCTTGTATAAGCTCTGCTATGTAGAAGAGATGCTGACTGCCAAAAAAAGATGCTGATTTCTCCCTTTGTCCTTCAGCATGCCTCTATTTTATGAATTTTCAGTTGTTGTGTCACCAGTCCCAAGGCTTCTCTTATGCTCCTTATTACTATGCATAGTTCAAGGAAGATGCCAAAAAAATCTCAGGGTTTTTTGTGAGGGAATATATATGTGTATGTATATCTATCTGCGTGTGTGCACACGGGCATGTATATATATATGACAAGTGTCATCATAAATCTTATTAGTCAGTAGCTAGCTAAATTTCTACAAGATACAGACATATATTTTCATATACAAAAATAAAAAAAAATCTATAGATAAAGATAATATATATTTATATAACATCTAACAGACTTCTGGATGTTTTCACCATCAGACTAAGCATCTGATTCTTTTCTGAATCTTTTTACGAACTCTCCTGACTGTAGAAATACTTAATGACAGAAAGTTCCACAGGATAATTGCAATGTGTACAAAGTAGAGTTTTCCCTAATTTTAAATATATCCCTTTTGTCTTACTGAACTATAGCCTGGTACTGTAAAACAAAAGGTACATGAAAACAGCCTTTTCCTTCTCCTTATCCTTTTGCAACCTCTACCGTGTAGTCATTACTGAAGCTTCTCCCTGTCTCTTTTTCCATATAGTTAACTTTTTAATATCTCTGTCATATTCTTATGGTATTTCATCATACAGCACTCATCATCATACTTAATCTTTTTAGAGACAGAAAAATCAGAACTGAACGTGGTATTCAAAACAACTGGGTAGCATTATATGTTGGCATTGTACCCCTTTTCTCAGGAACACTAGCAGGATATGAGTTTGGGATCACTGTTACGCATTGTGTCAATATTTAACGAGCTGCCCAGGTGGTTTTTATGCATAGATCCAGTGTTAAAGCTAGGAATTTCTATGATCTGGGATCAGCAACTGTAAGCCTGCCAGTGGCCTTAGAGTCACATCACATGCAACCAGCTCGCTGTGTACAGGCACTGCTAATTTACTTTGGAAAGTGGAAACCTCAGCAGAGTGACACTTGTCCTCCCTTTGTCCTTTGTATCTCTAATCTGTGAATTTGCAGTTGTCACGCTAGCAACGCCAAAGCTCCCCTTAAACTCTTTACCTTGTTCAGACTTGGAGAAACTCACATAAAGATGTCCACGGCTTTCCTCCAGGTTCCTGAGCCTCCATTTTGTTTCTTGCACATCCTAGGAGCACTCTGCTTGAATAGAGAAGCGCACACATATTTATGCTTAGAGGGTGCGTATGAGCACTCATAAGTTGGCTGAAATTGCACATCTTGGATCTGCATATGTGTTGCCTACCTTATCATTAATGGACAAAGCTACAGCATTGATCAACACACAAGGAAATTAATGCTTTCACATTTCCAACAATCTAGGAAATCATCACATAATAATATATTCTCTCAGCAATAAGTGGATGTTTGATGGAAAGCTATGAACAGAGACAGAAAATGTTGCAGGAATAGGAAACTAATTAAGTAAGGTCCATATGGATTACACCGTGAGCACAGTGGGATGCAGAGCAGAGGGACTGAGCGCCATATGGAGTGTAGATGGGGAGCCCATCTGGGTGTTTTCTCTACAAAGGAGACCCACAATGTTATTATACCCATTCTGATCTTCAAATTACAAACATCTTAAAAATGTTTGAATAATTTTTATTTTTACTCTGATTCATTTACGGGTACATGCGATACATGTCAGTTGGAAGTATGTGGTTTTCAGTTACAAAGAATAAATCTCTGTTACCGAGATTCACTAATGTAGGGTCAGATTTGAAAGTTCCCTGGCAATCAGTAGCAAGAGACAGCAAAAAGCTGTACTGCCATGGGAATGGAACAGGAAGAAAATGATATAAGGGCACAGTTATGCCCCTGGTTCTTTTTAAACTCCAGGGTGGGGGTGGGGGATTGCGGGGGGGGGTGGGGAATTAATCTGCAATTTTCCTCAACTTGTTACCATTTTTTACTCTATTACTTTTCTAGTTCCAGTATTTCAGCTTGGTTTGTTGGAATTAATTCTCCATTCAGATGTGTAGTAAGGGGGAGAAGAAGATTTGATGACTCGATCATCAAATTCCCTGCAATGTCTCTCTTAGGTTGCCTGCCCAGAGGAATAATGAATCTCCTTACACCTGTTTACACAGGAGAAGCCACATTCTTTATCAGGGACTGTAGTGATAGGATGTGGGGCAACCATTGTAGACTGAAAGAGGGTAGATTTAGATTAGATATTAGGAAGAAATTCTTTACTGTGAGGGTGGTGAGACACTGGAACAGGTTGCCCAGGGAAGCTGTGGATGCCCCATCCCTGGAAGTGTTCAAGGCCAGGCTGGATGGGGCTTTGAGAAACCTGGTCTAGGGTCTGGGGGTCGGAACTAGATGATCTTCCAGGTCCCTTCCAACCCAAACCATTCTATCATTCTATGATAACCTTAAATAAAGAAGAGGAATCCTGTGTCTCCAAAATCTGGAACGTACTTTTTGTACATAGAGGACATTTGTTGTGAGCCCATGTCATTTTGCACTGCAGCAGAATCACGTAGTCAATTACATGTCTCAGTTGAACTTTTAAAATCAGCATATCACACTCTCAAGCACTTACCTGCTTGTGCAGAGTCTTCTTTTCTTATTTGTTGCTTTTCTTATTGTGGAGCTGGATGTTTTTTCAATTATAAATAGGTGTATTGCCTTTAGACAGTTCATTAATATAGGGTCTGAAAAACATACATTTTCTCTTTCAGCCCAGAATGTATACAGCCTGTTTTAGAACATTCAGTGCTTTTAGCTTTATCTGTTTTTACATGCCCGATCCATCATCAAAAGGAACACAGACACTGAAACAACCTGGCAAGGATCATACTTATTTGCTTCTATGGCTAACCACAGAAACCTCTTCCCGTACCTGACTAGCTCACCTTCAAGGAATTAGTCAGTGATTGCTCAGAGACCCAAAGACATGACAAAAAGAGATAAAGTGGTATTTGTGGAGTTTTCACCACTAACGATACTTGTGTCTGATTGATAGATACAGTGTGCTGAATTAAACACGTTTATCTTCATTCAGAATATATTAGGACCTTTCTTCATTTTCCAGCATAAGTCTGGTTTCTCTGCTTATGGATCAAAATATATGCAAAACAATTCACTGCTTAAAAACAACATCACCAAATGAAACTCTATTATCCAGCTACAAACCTTAGTTTGAAATTCAGATGACCGGACCAGTTTTTGCCAGCTCAAGGGCAACAAGAACTTTTTGTCTTGCACTTGTCATTTCAATGTGCTTGATAAATTGGACTGGACAGTAATAAGAAACCAGAGCCTTTGGAATCTGGCACCATGATAACTTCAAATACGGTAGGAGAGGCAAGTACTGGGCACTTTTGCAGACATGTATCAGAAGGAAAAAATCTGTCTGGGTTCAACACGACACCAACTGCATCAGTGTTGCTTTGGATAAACACAACTGCAAGAACAGTGATATGACTGCAAGCTTGAGGCATTATAAGTTTTGCTTATACAAAAAAACAACACACTTACTTTCGGTTCCATAGAAGAAATAATGAGTTTCTAAATGGAAAATAAATTTGTATTGCATTAAGAATATGGAGACCATTCTTTAGTATATATTTTATGTACCAGAAAAGAGACATGAAGCAATTTAGGAGATGTATGTGGGAATGTGCATGTTATTTTTATTCTGTTACAAGAGTGACCGGAATACCACCGTAAATCATTTATAGATGTGTGAACCCATCGGAAACGTCTGTCATTCTCAAAACATGGAAAGAAAATTATTTTTAACATCTTTAAGTATTGTGACTGTTTTTGAGAACACTTGGTATTCATCTTTTTTAGGCTTTCAGCAGGTTTCATTGGGCCAGGATGTCTCTCTCATCTGTGTCTTTATCCTCAAGAAGTGATCTACCTAGGGTAAGTTTTTCCTTTACCAGTGTAGGTCTGATGTAGACCAGAGGCCTCCAGATTAGCCTGAATCCTTTGAAGTAACCAGAAATAAACTCTCACAGGATTTGCATCAAACACTAAGCATATCCTCCCTACTACTATTAATAAGCCCCAATGACACAGAACACATTTATATGGTACTGTATTTGTACTTCAAGTTAAAATCTGCATGTTTTATATTCTCCTATAATTTTCATTTCAACTACATTATTTAATAATTTCTCATATAAAATCTCTTCCAGAAGGTCTCTTCCAGTTTTATTAGTTTTCTTTACCATTTGAAATGTCAAGTGATTCCATCTTTTTCTAAAATTTATTGTCATATATAAAATTTTATTTATGAATTTCCAAGAAAAAGTAGCAAATGTAGTTACCATACATCAGTGTAGTATTCCCAACAGGGTAACAAATATTTTCTATGAAAACATCCCATTCTTTGTTCTGTATGCTATTTTTTCTGCTACTTCAATCCAGTATTTTATGCTTGCTATTGATTGTTCTATTTATTTCATATTCCCTGAGTCTGGCTGCCTGGTTGCTTTTTGATTTTGGAAACTACAAAATAAAAAGAAAGTTCACTCTTTAGCAAGTACAGCCAAACAAGAAATCAGCTGGAGCATTTTTATATCAACTCTATGATTATGGAAAGCCACGCCTACAAAGAAACTGGAGCACTGCCTTCAGAGCCAAAGCTAGAGGAGGAGAAGAAACACTCAAAACAGAAGGAACAGAAATTTTAAAATGTACAAGCTCTTTATCAGTGACTATGAACAAAGATTCCTATCATAATTTGGAAAGTAGAAATGACTCAACTAAACTAAAAGAAAGGCATTTTCGCTCTGGAAAAGAGTATATGCTCAGAAATAAACCATGATTTAATAATTAATTTCAAAATTAATAAGGATTGAATTTCTGGTGGACAAGCTCTGTAAGTATCGTTCCTCAGAATGACCTCTCTCAATGACAGACATTTTTTCTGTCACTTTAAATAGTTATAGTAAGGGGGTTTTATTCACCTGTACTAATTATAAAATATCTATTAAAATCTGAGTACCAGACTGTATGCAATACTTCACTCTTGATTTTACCAGTGTTGCAGACAGATGGATAATGGCTTCTCAGTCCTACTCACTGATAACATGTAAAAATGATATTAACCCTCTTAGCCACAGACCTGTATTGTGGTTTTCTTTCATTCACTTACCTTTATAGTTCCTAGAGTTTTCTTAGAGTTACAGCTTTTCTTATTCTAAACTCTTCAGCGATTCTTATTCTTAAATGTTTTGCTTCCTATTTGTGCCTATTACAACTCTTTTTTTTTTAATGGGTCGAAGTGGATCTAGAGTGAGGCAACTTCACAGGATCCAGCTCATCTTCAAAGTATTATTTTCAAAAATTATCACTGACATTTCCTTGGTATTCCAAGAGTTTTCTGAAAAGACTATTAGGATGATAAATATAACTTAATTAAGTTAGGAAGTCACAGAATCACAGAGTAGCAGGGTTTGGAAGGGACCTCTGGAGATCATCTAATGCAATCCTGTTGCTAAAGCAGGTTCACCTAAAGCAGGTTGCACAGGATCATGTCCAGGTGGATTTTGAGTATCTCCAGAGAAGGAAACTCCACAACCTCTCTGGGCAGCCTATTCCAGTGCTCTGTCACTTTTAAGGTAAAGGAGTTTTTCCTCATGTTCAGATGGAACTTCCTGTGTTCCAGTTTATGCCCGTTGCCCCTTTTTCTGTTGCTGGGCACCACTGAAAAGACCCTGATCCCATGCTCTTGACACCCGCCCTTTAGATATTTATAAGCATCAGTGAGATCCCCTCTCTGTCTCTTCTCCAGGCTAAACAGACCCAGGTCTCCCAGCCTTTCCTCATAAGAGAGATGCTCCAGTCTCCTGATCACCTTCGTAGCCCTCTGCTGGACTCTCTCCAGTAGTTCCTTGTCTTTCTTGAACTGGGAAGCCTAGAACTGGACACAGGACTCCAGATGTGGCCTCACCAGGGCAGAGTGGAGGGAGAGGACAACCTCCCTCGACCTGCTGGCCACGCTCTTTTAAATGCACTCTGGGATACCATTGGCCTTGTTGGCCACAAGGACATATTCAAGGGCTCATGGTCAACTTATTGTCCGCCAGGATTCATGGCTCCCTCTCTGCAGAGCTGCTTTCCAGCAGGTCAACCCCTAACCTGTACCAGTACATGGGGTTATTCTTCCCTAGGTGCAGGACCCTACACTTGCCCTTGTTGAACTTCATTAGGTTCCTCTCCACCCAACTCTCTACACCATCCAGGTCTTGTTGAATGGCAGCACAGCCTTCTGCTGTGTCAGCCACTCCTCCCAGTTTTGTGTCATCAGCAAATTTGCTCAAAGTACACTCTGTCCCCTTATCTAGGTTGTTGATGAATATATTGATCAAGACTGGATCCAGTACTGACCCCTGGGGAACACCGGTATTTACAGGCCTCCAACTGGTCTCCGCGCTGCTGATCACAACCCTCTGCCATTCAGCCAGTTCTCAATCCACCTCACTGTCCACTCATCGAACCTACACTTCCTAAGCTTACCTATGAGGATGTTATGGGAGGCAGTGTCAAAAGCCTTGCTGAATTGGAGGTAGACAACATCCACTGCTCTCCCTTCATCTACCACGCCAGTCAGGCCATCACAGAAGGCTATTAGATTGGTCAAGGATGATTTCCGCTTGGTGAATCCATGTTGACCACTCCTGATAACCTTCTTTTCCACCACATGCTTAGAGATGACATCCAGAATGAGCTGTTCCGTCACCTTTCCAGGGATGGAGGTGAGGCTGACTGGCCTCAAGTAATGTAATTTTCTGAGGAGAAGGCCTGAAAGACCCGCACAATACTTCAATTCATCATTTCAGACTGCTTCCAATAATTTGTTTTCTGCTGGGCAGATGGCATATGAGTCAGCTGTATTGTCCTTTCAATTTTGAGCACTTGTGTTCCATGCACTACTGAGACAAAGAAAATAAGTTTTCTACCCCATTCCTCTCCCAAATACACAGTGTCTTTCTCCTCCTTCCTCAGGCTGTATTCCTTCTGCTCTCTGTTATTCAAGTCTTCTGCATGTTGAGGAACTGGTTGTCTGGGTTTTGATTTTTTGTTTGGAGTTTCTTTCCCAAATTTGCTTTTGTTTATTTAGCACAGATCTCATTTGTCTCTCTCCATGCATTGTTAGGTGTATTTACTGTCAGAGCCAAATTAACCTTAACATGAATCTGATCCTACCACCTGGAATAAACATCAGCTTGAATTTATGAAGACTTCACATCTTTTCATATTACTTTAAGAAAAAAGTTATCTTGGAATCTCTTTTGAAGGAAAGGATTTTGCTCAAAAGATTGAATGCCAAGAACTTCTACTAAGACTACTTCAATCAAATCACAGAGATCTAAATGTGAATGCCATGAAAGCTTCTTTAGAGTAGACACAGCTTCAACACTGTAGCCATTCTCCCTAAAATAAGAATAACCATTAGTTACCTTCTAAAGTTGTTGCACTATTAAATCAATAACTACAAGTTAGACAAAGTATTCATTAAATAACTGTTCTACAACAAAGGTGAGTTGATTAAAATATATATGTCGTAATTGGAACGAATAGCAGTCTTTTCCTTCCTAGACTAAATGCAACTTTCAGGCTTTTCTATCTGCACTTTCTTGAACTTCATAATGCTGGGTTATTTATGAAGTCAAAAACAGATAACTGAAGAAAAGAAGGGAAAAAAAAATCCAAAAGAATGTGGACTTTGAAATTTGACTTGATTTCTTGGCTACCCTTCACCATCCACACTCCAAAACGAAACTGAAGTATTTCACTTAAGGCCAGAAAACACGATATAATCCCAAATTACAGACTTTACATACATTCATTTTGATGACTTTGAAATGAAGTTTGAACTTTACCTAAGGCGTTTCTACCAATTTCCACTTCATATGCCAAACAAACAAACAAACAAATAAAAAAACAACAAAAAACCCCACCTCACTTACTATGTAACTGTACAAACAACACAGTAAGCTAAAAATATACTTACTTTTTCCTAGCTTTTTCTTTCTTTCTTTCTAGTATTCTTTACCATGAAATTGTTCCAGCTGTGGTAAATATTGTTCAGGCCTGGATCTGCAATACATTTTGCACTTTGATATTCATAAGTATACGTTTCCTTCCAAGCTGAAGACTTTTATTGCAGTTTGACTGGCAGTTAGAGACACATTTTCTAGAAGAAATATACTATATGTTTAGCTTTCTTTCCCACTTTTCACTTTTGTTTGTAACTAGATTATATTCCTTTTTTATTTATGGGGTTTTTTTCCAATTATTTGTTCATCCTTAGACATATCTACTGCAAACTACCAGTCCGATTCTTTCACTTATTTTCTGCGGATGAAAATGTGAATCAAATTCTATATCTTTATTCCAATAATTCAGTAGTTCTTCAAAAAGCATCAAAGCACTCTTTGATCAAATGGGAAATGATCAAAGACTAAGCTTGTTAGAAAAAAAAACACCACACAGTGGAGATTCTACTGCCTTTTTTCACTTTTATCTTAGCTCCTTGCTTTGATTATGTGTTTTATTGTACGAAGAAGGTTGATGACAGAATAAAGTAAAACAGAAATTGAGGGCTACTGGAAGTATAAGTATTACTGAAGTGCTTGACTGTTTTGTGCTCTTGTTTTCAGTGCAACGCTAGCTTGTGGAACAAGAAGAGTTATACCTCATTGAGAACTCCATTCTCATGTACATACATAAACTTCCACCTCAGGTTAAATAGGACTTTAAATTCAAATAGTATCTACCAGTATGAAAATAATGTCAGCTGCGTGTTTCTGATTAACCTAGTAGTGCACTGGCGTACAAAGTACTCTGAGAGGCTGATGCAACTCTTTTATTCTACTAATCCAGCTCTCCTGTATAGTTCTAACTCTATTTTTTCAATGTGACTGCTTGCCTTACAGCTAAGGTGACTTGAAATGTTAATTCAAATATAGATAGCTTGAGTTATCACTGCACCAGAAATAAAGTGTGAAATTGATAACGAATAAGAAGTTGGGGAGGGAAAGGGAGTGTTGTTATTTTCATTAATTTCTTAATATGTACCTGGTCCTGAATTAGGGCCCCATGTTTTTTCTAAATATGCCTGAAATCAAAGTTTTCATCATATGATCTGTACGCAATACCTAAACATATATGCTACAAGGAATGTTTTAGGAAGGCATTAAAGGAATCCCTTTAAAATCATAATATCATATTTTTCAATTGTGGGAACTTACCTTTCAGGCTTTGTTTATGCTATTTTAGATGCTTGACATCTATATCTCTATGCTTGCTTACTATATCTTTTATTAATTAAACCACAAATACAGAAATTGAGGATGATTATATTTCAGGGATATGTGTCAAAACAAAGTGTTCAGACAAGCTCATTCACCTTCTGAAAATTAACCAAAACCAAGAAAATCATTAAATTGTAAATCTTTGGAATGTTAACGAAATCTAAATTTTTTGAACAAGTATGTCCTTGTTTGAGGTCAGAACAAAACCAATTTTCTTTTCACTAATTTTACTTTTCAGTTAAGTCTTCTCTAACTGGCTGCAATCTCTGAAATTAACGGTATGTTTTTCAGATAGTGTCTTCCTCTGGCTGTGATAATGTCTGATGTTTATAGTTAATACTAAGGAATGGTATGCAGAGAGGCTCCTGCTTATACTTATTGTTGTAACAACCAAGGTCAACTAATTTTGTTGTATGCCCTATTGGAGGGTCAGAAGCAGAAAAGCGTAGTGGGGTTGTGCAGACAGGACAGGTGACCCAAAACTGACCAACAGGGTATTCCATCCCATATGCATCATGCTCAGTATAAAGCTGAGGGATCAAATGGTCAAGCTCCTTTCTTCAATGGCTGGTGTCCGAGGAGGGCTTCCTGAATCCAGTTCCTGTCTGACAGAGCCCAGTCCCACTGCCTGCTGGTGATGTGACTGTCATCCTGTGAGCTCGATATGGTTTTATATAAATTTAGATATATTTCATTATTTTCTTATTAATATTATCTTTTCTTTTTATTGTTAGTATTTCATTAAAGCTTTTTTAGGGTTTTTTTCAATCCATAAGTCTCTCTCCCTCTGATTCTCTCTCTCTCTTTCCCTTCTGGGAAGGGAGAGGGAGACTCTGTCATTCTTTTAGTGGCCAGCCCACCCTAAACTTTGACAAAGTGTTACCTACTTAATCCAAAATTGAGGCTGTCCCAATAGTCAAAACGAAAAGGTTGGTGGCGGGAAGGGAGAAGGCAGAAAAAGGTTGAAATTAGCTTTACACTCTTTATTTAGTCCCAGCACAGGAACTACCATTGCCTCAATCCTTTCCTAGCTTTCCCTCTCACATTTTCAGCACCACTTATCTCCAAACCTCATACCTTAACAATTAAGCTCTTTTTTTTACTCCTTCCACTCATATTTCGCTACCTTGAGAACCCACTTAACAGCCATCATAGAACTGGATTAATCTTATCCTAGGACATGCATTAATAGGAAACAGTGAATAAAACCAGGTAGGTTTACAGATGTATTGTTGGATGGATATATATTTGTATTGATGTACGTATTTACCTTTGCAAGGAGAATTCAGAATTCAGAGATGAAATGCAGATGAAAGATGACTTGATCATAGTTTACAAGAGCATTCACACAAAGAAAAGACGGGCAGTTAATCTAGCAAAGGAAACGTACCACAGAGAAGATTAATGACTGGAGGCTTAAATCAGAAAAAGGAATTAAAAGGCAAATTATTAATGATGTTTTGTGTGATCCACCACTGTAATGAGTTATCAGGAAAATGTATTATTTTCCAGTTCTTAATATCTTCACATTATATCCCCTAACTGCTTTTTGAGAAAATAGCCTCAATCTAGTCGTATCAGTTACTGGTAAAATGCAGGTATAACTGGTTGATATGTAAAATACTGTGATATGCAGAAGCCAACTAAATGCATTCATAGTTAGAAAAAGAACAGAGAAAATGTAATGTTAATTTTGTAATGAGTGGAGGAAAAAAAGTTAGTAAGTGGTAAAGTGATGTGGTAAGTGATAGGTGATGTTGAGAAAGCTGAAATATTTCACTTTTTTGCATCAGTCTTCATTAAAACAATAAATTGGAAGCATTTTATAGTATATTAATAACAGTAATTAGTATAAGGAAGCACCTTATACTAATTAATAGTAAAAAAAAAGTGGTAAGGTACCAGCCTAGAACAGAGAAGGACATGTTTATAGAATAACATCTTCATTATGTATTTTCAAAACTTTGGAAGTTGGTGAACTTCTTCCTGAGATATTTAAAGGAACATAAAATCATTCTCTTTGTGCAATCATCAAGGAGGAGTTAGGCACCAAAAGACTGGAAAAGCATAAATATAATATTAGTAAATGCAGTTAAGTGTAGTGCTAATGGAAAAAACTAAAAAGCATGCAAAGAGGAACTAAAGAAATACGGTTAGCTTGTGCTTAGTTCTGAGAAAACTGTGAGAGAAATATTCCAGCAAAGTATTTGCAAACGTTCTGCAGAAGAAGGGCACATCATATACTTCAATGTCATAATATACGCTCGTAAGAAGCGAGGAAGCTGAAGTCGATGTAATTGCTACACGATAGTTGCAAAACTAGTTGGATAACTGTAGCCAGAGAGCAGTTAACATGATAAAATTAAAAGAGTGTTTTGGGGGACATATAGAAGTCTATACTGAGTTAGGATCTATTCAGTGACTTCATTAATGACATAGATGGTGAGGCAGAGGATGCTTAGTGAATCTGCACTAAGGTAAGGGAAGGGAGGTGGCATCCAAATTGCACAACAATGTGCAGATGACAAACTGGAAATTGGTGTAAGAGATTACCCTTGGCCAACAGCAGCCAAATATATATAAAGGGGACAGGATGGGAAGAAACTGCCTAAGTAGCAGATCTGCAGAAAAGGGTACGAGAATTATAGGACATCAGAGTCTAAATGCCTGTTCATGGCTCTAATTATCATGGGTGCAGCCATCATGAATAGAGCAGACTTGGTTACTGCAGTCCAAGAAAGACAGGAATTAACTGGATACAGCTTAGAGAAGGTCAGCAGGTGGTCAGAGGTCCAGCAAACACAGGAAGACAAGACTGGACGTCTTTTTAACCTAAAGACAAAACTGAATGGAGACATAGGATAGGTTTTAATTACCATCCCTGGAGGTGTTTAAAAAAAGGGTAGATGGGGCACTTAGGGACATGGTTTAGAAGTGGCTTTTGTCAGGGTAGGTTAAAGGTTGGACTTGATGATCTTAAAGGTCCCTTCCAACCTCAGCAATTCTATGATTCTATGATTCTACATTAAGTGCTGTGGAACAAGGGGAAAATAATTTATTCCTGCGTTACAGTGGTGTACAGGACAAGAAGTAACAGGTTTCAGTTGCAGCAAAAAGTACAGGATATTAGGAAGGAACTGAGATGATAAGGACTGAGCTGATGGAACAGTAAACTAATGACCAGTAAACTAATGGAATCCTTGCTATTGGAATGATTCACAGGCTAGGCAACACCCAGGCCTGGGTAAAGCAGAAACTAATACTGTTGATATAAGTGATACTGGTATAGCCAATGTAACAATCCATGAAAAAGCCCACAGTACCTTGGAAGGTGATGTTATATAGCTAGAGTCCCCTCACCTGCATTTGAGTTTATATAACAAGTGAAGGCTGTAGCCTCCTTTGGAAGGTCAAGTGGTATTTTGTCAAACTTCTATAGCAGGTAAAGGATCATGCCTGATATTCATATGACATTTCCAAAGAACAGGAACTTAAAAAAAAAAATTAAAAAAAATCATAGAATCATAGAATCTTCATGGTTGGAAAGGACTTTTAAGATCATCAAGTCCAACCAAACAACCTACAATCTATGAAATCATATTAAAAGACCTTGAAGAAAAGACACTTACAGAGATCAGTTTTCAGCCACATTTGCTAAAGCACTGGATTCACTCATCTGTATTTTATTAACTGAAGATAACTTAATTTAAAACCTGCCACTTCATTAAAGTGCTGTCTTAGAATTACTATTCAATAACGCAAGATTTCACAATTCTATTATTATAGAATCACAGAATCTTTTAGGTTGGAAAAGACCTTTAAGATCGAGTCCAACCGCATGGTATGCTTTCCTCTAAGTTTTTTGCTGAAGAATTAGAAGACAAAGTTGTCTATGCACTAACTATTTGACACAAACCAATTCAGTATGATTGAAGAGATATTCCGTGGGTTTTTGCATTAAAAATGCAAATAAGATGAAAAAGGTGTGTAATGGAGATTAAATGATGACCAAGTGATTTTTTTTCCAAGTACATACTTGACAATATAGCAAACTCAATTATTCCTCCCAATCCACATTTCAGGCTTATATACACATAAAATCCACTGTCTAGTGCCCTCAGCGGTTTTCAAAGTTGTTATTTACAGATTTTCAAGATGACAGCAGCGTAGCTATAACTTTTGCTGGACTTCAGTTCATCAGTCTGTTCCTCCCTATGGTAATTTCATTATGTCTTCAACCTGTGTTCTAACTCCCACTGCTACAATTAGACATGAAATTTAAAGCTACCAGATTGTAAAGTTATGCTACCTACTATGTACTACCCAAGGGTAATTTAACCATTAATTAGTGGAGCACCAGCTAACATTCCTCCCTTCTAGTGAACAAGATCCTCGGCACTCACAAACTTTCCTTCATCCCTGGGTGTATACTTTGTTGATCTGAGGCTGAATGTCCTCATTAATCTCACAATGAACAACAGGCCTTAAAAGCACTCTTTAAATTACTGGGTAATTTAAATGGAAATAAAATAAAATTTGGAGAGCCAGAATGAAAAACACCATGGAAAACTGCCATGGAGAGCAAGACCTCTGTGATTCTGGATGCTTTTATTTGGCTGCATCTGTCCATGGATGAAAAGCCTGAAGGGGCCGTATATTGAATAAACACAAACATAAATTCTGCTCTTGAATTCAGTGGGACTATATTAATGGAGCATAAATCTTTGAGGATTTTATCCTTTAACAGTCAAAGGTAGGGGAAATGAAAGGGAAGACCACTCGCTCATTCTGTTCTGATGCTGCTGTAAATCATCAATATACTACACACATAAAGCTTGTGGAGAGGGGGGTTGAGGGGTGCTAGGGGCTTGGTTTTAACTACTTTGTCATCTTGTGGGGTTCAAAATCCCACCTGATCTGTTTTAACCCTTTTGTTTGGTTTATAGAGAGAAAGTCTAGGAACAGGTATCAGAAAACCCAGTGTCAGGGTGATCTGGAAGAAGCGATGAGGCAGAAAGGGAGGAACCTAAGTCTTACATCTCTTAGGTGAGGTGCCTAAGTCAGGACACTGATCACTAGTAACTGGTTTCTATGCAAGATTCACAAGTGTAAACCTTCTCCTGGATTTAGTCATTTCAGCATCCGTAAAGAAATTTAGGCTATTTTACAGGCACTGAAGTACTACTTAAACAAAGAACCTAACACATTGCTTAGGCTTCTTTCCTTCTGAGGTATTCTTTCATGAAGAGTCTTTTCTTTTAAAGGATTTCTTGTGTGTGTATATGTATATATTTATATATACATAGTTTTGTCAGTTTTGTTTTGTTTATTTTGCACTACCACATTGGGCATCAGAGGACCCAGTGGAGCCCTTCTTTTACAGCATCCAGTAGTTCAGGGGAGAGAGAGGAGGAGACACGCACTCTTTTCAAGCTCACGGAATATCATGGTGAGCAGGGTTCAGCAATAGCTAAAACACTGGGGTGTGACCATTATAGTCACAAATCTAAAACCACAGTATGATATGAGCTGCTATGAAGAAAATGAACTCCATACCAGCCAAACCCAGTACAACCAGTCATGAAATTTTAGATTAGCTACTCCTGCTGTAATCACTGGCAGGGCAACACAGATATTTCCTACTTCAAGCATTACACTGATGCAAAATTTCTGGACTCTTACTTTCTCTTTCTCTTTCTCCCCCTTTCTCCCTTTTTTTTTTTTGGTTTTTTTTTTTTTTTTTTTAATATCCTCGCAACTTAGCTTGGCATCTGAAGCCAGCAGAGGCACATAATATATGGTTTGGATGTTGATGATGATGCTGTAAACATGCTACTAAACCCATAGAGACATAAAGCCTAGAGCCGTGTTATCTTGCCATTTTTTTCTGTGGCAATAACATTAGATCTAATGTCTTCTATCTGAGGTGGATTCTTTGCTTTTTGGTAGAAACAAAATCTTCCATTCGTTTCAAGGTAATACATCTACCAAAATCCCCCTTTACCTACATCTTTTTTCCTTCCCTCTACTGTATACAATGTATACATAGTATATTTATTAAAACCCAAAACTATCCCCAGGTCAATAGATTATGGATGTTTCATCATTTATATTAATAGGTCTTGATTTCATACAAAGGACAAAAACATCAGGAAGTGGTAGTGAGGACACTTCACCCCTGAACACATGAGAGGGGTGTCTGAAAAAAAGGTGAGGGTGAAAATCATTAGGCAGAGGAGAATGGAAAGGAAGTTTCACGCTCTCCAGGTACTTGAGCTCAGAATGCCTTCTGTATTTATGGACTGAACCGATTTGCCAAAGAAGGACTAAAGCATTTAACTGCAGGAAAGATAAATGCTTCTTTTCTTTAGAAAAAGACTTAGAAAAGTACTAAGCACATAAGTTGCACTGCACAGAACAACTCACTGATAGACTACCACAGAGCATCTAATTTTTCATAACACAATTTACTACCTTGTGTTCCA
The DNA here is from genome assembly GCF_964199755.1 of Larus michahellis. Taxonomy (NCBI): domain Eukaryota; kingdom Metazoa; phylum Chordata; class Aves; order Charadriiformes; family Laridae; genus Larus; species Larus michahellis. Next base: position 41,942,539 of record NC_133900.1, on the reverse strand, counting down.
ATTCAAAAATTTTGTTCTGTCTAAATTTGGAGACTCCTGTACAAGGTCATTCATTCAGGTCAGTCTGTAGTGGGATGTTACTTGTGAGAAATTTATTTTTCATTCTGTCCCAATAGGGCTGTTTTCTGTTTGACTGTCTATTAGCATTGACATTTTCTCTCTAAGGCTTTTTTCTTCTTTTAGCACTTTATTGGGAGAGTTTCATGGAGTTTGTACAGCTTTTATCTCAAGGAAAATGTTCTCTTTCATTTTGTGGTTATTCTGCTGCTGACATTTGGTGACACTTTCTCTTCTTGTTGACAGTTTTGTATTTAGTTAAAGAGTAAGCTAGTCTAGTGAAGGTGTTTAATTTGCTTTGTCCAGCCTTTATCATATCCAGCAGATACACTACTCTTCTTATTTTGTTCCTGCATTAGCTTTCCTCTCTGATTGCTTCTTTTCTGCACACTGGTTTCCTCTATACCCTCTGTGTGAAGTATCTTTTCTTTTGGGCAGCAGCTGAATATCTCTTTGCTGATAGCTTTATTTTTTTCTTTTCTTTTCTTTTCTTTTCTTTTCTTTTCTTTTTTTTTATTAAATCATTCAGCATTATAGCAGAACATTTTGTAGATACTTACTTTAAAACTGTAAGTAAGAAAATCTTGTAATGTTAAGATTTGGAAGTTTCTGTTGGAAAAGGTCAAACGCAGAGTCTTTTTGTTTCTCCTGCTTCATGCGAGAGCTGAGTGATTACTAATCTTTATAGGATACTTAATATGCTGACTGAAATTCAAGAAATTTTTTTCTGATAGCTGTTGCAAAGGTGAACTAGAAGAAGAGAGTCCTGTCCCAAAATGGATGTGATTGTACCTAAAGCTTCACTGCTAATGGCAGGAAATATAAAATACTACTGAAGAGATTTCAAGGAGAGATATATGATCTATCTCACAGTCACCAGAGATGAAATATCTGCCAAGCTGCAAATAACATTGTGTCTTACAGCCACAGGATCATAAACAGCTGATGTTTATAACAGCATTTTTAAAAGCTGTTAAAGTCTGAGCACTAAACAATAAAAGTAATTGGTTAATTGCAGCTCAACTATTGAAAATTAGAAGCTTTAAGGTTAAGTCTTCCAGAGGTGATATACTCTCTCTTCTTAATCAGTGTTAGATTTCAGAATGACTTTGGTGGGGAGAGAGAAGATGGCAATTCCAATTAGCAGTGCTAAGGAATAAAAGAAATGATGTTTTCTGAAAACAAAGCCTGTTTATACACACAGCTGTATTCTGGATCACGTCATTTAATTTTTAACCAATGGTATCATGGGTTTGCAGTTTCAGCTTTCACATTGAAGGCAGAGCAAGAGGTTCACCAGAGAGAAACAAAAAAATCAGGAAGGAACTGCATTTCCCATATAATTAAAATTTTACAAAATTTTCTGTCTCTAACTTAGGCCAAAGCCAAACATTTTCAATTTTTTCATAACTCTTTCCCATGTGTGTTTTGGGTGTGGATGGCAAGGTGGTAGCCAGGGGGGCTGCAGGGGTGGCCTCTGTGGGAGGCGGCCAGGGTCTGTCCCATGCCACACACAGCCAGGTCCAACGGGCTCCAATGGACCCACCACAGGACACAGCTGAGCACATCAGCAAAGCTGGTGGCACCTCCACGAAAACGTATTTTTAAAAAGGCATAAAATGCCAGACAGAGAGAGGAGGAAGGAAGAAAAAGTGCAAGAACCAGCAGGGGGAAGACCAATGTCAGAGGAGGAGATGCTCCATGTCAGAGAAGATATCCCCTGCAGCTTGTGGAGGGTCCATGCTGGCGCAGAGAAGTGTGAGGAGGAAGGAGCAATAGAGAGAAACTTCCATGTACTGACCGTAACCCCCTTATCCCCTGCATCACTTGTGGCGGGGGTAGAAGATTCAGGAACAAAAGAATGATGGTGAGCATGGGAAAGGGGGCCCGGTGGGGAAGGGTGTTGCTTTAATATTTGTCTTTTTATTCCTTCTACCCAAATTAGTAACTACATATTTATTTCAATTAGCAATAGGTTAGGTTGATTTTTCCAAGTTGAGTCTGTTTTGCTCGTGACAGTAATCGGTAAGCAATCTCCCTGCCTTTATCCCAATCCATGAGCTTTCTTCTACCTCTTTTCTCCACTGTCCTGCTGAGAGAGCAGCCAGGTAGCTGTTTGGCTGTCAGCCAGGGCCAACCCAACGCAGTGTGCTGTGAGAAACTCAGAATGCGTTGTCTAGACTCACACAAAGTGTGATTTGAATGTTGGTTTCATACAAAAGTAAAACAAACTGAGCTATTTGTCTTTCTGATACATATGCACGCACAAATACTTTCACTCACATGTTGCCTTCACCCATGGATCTGACAATCATTTCTCACTGAAGTCTCAAATCATCATTTGAGCAACCAATTTTTCTATATTTAATCAGAATTCTTCAATTTCCTAAAATTGTGTAGTAGTTACACAGCATCTTTCCACACTTTTACATGGAAACTCAGGTAATTTTCCTTTACAACTCAGTTTACAACTCAGATAATAACAATGAAAACTGCAACATTTCTGGTTTTATCCATTTTGTGAAATACTGCAGTTTTAACCAAGTGTAACTAAATTTTAAAATGTGTGTGTGTCTTTCTCTCCTCCTGTGGATTTGCAGGCCTTAATAGGCTATGAAAATGGATTAGGAAATTTAGCTTGTTGGTCAATACTTGGTCTCTGTTTCTTATTTCTATTGTTTGCGTGTTTTTTAAAGTAATTTCCCAAATTTTAATAATGTCTAATTTTTTTACATATTTGGGGTTATTTTCCATGCTTTCTCAGTTCCTGGAATTCTAATAGCTCTGAAAATGACAGCACCCATCTGCCTTGTGCTCCTGTCTGTAGCACCAGTGGTAATACTGCATGGTTATCAGCATTGAAATAAACCTCACAGTAACCTTGTTCGATCAGATTTTGACACAGAAAACTGACAATGAAACCACATGCAGTTTGGTTTTGACTTAAACAATAATTTCCAACAGAATGAATATTTTCTTACTTGTGTGATTTCACTTTTGAGCAATAGCTTACCTTGCATGAAGCCACTAGCAACTGGAGAAGACAGAGGTACCATCTCAGTCTCGTCTGCTGGTTGCCACCATTTCTGGCATACATAAAAGAAAACAACCTCTGCGCCATTGCTGAATACCCTTCTCATTCCAGCAAGGTGAAAGTACAGGTTGAAGACTTCATTTCTTGGACCTTCCAGAACTGAAGCTACGCTGCCATCCGACAGGAGGCTGAAAGCACCAGGAGATAAAAAAATCTGTCAGGAGTCAGGCTTCTACAGTTTCATGAAGAGGCTAAGAGGTTACTGCCCAAGACCATCACAGGTTATTCCATTGACAATTTAACATTTATTTACTGTGGGGCAAAGTCAGATATTGATGATCTGTCCCTATGATTTGTCCTCATATAATTTGTACATATGCTTCATTAATGTATTTGTAGATGTAATCATGTTACACAACAGTGTACACAACTTGCTACTCAACCCTCTCATCAAGAGGAGTGAGTGGCTGCCCATATAAATCTGTACTGATAAGCTGAATGCTTTCCTCCACGTAAACATTTCTCTATACCTTCACATACATTCTCACTCTGAAGATCACCTCTGAAATAATGCTGTTTCCTATTTTTTTACTAGCCTGTGATACAAAGCTGCTCCCAGATACGTGATCCCGTGAAGTTCAACGACGCCAGAGATACCATGAAATGTCCAATGCTAGTATAAAAAAACCAAACTGCAGTAAAAAGGGACTTTATAGAGATATTGTGAGGAAGAATTGATGACTGGAATGTGCAATGTGCTATACACTCTCTTTAGCTTTAACTTTCTTCCTGTTTTCTTATGGGAAGTACAAATTATATCCCTGGCTACCATTTAAGTGACATTTTGCAGATCATATAGAGCTAGATTAAAAACTTATAAAGTGCACTTTTGGAGCAGGTTTAATTCAGGCTTGATCCATTTCAAGAAATTGCATTATCTCACTACAAATCGTAATTTATAGTTTTTCCCATTAAACATTAAGGTTTCCACAACAGCTGCCTGCTCTTAATTGCACTTTTTCCAAATTAAGGCATTATAACTTGTGTGTTTTCTATTAATGTATGTCTAAATTGATCTTCAATTCACCTTATTATATTTTTTAATATCAAATAAAAGCAGAAATACCGAAAAACTATCCAATATTTACATATTTATCATGCTAAGGGTGGTCCTAGAAACAATCACAAGAGTTTTCACCTTAAGGTACTGCTTAAAGTCTTTGTGCAGCTGTCAGAATTCAATTGCCACAGGTAGTGGAATTAAAAAAATTACGTACAGAATTAATTTCTGTGATAATTCCAATAAAACTGGTGATGTTAGACTGGATGTAAGCTTAACTTTTTTGAAATATAGAATTAAATCTTTCCAAAATTACTTGCAATCTGGAGTAAAATTCTTTGAAGACAAGTTGGTAGTTCAAAAGAGTAAAAGGTTTAAATCTTTGCTGATTTACACTCTTACTACTTTACTCCTACTCTTTACACCAGTACTAATGTCTGACTCAATCCTGAGTGAGTTTACATCACTGCAATCTGAGGAATAAGTTTATAACATCAGTTACATTGTTAGGGTTAAATGAGCTTAAAAAAGTCAGATTCACACCGTAAAAAGAGTATAAATTTCATCCAGAGCTTCTTAACTTTGGAGATTTATTATTAAAAAGACATAAAACTACCATTTGCTACATCTCCTATAGAATAATATTTCCTAGCCCAGAGCTTCAACAGATTTATATTGCTTCTGTGGCACAAGAGAACTCATTTAAATTTCAATTCATGTCTAAAATCATCTATAAACTGTCATTAATTACAAGCATCAAATTTACATGTGTCTCCTCTATCTCCTTGGTGTTCCTCAATAGTAATCCAAAATAGCTCTATCGCGTTGATCAGATATGCTGGCCATCCAAAGCTTCTGATTCATTTTTTTTTTTTTTTTTGGTCTTTTTCTTGACCACCAAACTTCAAGTGAAGCAACAGTATGTTACAGTGAAGCTTATGTCAATAACTTGCTCACGTGTTATTGTATTAAGTGGGCATCTCATGGTCCAGCTGGAATTACTGTGCTTAAATGCAGAGTATAAGAATATCCTTGGGGTCATGTAAGACAACGGTCTGACATGCTTTTTTTGGCGGCAGCTGAGCTGGGTTAAGCCCATCCTGTTCTCTGCTCACATTAGCATAAGCTAATAGTAGGGGTGTTTTCTAACCCAGATAATTTTACAGAAGCAAGTCAGTAATGACGGAGTGGGCTCTTAGGTTGGCAAACAGAAGTGATGATAACTCTCAGAGGTGATGACATCCTGGGAGAAGCAATGAACTAACTTTTTCAATCCGTTGAGCTGCATCAGGAACAACACGTCTGACCGCAAACTCAGAAAGACTGTGAGTTTGAGAATAACTGGTAGCTGTATCTAAGGATTGTAAAGGGTTAGATATGTCCCTTATAGATAACACATGACTGTGCCACTAGATAATGTAGTTGTTTATCTTTCATTTTTAATTATTTATTTGTTGGGGATTAATTACTAAGTGAACTTAGCTTTTTTGTTTTTACGCTGCTCAGGTAAAAGGGTCAGTCCTGAGAGTTGTGTATATTTTTTCTGAATATTCACTGCAAACATGAGACCAGTCATTTCTGAAACATTCATATCGATAAATTATTTTACGACATGAGTGTCAATAATAGAGTTACCTTAAACTAAATAGTCATTTATGACCAGAATGAAAGCCTTTAAATTCTCTTTTTTATGGTATTTGACCTTCTGTCATTAACAACTCTGGTACTAAATGTCACAGATCCTCTAAGTTGTATATTATTTTTGTATTTCAGTCTAGACAGATGGCTGGAAAATGAAACAGCTGCATGTGTTCCGAGAGCCTGGAGGCACTGCTTCTTGAACAGCAAAAATTCTTATAATGGACGGGTTCAGATTTTAGGGACAGCCCTACAAACTCTTGCTGCAATAAATGAGCTTGGATTCACCTATAGACTCTGCTAATGTCAAAGAAGATAAAGACATGGGAATCATTTTGTGCCGGAATGAGACTTTTCAACTTCCTCTCAGTGTAAGGGCTCCTTGTTGTAATCATTTTATTAAATCAGATAAGGTTCCAAGGTAACCAAAAGTAATTTGAGACCAACATGAAATTTTTTTTATCTAGTCTGAACTTACAGATATTATGAAAGATTGAAATGTTTGCAAAATGACGTGGATGCACTCTCGCTGTTCCAGAAGGTCTGATCTCTATGTGCTATTGGATTATTTTAAAATATCTTGTTCTGTGAGGTCATTTGCCAATGAAAAAACACAGAGCTATTTACGTTTGACCTTAATATGACTTTTCTTCAGGTCTACGTACGAAGAATTTGATTGCTACAGAAATGTCATTCTGAGAAATTTATGAATTACAGGCAATAGGAGTGAAAGGGATTAGAACCTTTCTGGGAAAAAAGGGTAACAAGAACCTACGGAGCAAGTCAGAAAGAAAAAATATAGAAGTACAAAGTCTCTTTTCTATTGTTATGAAGTGGCCACCATGATGGAAAAAATACAGGGGTTCTAAAATGTCTTTAGGAAAATTTAATGAGAAAAACAGCAGCACTAATGCTTTGTTAAGGCTGTAACTGCATGGTGTAACGAGCTCTTGGTGAAGTGCTAAAATTTAAATTGAATACATTGATTAAGATCAACATAGTGAAATAATTGTTATACTGTGTAAGAGGGAAAAACGGGAATTTCAGAATACCACAACTGGTAAAAATCATGGTGTCGTAAAGGAATCAATGCAGAACTTAAAGATAATCAGAGTCATAAACGTATCATTGCTGTGAACATCTAGATTACATATTGATGCAATGACAGAATGACTCAATATTCTGGCTTTTAATGAGAAAATATATGAAATCATACAAAATTCCAGCTGCCCAACCAGAAAAGTTATTCTCCAAGATTCATTCTGGACTTTTATTATTGCATGGACATCTTAAATTGTAAATCTGTGCTTGAAAGAGGTCATATCAAAATAATTTTCTTCTAACCCAGCCCTTAAATATCAATCTCATGTAGAGATCGGTAGAATGAATGATATGCAATTGGGCATTTGGGGCTATTCAAAATGCAATTGGAGAAATGCAAAAATCCCATGCATCTTCTGAAGTGCACGTTGTGTAGGCCATTTGTGAAGTTAGGCATAGTTACCCAAACTGTTTAAGCACCTTTCTTAGTGATCCTTCTAATTTGTACAAGCATAAGTTCTGCATGACTAGATAAAAAGAACTGAACAGTTGAATCTGTGTATGAACAGATGGAAGAAGAGTCTAGAAAGGTAGTACTTGGCCTAGTTATAAACTCAAAGATGATAAAGCTGCAGTGGGGAGGATATCACAAGATGAGATACAGACAAAATTCAAAGGAATGGAATGAGACACAGTAAAATTTTAGATTATAAATGAAAAGGCAAAGTATGAGAACATGATGAGAGGACAAAACAAAGACAGAAAAAAAGGTTAAAGCCCTGGTGCTTTTTAGGAATAGCAGATGTACATTTGTTCTACCTTAAGAAAATTTTGCTAAATAAAACTTCGCAGTAGGATCATGTTGTCCAGAATAATGTGTCTGATACTGGCCGAACTCACAAAACCACCATCAAAAAAATTTCTGTCACACACATGGAGTCAGAGTATTTGCAACATATTTAAGGGTGACTGCAAATAAAACATCAGCAAAATATAAGACCTGAGTTCACTAGAGTGAGATAGAAAAGAAAGCGTAGAAGATTATTTAATCATTTCACTTACTGGAGTTACGCATGTAAGCTTGCATAGCAGAAGAGGGATTGTACTCTTACCCAAAATCTGCTTTGCAATGAGAAGTAGGTCTTTCTTTTTTCATCATAATTTAAAAAAATTATAATTCCGTTGTCTTGCTATGCACACACAGTGGGTATCTACCCTAAAATCGTATCATGTACTTAAAGAAGATGATTCCCTTATATCTTCTAAATACTAATTCAAACCAATGTAAAATGCCTGCCAATATGAGACTTCTGAATTATTATTTTCTCCGTAATATACCTATATATCCTCTCAGAAGACAAGATGAAAATTAATAGTAGTTATTCATATATGTAAGTAAAATCTAGAATAAGCTGCACAAGTGAGAAAAAGCTTGAAAATAAATAAAGCATTACCTCTCTGGTTTTGTTTTCTTACCATGTTAAATACAGAGGTGTGGAAAGAGAGTGGCATTTAAAAAAAGAAAGAAAAACACAATCATTGCCTACAAGTATCTTTCCTGGAAGGTACACTGAGTACTAAGAATGCAGCAATCCCATGTTTAAAATAAGTCAGAAGCACGCACTCTTATGAAAATAAAATTCCCACACATAAATGTAGCAGTAGAGCATCTAATTCCTTATGTTTGAGAAGTGTTTCCCAGTATATATGATTAGGGTTCTCAATATTATATTAAATATGTAAGGTAAATTATAATGTAATGTTCTGGGCACACTTGTACCGCTGTGTTTTTCTCCCATGATGTTGTCACATGTATAGTATAATAATAGTAACACATGCTAAACACGACAACAAAATCAGTATGATATTACAGAATCCACGTTTCATCTAAGTTTTAAACCTTTTTTAAATGTATGAAAAAAGGAAATTCAAATCCTGCTGTTGTAAGTTAAATTTTCCCTGAACACTTCGGCTGGTAATCAGTTATCATGTGAGAGATTAGGCCTGAAAAAATAATGCAGTGTAGCTGTGACCTTTCTTTTCAATAAAAAAAGCCAATCCCTTTCTATGAAGACAATTTGCTACTCTTTGTTCTTTATATTAAATTCTGTATGTAATTTGATATATTTTAGTGGTGTTTTTTGCAGTGTTAGGTTGATAGTTGGACTAGATGATATGAAAGGTTCCTTCCAGCCTAGGCGATTCTATGATTCTGCTGTTCATAAGACTGAAGAAAGAAAAAGATTTTAGTACCCTTATGCTATAAATTTTCATGTATACATGGTTGTATATGAACTTCTGTCTTGTGGATGATTTATAGGCCGGCCAGGGACTAGAAACAATTTTGTGATAAAAGCAATCATTAAATATCACAAATGGTGGATGTCAAATACTAAAATACTAATGAATACTAAAACCAATTGTAGACTCACATTGTATAAGAACAACAGTTTGGCTGAAAGAAATTTCCTTCTACTGATTGTTTAATATGATTGTTTCAAGCACCAAACTGATTCATACAAATTGACCCATTCATGAACAGAAGAAAAGAGAATTCACTGAATAAAATACTTTTCAATGAACGTTTAACCCACTTACATTCAAGATCATTTTCCTCGATTTCATATTTGGAAATGTTATCTAATGAAGCTTTATCGTTACCACTTTGTGCTGATTAAATACCATAATCCTCTTATTTGTGCAGATCCCTAGTGTTCCCCACTTTTATTAAAAGCAGGGTTCTAATGAAGCTCATGAGGTGTCACTAGGTAATTACCACTTACACTCCAAAATGAAGCTCAGTTCCAAGCCATTTGCATTTATGTGCTAAAACTAAATGATTAATGTGGATTTTTACACATTTTTAGGTTTAATTTTTCAGTCTAATGAAACCATAAATTTCAAGCTTTCAAAAATATTCCTATCTCTTATTTAATTCAATATGTAATTGAGAACATGCTTTTCCTACAGATGGAGAGTCCTTTTCAAATTTGAATTAATTTGGTGTTTTGCTGAGCTAGTAGATTAAGTACTACAGATTGCCTGATGTTCACTATGCTAAATCTTAGCTTTCAAATTAATGGAATAAAATTTTGGAAATCCACAAGGTCAAAAATATTTTCTGCAAAGGTGATCGATAGCAATATTTTCTGCCCACGCTGTGTGCACAGAATGACACCCACAAAGTGGTGACAGCTGGAAACAGTCAAAAGTAGAATTCTACTACACCAAAGTGAATAAAGTCCAAGTTCAGTTGAATATTTACTATATACAATGTATTCAGAAATTACACCTCATTTTAAGGAAGTGGAGATAATTATATTTAGCTCGTAGTACAAACACTCAATGCAAAATGATTACAAAACTACTATCCTTAAAGTTCAGGGAAGTATATCAAATTGTGAACACCAGGCTGATGCAGTGGCTTCAGTGAGAGACTTCTGGGATGGAATAAAAGAATGCCAAACCAAAATGAACTTTAAAATGGTCGCATGGATAAAAATTGGGAAAAAAAATAGTCCAGCATAGCTGCCTCAAAACCTGCACAAGTAATTGCGCCACTGATGTATCATAGAATCATAGAATGTTTTGGATTGGAAGGACCTTTAAAGGTCATCTAATCCAACGCCCCTGCAGTGAGCAGGGACATCTTCAGCTAGATCAGGTTACTCAGAGCCCTATCCAACCTGACCTGGAATGTTTCCAGTTAACAGGGAAGGGGCATCTACCGCCTCTCTGGGCAACCTGCGCCAGTGTTTCACCACTCTCATTGTAAAAAATTTCTTTCTTCTATCTAGTCTAAATCTTCCCTGTAACTTTAAAGCCATTACCCCTTGTCTTATTGCAACAGGCCCTGCTAAAATTTGTCTTTCTTTTAAAACCCGTTTAAGTACTGGAAGGCTGCAATAACATCTCCCCGGAGCCTTCTTTTCTCCAGACTGAACAAGCCCAACTCTCTCAGCCTAATCTCACAGGAGAGGTGCTCCAGCCCTCTATCATCCTCGTGGGCCTCCTCTGAACCCTCTCTAACAGGTCCAGGTACTTCCAGTGCTGAGGGCTCCAGAGCTGGACCAGGTGTGGTGTCACCAGAATGGAGCAGAGGGGCAGAATCACCTCCCTTGACCTGCTGGCCAAGCTTTTTTTGGTGCAGCCCAGGATACAGTTGGCCTTCTGGGCTGCAAGTGTACATTGTCAGCTCATATCCAGCTTTTCATCCACCAGTATCCCCAGTTCTTTCTTGGCAAGGCTGCTCTCAACCCCTTCATTCCCCAGCCTATATCGATACTGGGGGTTGCCCCACCACAGGCGCAGGGCCCTGCACTTGCCCCTGTTGAACCTTATGAGGTTTGCACAGGCTCACTTCCCGAGCTTGTCCAGGTCCCTCTGGATGGCATCCCCTCCCTCAGGCGTGTCAACTACATCACTGCAAACTTACTGAGGGTGCACTCAATCCACTGTCTCCATAATTGATGAAGATATTAAATAGTACTGGTGAATGGGAATTGAACCAAGATGGTAAAAAAACCCAAACACCAACAACCTAACACTCTTTCCATATCAGCACCGTTGAAGAATGCTATTTTCTTTGCCTTACATAAGCATTCATGTATTCTTTTGTTCCTCTGAGATAGGAAGGGTAAGGTTATGTCATTACCTTGGTTATCTCAGATTTCGCTACCATTTTCTACTGAGCAATCAGGGCATTTTTCCTTGGGCATGATGAGAGGCACCCAAGTGTTATCTGACTCATACTGTCACTAATAAAGTAATGCCCAACTCTCTAGTATACCTACTACTACACAGTGTATATCTAAGGGCTGCTTTATCTATCATTATACAGAGACTAACAAATCTTTCTGTATTTGTTCCATGAACAACACAATTGCTTGTTATTCTGAACTATCATATTTTACCTTTGACAGAAGACAGTAGTTATCATTAGGAATGTGTTAAAGGGTTAATGACTACATTCAGTTACAAAGTCTATTAAGAAAAAGTGTCTCCAAAATTCTCACAGTAATAATAGTAGTTAACAAAATTGCCATGGAATATTACAGCTAAGTCACCCAACTTACAAATCCCCAGGTTCAAATCTTCCAGTCATGGGGGTATAAAATTCAGGGCAATACCTCATTTTCGCTCCATAACATCTGTGACAAGATGTAATGCATCACTGACAATCTAGTGATTCATGAAATGATAACTCCTTCCTGTTTATATCAACGCAGACATTCCCCAGGGGTTCTTCACAAAACACCTGTCCAGTTCCACAGCATGTAAAGCATGAGGCATTAGCTATCTTATAAATATCTCTTATTTCTTTTTTTTTTTTTCAAAAGTGCTAGCCTTCGAGAAACTGCAGTATCTATTTCACTTTCTGTCACTAGAATTTAAAGACACTCTCAGTGGCTGGAAGCAGCAGACTGATAACCTCAGCACTGGTGTTCTCTACAAGTCTTTGAAAGACACGTGCAGCATCACACATAATTCAAATGGTTGCTTTGAATTTATTTCCCTGACCTCTTCAGATTCCCTCTTAAAAACAAACAAACAAACAAACAAACAAACAAACAAATAAACCTTTTACCTTAGGCAGAACTATACTTCTAAGCATTGCTCACAGCTATGAAACCAAGAGTGCACTAGTTGCTCCTAACTCAGAGAATACAAAGACCTACTTGGCTTCCTGGAGAGAGCATGGAAAGAAATTAGCCACCTGCTGAGGATAATCCTAATGCCCCAGCTGTGAGGAGAAAGCATTCTGGAGCAAGTCAATAGAGAATTCCTACCCTGCCATAAAGCGTGGTACCTCTGCCCGATTTGAATCCAGCCTGGAGCCTGTTCTTTAGAGCGAAGGTCTGCAGATGCTGGTTTTTTCCCTTTTTCCAAAAAGGGTAATAACGTTACTGCTCCATGCTGCATGGTTGCTGAATTCCTTCTGACTAAGGAGATAAGGCAGCCCTCCGGTATCACGCAGTCCTTCCGGGCACACTCAGCAGGTGGGACTGTACAGGCAGCACTGCATCAGTCACAGATTGTGTGGCTGTTGCTGGTGCATCCATTGTGTTTGGAGAACACTTATTAGATAGAGTTTCTCAAGTGACTGCAGTCCTTCCTCTGACCCATTTTGGGATTATTGTCAGGCCTAATTTCGCAGAGAACAGCGGCTCTGGGCATGCATATAGGGTAAGGAGGGGCTTTTGCAAATTTCAAGTCAGAAAGGCAAATATCTCACAAATACAGGCATTAGTGAGCAATTTTAATTTTAGGAGGTTAGCATCTGCATAAACCCCTTTAGACATTTTGTGCTGGTTCTGTACTGTCTAGAGCTCCTCAAGCATTGCTCTAGCTTTCCCTTTCAGACCATTCTCAAGATGGCAAAACTGTGCATATCTTTCCAAAGCTTCTTTGCCTCACAAGCCAGCCAAATACAATGACATCAAATCTTGCCTGATCAACATTAAGCAATGTTGGTCATGCATAAGATTTTAGGGCACAAAATATCAGCACTTTAGTAACTATTTCCACTCAGAGGTTGTCTTTGGGATTTAGATGCTGGTTTCACCTTAACCATAATCCAATATTCTCCTCTTGTCACCCATAAATTTTTGTGCTTATGTTCCAGGTGTTTCTCAAAAGAAAATTCAAAGCCACAGTCCTTCCATGAGCAACCATCGAGGTAAGATGGCTGTGGAACCGACACTTCTCTTATTGCTTGCTATTATTGGTACAGTGGAACAATTTAGTACTATACACACTGTAAAAATTGTGCTTTACGTATGCTGTATAGCTGACTGACTTGCATAGCTCATAAAACAATAGAAAGAACTCATTAAAGTTTTTGCCCACTTCTCACTTCTAAGAGTGTTCACTCAACAATGCTTGAAAAACAGACTGAAATTGAGAGCAGTTTTGATTCTGAAACCTGCAGATGTGCAGATTGCAGATTGCAAATAAATATTAGACACCATCATTTTGATCCAGTTCAAGAGCTCTTGCATTTCTTCACAGATCTGAAACCATCGAGAATTAATTCTTCAGTGTAATGGGACTACTCTTCATAATTGTGGCATTGCTTGGCCCAGAAGGACAACTTTCTGGTGAAAACATGCTTTCCCTGAAAACTAAAATTTATGCTTCTTTAACATAGAAAGCAGTATCATCATGTTTATACCATAACAGTCTGCCTCTGGGCTACCTATATTCCATGGACAGTAAATGAAAATATAAGGAATTTAGTCTAAGACACATTACTTTCTCTACCACATTTGTAATCATGCCCAGCATGGAAGATGACCAATAATGTAGCATGAATTGCACTCTTTAGCCCTCACACAGAGACACATTTGAACATTTTCTTTCATCTTTTTCATTCCTCAAAGCGCAAAACCACTCTGCTCCCAAAGCATCAGCTGTACATCAGCTTCATGGTGAGAAGTATCCCTAAATCGACTATAACATTAAAACCAAAGTTGTAAGTGGGGTTAGGATTTGGGCCAGCAATTATATCTAGATTCAAAATTATGTGACAACTTTCTTACTCTAAGAAAAAGAAGCTAATTTTGGTTTTCCATTCCTTTCGTAGTCTCATAGAAAAGATTTTACAAGGAACTGCACTGAAGTCTTTTGTCATAACTGAAAACTTGTTCTTGCAAAGACCTTAACAGCAGGTAAAACGCTAATGGGACTGAGAAGAGTAACACTTAAAGCAGATGCTATGTTCTCACTTTAAAACGTAATTTCCAAATTTATTAAATAACTTTCAGTTACATCAAATCTATTGAAATTTTCTGTGTTATACCTAGCCACAAATTCATCTGGGCTTTTTGAAAAAAATGTAGTAATTAACATATTTTTCAGAGTTCTGTACACAGGAATATGCTAGGCTTCGTCTGTGAGCTTGCTTTGACTCTTGTAAGTATGTTAGCCATATCCTGGGAAAGGAAAATGGTTTCTTGTTGGTTGTAGTGAGAAAGGTGCTATTCAGTTTTCTCTTTCTTGTGATTTTGGGAAGGTCTAATAAAATACATTGATTCAATCTGCAGATAGTGGCTGTCACAGGAACATTATTTTTCACCTAAATTGTTATTCTTTTACAGGTTACAGAAATCTCCACTTGTAACCTTATCTTAGAGATAATATATGTTAAAAAAATTCAGCAAGCATGAGATTAAGCTAAAAAGAGCTCTGATGAAGGATTGTCATTAAGAGTTGATGCAAGAAGATTTCGTCACACATGCAATGCAATGTTTCTAAATCTTGTGATGTTTTTTGATAGTGCTGCTTCTGTAGCTCTCTCAAAATGAGTCACTTTGTAGAAGCTAATTCATTCCTCTTGGTCACAGCAGTACCTCTTTGTCACCTTGAATCAGTGTTTTTCTGATCCTGTTCCTCCAAATTACAGTGTTCCCATGAGCTTTTCAAAGGATTTCTTGCTGTTATGGCTTAAGTTATTTTTCTAAACAGAAAGACATTATTTATTTATTTTAAAGTTGCCCTCTAACAAAACCATGTCTCAACTCTTCAGAGAGGTTACCAAAATCAATGGCATAGAACATTTTTTAAATAAAATTACATTGAAAGTTTATAAAGCGCTGTATTTGAAATGATATTTCAACATAAAGGATTCAGAATCCTACACTAAGCTTTTTTCCCTTAGGTTTGGATTATATCAAATCAAATTCAGCTAGTAAATAAATATGTAGAACTCAGTAATACTTTCAATGAGAATTTCACTTCCATCCTGGCTAGACGTGGCTTATTATCTTTAATTATTAGCAGATATCTACCACATCTATAAGCAGCCAGCTCAGATAATTCTCAATTTTGTTTTTCCTTTAAACTATCCAGCTTCTAAAGACAAAACTATCTTAATATCCCTAGAAGAGAAGTCAAATTCAAATTATTTATGATTCATATTACTATTATTATTATACATATCTCACCTCCTGATGCATTTCTGTTCAGAATCTCCTTGTTCCCTATTTTAAGAGTTAGGATTATACCAACATCTATACAGATGTGTTTAAAATCAGGAGATTGTTATTTACTACGGACAAAGGTGTTGAGCTCAATATGAATCAATATTACGTCTGTGAATGTTCTAACACTACAGTATGTACAATGATAGCATTAAATATTACTGTTTCGGAAACCTTAACAGCATAATTATTCATAGACCTATTGAAAAGATATTTGGCAAACATTTTTTTATAACCAAAGTATTATTGGAGTACTCAAAACAGCTCCACCTAGAAAAGGTGGTGACTCCTTAGAGACCTCACCTTGGACCTTCCATCTTTTGCAAACTGTAGTTTCTCATGTGGCATACCATGTGAATTCTTGTATAGGGCCAACATTTATATTTTTTTTTTCTAAGTTAGCATCAAGACTGGCCAAGACCAATATCCTAAAATATCTATGAATTTCAGGTCCAGATGAGACAAACCTTACTGGTGCGGACTAACAAGTTGTAGCATCAAATGCAGAAACGTTCATCATCTTATACAGTCAAGGATGGAAAACAGTGCCAGCATACTGCACATCTGTCTACTGAGCAGAAGTTTTCTATTTATAAATCATCATTATAAACCATCAAACAGATACTCTCTGCATTTATGACTAGCCCATTCTAGACTTAGCCCTTTTGCAGTTTCAGTTGTATGTTACATCAGACACAGATGGCCGTTTTATTGTGATGGAATCATACTGCAGTTTCTTTACTAACTCCACCTTTTTATTTTTTTTTATCAGTTTAGGAATACAACTGTGGCAGCATGTATTTTACATAGCACAGCACAACTACATAGCACTAAATGTAATTCGGGGTATATGATTTTTGTGTTACACTCAAATAATGGTGCTACCATACTGGCTACAAAAACATACTTTATACGGACATCAATAAATGTGCTTTTCTGAGCATGTGTGTAAGACAGAGAATGTTACTTTATTTGAGGGATTTCATAAAGAACTGCCCTTGAATGATTTTCTTAATCTATCTCAAAGAATTTGCAAAGTTTATCCTCCTCTTGCTTCTGCCCTCCATTTCAGAATAACCCACAGTCATGCCTTTAAGGCTCCTAACTATTCAGCTTTGACACTGCTTTGCACTCTTTTCCAGAAACATCATATGCTACAGCTCAAATGCAGTTATTTGGGCTTTTTCAACTGATGAGAGCATTTGTAGAGAGCCCAGACATAGTGCAATGTGGAACGAGCAAAATATTGACAGTGGGGTTTTTGTGGTTTTTTGTAAAGCAATTGAGAAATAATTGAGCACCTTGTCACCTGGAACAAGAAGCTACAAGTGCCTGCCTCGTACCCTGCTCCTGCCTGACTGGGAGCGCTCTGCAAGTGCTTCTTAGAATATGGTACAACACGTTTACAAATATAACCAGCAAAAGCACAGTAACAGAAGGCTTGGCTCAAAACACTTGGGAGTCAGTGGAAAGACCCCCAGCAACTACAACAGATTTTGTGCCGCAGAAGAGCGGTCTGTACCAGGCAATGTATTTATCTAGCATCTGGCACAGTCACATTTGCAGCAGCTACAATTCAAATAAACACTTAAATATTTAAACCGAAATTCATGCTTCAAAATTTTTCATTTTAATTAATTAAAATGAAAATTATGTTTTATGCTGTAGTATAATTTAATAAGCCTTAATATGCATTTCTGTCACTGTAAAAGCCTTCAGATCATATATTGCTTTTGAACAGAGAATGTCCAATACAAAATGGCAGATAATCTTTTCCGTGTCTCATCCCATTAATTTTATATCAATAACTGTGTACAGAAAGAGGGAGAGATGAGAGTAAACCTTGCCATGCGATAAGATAGAATTGTATCGCTTGACATCTGAATATTTGATTTTGAGTTCTTTTATTGCTGATTTCCTCTTATTGTTGAGGAAGTGTGACGACGAGCAGCACTCAATACACAAAAGCATCGCCTTCCTTATTATCAAAGGACACACAGGGGACAGAGGAGGTATGAATGACCTCTTGCCACTCTTGTTCTCTGCTCGTTATTTTCTAGCACCAGCAATTTTTGTTTAGTTTTAGCTTTATGTCGCTAGTAGGGTAAAATGCAACTGGCAAACCCACATTTTGCTGGATGCTTTTATTTCTGTTCCTTTTTCCCCATTTACGTGCATATGCCAGGAAGGGTGCCTGCAAATTAGAGCACAAACAAAACAAATCACTTTCTTTCATGTTTGGGTTGTTTTATTTTCCTTTTCAGATGAAACCATGTTCCTACTTTTTGCTTTCTGTCTCCATTTATTTAAGAAACAATTATTGTCCCTTTTGAAACTGTAAAATGTCAAGATTTCTAACTTCATTGGATTTTGAAGTGCACTCTACTTGTTTAGTAGAAAAGTGTGTTTTAAAAATATCTATATCTATTTTGTTTAGCTGTGCAGCCAGGTGACTGTAGTGCCTTTGCAGAAAGTCCACATATTTTCTGATGCACAGTGTCAGACTTATGCCTCTGGAAAAGTCAAAGAGTATTTGAAGGTGGTGATTTTAATCTATTGCATACTTATAAACAAGGATAAAATCAAATTATTTTCTTAAAATATTGTAACTCAATAATTTTAAAAAAATTACATGCAAAAATATTACAGGTAGCTCGTAGCAGCCTGCACAGAGGCAACCAGTGAAGGTGCCTCCTTAGAGGTTGTAATGCCCAAGCAGATGCAGATATCGAAAGCCTGGTAACCTTGATGGCACCAGTTTTGTGGCAGCTTTTTCATGCGTGAGCGGCTGAGGGACCTGGCTTGCTGCTGCTCCTCTGCTTACCTGCTACCTGCCTACGCCAGCGTCTGAGAAAAGGTAGAGAGGAAGCGTTCGGACAATTAGCTCTGAAAACTAAACCTCATGCCTGTATCTTACAAATGGTCTGCACTAAAAGCAAACCAGAAATTGCCGATATGGTTATATGTATGCTTAGTGAACCAGTTTTATGAGATTAGAGCGATAAAGTGTTATAACAGGTGAAAATGTTGCGACCAGCAAGAAATTCACTTCAGCTAGAAAAAATCTGTTAAGGAAGACAGAGAAACTTTAAGCACAGGGAAGTCCTTCGGGAAGGTATTGCAAAAGGACATCAGTGATCTCAGCCACAGCTGTATCTGCACTATGGCTAGATGAAAAGTTTTGAATAAAAGCAGAACAGGAAGTATGACAGTCTTGAACAAAAGAAAAAGTCCCTCAGAAGCCTGCTGTGCTTATTTCTGAAAGCCGGCATTCAGGAGACAGGGTGCTATTAGGTAGTTATCTCAGCTGCAAGTGATATTTTAAAGGTCAGTATAACTAGACATTAGGCATCCAGGGCAAAGTTCTTCTGACAAGTATTAATTAACTGGATTTTGGGGTTGGTGGCTGAGTGCCCTTTAGCAGTTATTTCCAAACAAGTCAACTGGTCAGTGTCTTAGCAAGAAATATCCAAAGCAAGCCCTAGGGGCCAGCTTGTTTTAGATGCCGGACTCCTTGGCTAATTGGTTCTTGGTGCTCTCAGGCAGCCTAGTAGCCCTGCAGTTTATGGCACAAGCTGTTGTCATTCTCTGGAGGTATTTCCAGCAAGCTGAAAAATTGCACATCAGTTGTTACAATATATGGAAAGCTCATGGAAGACACTGTGTGAGCTGACCTTTTGTTCAGATTTGTAATTTCAAAAACCAAAACCAACAAAAAACTCTGAACTAAAACACAGGCTTCTTAACATTAACTAAAGATTTGCAGTTTTCAGTTAGCTCTATTGTCCATCACTTCAGAAAGTTACATCAACACTTAAAGCAATATTTAGTTCACTCCACATGCAAGTGATAAGTCCTTCAAATATGAAGGTTATAGGGAAATCTGGAGTGTATAAATTCACAGAACACATTTCACAATTGTATCATGTTTCAGTGCTCGCTTGTTGCAAAACAAGATGGTGATTAGATAAGGGACAGCATCTACAGCTTCTGACCCCAAATGGATACATCTTGAATGAAAAGCTTATCGTCATTCATTATTTGTCAATGTATCTCAAGACCCCGTGGCCAACCACTCCTGGGGAGGCTAATCCAAAGCCACAGAGAGAACATATAATATCAATTTCTGCTTGATTTTCCACAAAGCTTTTTGTAGTGTATAGTGAGCAGAAACGCACAGCGCTTTCACAGACTCAGGAAATAGAAGGAGATACAATTTGAGGAGCAGAGTAGGACATAACGAGACCTGAGCTTGGGAGCCATTCCACAGTCTGCAGAGACCTAACTGTCTAGCAAATATGATAAATTACTTGCCAAGTTTGTGTTCAACATTTCTTAGAAGAACAATTCCTGCTGACAAGCACGTTCTCTTCCTCTCCTCCTCTCCATGTATGCCTATGCGTAAATAAAGCCCTGGCAATCTCTGGTAGAAGCTGGGATCAGAGGACCGATATTACTTTCATACGGGAGGTACACAGGTAGCTAATGTATAATTCGTTTACATTTCAACACAGATGACGGAGAAAAAAAAAAGAGAATGGCACACTGATATTTAGGAAAGTAATATGTAGCCAGAATGTGTCCCTGTGCTACCTGTCTACACATCAACATGATTAATCCAGCACACATAGCTGCCTGTCGTTCCCATTTTCAGTACTCACAGACAATAGCAAGGACTCCTCTGCTCCATGTATCCCTATTCTCCTCAGCAGTGATTTTTTCAGAAAGCTACTGAACTCGCTCTATAAATATATCTTACACAGCCTGTAATAACAAAATAACATAAAATCTAAGCACACTAGTTACAAATTTTCTGCAGTTCCATTAGTAAAAAATATATTAATGTCAATATGACTTTGAGCAGGGTAAATGTTGGATATGCATACTTTATCTCTTTACTCTGTTTCTGACCTGTAGCTCACAAGCAAACTTAGGAGCAATCAACCTCTTCCACATCATGGGTCAGTACTTTGCACAGACCACCATCCATGCTTGCTTTCTCTCCTGCCTCCCGGGTGATAGTGTTAACGCAGAAAATATAACTTGGTCACCTTTTCTGGCAATTGCAAGTGCTTACCTCTGGCTTCTTCCACCTTTATAGCACAGCGAGTGATGACTTCCGAGTCGCCACTCTGGATCACATTGCACTGCTTTTATATTCAGTAACTTGACATGTACGTCACCTCCAGCATATTTTCAAAGTTGTTTGGAAGCCCTTCAAGCCTCCTGTCTTCTAGTTAGAATTAAGAATGAAAAATTTTCTGTTCCAGGAATTTTTTCTGAAAGTTCCAATGGTATTTTCCATTCTTCTCATGGACAAAGGCAAGGTATTTCAAAGTGTGTCACTGTGGAAAAGTAGAAAAAGAGACAGTTACACTTTAAGGCTGCTGACAGCTTATAGGTAAATCAATTCACATCTTCAGTGGACTGAGGAGGCTTAAGTATGGTCAAATGGGCAACCAGCCCATTCATATGGTCAAATGGGCAACCAGCTTTTCCAGAAGTTCGGTGCTGTCCTCAATCAACCAAACACCTTAATTCTGTACCTGCTATGGGCCTAATGAAATGTCACGGTGTTATATACATAAATACTTAATATATAAAATATTTTTTTAAAAAAATCAGTCTTCGTTATAATTGTAATACATCATGTGAATCCATAGCACAACACTTTAAGAAATCAAGAACCCTTGTACTAGCCCTAAATTTGGAAGTGGTTCCTGCATTCAGCTAAGGACTGAATTTGGCCTACAGATTTAATTACTGCTTTAGAATTTGCTATTGAAAACAACTACATAAAACAAGCCATTAGCAATTTAAAAGCTCCAGGATTATATGCTTGTACGTGTGAAGATTTTAAACACTTTCAAGGCTTCCTTGCTTAAAAGTTTGAAACCTAGATTTAAAGACCTTGAATCTAAGATAACTTCAGGAGAAGTATTACAGAAAGAATTATTAATTGATCCTCAGCCCTTTCAAGACCTATTTCTTTCTTCCAGTTCATTTTCCTTTTTTCCATCAGTTCTTGTTCAAAGATGTTACCAAGTTACTATAGGCAATTGTTCACTGCATCATATGACTGCTGCTCACACAATACATCCAGGACCAGGATTTGGTCCAGTGCTTTTAAGACTGAAGGAGAAAAGCCTCTTCCTATCTGTTCTGCATTTTCTTTATTAAATATAGATTTCATCTGGGTACTACATAATGCCTGGTGTTGAGCATTATTGTGCAGCAAATACCACAAGGAGGAAAGTGGTTAAGGGGAACAATCGAGATGGGTGCAAGCACTGAAGCTACAAAAAGATATTAGAAAGCTTTTAGTTAGGAGGAGATGAAGAAACTTTTAATCTGAATCAAATTGTGTTTATTACTTCATTATACCACTAAATGGAAATTAAACCTTAACACTGGCTTATTTCCAACACTTCAAAGTCTACCAATCCAATACAAAAGAAGAAACAATAATGAAGCGAGGAACCTCTGTCAATTTGACAACTTGTCTAATATTAGCAGCATGGTTTCACTATGATGACTTCAAAGATGTTTCAAAATAGTAGGTCTGCCAGTTTTCAGTAACAAAGTAAGTGAAATGTCTTCATCTTTCTAAAACCTGCTAAAGCCATTTAATCATAAGCTAAATGTGTTATTTTACTTTTTTTACTGTATAACAATCTTGAAAGCAAACCGTGCTTGGCTAGCTAAAAGTGGTATAAATTTCCCAGTTTGTTACGCTTTTCATTGCCCAATCTGAGCCACTTCTTTACTCTTGGCTTTCTACTAACACTCACAGTTTACAGAATATAATTGTTTGAATTACAACAAACTGTAAAACAGCCACTAACTCCATTTATTGTGAGAGAACAGTAGAGCGTTAATGTGACCAAATTAAAGCTTCTATGTAGAGGGAAAACATTTGTACAACAGAACAAAAGAAGAATTAATACTGACCAGAAGGTCTATTTCTAAGAACAATGTAGGTCTTATCCTCATAAAAATCCCAAAGAAAAGCAGTCCTCAAATCCTGTACTCTGTCAAAACCAGACTTCAGTGTTGCACTTACAAAACCTCACAAGAGTCTAACTTGAAAAGATCCTTTGATGTCGCTAGCTACTGTTCTAAAACAAATTATATGTACATTTTTGCATAACGAATGTGATACTCTTGAATTTTTAAAATACGTGACTTTATTCTCCCTTATATCTGCATCAAATTCCTAATCTAGTTTCTCATTTTGACATCCTACAGATTTAAGCTTCGTCTGGCTTTCGCTTGGCTCCTGCTTGCTTAATACCACCAGAAATAAAGTACTCATGGGAGACTTCTGCCTTAAGAAAGAGCTCAGTGGTGACACAAAATTATCTCCTGAGCTGCAAGAATAAAGTACATTTCAGTTTTATAGAAACATGAAAATAAAGCCCTCATCCTTCATCACCTTGCTACCTTAAAAAGAACATCAGACATGATAAGAAACTAAACTGTTATAAATGGTCAATTATATTTTGGTACTTATTAGAACTATAACACAAAGCGTGGCCTGTTTCTCAATATAACCTGGTTTGCTTCTTAGCCGGGCTAAGACCGCATGCAGACAGATAGGCTAGCCTGATGTGACTTGCCTTTGAAAAACCATTTCAATGGGGTACAATTTCCACAGCCACCTTTGCACCCTACATTAATCTCCCCTACACAGTATTATGAAACAATGGACTAGTCTTCTTTTACAAGGATATAAAAATAGTATAAAGATAACAAGGGCCAAATATGTTGTGACTGATACATTAGAGAATCTATTTTGAACTGTATTGGTTTTGTTACAAGCCACTTGGATATGTTTTCACCTTCGATTTATGGCTACTTTTTTAGAGACTGTCACTTGTCTTGGATCAGTCCTTAAAAGCAGAAGATTTCAGGCTCGTTTATTTATCTTCCTAGCCAATTTTCTATACCTGTGGAAACCTTCAATACATCCTACAGAATAAGCTGACATTCCATGAGCTAAAACCAAAATTACTTGTGTCTGCCCTTTACCTAATTAATCACCAATCTCTTTATTTTCTCTCAGGTAATCACATCAGTCCAAAATACCATGTGGCTTAAACAAAGCCAGCATGTTGCAATAATATTTCAATTTGAAACTCATGCCCATTTATCTGATTTGGAAATAGAAATGTGAATCTATACTGGATGTTTAACATCAAGACTAAACCTTTTTATCTTTAGAGCTGAGCGAAAATGGAAAAAATGAAAGCAAGCAAATAGTTTTTGGTGGAAACAAAGTCAGAAAAATAAGAAACCACCTTGGGGGTCTTCGCAACCATGCTAGATGTCTTTTCTTAAGATTTGTGGAGGCATCAGTTGAAAAACAAATTTCAAGAGAGGAAAATAAGTACAAATTTTCATGTATGTAGAAATTCTTGTGAGAATAAACAGTCACAGTTGGTTCACAGACAAAGAGTGGGAAAGCACATGTCTATACAGACACATACAAACATCTCTTCTTATGAAAGCAGACATTTGCAGACATTTACAGACATTTAAAGACCATAAACATATATTCTTCAAACTTTGACACTATATTAAGGCATTCACTTATTTTTCTTGGTTTCTTTTTCTGTAACTCTGGAGAAGCCATTTCCAAAGAGGTGGGTGGTCCAAACATAGCAAGAATTGTTAAAATATACATTCTCTTGGCAAACTTTATTTTCCACTACTCTAAAACTGTTCCCTGTTTTTTTTTACCAACACTGCTTAATCCAGCAATGCTTCCTAGCAGTAAAAGTTATCCCTTAATTTTTATTAAGCATTCTTTTTCCATCTTCTAGATGCTGTACCACATGAACATATGGCTCAAATAATTTGCATCACTTACATTCAGCATAAAAAGGCTTATGCTTCTTCAACAATTTCTTATGTTCAGCCTACCATACACA
This sequence comes from Larus michahellis, assembly GCF_964199755.1. Taxonomy (NCBI): domain Eukaryota; kingdom Metazoa; phylum Chordata; class Aves; order Charadriiformes; family Laridae; genus Larus; species Larus michahellis. Next base: position 41,917,795 of record NC_133900.1, on the reverse strand, counting down.
TGCCCCTGAAGTCATAGAACATCAGATTTTTAACAGCCTTGTCTGTGAAGGCTGACAGTACTTACATTCTGGAACTGATGCTACCAGGTCCTTGAAACAACACAGCCTCCAATAACTGGAGCAGAAGTCCCCGTCCCCTAAAAGTCAGATATTCATTACACCAGTCAAGCAGCCACAGGCAAGTAGGCTAAAATATGCTTTTCCACCCCCATCTTATGACCTCAAGTTTTGGAGAAAAATACAAATAGGTCATTTTGAAGAACGTACAGTGCTTTTACCTTCAGCTTTTTCAATGTTTTCAATGTATACCTACTTCAGTGGATACTGGATTCTAGTTCCTTCTTTAAAAGGAGACACCTTGCTTTTAAAAAAGGTACTTGCTCATCCCAGGCTGGGTATAATCAGCCATTATTGTGGAAGGATGGGAAGGGCTAATGATAATGATTCTTTATTTCTACACAGCTTCCCCCATTACCTGTAGAAAGGCTTAAGGCTGTGGTGAATAAGAAGTTACTCATCAGATTGGAGCTCCTGCAACATTTCCCAGTGATAATCTTAAGAAAAATATAACTTTGCAGATGAGGACATGTTGAACCTTGACAAATACTGTGTTATCCATAATAGACCATGAGGTTTCTAGAGTAATAACTTACAAAGATTAGAATGGCAGTAGATAAAAACACACAACATTGAAAAGCAAAAAAAAACCCCGGCTGTTTTATATGATCTTATATATAAAAATCCTTACCTACTAAGGAGATTTCTTTTCAAAGGAGAAAAGATCATACCAGTTTCATTACAATAAATTAGTCTTTCTGTGTATGTAATATTTGACTCAAATTTATGAATTTACAACTATAAGTAATATTACAAGTTTGGTATGGATGGAATGGTTATGGTTAACTAAAAGCACACAAATTCATCTCTAAGAAATGTGGCACTTACAGATATTTAATTTCTGAAGCAAGAAGTCATTTCTTGTGAGTGAAGAGAAGAATGTGAACATAATGAGAAAAAAATCAATAGTCAGCAGAATTATTTCAAGTAACAGAGTAAGTAGGTTTTATTTCAAAAAAAAAGATTTTTTTTGAAGTGTAATTCACTTTGAAGGTTTTAAATGAACTGCAAAAGGTCAAGATTTTTATTATGGTTACTTACAGTATGTTGCTAGAAAGTCAATAATCTTTAGTACTCACACCTATTACACTAGAGCAGAAAGCTACATTTCTTCATCTGTAGTTCTGACTATAATCTGTACTATTTCTTTTCAAAAGGTTTAACTATTAAAAAAAAAACCCCACAACCAAAACATAAAGAAATCTCAGAAATCTGGTACCATTACAGAATGTTTTACAGTGTTTAAGATATTGTCAGCACTTACACTATAAACCCTTGCTTTCAAAGGTTTATGACTGAGTCATAAAAATCAGTCCATTGTATAACTTCACTTATTAACTCTCATTTTAGGAGCCTGATTCCACCCCCCTCCACCATCTCCCCATCCTGCTATTTCGCCCTCACTAAATATACAGAATAATTTTCTTTACCTAATTTATAGAAATATATTTTTAGAAAAACTCTTTTATGAGTTATTTCATTCCAGTTCCTTTCCCTTCACAATTACACAGCATGACATTTTAGAGTTTCATGTAACAAAAACTTGCAATATAAACGTTAAGATGATCTCTCAGCTTTCAAAGGCATAGATTATTAATAACTCAATAATTCTAATACGTTTAATCCCATAATCCTGAACTTCTATTTTAGCTCACCACATTTGTTACTGAGAAATAGGTCCCTTCTTAGCTGTTGCTTCTTGTTGCTGTTGCCACAAGCCTCAGCAGCATCCCTATCTGATTCTGTATCAGTCTGCCAACACATTTAGAGAGCTGTGAAACAGAATCACGTTTTCATGAAATATTTGCAGAAATCCCACATCTTGGTGCTTGCCTTGTCTTTGTATGTCTGTGACACAGACACAGGCCATAACACTATCTTAGCAGACTTTGGTGTTAGATTAGCACCGGCATGTCCGGTAAGAGTGATCCCCTCTATATTGTGAAGAAATTTCATTAGATTTCGTATGGTATCAGAAATTCTTAGCATTTCAACTCCTCAGCTGCAAGCTACAAGCCACGGGAATGGCTGGCAGCCGTCACTGCAATAATCTCCCACGTGTACATTCCTGCAGGTGTGTGGTCCAGATCATACAATACTGCCGAGCACTCAGATTCACATTATCCAGAAGTCCCCAGAAACTCTCTTTGGCTACTCTACTACAATCATCGCTGCCAGCCAGAGATCGACCTGATTGCTGCTGGCTCAGTTGGGAGCAGCCCTACAGATTAGTGCTAGTAAAACAACAGGGTACCCACTGCCTGGCCTGTATCACCTCACTCTTTGCAGAAGATCTGCAAAGGATTCACTTGACAGCAGCAGTCACAATCTGATTTTCTGAAAGAGGCAAAACAAAGTGAACAGCCCTAAAATGCACAAAAAGCTGCCTGAGATGGAGTTATTGGTGGGGCAGGGGAAGGGTGGGAGGAGAAAAATGTTCTCATATAAATAGGTCTCATCAAAGGTGGCTGCTTGTCCATCTTCTTTTAGGTACTGTGCAGTGGCTCCAGGAACTACAAAGAGGAGAGAATAAACATCTATGAGGTATGAGAGCAAGAGACCCTCCCTTTACTCTAGAATATATTTTATTCCCCTTCCTTTTCTCACAATAGATGCTTCTCCCTGATTTATTGTAGGCATTATGTCCCCTGTCCAAGGATCTCTTAGACTCACCATCTCATCCTGCTGGAAAGAAAGATTCTTGTCCTCCCTTGCCTTAGCACTCTAGATGCCCATCCAGAGGAATGGAGGAGGCACAGACTCTTAAGAGGGGCTCTTGGCCCTCATGAGAATCCACGGCATTCTTCCTCCTGGTGTTAGTTTGTTCAAAAACTCTTTGGAATGGCTAAACGAACTCCACTGCATTCAGCCCTGGTATCCAGAGGAGGTGAGTTTCTTGTTTTGTGCAAGCTATTGAATGCCTAGCCTCATTTGACAGATCTGGTACGTTCCTGGTCTGACTTTTAATCCATTTTTTCTCCCCATCACCCTTTTCCTGTTGAATAATAGCCAAAGACTGGTGGGCCTCCTTTTGACCAGCAGCAGCAAGGGCCGCATACGAAAACTGACCAAGGGGGCAATGTGCAGGCTCTAGGTGAGTCAAGTATTTTCATGTGTGCTGCTGGGTGAGAGCTGCAGAGAGACCCTGAGGGTCTGAAGGAGGACATGGCTGAGCATTACTACACCTTCACTCCCATTGCTGCATTCCTGAGGAGCCATCTAACAGAGCGCCGGTCCTTTCTCAAGGAGCACATTGATGTAGTATAATAAAAAAAGATTGTATTGATTTGGCTATCAAACACAAAGATAAAGTCACTACCATTCCCAGAAATAAGACAGAGTTCTCTAGTCCCTTTCTGTCTGAAGGAAAAACACATCACAATTACACACAGTGAAACTTCCTGTTTTCATTCTTTCTTATTTATTTACTTCATTTCTTCTTTTTTTTTACTGTTTTCTTCATGTTGCCTCAACTTTCTCCCCTGAGACATGATGCTTTCAGTTGCCCTGTTGAACCTAGTTCTTTTCTCAAGAAAGTGATAACTGAAAGCACATAAAATTAGACTGTCTACTTAGTTGTTTATGATATATTGGCACTCTCCTAGATTAAGTCCTCTTAGGAAAAAGAGATTCATATGTCTATATATATCTCAATCTTTCTAAATAACTATCTGGGGAACTGACATAAAATCAAATAGACTGATTGCTTTTAGTTTCTTTACCCTCTTCTCTTCATGTAATCCACTGAAGAGTTTAAACTCCACTGGGAAGGGTATCCGATTTGTATATAGTATTTGTAATAGCACACATATGGCTCAATGAAAAACAGAAATAACAAGATGTTCTAGACTCTAATTACTTTCCACTTAGTGTGACCTACAGAGGCTGCACAGCTTGGATTCTTTTTGTAAGAGTATCACTAACTTTCAGAGTAACCTTCGGTAAATCACTCCACCACATTTTTCCTTAATTATGAAATGGTGATAGTAATATTCCATAAACCACAAAGCACTTTAAGTCCTAAGTGTGATCATTATTATTTAATTAACTTCAGATTTTGTCATTTCTCTCCCAGAAACATATATATATTAAAATTAAAAAACAAAACAAAACAAAACACACACCAAATCTGCAATACTTACGACCTTCTTCAAGGCTTTTATCCAGCAAGTGACAGACACCAATCCGCTGGTCTTTATCATGTGGAACAAGGATTCTGCATTTACAAGTCATCATCAAATGGCAGGGGAGGAATCTGATGAAAGTTACTCATTTCAGAAGTCCTTCGATGAGGCCACATATTTTTATTTAACTACTTAACAGGACACAGGAGATAGTTTCCATTAGATTATAGAGTAAGAATATTTGGTCTTCAACTGCATCTCCCATTCTGAGACATTAAAATTACTTTGCCTCTATGGGAAGATACTCAGCTATATCTGCAAGGTTACATTCTTTCTAAGAGCACAAGGAACGTGAACCTGGGCCTTTCTATAGATAGATGTGTACAGTAGATATGTCATGACTGGGAAAAAAGGAAAATCAAAATTGAAGCTGATGCTAAATTTTCATATTAACACTTACGCTGAACAATCAGATTTCAGGATAAAATGGAAGCCAAATAATTTTCTCTTAATTTTCTCATCAAGTTTAAAGTTCAAAGGTAGTTTTCCATAGATAAAAACTGCATCCACTCTTTGGAAATGATAAAATTATGATCAGTATTTCTGGATCATTTATTAACGGCAGTCACTTTTCTAAAAATAATGTTATCTGGACCCTAGCAAAACAGGAACTTGGTAATAATAGACTTGAAGTACACGTCAGTTGGCTGGGATACAAGAAAGCATACAAAACAACTGTTTAATTTTTGAAACATTTTCCTAATTGCAGAGAGAAGTAAAGAAACAAAGGAATCAAGTTTCACAGCTAAAATTTTCCTGCACTAGCATCAATAGACATTTTTCTTTTAGCAAGTCAACGAAAAGAAGCTGGTTCTGTTCTGAACCATCTGCTTTATTGTATATAAAATTACATGTAATGATTATGAATTTGAACATTTAACATTCTGGCTACTTTGAGAGAAAAAATGCAATTTCATAGCCCAACTTTTCATTTACGGTTTGGCTCACGCACTCACAAGAGAAGAAAAGTTGCTCTATAGCAGTTGTTCAGGTCTCCTATCATAAAGTTAGTCAAGATTTTGGATAATTACATAGAAGAATTTCATGAATGCTTCAGTCTACACTGAATTGCCAATAGCACCAAATGAACACACAGATAGCCACAATCGAGACAATTTTGTCCCCTTTGACAGTGAAATGGCTCAGCACCAGTGCCCGATTCAATCAGATAAACTAAATTTATGGTAGTCATCATTAGGGACTTAGTGTAGGCAACAGTGTGATTTTCAAATATTGATTTCTACAGAGAAATCATTGCTTTGAAGTCTAGCCAAGTCCAAAGCTGTGTCTGAAAACAGTATCAGGGATTATATGTGAGTCTTCCTTGTCTTCATTTTCTTGATTTCCATTTTTCTGTGTTTCCTTCTCATCCTCTCTGCTCTAAATATCAGCAAAAGCAACGAGGGAAAGTAGCTGAATAAAGGACATTGTCAAAAGAAATTTATTCAAGTGCACGGGCAGGAATGATGTCAGTAAAGTAATTACTAGCCATTTTATTCCAAATTTTTTATTTCAGCAATCCTAAAAGTACAGTAAATAAAAAAAACTTTTTTTCTTTTTTTAATTGAAATTTCTCTGTGGACACCTTTGTTTTTTAATTTTACTTTGAGTAATGTAGTTAAATCAATGATTGGTTAGGTGTCCTAACATTTCTTTGGATCTGACCAAAGGTATTCTTACTTTGAACTCTATAACGAGCTTGTTGAGGTGCTACTGCAGATTAATAAATTTACTGTGAATAAAGGAAGTGAAACACAGCACAAGGGCATTCACTGCATGGATGTCTTGCTAGCCAGTAACTTATTTAAACTCTGGTTTAACAAATTTTGTTGGTGAGTCAAAAGCAGGCAGAAGGTATTTTGGGCACTAATAAAAGCCTGCTAAGAAGACCCATAGATTATGCCTAGTCATTTGCTGAGACTGTGAGAAAAGTTTGGTGCAAGAGTTGATGCAATCAGGGGACTGTTTCCTGAGAAACCTTCTCATAAACTCAGGGCAGGGCTGTTCCATAAAATACTGCCAGCTTTTTGGATAAGGGGAAATTTCTATCCATGTATGTGTTACATATCATTCCCATATTTTTCACATTTTTATGATTACATTTAAATTTCCTGTTAAAGATTTCCTTGTCTTTGTATGATTAGAGTGTATTTCCAAGTGAGGAAGTTTTTCCTGCTGCAAGGAGGTTACAGGGTGCAGTTACTTTTGCTGGGATTGTGAGGCACAAGGATGTTTATTTATTGATTAGGAGACAGATTAAACATGTTGAACTAGGGTATTTTTTTCTGCTTCTATGTGGCAAAAGAGCTACGTATGTGAGCTTTTCTCATAAAATATTTATTGGTAGAATGTTGTGGATATTATATTTATTATGAAATAATATTACAATACAATAGTGAAACTACAATATTGTTTGAGAGAAGAGTAGATAACGACTAGAGGAAATATATCCATTGCCCATTTTAGATTGCTTAAGCACTGTTTTGGAAAAAACACTATGATCTTTACCTTGATATGGTGCACTGTATGAATGTGCAAAGGAGTTATAAAACTTCTCTGGATTAGCAGCTAAGGGGATCCCTTAATGATGGCACAGATGTTACTACAACACCCGCTTTTTGTGGCAATGAAACATAAGTGAAGGCTTGATGGCAGAGGCATGCCAGAGTGCCACTTCACTCTAGCTGACTTCCAGCCTGTGCAATGGCACTCGGATGCACTTAGAGACTGACATAATTTATGACGATGAGGCTAACAGAAGGTTGGCATGAAACCACCTTTGCCCCCAGTTGCATAAAGCCAAAATGTGTTGAAGCTCTTTCTGAATTTATTTTGAGATTTTGTAATACAAACACAGTGAAACTGAATTAGAGTTCTAAGCACCTCTCCGAACTTTTACCAAAATACCATTACTTAATCTTTATGCTTCAGACATCATGTTAAAAGTATCCAGTGCACATAAGAAAGAATTAGGATAGTGATGAACACATAATCTAAATGCAGGAACAGAGAGGAATCTAACAAACACAGATTAATCTAGAGGATTAATGGGGTTTTTCCTCACTATATTTTTGTAATCTGCTAATGTATGGTAACAACCAACTGTCCCAGGGAGGTTACTATTTCCTGTCTCATCTAACGGGAGTAGATGCAAAAGAGTCACTTGAAAGTGTTGCTTATAAAACAGAACTATTTTTCTCTTTCAGGGATCTTGTCAGTGCTTTTAAAATTGTTAATCTCCTACTGCATATTTTCACATTTGATACACAACTATTATTTACAAGCAATGTGAATTCATTAGCTTTATGAAACTGATAGTTATTATGCATGGGTGGCTTCCTGTCCCCCAGGACTGAAATGAAAGTGAGATACTGCATCTCTAAAGTCTTCCCTAAAAGGAACATTCATAAGTAAATAGCATAACTAAACATTTTTTAAATTGGCACTAATGTACATTGAATCATGTCTTACCTAATTCAAAGAAAATCTTAGCAGGATTTGAAAGCAAGGATAACTCATCTCCTTAATTTCCAGCGTCAGTCTAGAAGACCTACATGTAGTGAAAAGTTTTTTCAGAATAATTTTTTTTTTGCCTGTGGCTACAGACTTGTTGACACCAGAAGTCCTTCTCATATAGCTTTTATGGCTACTAACATATTTCTTTTTATCAAAGCAACATGTTTCTCTGAGTTCTATCAACTTTGAAAGTTTCTAATGAAAGTTTCCACAGTTAGATGTTTTCTGAGGAGAGTAATATAGAGAGATCTAAATACGAAACCTGTCTGTTTCTACACAGAATACATATTTTGACATGAATCTTTAACAAAAATAATTCATTATTTCTATCATTGAGCAAAAATAAATGTGAGCTATCACAAAAATTTTACAGCCACCTTTTCCAACGAATGGCCTTGTAATGACTGAGCAGGTAGTTAAAAATAAAACCTCGTAGAACAGCTGCCAATAAAATCACTGCTGTACTCTTTACACGTACAGGAAATAAAGTTCCATGTACAATGACTTAGTTTATATCTTAAAAAACAATATTCTCCCATTCTAGCTAAGATAAGTCATTACAGGCTGAGGAAACATATTACTTGATTGAGTCAAGGCTGGCTTCCAACTTTCAAAGCTGCTTGCTTCTTTTACATATTTTTCAATTTCCCTTAGCTTATGTTCAGCTACTGCAGCACAGGAATATATCTGCTGAGGTAACATGAATCTCAAAAGCCAGTACTTCCCTCAGAAGGTTTAAGATGAAAAGCCATTTAGTCGTGTTTTCAGAAGCTGCACAGATGACTTAAGAAAGTAGGGGAAACAGAGTGTTTCTGACTGCTCAGTTACATTAGCAAATTTAATTAGGCACACTAACCTGTTTCTCTTATGAAGAATGTCTTCTGGCCTCATAATTGAACAGTGTGAACAAGACAGGCAGGAATATTTGTCTAGCAGACCTTGAGAGCATCTGTCGGCTCCCTGTCACATTCGAGTAAGTACCAGCCGTATCTCCTAGACTACATCCTCCTGTGCCAGAAAGGAAACTCAAATGCAAGGGCTTGATGAGATATAGCGCATACAACAGTTAGGTTCCCAACCTTGATAAGGAGTGAATGTGGACCTCTAGGTCATCCGCAGATGTCCTGAAATCTATATAAAGCGTTTTCCTACTTTCATTTTCTTTCTGGTGTGTTTGCCTTACTCTTAGTGTAACACTCAGAATCATAAATATTAATGACTTACCATCATGGACACTTAACTAACTCATTAATGATCACAATGCAACCATGTTCAACAATGCAGTGGAAGAGAGCACGCAAAACAAATTCAGCATACAAATAAACATGTATTTTCAAAAAAGCCTGATTAAAAAGACCAGGCCAAAAGCAAGCAAGACATCCAGATAAACTGGGTGCTGATAAATGATTTGCACAGATTGGCAACTGAATGGGTTGACAACCGACCCTTATTATATAAAACAGTGTTCTACAGCTAGTATTGCTAATCTTATTTCTAATGCTTCAATTACACACAAGCGGTATTAAAACTCAGGCTTACACTGGGGACACCGACAATCAGGCAGTTGGCGCTAGCTGACCCATTCCTACAGCACTCATCACCTTCCTGGCCACCAACCACACCGCACAGCAACAGCAGGGAAGTCACACTCCTGCACACTGCCTGGTGGGTGGCTGGGAGAGGGTACACATGCGCATGACACTAAGAACTACATCTGGTCCCCAGGGGACACTCATACTGATGTAGACCAGGGTCCATGCACACAACTTCTCTGCCTCAGGCTCACCGCTACAGCAAGCTCTTCTCCCATCAGCAATCCGTCCTGTCATCAGGTGTCCTCCAGGATCTTAAAAAGGTCTTCAGCCAAACATTTGCCATGGACTGTGCTTCTGGTCTAGGTATCCCATGAGTCACCCAATCAAGTAATTCCTTACTCATCTCACCGTGATTTTATAATGCCACCCTCAGTGCCTAGCAAACCGCACTCTTCTGCTGTTTCAACCAACCACCATTAAGATCAACAATTAATTTCCCTTTTTGTTACACCAAAACCTTACAGTGCTTTTTATTTCTATTACCATCATTTTAAAGCTGTGGTTTACACATTTGTCTCTGGCAGACTTCAGGCATCCATGGATGGCTAAGCAGCCTCTTCCACACAAACATCTTGAGTACTGTGAGCCGTCCTACACCTCAAGAAAAAAATCATGGAGTTAGAAAGGTACAGAGGAGTAATTCCTTTACAGGGAGAGACTAAAAAGGCTGGGATTCTTCCGTATAGAGAGAAGGACGATGGGGTATGCTTGAGGGTCTGTAAAATCACAAGGGTGACTGAATGCAGAACTATTTATTCAGTCAGCACTCAATGAATCTATTAAATCAGCCAAAAACAGTGAAAAGATGCTTGTACACAGCAGCAAGCGAACTCCTGAAATTTGTTGCCTTGGGAGGCTCTCGGGGGCAGCACATTTAAAAAAGAATTAGACAAATTTAAAGACAACAGGTCTGTTAACAGGTACTAAAGTGAATAAGCAAAAATCTAGCCTCTAATATCCTTAATCTAATAATTTTGGATTTATAATTTCTTCAATATCAAGAACTTGAAAGTTGTTTCAAGTTCTTATCATTCTTATTCTGTTCTTATAAGTTTTTATAAGGCTTTCAAGACCTGCTTGGATAAAGCCCTGAGTAACCTGGTCTGACCTCATAGCTATGGATGCTTTGAGTAGGAAGTTGCACTTGAGGCTTTGCAAAGTCCCTTCCAGCCTGAAATATCATATGAATTTATGATTGAAAAAAGTTTAAGTATTCAGGAAAAATAAAACTGACAGCTTTCTAGTGCCAGTAATCTCTTCAACAGAAAGGCCTCATCATAGGAAAAAGCACAGCTATGTTGAAAAGCAGAAAAATAAAATTCTGCTACAATGTTCAGCACATACTAAAGTTAATGGGGCGTATGTTGAAACAGCTTAAAGTCCATGCATCCCCACTGTTGTAGTTAAAATGGGTCACAACTTTGATCGGTCGTAACTTGGTGAGATTTCAGGTGCCTACCTAGAGGGCAAATCTTAGCCACAGAACTGTTCCCTTTTTCATTTGGATGGAAAATAGTTGAGATTGCTTGCTTAACAATAGCTTCATTAATAAAGCTCTAAAGTGAGAAACTTGCTTGTGCACTGATCCAAGGGTAATGTAAATGGAGAAACCAGGCCGTCCATGAAATAACTCTCTCTTTCACATCTTATGTAAGCAGGATTCATAAAGGATTATCACTCTTGTTATCCAGTGAAGGGATAAGATAATTTTGCTTTGCGTCATACTTGCTTTTTTTCCTCCCTGCTTATCTTGATAATAAAGAGGAAAGTTAAAGAAACATGTTTTATTCTTTTTTTAATTGCCAAGTAAAAGATAAAATCCCTATAAATTATTTCACCTTTGGCCAATCAGTACTTCTCATTATAATTACCATAGACAGCAATACGGTGATTGTTAAGTTAAAACTTCATTACATATAGCTGTAACCAATATTGCAATGGCTGTAATAATTAAATCCTTTCAATTCAGTTACAAATTTTAATGAAAAATCTGTAGGGAGGATAGGCAGGATAATTTTGGGTATCTTAGAATTGAAAATTAATCAAAAGAGATAATTTTCAGGAAAAAATATATCTTAAGTAGACTATAAAATTTACGTTTTAAAATACATTGAATAACTTACTTTCAGACATAGAGCTACATTCTCATATTCAGTCATAAAACCCCTACATAACAGCCTAGGTATCACTGAAAGTCAACAATAATCCACTTACTTTGCCTATTTTGACAATGTTTTTTGCTATACTGTCACTTTACATTTGAAATGTCCACCTCGTGAAAAAACTACAGGCAACTCACATTACAAAAAACAAGCCAGCATGTGTCAATAGCATGCTTTTTTTTGTTTTCAAATTAAATTACTCATGCTATTTAACTTCCTATATTATTCACAATGACTATAGTTTACTGACAGACATGAAACTCTTGAGTCTGTGTAACAGCAACCTTTTAAAAAGTTCTAAATGTGGGCATTGTAGAGTTAGGAGTCCTTTCGAGTTGTTATTCTACTTACAACCCCTGTACCCGAGGAAGCAAAAGCCCATGGAAAAACTACAGATACATATTCATCACTACTAGCAGCTTATCCTCACGGCAAATTTAAGTAGTGTTCCAGAGACCACCATGCATGAGTACTTCACAAGAAACAGTGATACTCAAAACCACAGATAAAATAAATAAAGAAATAGTAGATGAGCAATATGTATTTTTATCTAACACATATAATGATGCACTGTTGACCTAAGATGATGATCTTTCACCCATACTGATGCAAAATTTGCATTGCTGGCAGACAAGCGCAGGGAAAAGTACATGTACCTGCAGGGAAAGACAAAAAACGGCCTCCCTGATTCACATAATTTCAGATAAATCAGCTATTTTTCTGCTTATTCTAGATTTTGTTTGCCTGGAGGCTTCCTGAGCTTGTAGTAGGAGTTTGTAAAATCTGAAAGAGGTTCTAGAAAAATCCAAGCTGCTTCCTCTTCTTTCCAAGCCCATTCAGGTATCCTCGCATGTGGATTTGACTGCTGCTATTGCCACATTCAGTTTGGAAAATCGCATCCCATGCCTACCTTACAGTAAAATGACAGAAAGTGACATGCATATTATCAGCTTAAATGGTTTTACTGAACTTGGTAGTTATAGCATCCATCAATGGTCATACTGCTGACACGGACTCAGCAGCACTATTCAATATGCGTCTCGTGAGGAATGAAGGGGAAAAGATTTGATTTTCCCCTTCTGTGCCTCAATCTTTAAGAAAAGCTAGATTTCATCCTAATGCTATGCAGTAGCCCACAACTTACTCCAGCCACAAGGAACTTCAAATTATTCAGCTACTTTCTACAAAGCTCTACTATGAGTCAGGGTCAAAGCAATAGTGGATGATAGAGAGAAAACCTATGGATTCTCTCAAATTCAAAATACAATATCTCAAATTGTCTCTGATTCTGAATACCAGCATCTGTCTTTACGAAGTCAATAGTTCAATGCAAAAGGTTCATGACTGAAACATTCATATCATCTATTTTATTTCTCCTGGGAGTGAGTCACAAGCTGGCAGTGAAAACTGGTGTCTTTCCATTGATTTTAATGGAGCTATGTCAGCTGGCACCACCTAAAAATTTCATGCCTTATCTGAAATTCCACAATTCATATGACTTAATTCATAAACAATGTGAAACCTTGTGGGAAGACCCATGCTTCTCTGCTGCACTGTCTCATTACTAACACTTACAGAAGATTAGATTTTAGAATTCATGACCTGCTTAGCACTTCAGAAAGAAATAAAGCTAAAACAGTAATGCAAAAAAAAAATTAATGAAATAATAAAGCTGGTTTTATTACCTGTCTTGCATATGTATTGCATGTACTGGCTTCTCAGTCCAAAAGTATAGAAATAAACAGATGGCAAATAAAATTCGTAAAGCATCTTTAAAATACTACTGTTACATCCAAAAAAGATATATTTCCCGAGGTGACCTATGTCATAAAACATTAAAGAGGAGTGAAGAAATAACTTGAAAGAACCTGTAACTAAGTTCTCAAAGTATAGCAGCCCAAATTTTACACTTCATCTTTAGATAATCTCCAAACTTGCAGGATCAGTCTGAACTAAATATTTTGCCTGGACTGTAATTGCTCTGATTTCTGTTGTTAATGAGGTAGAGAAATCTGGGCTATATGTGTGTATTTTTTTTATGTCTTTTTTTTCCAGTTATGACTATTCATGAAGAATTCATTATTATGGAAAGCCCTTATATTTGAGACATATCTTAGATCCATATCTAAGAGGAATTTAAATTCCACAGCACTGAAACATCTAATATTACTTGCTTGCTCCCCTTAATGAAATCTACACCTCTGACTTAGTTTCCCAAATTCAATTTAAGAAGTAGAAGGACAAAAAGTTGTCTCAAAACCACAAAAATCACAGAGTACAGCTGGAAGCCAACCCCATATAATGTTTATAAAGTCAGTGGACAAGACAGTGAAAAAGATATTCTGTAGGCCAGAGCATGGGCTACAAGGAGGGGTAAATTTCAGGCCATATTCTGACTGCTTGAAGTAGAATACATGGAGCCTTTGGAGTCAGCATTCTAGTCTAAGGCCACACTCTTCAATCCAGGTGTACTGGGTTTGCATGGCAAGGTTTTGGTAGCAGGGCAGCTACAGGGGTGGCTTCTGTGAGAAGCTGCTAGAAGCTTCCCCCATGTCTGATAGAGCCAATGCCAGCCGGCTCCAAGACAGACCCACCGCTGGCCCAGGGTGAGCCCATCAGTGACGGTGGTAGTGCTTCTGTGAAAACATATTTAAGAAGGGAAAAAAACCAACCCTGTGGTGGCAGCAGCTGGAGAGGGAAGTGAGAATATATGAGAGAAACAACTCTGCAGACACCAAGGTCAGTGAAGAAGGCGAGGGAGGAGAAGCTCCAGGCACCAGTGCAGAGATTTCCCTGCAGCCCATGGTGAAGACCATGGTGAGGCAGGCTGTCCCCCTGCAGCCCACAGAGGTCCACAGTGGACCTCCACCTGCAACCTGTGGAGGACCCCACACCGGAGCAGCTGGATGCCCGAAGGAGGCTGTGACCCCATGGGAAGCCCATGCTGCAGCAGGCTCCTGACAGGACCTGTGGACCCGTGGACACAGAGGAGCTCATGCTGCAGTAAGTTTGCTGGCAGGACTTGTGTGGGGGACCCAGGCTGGAGCAGTCTGTTCCTGAAGGACTGCAGGCCATGTGAAGGACTCATGTTGGAGAAGTTAATGGAGGACTGTTTCTTGTGGTAGGGACCCCACGCTGGAGCAGGGGAAGAGTATGAAGAGTCCTCCCCCTGAGGAGGAAGGAGCCACAGAGACGTGTGATGAACTGAACACAACCACTATTCCCCATCCCCCTGTGCCGCTCAGGAGGAAGAGGTAGAGAAATCAGGAGTGAAGCTGAGTCTGGGAAGAAGGGGGGGGGGGGGAAGTTGTTTTAAGATTTGGTTTTATTTCTTATTACCCTACTCCGATTTAATTGGGAATAAATTAAATTAATTCCCCAAGTTAAGTCTGTTTTGCCCGTGACGGTAGTTGGTGAATGATCTCTCCCTCACCTTATCTCAACCCATGAGCCTTTCATTATATTTTCTCTCCCCTGTTCAGCTGAGGAGGGGATAGTGACAGAGTGGCTTTGGTGGGCACCTGGCATCCAGCCAGGGTCAACCCACCACAACAGCAAACACCCAACTTTAAGGATGAAGACTTACAGTCACATTCCCTTCAACTCTTTCCCTGTATCTTCTCTACATCCCTTCTGCTTATCCCTCTTCCCGTTCTACACAGACTTGAGAACTCATGTTGCAAAGTAGTGATTATTTAAGGCCACTTCCAGCAAGTTAATCAGATAGATACAGAGCTGGTACACAGCCAGATACACAGCTGATTTAGAGAATGCAGAATTCTCCAGTGTCCGGTCCACAAGTTGTAAACCACCCCTAAATGCACAAAACATGCCTCGGCATCTGACCAATAATAGGACCTTTAATATTAAAGATCAAAAGCCTTTAAAACAAAAACATGCCAGAGGAGGAAGCCTGCAGTGATTAAGGATACTGCCTATGTCTTCAGATTCTGCAACAGAATGGAACTTTTTGGTGAAAATACTCAGAGGATGCCTGAAACAAGATCATATAAAACACTACAGACTAAAACAGTCTGGCATAAGGGAAAATTCCTTCTTTTCCCTAAATACGACCACAAGTTTAATCTGGGGCAGTGAATTGGAGACCAACACACCAACCAGACACAGGCAACTAAAGGGTTTCTCACCATGACTGGAATGACAGGCTTTCCATGGCACCTGTCCTTGCCACCCTAGTGCAGCTCCGCTCTTTCAGAGGAAAGCGGTGCAAGCCCTTGCCCCAGCCACCACCCCAGCACTTCTTCCCAAACCAAATCCCATACCAAAGGAGAGGATATTCTTTCTAGCTGGGTCAGAAACCTTTAAAGACAACAGTAATTGAACGCAACACTGATAGGGAGCAGGAAAATAAAATAATAATTAAAAAAAAAAAAGGTATCTCCTTTCACTTTGTGTTTGGTACTCAAATACAGGGTCTGGACCAGGTTGCACTGCGCCTTCCAAAGTAACTGACAATGGATAAAGAGAAAAGGAGGGGACAAAAAACTTCAATTGCTCCATGTGCCATTACAGTCAAGAAATTACCATATATCCATCTAAAATACCATCTCCTCCAGAATAGTATGTGTAACACTCATCACTGTCTTTCAAAAAAGTGTTAAAGAACTGGCAGAGGTTCAGAAAAGAGAGTTCAAATCTCAGAGAAGGATTCAGAGAAATGATCAAAGGGATGGAAAAATGCTCCAAAAGGTTGGAAATTGTTTTATTTTAAAAGGTGATAGAAAAAGGTTACTATCACCTAAGGTTACTATTGGTATACATATTTCTTATGTATACCAATCACAATAAAACCACGTGCACTGATAGTCTGGAAATGGTTCAGAGCTTCTGATCTCCATTTCTTGTAATAAGTGGATGGGAAAAAAATTCAATTAAAGGGTGGTAAATTAATCATAAATTTTTCTACATAACAGCACAAAAGTCACTGTTCCTGGAAGCTGCTGAGGCAAAAATCTTAGAGATCCAAAAAGAACATACATATCTGATGAACATCCTGAGTTCTTATAAGTATCAATAACCTTTATTTTGGAATACATATAAAACTTCAGGACCAAAGGCAAATGTTTTGTATCCAGGAGAAGTCAGTTTAAGACCTAGAGGAACAGATAGCAAAAAAAAAAAAAAAAAATATTGTAAATTATTCTAGATTAACCAAGCCAGGAATTATCACACTTTTTTGTTTGTTCGTTTATAATGTAGCTACAGA
Organism: Larus michahellis; assembly: GCF_964199755.1. Taxonomy (NCBI): domain Eukaryota; kingdom Metazoa; phylum Chordata; class Aves; order Charadriiformes; family Laridae; genus Larus; species Larus michahellis. The sequence continues at coordinate 41,900,994 of NC_133900.1, read as the reverse complement.
TACAGTAAGCAATAACCTTCCTAAGGTCAAAATTAAAACACTCGACTAGACAGATCTCTGGTGTAGTCCAATATGGCAATTCCTAAAACAAAGGAGATTAAAATTATCATGAAAATAAGAGCGACAATACATTTTTGTACAGAAATAGATTAATAGCAACAATGGTATCTTTCCAGAATTCCTACTGTCTAAACTTCCAGGTAAACTGAATGCTATTGTTTATATGACATGTTTAAATTTTTTTATTAAGCAATACTTTTTATATGATTTTATTCTTATATATTCAGGTATGATTTTTCTTTTTTGCATTTGATTTCAGCCATGCGTCATATACTCTCTCTTTACCTTAGCTCTACTTTGATGCAAACTTTATCCTAAAAAGCAGCTTGCTTTGTGATTAGGTAAATTATAATTCATGGTGCATACTTTATTGCACATACTCATCTATACATCGCAGATATTACGCATTTCATTGTTTTAATGGCTGTATAGCTATTGAATAAAAAACAAAGAGATGTCTTGTTGTAGGTAAAGGAAACATTTATGGGCTCACTTCCAAAAGTTATATTCCAATAAAAATGAAGAATAGGAGAATAAAGTGTCATGAATTCCACAGTCATTTGCTGACATTACAGTATGCCTGTGATAAACAAAGGTAACCAGACTGCTGAAAACACTATTTTTGTACTCTTCAAAATTCTGTGCTTTTATACACTGATTCATTTTAATGAAATGTAAATTTAAAGCCTTATTTTTCCATTTGCCAGTACATTACTGGAACATTTTTCATGTCGTTTATAACCCTTTATTTCCTCTGTCATTAAAATATTCATTCTTCATCAATATATCTGTTTTTCCTCAACAAGTTTATTTTGCTTACATGTGTCCAGATTGGTTTTGCTATTAAAAAAAGACATCAAATAAGCTCAAACGCACCAAATTTCCCAACATTTTGCAAAACGACTTTTATTTTTCTTCAGTCACTTCAAAACATATACCGGCATCATTTCCTTTGGAGAATTAGAAAGTTCTAAGCCTGCCTGCTTAGAATCGCATAGGTAAATGGACTTTGGCATGAAAAACTTAACAGACACTATGTACAGTACTGTGGTCTCGATGTACCCCAATTAGACCTTATTATTCCTAAATTACAGTTCATTTCTTAAACGGCAAGAGGAAATATCAACAGTTGGTGAGATGTTTATATATTCTGCAAGAATTTATAGAATTTATAAAATGAAGCCTTTGATTATTTAAAAAGAAAAAAAAAAAGGCTGCAAGATCATCGCTATGAAACTTTACAGATTCTGTTCGAAAGTAGCTAAAGTGAAACATCCTTCTTGCGCCGCTCTGTTGGCACACAATTGCAATCTTTCTTACGCTAACATTTAAGCAGGTACAGCTTTGACTTTGTATCATGCTGCATTTCTGAATGTTTGGTAAAGTGGCTTCAATGCTTTTTTTTTTCTTTAATGGAATATTATAAAGTTTTGATTTTAGGAACACAAATACAGAATGTTTAATGGCCTTTTATTTTTTAAGTAAGCAAAGCAGTCTCTCAGACCTGATATGGGATTAGAATGAGAGATGTTTTCTCACTTTTTCCCTTACAAATTAAAAAAATACCAATAACATTTACAAAATGTTATTGCATTGCTAATGCATTACTAAATGTTAATTTTTACAATTGTATATTTCAAATGGCTTAAATTTGAAAATTTTATGCATAGCCTCTGCTAGTCTTTAGAAAATTAAACCTGGGAAATCGTATTCAGAGGTATTTCTTTACTAATATTTTTAAGTGTTTTTATATACATGCAGTAACAATTCTGCATTATATTCACTGGATTTGTCTGGAATGCCACCACGCATAATCTCTGCACAAGCATGTGAGTTTCAATATGCTCTTCAAGTTTAATTTAGTCATGCTCACAGATGAGAGTTACAGAGTAGTGAAAGGATGAGAGCGTCTGCTGACTCACAGTAGCTGTCAATGAGTCCAGATTGGACTACTGAAAAAATCTTGATCTCGCTTTAATCAGTGACAAAATTTTCACTTTAAGGATGAGACCACAGAATCTTAATTGGTGTAACATACACATCACACAGAGCGGCATAAAATGCAGTTTACATAAATTGGGTTTGCTTTATGTTTTGTTCAAATTATATTGAAATGTACTTTCTAAAGATCAATACCTCTCTTTTCCAAAGCATTTTTTTTTAGTGGCCCCCTTTTTTCCCCCCCTGTGTGTTCTGCTTCTATTTGTTAAATAAAATTTCTGTCACTGAGTGGCAGTCTCCATTGGAAGACTTTCCCGAGACCTTATTTTTCACCCACATTAGCCCTTAAATGCACTATCCAAAGTATACCACAAACCGAGGCAGTTGATACGTTTCTGCAACTGTAAAAGAAGTAGGCCCAGCACAAGAATTAATAACTTGGAAATTAATTACAACCACTTCTGTTCTACTTCCATTCTCAAACATCCATTCTCCTGCAGGTAGATCACAAGTCAGCAATTCAGAATCACAGGTATCAATAGGGTTCAGGATGCTCCTCTACTATCAGGATTTTAAGTCAGAATACTCAGCATTGTGGTTTTTTAAACTGAAGCCTTTACTATGCACTTGAGCCAGATTAGGAACACCCAAACTTGTCTGTTATTACATCGCAGGTAACCCAACAGAGGATGAGATGTTCTTTGCTGTTGGACTATGCCAGTGTGGCTGCATTGCTCAGCACCAAAGCACCCCTGCACCGCCTTCAAAGAGAACAAGATCCCTCTGAGGAAGCCGGGCAAGGGTTTCTCAACATCTTCAGAGACAAAGAAGCATTTCTGCCACCACAGCAGGCTCAAAGGGCTTTCAAAATTCACAAACGCTTCTGATCACTCCTGCTACAGGTACAAAGAGCTATAGATCTGACAGAGAAATAGGTACTACGGGAGAGAAGAACTAGTCTTTTAGCCTACCAAAAGTCAAGTCCAAGGTTTGATACAATTGCTCTCTGCAGATATATCAAGAGGCAATGTATCAAAAAGAGAGAATCATTATTTGATATCAAGGGTAATGTGGCACAAGAACAAATGAGTATAAATTGCGCATGAAGAATTGAAATTGTTCTGGAAATTCAAAGCAAGTGCATTGTTACCCATCACTTCTGAAATACTGGGAAGCCCAACTATCAAACTGCTTTTAATGTGGACTTCAATAACTTGATTAATGACATTGCACAATTCAATTTCTTCTAATATTAAAAAAAAAAAAAAAAAGAAAGGAAAAAAGGAAGTCATGCTTATCTAACTAGGATATAAATAGGAACATCTGATATTTCATTGTTTGCCTCACAAACCGCAGTGATTAAAGTCACTGATTCAGGCACCTTTACAGCCAAGTTGATCATCCTACTTGCTGAAGACACCAGTGCTGCAATTCATTTGTCAGTGTTCAGATTCTGATATGCATCATCTCCACCTTTTCAAGGAATAAATATGCAGCACAAGAAGAAGGATTCATATTTCCATTATGCTATCAATAACTGCCAAGTAATATAAGAAACTACCCGTACCTTACTCTATAGTTATGAAGGCCTATAGAGGTAAAAAACATAGCACTAGGTCACTCATCTTCTATGCTTAAGTGGATTTTTCCCGCCCTTCAGTAGAAATGCAAGATCTCACCGTCTTTGATGGTAATGCAGTAGAGATTTGCAGTCTTGAGGAATTCAATTTAAAACAGCAAAAGTTTTTTACAGGAAGATTTTTTTTTTTAAGTGTATCACTCTAACCCTCGTCTTCTAATGTGATCTTTGAAATTGTCTTTTCAACTGAATATGAAGTAATTATATTTTGTCTTAGCTTTGTATGCTTACTATACAATAATAATATAAACTATACACCTTGCTCTCTAGTGTATATTTTTTATATGAAAAGCTCAATATCTTTATGAAAGACACTTGGATTCATTAGGAATTAAGTAAATAGGTTTTGCAGAAGTACAGGAGTCCTACAGACAACAGCCTAAAAACCAAACGGATTTTCTAGAGAATCATTGAGAGTATGCTGTAGAATACATAAAATTAACAACAAAATTTTATACAAAAGTTGAAACAATACCCTGGGAAAGGTGCCACTGTTCTCAAATTTCCTGGGACGCTGCCACGAGGTAACTGCACAGTAGCATATTAAAATAATTATTCTTCAATTATTACATTTTGGTCCCATAGCAATTTGATTGCACTTCGTGATAAACATTCACTTCTTTATGACATTGGGTTTATTCATCATTTCAGATATATATATTTTTGACCATGGTGCATTATCAATATTGAAAAGACTACATTGATTTGGGGGTCAATAATTCTCAATCTGGATGAATGATCATAAAAGAAATTGGAGATAGTTTGGTGGTCAATGGGTAGATGGAACTAATTAAATGAGAAGGAAATTTTAGTAATAGATGTAAAATTGAGTTCAGAGGGGAAACATTTTTGAAGTTGTCTATAAAATGAAAGTATAGGCATATATCAAGCATTTTTGGAGACAGTCAGTTTATCGATTGTGCTAATCACATCCAGAAGAAAATGACCTATATAAGTAATTAAAGTATACTGGACACAGAGCATTGCAGTATGCTTATTGTCTCAGTACTCACAATCTTATTGGTCTTTAGCTATGAGACAACTTTTGCTTTCAGCACCCGTAAAATTGCCATTTTAGAAATCACAGCATACAGTCATAACGATCCAGAGAGATGAAAACAAGCAAATGTATGATTAAATAAATAGGAAAACCTTACAGAGGGAAAATAATGGAAATATCTTTGTTCAGTAGCTGACGCCTATACAGATGCTCTGACCCAAAGGAATAATTACATTGACATAAGTTAAAGACAACAGGACAGGCATACAGAAGCAGAGAGTTTTAAAATTTTGTAATTATATAGAAAAAAAGCTTCTGAAAATAAAATTGATTTTCAAATCTGTGGACCAAATCTAGAAAGAGACAAGTTGGTAACACATATTAAAAGCTCTGAAAAATTTGACACATTATAATTGTTACACAAATTGTATAATCTTCATGCAAATTCATAATCTGGCTTCGAAACTGGCATTCACTGGCAGTGAGACAAGTAGTAATTATCTATAATGCTTACTGACAAGTTGGAGCACTAAAACCACTAGGTGCCACTTTTTTTTTAATTCTCTAGGTTGCAGAATATAAAAACTCTGCTTTTCCAGCAAGTTTGAAATACATGACAGCACCTCTTTAATGCATGTCTGTAAAGGTAACATACATTTCACAGAACATTAAATGTCCCATTTGAATCTATTAATTCTTAAGAATTACTGATTTTACAGTTGAGATGTCTTTTTACTCTATCACTAAATCTGATCTTTATGTTTTCTTTTGCTTGCTTTGGTTTGGGCGAATACGGGTTGAATTCAGTATGTCTGATGTAAGATACTTGTCATCCCAACTATCTCAATTGTTTCTTTAAGGTACATAAAAAAACCCTAAAATCTCACTTTTTTAAGTCAGTGGCAATATTGCCATTGATCTCAATGGGGACTGCAGAAAATAGCGTCATTAACTACACTCTTTTAAGAAAGAGGGAAAAAAAAATTACAAAAAAATCCATAAAGTATTGACAAGTTCAATATTGATGAAGAACTACGTGCTTCAGAAACAAAGAAAAAACAAACTAGCTTCAGCATCTCAACTGGATCAAGTTTCCAGTAATGATTATTTCCAACCTCTTTTTATGCAGTGGAAAATGGAACTGGGTCTTAGTATCCTGTTTGGGATCCTTGGCTTAAAGATTTCAAACACACAAATGTCTGAAATCAGTGCAATTCCTTAGTGGTACAGGGTTTTGTGCTGAGAGCTAAGTATCATTAGCACTTACCACCAGTACTTACAGTTTTCAGTGTTCAAGGGCATGTTGGCAACAGTTTCAAGTCATCTGTAAGAGTTAGATATACTCCATTAGAAGAAAAATTCTGGAGAGACAGCATAAAAATGAAAATAAATAAAATAAAAATAAAAATAAAAATAAAAATGCAGGGGTAAGAACAGTAAACGTTACAGAAATTCAAAATAAAATATTCAGCTATACAAAGAATATATTCAAATCATAGAAGCCTATGAAAAAGAGGACTGTAAAAGCACCTGTCAATTGTATAGCAAAAATTTACCTTTGCAGACAGAAGTCTGTGCATTTCTCTTGGTGCTATATTTTACTGGGGGGAGGGGGGGGAAGAGATTCAGTTAAAAATACCTTTTTTTCAAGATTGAAAAATAAATCAAGTCAATCATAGGATCATAGAATTGTTAGGGTTGGAAGGGACCTTAAAGATCATCTGGTTCCAAGCCCCCTGCCATGGGCAGGGACACCTCTCACTAGACCAGGTTGCTCAGAGCCCCATCCAGCCTGGCCTTAAAAACTTCCACGGATGGGGCTTCCACCACCTCTCTGGGCAACCTGTGCCAGTGTCTCACCACCCTCATGGTGAAGAACTTCTTCCTGACATCCAGTCTGAATCATCCCATCTCTAGTTTTAATCCATTCCATGTAGTCCTACCATTACCTGACATCCTAAAAAGTCCCTCACCAGCTTTCTTGTAGGCCCCCTTAAGATACTGGTAGGCCACTATAAGGTCTCCTTGGAGCCTTCTTTTCTCCAGACTGAGCAACCCCAACTCTCTCAGTCTGTCCTCATAGGAGAGGTGCTCCAGCCCTCTGATCATCCTCGTGGCCCTTCTCTGGACATGTTCCAGCAAGTCCGTATCTCTCTTGTAGTAGGGACTCCAGAATTGGATGCAGTACTCCAGGTGGGGTCTCACAAGAGTGGGAGAATCACCTCCCTCAACCTGCTGGCCACGCTTCTCCTGATGCAGCCCAGGATACGATTGGCTTTCTGGGCTGTAAGTGCACGCTGACGGCTCATGTTGAGCCTCTTGTCCACCAGCACCCCCAAGTCCTTTTCTTCAGGGCTGCTCTCAAGCCAGTCACTGCCCAGCCTATATCGGTGCTTGGGATTGCCCCGACCCAGATGGGAGGACCTTGCACTTGGTCTTGTTGAACTTCATGAGCTTGGCATGGGCCCACCTCTCCAGCCTGCCAAGGTCCCTCTGGATGGCATCTCTTCCCTGCAGTGTGTCAGCCATCCCACACAGCTTGGTGTCATCGGCAAACTTGCTGAGGGTGCACTCTATGCCACTGTCCATGTCGCTGATGAAGATGTTAAACAAGACCGGTCCCAGTACTGATCCTTGAGGGACTCCACTTGTCCCTGGTCTCCACTTGGACATGGACCCATTGACAGCCACTCTTTGGGTGCAGCTGTCAAGCCAGTTCTTTATCCACTGAATTGTCAGTCCATCAAAGCCATATTTTATCAGCTTGGAGACCAGGATGTCATGCGGGACAGTGTCAAAGGCTTTGCTCAGGTCCAGGTAAATGACATCAGTTGCTCTCCCCTTGTCTATTGATGTTGTGACCTTCTCATAGAAGGCCACCAGGTTTGTCAGGCACGATTTGCCCTTGGTGAAGCTGTGTTGATTGTACCCAATCACCTCTTGGTTATTCTTCTGCCTCAGCAGTGCCTCCAGGAGGATCTGCTCCATAACCTTACCAGGCACGGAGGTGAGACTGACTGGCCTATAGTTCCCTGGTTCCTCCTTCTTTCTCTTTTTGAAAATGGGGATTGTGTTTCCCCTTTTCCAGTCAGTGGGGACAAGTATCCCAGCTGAAAATTGAGACAGGGGAAAAAAAAAATCCTGTTTCTTAATTAGTCTCTAGATGTATTTTAGAATGCAACAATCTTTTAGAACCATTGGTGGAAGTAATAAAGTCAAAGCAATACCTTCCATGAGCAGCCCAGAATATGACTGACTTTTTTCCCCACTTCTTTCCCTCTGTTAGAGCTAATGGAGTAAATGCTCCAGCTTTTCTAGGATGCCCTTTATTGTATTAACAGCCGGTGTAATACCAGGAGAAAAAATACAGCAGTAATAGCAGTATACCTGTCTTGAGAGGCAAGAGGATACAAAGGAAGGCTGTTTCTTGTTATGGAAGAAACATGGGCCCAGTGCTCCTCCTCTGTGGTACAATCTGACTTCATCAGTGTTACATCTGTTTCAGCTGAGGATTAAGCTACATCAGAATTTCTCTCTTCAGTCAACCTTTTTCTCTCCCTTCCATCTCCTACCTCCATCTACACAATAGGTGCTGATCAAGTAACTGACAGAAAGGTGAAGAGAACAAAAGATCTAGAGTAATAGAGTGATCTGTTCCTTCCTATAAAAGTTCTGGCTAATTTTATACCATTTTACTTTTTTTTAGCTAGATATCACTGTCTCCATTTTATCTAACCTAGGAAGGTGATGTTATGTATTCATATACACATATCAGTTCACAAGGATCTCAAAGGTCTTTACAAATTGAACATATACTGTACAAGAATCTTTTCAGACACCCAGGAATTGCAGTTAGTTCTAGGGTAAATTGCAGGGGCTATAGTGATTTTACACAATAGTTTATAATGGGAATTGAAGATAGCATCTATTTGGAACTACAGCTGAAGTTAGGTAAGGAAGAAGTAATTACCCAAACTGGAATTTGAAAAGAGTGATAACAACTCTATTCTTGCAGAACCATACTGATATTCTTTTGGTTTTTTCACTTGTGTGAAAGACATAATGACCTCTATAATATGGAGCCCCTTACTCACTGCTGAGCCATAGATTCAGAATTGACTCAAACGACTTTTTTTAAAAAAACCAACACCCTACCACTTGATTTTTCTTTCTGGTTTTACCAGGAGGAAACCAGCCTCTTTGATCACATTCTTTGTTCAGGAACCAGCCTATTTGATTACATAGCTGAAGAAATACAACACAAAATGGATTTTGCCAGTGGAAAAGCCATTTTAGATGCATTTTTGTGGTTGAGCCCAGTTCTCTGTAGCAGCACTAACGTTATTTTCTTTGTCTTCAGAACAATCCCAGGAGCAAACACATTTTGTATGTACAGCACAGGAGCAAAGGCATGACTTATGTGTCTTTACTGTCTTTCAGGGTTGTCATAACGTTGCTGACAACTGGGGACTCAGGGTCTGACAGTGAGTGCTGACCTTCACATACCTAATCAAATTACTACTCTGATAGACATGACCAGTTTGGGAAGACAAAGAACAAGAGGACTGCTCTGACTAAGCCCTGCGAATTCTCTGTACTCCTTATGAATTTCCATATTTTTTATGTGCAAGGAATTAGTTGTGATTTTCATACAAACACTAACTATAATTTAAAAGACATCAAATTTCCATCAAATAAATGAAAACTTTTTGTGTTTTGTTTTAGTTTTGCCTTTACACAAACTCAAGAGTCATTCTTGGCATCCAAAAGCAGAGCCTTTATGCTGATGGATACAATATCGGAATTTTACATGTACATTTCACTGAATGTTAAAATCACACAGGTTTTTCTCTATCACTGAGAAAGCCATAATTGTATTTAAGCTTGAAATTAAAAAAATCTTTCAACATTACCAGCAATTATATTGAAAAAAAGCTCCTTACTGTGGTGGTAATAAACAAGACCACAAAAGACCCAGACATGCTTTTTCAGTTTCCTTTTGGCAGTTATTCTGTCTGAATTAGATACATCCATTGTAATTATCTTATATATTATAAGAAATACTGAAAGGAAACTGAAGCCTGAATGCAGACAGTGTATGTGATTTAAAGACAGGGCTTCCAAGAATAGAGTACCAAATAATTGGAGCTTCTATATCATGCTTCAATTGGTGTTGAAACAAAGGAGGGCAGTACTTACCCTTTCATATATTCATAGGAGGTGAAGACAAATACATCTGTGTCCCTGAACTATTTCTGAAAACCTCAGAACAGCTGCAGAAAAGGTCAGAAATAGAAGGAGGTTGTCAACTTTCTCATTAACCAAAACCAGAAGACACATGTTTCCAAGGAGGTTATACATATCAGAAAAAAAACCATACTGAGATTCAGCAGCAGAAGCTCGCTACTCATTTCTATTCATCCCATCTTCCGATGGGATTGTCTCACCATGAAGAAGCTGTTGTAATCCACTCTTCTTTACTTAGTGGGCCTAGGGCCCAGCAGATACCCTTTGTCTCTGTCGTGACAGGTCGCGCGGGCACTTTGAAGCTGGTGCAAAGGCAGCTCCCAAAGGAGCTGTGTGCTCAGGGATTCACCTCTCTTGGTGAATTTTTAAACCCAATTAGAGTAGGAGGATGGAGCACAAAATTGAAGAGAGGCTGTTATGAGTTACTGTAACATAATAAAAGTTGCTGTTTCTCCTGCCTTTCATAACGTGTAACACAAGACACTCAGCATTAGAACATTATTCAACTGTTCTGTATAAGCCTTAGGATCAATGTTACACTATGGCTACCCACCTCTGCTGTTGTCCTTCAAGATTTTTACGTATTTTCCAATCGTCATATTAAACTAACCTATTAACTTTATCACTTTTGTTACAAGTACTTTTCTTGCCACTTCCCCACTGCCTTGACACTTTTCTAAAATAATTGAGCAAAACTTTAACAAAAAACTATACATAAAATCTAATCAGCCTATCGCTGGGAGTTCTAATTATTTTAAGATATAGTATAGGACTGTCTGAGTCGGGCTCTCAATCCGCTTAACCTAATTGTTCCCAGTGAAATCAGAAGTAAAAGTCCCACTGACTTCTTAGGAATTTGGATCAGTCTGATGCCAAGCAGATTAACTACAACTGCACCTTTCCTTCCGTATTTTACATTTTTTCCATTCTAACTGCTCTCCTGCCCTTTCTTTTCCTTAGTATGATTTGTGTTCTCTGACCTACATCAGTTTAACGTTATTTCGCTTGGACTGTTCCTAATCTAACCTCAGTTTTTAATCCATGTTTAAATTGATATTCAGATGTTAAACATGAGTACATGACTGTGCATGATGAGGGGTTTATTTTAAAGTTGTTATCTTCAGTGTCTTGCCTGTTCTCTCATCTCCTCATTTAAAAAGGAAATTAGAGTAATTAGCAAGCAATACCCATATGGAATTTACTTATGACTGACAGGTGAATTGTGCAACTTAATGATGGGTGAACTAATATAAAATGGATAAGAGAGAAGACTATAAATTCCATTTCCTAGGATTAACTCATTAGTGAACACATATTCTGTAAGAGAAACAGCTTGATCCCAGTTTAAAAGTTTTTTCTGCTAAATAGAACATGCTAAATAAATCCAATTAATCTAACATTCAGAAGGTTAGTCCCCTAGTACGGACTTCTGAACTACGCCATACATTCATCTTACATAGAAAATGCTAGTACTGAAATCTTTCTTCAGCCTCCTGCTTTCTGTCTTTTCAACTTAGAATTGTGGCACTTCCAGTTAAAAAAGATCTTCATTTTCCTGGCACTTTTGATTCTGGAGTGTCAAGATATAAACCTTAATAGAGCACACCTTAATTAATTTCCTTGTTTCAGTTTTAGGTTCACATTTGCCAAAAAGCGAAAATGTCCACATTTTGGGCTTGAGTTCATAAATGCAACTGACTCGTTTAGAAAATATTAGGCTGAATGCAAGGAAAGCAATTTTTCTTTATAATTATAGTACAAGCCTCATGTGCAGTATACTAATTTTCACTTCATTACACAACTGCAGTTATATACAGTACTTCACACCCAGAAAAACAATAATTTGGGTGTGATTTCATGCAACAGAACAATTGCATCTACAAGACATTTTCTATTTAGAATAAGTGCACTCTAAATGGGTTTAATTTTGGAGCTACAACTAGAAAAGCTGCCGTTTAAATACTATTCCCTAGCCAAAAATCTGCAGTGCATATTCCTTTTTTATCTAACATATAGCAACTGAAATTAAAGTTTTATGTAGAACGTTTGTTATATTCTATTACCTCTTATTGACAGTAGGTACAGTCAAAATACAGAGTGAGACAGATCACTCTTTCCTTCAGACACAGCAAATAAATAAATATAGTTCTGCAACTGACAGGAGAAGTATTGGTCCTTGACAGAACTAACCCTAGCAATCTACGGGCAGTCAAAAATGAAGTCCTCCGTAGACAAGTAATTTCCAGAGTTAGTGTAAGATTTGGGAAGAATTAGGAAAAATATTCTCTTGGATATACTCAAGCGGGACATTGTAAGATGTGTTAGAGTGAAATATATGGCTACAGAGTGAAAAATGAGATGCTTATTCTAAGTCAAACCTAGACTGGATTCAGATTAGACATTTTGTCCTAACATTCTTTATCACTCCTGAGGCCAGAGCTGAGTGATGCACACTTAAAAGGCAAAACTCAGAGCACAAGAGCTCAACGCATATAACAGATCTGTCTCAAAAGTGTGCATCAGAGGTTTTAAGATAGATTTGTATCAGAAAGTTTCAAATTAACTACAGATAGGTTCCTGTAAATTCTTAAACGCAAGAAAAAAAAAATAGGGTTTTGTAACTACTAAAGTAATTCTACAATGTAGCAGACGAGAGTTGGATTTATTTTTTTTTTTTAATATTATTACCAGCTCCATATTTGCTGGCCTTATTAACATGCTGGGAAAAAACCCATCTTGAATGTGAGAGACCTTTCTAAAAATCAAAACCTTTTGAGATTGGCATTAAATCCTCTGACAGTTTGTGTGTTTGCCCTTTGATTTTTTTTTCTTTTAAAATTATTCTCTTTCAAATCTGGATGAAAATTGCAAGACCTAATTATTGAACACGAGGCTAACATGGGGCAAGAAAGAAGCCAAGAGAACTCAAGCTGACAGACCCTTTGATAAGTAAGTGCAAAGAAGGTGGCTCAAGGCAGAAAATAAGGATACACTACCATACAGAAGAAAAGCTATCTGCTTTCAAAGTCTTCTAAATACGTTGATATGTGGTGCAACTTTTTCTTTGGCCTTCTCTGGAAACTGAGAAAGGAAAGATGAAACACCTATATTGCTATCTAAATAGCCCAGAGTAATTATATTTGTGGGGAATCCTCAGGGTCTGTGCTGACTGAGTCTTTGTAAAGAAAACACAGGAACCCAGAAGCGTAGAGCTGTTGAGAAAACAAGATCTCAAAAATTTTGAGGATTGTCAGCGCGCAGTGTGAGGTCATTATGCTTTTGCCACTGCAAAGCATGGTACTACTGGCAGTTATGTCAAACATACACTCCATGAGGAAATGTCCAGAGAATGGGACTGTGCTCTTCCACAGTTTGGCTGGGGGCCTGTGGTCACTCGCAGGCATGTAGATCACTGCAGGTCAGTAATCAAAAACCAAATAGTCACTGAAGACTAGTGCAGAAAAACAATCTAGTGCTTTTTAACTGAGCCTCTATTTAGTACCACAAGTATAAGATCATTGGGGGCATAGTCCTAGCAGCCGAGTTCAGGCAAAACATTTCCAAAAGCTAAACACGGAAAACCCCACACTTAGAAGAAATCTATTATTTAAATCAACTAAGTTCTGTTAGAATCTGCCACACATTGTGCTGTACAAAAAAGATCTACTGAGCATTAGCTGACTGATATATGTAGCATAAACCTCTGCATAAGAACTAACTCCAAAACAGCTCAGACAAGAGCCTCATAGAAATATAACCTTCCACACCATCTACCTATCAGCTATTTGACACTCAAGTGCTGCAAAGGTCATACATGTTCTCCTTTAATGAGGAATAAGTTACCCTGTGCACACATCTGTTCCTATTCAGTTAATGAAACTTCTCTTCAATTGATTTACTTGTTGACATATAAGACCTTACAAGCTATATGTCAAATTGAGAGATGTGCACGTATAAAGAAACACGCTGTTGGCAGGAGTGAAATACAAACTTCAGGGGTAGGGAGGCAGCAAGACACGTGTTCATTTTTAACTCCAGCCTTAAGAAAAGATGAGTTTGGATATAGACCAAGAGTACTATTGAATTTTTCAAGATGTATTATAAAATATAATACCGTTACCTCTGGGATACAAATAAGAAGAATTAAAATGGTGAACTGGGCGCAGTCAGTGGTGAAAAAGAAGTAGAAGGCAACATTTTACATTCTCCACACCTTCTACATTTTAGGAATGCAAAATGACAGAGAAGGAATTTACACCCAAGGCAGCTGCACTTGAATAGATAGGCAGGGTGCACAAGCACAATCAGAAGCTGTCTGCATATCAAAGTGGAGGGAAAGAAGAGCAAAATATTCTACTGAAAACAAACGCTACAGAACAACTGTACTCTGTGGACACTCAGGTGATGAATGAATGGTTTGCACATACAATAAAATGTACTCTCAAGACCCGAAGCGGCAGAAACACTACAGGTCTAATTGGAAGGTTGGGAAAGGGTATGAAACCTCCAGAACTTCATGTTTCCACACTGCTGTAAGGATTCATTCAGTAGCGAACAGAGTTGGATTCCTCCATCCCCATTTCCAAGACGCTGGCAATTTCTCCGTCCCAGACACCAGGCATGCAGACAATTGATTTAAGTCAATTGACTAACTATGTATTACTTAAGATCTACTTTGAGTTTCAGTGGAAATACAAAGAGGGCATAAGGTTTGTGTGAACCCTTTTAACCTGGCTGCTCAGTGGGGCTCCCATAGCAGAAGTCAAAGCTGAAAGAAGCGTGAGCACAGTATCTTAGTGGGGCACAGATCAGTCCAGTGGAGGCTACTGATTTGTACAGTCCCAAGCTACCAAATTGCCCTTATTGGGAGCAATAGGTCAGCTGCCTCAGGAACTCATCAGGAGCTGCTGCCCTAATACAATTCAGTGGCTGTCACAGAGTTTTGAGTGGTGGAAACTTGTACGGTGGGCAGCACTCTGTTTTACAGCTCCTTCAGTAATTCAGCAAGAGCTGAGAGCAATTGCTTTATACAAAGGCAAGATGATGGCCCATTAATCAGCAAATCAGTGCTGTCAGGGTGGAAGAGTGACAATTTTTAAGTTGTTGAGGCTAGCAAAATACCTCACACTAGCTATGCCTTCTCTTCAACTGAACTTTAGGACAAAAAGCATATGCTTTTTAAAGTCTGAATGGATGATAAATACAGGAAGAGTGTATAAAGGTGAGGAGAAACATTTCTCTTATGTTAATAATTTATATCATGGGCAGATTTCTCAGAATATTTACAGAAATTTAATTCCTGCAAAAGTAGCAAATTAATTTCATCATTATTGGATGCAAAGACACTTACTACACCAAACCACAAAATTGCACATAAATTTCATAGTAGATGGCACCTAATCAAAGCTGCCAAAATAACCACTCACACTAATCATTATTTAGGATAATTATCACATACCAAACAAAACTGAACAAAATAGTTTAAATCCAGTGAAGAAGAATCCAGAACTTTGAGTTTCAACAAGGCCCAGCACAGACTGAAGATTGTCATTACAGTTCTTGATACATTAAAATAACCCAAGACAGACCATGTTAGTTCTCACACCTGAACTATTCTCCTAGCCGGAGGGTTCAATGTTTAGCAGCCTCTCCCATTGCTCTCATAAACCAGCCGCTTGTTTAACTACCTTCCAGCATTTCCCACGCTGGCTTGTAAAACAGCAAACACTGGGTGGGCCCGAGCCGTGGCAGCCTCTGGAAGTCGCACACAAGGCGAGCGCTGCTCATAGCGACTGCTGACGCCCAGCAGCACGACAGCACTGTTGGTTTACACCTCGTTCCTCCAGGAACTGCTGAGCTCATCAGCGAGAAGCAACATCACAGCTGGAAGTTGCCCTTTGCTGCAAGGCCACTGGCTGTCTCATTGTATGAGATTCAAAAATGCTACAAATCTGGTTTAGATCTTATGAAAATATTTCCACCGACAGCTGGGGAGCACTGCCTGATCTGCATTTTGTTTTTTAAATGAATCACCACACTGAATTCAACCAATTTGCGTTGTTCAGAGCTGGTGAAACTCACAACTTTATTACTGACAGCTCTTTTTTTATAGCTAATCCCTAGATGTGAAATAAGGGTAAAATGGAACAGGACAAACAACCACAGGCTTACCTTGTAAGATTCTGGGAGGACATTTGAAGTGAATTTCATGTGCTCCCTTAGGGCTCCTACTGCAAACGTGACCTACTCTACCTTCCTGTTGTATACAAGGCAGAGTGCTAGGTATCATCAACCATGTCGCAGATGGCACAAAAAACGGCACTGCCCATTAGCCACTTTTGTTCTGTCTTGCTATTAATGAATGTGTATGACACCTACACATTTTTGCTGTGCTATTGACAAAATCTATGCTGCCACAGTAGTAACAGCTTGCAAGTCTGCATCCTTAGACGTCGCATATACTTTTAACATCCTCAGATTAAATTTAAAGTTAGCTATATTGTGCCTCCCCTGATTTATTAATCCTTTACTTACCATTACTATCGTATTCATGAATCCAGAGCCCATTTCTGAGCTATAAAAAACATTTTACCTGCTTGTGCTCCCTAGATTTCCAGCTTGTAAATTAAAAAGTCATATAGCAGCTATTCGTTCCATTCTGAAGAAATTAAAGTTACAGCATTATGATTACAATTATTAATGAATCCATTTCCCAAAATTACTTTTTTTATGATGTACATGAAAAAAAAGCAAATAACAGCATAACAAATAGGTGAAACAAATGGTGAATGGAGCATGGCCAGCATTTGATTCTGATAATTAGAAATACTGAAGAAGAGTTATTTATCAAACTAGGGGAAAAAAGCATGTTAGAAGCCAAAGTATCTTAATATTTGCAAGAGAATCACAGAACAAATCCTACTGCTGTTACAAGTTTTGTGCGTATTTTGGGTTTCAACAGGCATAGTCCCCAGAAATGAAGGGAAACTTCATTTAAAGGGCTGCAGTCAAAGTAAGAAGCAGTTGCTGCTAGAAGGGCTAAAAGTTTCACCAGATGCATGGACTCCATCGAGACAGTTTTCCTCATTATAATGGCACCTGCTGGAAGACTTTATTATCTTATGTTCTATCATAACCGCTTTCTCAGGAAGGTGAATTATGATCTGCGGTACAATAATAGGTAGTTAATCACAGGTGATATTTTGTGCTCAGTATTTTCTGTACATCAGTGCGCTGCACTGTCATTGGTTTATTATAGTGACCGATTTGATTTGATGAAGTGTGATGCTTTATTAAGTATTTTTTACAATTTTCAGCCTGTATTTCAACAATTAGTGACACATTCTGTTGCCATTACCTTCAGCTAATTAGCACTCCTGGATTTGTTGTTTTTTTTTTTACACAACTGGCTGAAGATGAAGCACAACACTACCAGGAAATTGCATGAAGGATGTGACACCAGAAAGCCTGCAGTTCAAACTCTTTGGACTGAATTCAAACCTGATATTTTAGCGACTGGAATTCTACTGGGGAAGCAAAGTTCCACTGGTTGTATCACATTTGAATTTGGTTCCTTAATATTAAATTATGCTGCTGCTCTTGATTCTTTTTACAGAAGAGCTCTACTGTCTGGGTAAAATTCACCTCAGTACAACAGGTCAACACAAAGCCTATGAACTAGTCAAGTACCACTTATGTCTTGCTCAAAATAGCACTATAACCCAAGTGGTCTTTTAGTCATCCTCCGTAGAAAAGTAAATTATCTCCCCTCCCACCCCCTAATCTCTCCCTCTGGGTATTCAGAGTGTACTTTTCTGAAAAACAAAGATTGGATTTTTTCATGTTAATTCATATAGCCAGATAATCTAGGACTAAAGGCATCAAACAACAATGATCAAATGAAATGCTCAAACAGGCAAGTTCAGTATTTGACAGGGGAATAAAAGGAAAGTGTTAGCAGTATCTTTAATAGCATTCCTGTCAGTAGCAATAGGAAATCTGACATCATGACTAGCAAATACTTCATAGCTGAAAATATATCTCACTCCCATTTCCACTTGTATCTATATCATCAAATGAACTGTTGATCCCAAAGGAAACATGATCTAAGCCTAAGCCTGGAGTTCGCATCTTATCTTCCATATATACTATGTCATTTTTCTCTAACAGTTGCAACTGCATTGTGTTTTGTGTTAGTTTTTCTTTGAGAAATGTCTATGAATAGTTACCTTATGCTTCCATCATATTGCTTTTAAGATTGGCTTTTCTTCTCCTGTTACCTCTTAAATCTGCAAGAAAAATAATAAGTATAATAGCAACTCAACCTATTGTGATCAAATTCCTGCCTTTTCCTGTTCAATTCTTGCTTGTTCAGTCTTGCTCAATCAAGGCACAGCATCACAGAGTCAGTTTTATAATCCCTAGGTATTTTCCTCTAAAGCTGCGGGATGGCCACAGGCAACATACTTAAATCCACAAGCAGTATCAGATCAGTAGAAAACACTTTATATATCAGCTTTATAGATTTTTTTTAAAGAAATGTTCCAGTAATATAATATTTCTTTATTTGGATAGCATTTAATTAACAGATATACATTATTACAGAAACATATTCTCAGCTATGTTTAGATGTACTATTTATGATATTTTATAGATATCGGAAACCTTGACCTTTATTTCCAAAGTTACTTGTAATTTAACAGTAGACAATACAAATAACACATTTATGCTTATAACATGTTTGTTTTTATCACTATAACATACTCTCTGATGGTGATGGCACTGTGATGACATCTTTTACCAAAGTCAACACTAGTTGTTTTTTATCATTAGAATTATTAATGAGAAGAAAAAAACAAAGGATGATTGTGAAACAAATACTGCTGTGATTACTTTTTGTGTGACATCAAATATCAGGAAGGGAATTAAAGGAAATGCTATAACTTAACAAATACAAGAAAGACAAGGAACCTTATTATTTTTTAAAACTAATGGTAAATTAACTTTAGCTCAGAATCAGTTTCCAAATTGGAAATTGCATTTTCTTCTCGTCCCTTTTCATTTAAGAAATGTGAACTCAAATTGGAATGGGTTGCATAGCAAAACTAATACAGTGATTAGATGACTGGGGAACTTTTTCTTTAATTGAAAATTAGATTAAAAGAACCTGGATTGTTTGGTCTACAGAAATGCAACTGGAAACGGAAACTGAGGAAGTCTGCAAATATTGTAGAGGCAGGAGTAAGCATTAAGATGAAGGAAGATTTATTTCAGTTATGGAACATATCAGTGTCTATGATAACACTGATACAAAGTTTTCTTATAATAACTCAGTAGAAATGAAGCGTGCTTTCCAGGCCTCCACAGATTAAACATTTAAAATGGAATTAAAAATGGGGAGGGAGCAATTATGCGCTTTACAACTGAGAGAAAACATGACAGTGTAAGTGACTGTGGAGTAAAAACGAAAGCTTTGGTTTAAAAGCCTTTCCTAGGCATCTTTTTGACCTAAAGGGTAATGTTTGCAGGACACTGAACTGCTGTTTGAATGTCTGATCTCTCCCACTTAAATCTTGTGAAAAATTACAGTCAATGCTTTTGTTTCTTTCTGTAGATCTCAGGTTTATCATAGTGCATTGAAAAGCATTTTATTAACTGTGATGGGGGAAGTAAATGGGGAGTAAATGGGGGAAGTAAATGGGGGGAAGTAAACGTTTAGGAACATAAACGTATTATGTGGAAACCTGAGTATGGGGAAGGAGACTGAGCTAAGTGCCTCAAGAAGTCCATTCCATCTTTGTTCTTTACATCATCTTCTTTTTCTCTCTTTCTATCTGTACACACAATATTTGTAATCTTACTCATCCCTTCGGCCCATACCTGTGCGCTCTGAAAGTTTGGTTTCGATGTTAGGGGATCAGAGATACAGGAGGAACCAACATGAACACATCAGTCTCCATCTCACACTCAGTGCTGGAAATCCATAATTTGATAATCTTACAAGCAGAAAAAAGCCCCACAACTTCTTTCCTTCTAATCCATAAGCAGCTGACAAGTTTCCCTTTCCTCCTACCGCGTAGTAGTGTATGTGTCTGTGATACAAAAAAATTACCCATCCAACTCAACATTAGCCACAGCTTATGTTTACTTACAGGGCAAATTATCAATTATCAGCTCTAGTAAGTTTTTCAGTCTCAGCATCAGAGCTCAGATGCCTCACAAAAACAGAAGGAGAATTGTTCCTGAGGTCACAGGGACAGATTGCACAAACTAATTTATGGAAACAGAGAGACATAAACCATCGAAAAGCAACACTGTGCAATTCCACTGAATCAGAAGGAAAGGCAAACGTAAAAAGGCTCTTTTGAATCTGGCCCAATAATTGCCTTCTTCAATATGGTAATTATCAAAGATATCCATGCAATCATTCCCTTCTTGCCATATTCTCTATTAATTCACAGTACTGAAATCATTACTGGTTTTACCATTAGAGACTAGTGTGAAGTGGTGTCTCTAATTTTCCAGCAGCAAATTGAGAGAAAAAAATAGGAATGCAAACCCACTATTTACACAATACAGTGCCACCAGCTCAAAGCAAAAATTACTTTCTAAAATTGTATGAACAAACCCAAAGTATAAGAAATTTCGCAGTTCATGCAACTGTATAGGAAGTATTTTTTTCCCTTAAAGATTTTTTTTTAATTTCACACAATTTAACTACTTTTTATATTAATTCCCTTCAAGAATGTCCAGCACTTTATAGTCTTTATGGTAGGAGAAATTACTTTTCTACCTTATTCCATAAATAATGTAAATAAATGTACTTTAACACTGGATATAATGCAGTACTTAACAAATATGGCAAATGCACCAGGAAAATAAAAAAAATTCAGCCAGGTTTTTGTGGGGTTTTTTTCAGGGAAGAAGTAGCGCATTTTCTTTGAACATTGACATAAGCCTGATGAAATCTTTTTTGGATAAATGATTTGGACTAAGAGGACACTTTTTTTCCCCCTGCAGGTTACCACACTACTCATATATTTTCTTTCCTAACCACCATCATTGTGGCTCCGAGCATCACAGCTGTCTAGGATGCAAAATGCCAGAAGCTAACTTACTGCTCTGCTTGATTAAAGTTGCATTTACCATTGAAGGTAAAAGAAAATAGATCTCTGTTAGCTGCCATTAAAAATAATATGTTTGCATTTTTGGCCAGAAGTGCCCTTGCTCTCCTATCTGTTGCCGTAACCTGCTAGAGATATTTTACAAATTATCAAAATTTCCCCATGCAATTGCCAAATATCAGTAACTGGTGTTTCACAGGTAATAGACTTCTGCTTTAACATGGGCACCAAGTTAGCATGTGCCTAAGAGAGGCATAAAGAAAAAAGGCACATTGCTGAAAGAGTGATATGTTCAACAAAACTCACAGATACAAACACGCTTAGAGTTCCATGTTGCAATCTTATTTTCTGTGTACTCTCTGTACTTAAAAATAATACAAAATACATCAATATGGAAGCAGGAAGAAGATACAATAGGAAGGCATTTACCTTTTCAATTTATTCCTCCCTGAGATGTCTATCCAATGTTTGATCTTTCCAGAATTATTGCAGTTTGCTTCTTTCCTTGAAGCTACTTCTCTTAGGCATTTGTGGGCTTTGTGAATAGTCACTAAACATGTGTAACAGGATGCTGCCACTCACGAACAGATGTATAGTAAAAAGGGATGGCAAAATACAACCTGGCAGTAGCCTCTCTGCATCATGTTCTTGTTGAACACTGATGGTATTAGATTCTAGTCAGCAAGGATCTGCCCACACATCCTAAGAGACTGTTGTTAAGGTCAACTGGAAAATAAATTAAAGCTACTCCTGCAGAAACAGAACAATATTCAGGACATTTGTTCAGATTAAACAGGAAGGAAATTTATTTTCTGGATTTGTTTTTACTCATTTCTTGACACCAAAAACACTGACATTTTATGATACGCTGTTAGCTGTTGAGAAGGCAGGAAGGATGATAGCTCTGAGGGATTATAGAATCCAAAACTGCTTGACCTGAACGGGTTCTGGTGACCTATGGTCCTTCTTGTCTCCCACTTGCCCCAGAAAATGGTATGAATAAAAAATACAGCATCGTAACTGCAGGGCTTTGCAGGTGCTTACAAGGCAAAGAACACAACAGCAGAGCCAGAATTTAAAAGCAAATAAATCCAGAAAGAGTCTGTGCAGTAAAACTACTGCAGAAGCATGACTGGAAGATCACAGCAGCATTTAATCAAATCAACAAATAATTGCATCTCATTTGTTCTATTCCTTTTGTTATTTCTGCTAGCAGGATCACAAATGTTTACTATTATTTCAGCAAAACGTGTTTTAAAAAGATGGATGTTTCAACCAGCCTTGTGCACTGTAAGTATACCACGTCAAAGGTGATTTCTCTGATAGCAAGAAGTTATTTCACTGAGAAAGAATTCTGTAATTAAATAGTTCAGAGAGAAGTAAAATATAATTAGAAAGCTATGCATATATTTAGAGAAATATAGATCTCTATGAGTTATATTTTTAATGTATTTTATTTTGAAAGACCAGGGTACTTACTAGTCTGTGAATCTGTGTGAGCCTCCACTGAATTGCTGGGTATCCTGTTATCCTCATAGGAGGATTAACTACAAAAACCTAAAGCTCATCCATTGCCTCCACAGATCACAATCACACTTGAAGTATTTTAGTGTAATGCCAACAGCAAATAAAGGTTCTATATTAAGTGCTATTGCTCTTGAGAATGGAGTGAATTGCTTTTGTTACAAACTCTTCTGATTGTCCATTTAAAATCTCAAGCTTGACTGCTTCAAAGTCTTAATATTCTATTAGATTTTTCTATACAGTTCTGAAACTTTGCAAAAACATAAAACATTTAAATCCTAATATGGTTGAAATACCCAATCTGAAAGTCGTTCTTTTTTAAGATGATGCAGTCTGCTGGACTTTTTGCATTTTTAAATACATATTTTAATGTCAAATTGAAAATATGTGATGGCCTTGCAAAATTTAGAGACAGTTTCCCCAAGGTTCTTTAACACGCGCTATAATGTAAATATGTTTATTTTCACTGGTTTAAATTAAAGGGTAATGAATTTTAGAGCAAATAATTCCTGTATTTGTTAAAAACTGCTGAAATTTGTTTCAGCAAATTTGCAGAGTCATCCTTAAGACTAAATAATAGTTATCTGCTGATGTATGAAGAAAATGTTGACCTCCCTCTAGAGCATTTTAAATCTAAACTAAACTGTTTAAACTAAAAGATTTAGAACATAGCCCAGCGAGTCTGGATGAGAGACCCAACACACATCAGAACTCTGAATGTGTCCTTTTTCACCTTGGTTTCCAAAGGTAGGAAGGCTGTACTTGGTCTTTGAAACTGCTATGAAACCTTCTGCCCAGGTTTACAATACAGCTGGCATGGAACCAGCAGGACAAGCTGCCATACACTGGAGTTGTACACTGACTAACTGACCAAATTTGAGGTAATAGGTATTTAAATTCCTCATTGATTCCCATGTTGCCTGTGTTCCCTAATCTTGCTTAATGTAAGAGATAAAAGTCCTCAAAAGACTTGGGCACTGTACCTGAGCTGCATTTTCCAGATTCTCTTCAACTTCCTGACAGCTGCATGAGAAGTGTCATTCCATCTTGTTGCCAAAATGTTGCAGAAATAATCTATTATCAATTCACATAACCTACACAGTATCTGCCAATCTTTTTTTGTTGTAAACTAACTCTACTAATCCCATAAGCTTTAGCCTTCTTCCAGTGAGTTTGTACACAGAGGGTTTTTCAAGATCATGTTCCCCATATGTTTAATTCTCTTAAGACAGCTGGAATGTGTCTTAACTTGATCTCCTTCTATTTAACAACCAGGATAGTCAGTCATATTTGTAATTGTGCTCATCTCTTTCAGCCCCCAGAACCTTAGTATTCTTTCTGCTTTGGCCTAAGAAACCTGAGTTTGAGTTGCTTCACACAAGATAGGGAAATTGGACTCGATGATCTGAAAGGTCCCCTCCAACCTAGACAATTCTATGATTCTGTGAAATGGTTCTCTTCCTTGCACTATTTCAGTATGCATTCTAGACTCCAGGTTTCCAAACAAAAGAAAAAGTGGCTAAGAATCACCCATTTTTAAAAGAAAGCCATGATCTCCCGCTTCGACTTCTTTCTCCCACTTTTCCCTGCTTCACTCCCAATTTCTGAAAGAAGGTAGGTCAGCATCTACCGTGCATGGGCCACAACGTGGGCGTGACTGGACGTAGGCTGCTTCCTACAGTCTTCTGTAGGTGCTAAATCCCCGTAGGAGATTTCCTACAGTCTTCTGTAGGAGCTAGATTTAAAACATACCTCTGCACGTAGCATTTTCCATTGACTATTAGAACACAGTTTACTTCTGTGACTTCTAAGACCATGTCAGTGCTGTTGACTCAACAGTCTTGAGATATCCAAGGTATCTGTAAAGAAGAAGTATAATTTGGAGAAGCTAGGACAGATGGCGCAAGCAGAATACTCGTATGAGCTTATCCTTACTGGTATCACTTTTAAAATATTGTTTGCTAGTAGGTAGACTCCTATTTGAGTTAGTAAAAGTAAAAACAAAAAGTTAGTAAAAGTAAAATAAAACAAATAGTAAAAAAAAGAAGTAAAATAAAACAAATGACAATAAAAGAGGTTACTAACAGTTCTTCTTCCTCAAATTTGTTTCATAATAACAAGAGCGCTAAGATGCAGCACATTGAATCTAAGCCTAAATAACTCGGTGCAGATGATAATTACCTACAAGTGGTGAGATAGGACAGCTCTAACCCAGACAGAAGTTTTGAAAGGTAAAGTAAATCCTATAGTGAATGCACAAAATCCTTGTTTAATTACTTTCATAAAAGCATGAAAAATTAAATTAATTAAAACAAGAGCAGCAAATTTACTGCTGGCAAAGAGTCAGACAGTAGAAGGCCCTAAATATGCAAAATAGGAACAAAATATAATGGACCCAATTTCACGTTATTTGTTATCTATTTGTTGCCATTATGCAATAACCCAAATAGAATGAATTAAAAGCAAAAGATGAGCACATAAGGCTTAACAAGATTACAAGAAGAGAATGAGGGGCTTAAATTGTGGGCATGCCAAAACTATAAAATATTCACGTTTCTGCAATATCAGTGTGCACAAGACAATTCTTTGCTTAATAGAATTTTCCTTCTCTATAATTACTTCAGCGTCTGGGTCCACAGAGAAAATACTTCTAGTACACAAGTATTTTGCCATTTCTTTCTCCTTCTTCTTCTTTACAGTTTATTGTTGCTTGACTCTATTTATATTAGTCAGTGCTCTACTTTCTACTGTGCGTGTTGGCTGGGGCCTTCTCTTATGCAATGGTATGAGTAAATGCAAATCTATTCTATTTCTTGAAGTGTTTTCTCCATGTATAAATCAAAGAATTTCACAAGATTAAGAGGTGATTTCAACGTTCTTAATTCTCTTTCTTAGTAATTCTCTTTATTTATTAATTACAGAGAGTTTTTAAAAGTGTTGACTGTAGCATGATTCATTATTTCCTATTAAATCTTGCTCTACTTTGATACAGTATTAAAGAACCACTTCATTGTAGCATTGAATGAAGTGATATCGCTATCATTTGCACCTCAGGTTAAGTACTTACTGCATTTGTAAGCAGATCGATACTAATATTTAAATTCATGAAAGAGATCTTCTCTAGCCTGCACTACTCGAATAGCTTCCTCCTCTCGTTATTGTACCTTGTACCCTGCACAAGCGAGCTCTTGTTTGTCTTATTCACAAAGGAGGATTTTGCTAGAAAACTAACTGTGAACTACATTCTAAATTCATCTGTACTTACAGAGGGAGAAAGAATGGGAACGGTGTAAACCTGGGAGATGGGAACAAGGCTCATTGCTGATAACTCTGTGCTGCACAAGAAGGGTAAATTTCATTCATTTCAGAGAATCAACCTCGTCCCCAGAAGCAGAAGACGGGGATTCAACTTCTACTGGATACCGAATGTAGATGTTCACACTAGAGGTAGTTGGCAAGTTTTTCTCTGATCTTATGTGTGTACCAAAGCTATGCAATATGCTAACTAGGAGACGCCTAGGAATTTGCTCTGGGAACAACTGGAGAGAGATTTCCTTTTCTTCAAAATTTTTTTACTTTTTTTTCTTTGTGGATTGTTGGGTATTTTTTTGTAATTTTGCAAACTTTCCTAGCATCTTCACACTAAACTCTAAAAGAAGATTCTTTGTATATGAAAAGTCAAGTTAACTCAGTATCAAATTGCAACTCCCTATGGCATAAGTGATAGAAATTACTTTGTACTAGAAGTGACTACATCTTCTCTTAAGCAACGTGATGGAGGTAGAAAGCCACTACTACACTGTATGAAAACTAGCCCAAAGAGCAAAAGTGCATCACGCAATCTGAAAAATATGAGGGTCAGAGGTGTATGAATTTGAATATCCATTCCTAAGTGGAAATATGGTACTAAAAGAATAGAGGTCTTAAAATCCAACTCAAGCAAGAAAGCGGACAAAACTATTATGGGTTCTGAACTCTCCTCACAGCCTCCCTCAAAAAAAGAAAAGAAGTGCTTTTCAAAAAGTGTTTAGCATTTCCCCACATTGCAAGGCTGGTTTGAAATAACAGGCACTATAAAAAATAAATTACTAGATATTATTTCTAGGCTCAATCAATCAGCATTTTCCAAAGGCGGAAAATACAGGCTTCATCAAAATAACCCCTATTACATCATAATTTCTCTAAGGCCAGTGAAGTAATTCTCACTTTTTGCCAGTGTAACTGATAGTAGCAACTCTGACCTTTGCATTTCCAAATGATAAAGCACAAAACCCGCAATATGTTGATTTACCAGCCTATGTAATTTGTCTTAGGGAAAGTAAAGTTGCAGAGTTTTCCCATAATGACAGACAGTACCGTTCTGAGCACAGGAATGGATATGGGATACTCAGAGCAATACTGGTCTAATGATTTACACTCTAGATCCACAACAAAGTTCTTTCTCATGACTTCTTATTTTATTCTCCCTCACAAAATAATAATCTGAAGTAGTGAAATATGAAAAGAAGAGTGGATTACAATGGAATTCAGAATATTAATAATGATCATAATTTTTTTTTTTGTTCTGTGGTGATGTAAAGACACACATAAACATCTTGAAACCACAAAATGACCAGCAAAAAGTTAGATGAAAGCACTAAATACATTAAAATAAAAGGAATTGTATTAGAAGGAAGCTTCAAAAGGATAATCTCCGTGAGAGGAAACTATTTTTCTCAGCTGTTTCAATATTGTGTCATTAAATCATTAAAGCCATATGACTATGGTTGCATGGTTTAGATTTCTGATTTTGCTACCAACTTAAGCTGGATGATACACTATTGGGTAAATTATTTGAGCAGACCAGCAATATTTGTTGTATAAATGGAAATTATTATTTCATACAGCTAAACAATAATAATGGCTATCTTTATATGAACTGAGCATTTTCATATGCACATTTCAGATGAAGGTCACCTTAGTGTTAAGCCCTATGATTTTATTGCACTCTAAAACATTATTTGTAGAATCGCTTAATAAATCAAATGGAACACTACCTATAAATAAGGCTGATAATTCTCAGAACAGTAAAACCAAAATGTTCTGAAAATAGCGTGATTTATTTTTTCTATCTTCTACTTAAGCTATGGACCACAAACCTTCCAAAATAGAAATCTGAATGAAGATGTGTGTCTCTAATAAATGGTCAATTAATTTTCAGCTAGTTAAATTTCACTTTCTATATTTTCTCTTTTAACAATAGATTTTAAAATCAGAATTGCCTGAGAAATTTTTGGTTTACAATATTTCCATTTTTGTTCATCTGTTGACAACTGCTCAGTAGTAATAAACTTTGCACATCCATATTGCTCTGGAATCAAGCAAAACCAGTACAGGCAAGGTAGTTTTTAAACTTTGGTACTGAAATGCTGTAACAGCGGTTGCAACAAATATTTCATGGTTAAATAGAAATTTCTATTTGGTCTCTGAATATTATTCAAACACTGTTGCAAATCTTAAATATGATGACTTTTCAGAGGGATTAAAATAAATGATATTTCAGAATGACTGATGGAACAATCAATTATACAATACTTTGTATTATTGCACAGAAAATTAGTATCACTTTAACATCATTACTATGATTGGGAGAAATGGTTTTACAACTTCCCATTATCTAAGATTGTGACAGGATTAATGGCAGGTTCAACGTTTCCACAAGCAATCAGACTCTTCAGACACCTTTGAGGATTGCCCTAATCTGACCTTCCAACACAGTTTATGGCTATATGGGATTTCTACCCTGTTATGAAAACAAGATCTGTTTTATTATGTAAATCAGCAACTTATATAAAGTTGTACATTAATGTGAGAAAAATTCCTTTATTCTTATGTAGTGGCATGGTGTAGACCATATAATCACATCTCTCTGAGCATTATTCCATGGCTCATTCTCATTCCTTTACAGCCTGGGAAAAAAAAAAAAAATATTCCGAAATAGTCTCATAAGAATTACATCCTCTACACTCAGAAAACAGACTCAGTACTTCCTGCTTGGGATAACATCTTTAGCTGCCTGTATTTTTTTCACTTTTATGGTCAAGCTACAAAATAAGAGAATTTTAAGAAATGATCTTTGTTTCTTCTGAAAACAGAAGTACGTATGAGTATTAAAAACCTTACTGTCACTTCTATGATGTATATACATTTGGGTGTATAATCTAGCCATGGAAGCAAGCATACAAACATGATATACAGTGACAATATGATGTGCAACAGCAACATCAACAAAAAATAACTTCTCTGAGTTCACTACTATGTGAAAAGACAGTGAACAGAAAAAAATATCATGTTAGGTCTAGTAAAAAGGATTCCAGAATACTCAGATATAGCCATCATCTTTTATTTTTCTGACCTACTGAATTTCTGAAATCCCACTGATACTTAAAATTAAACTGGGTTGTTTACTTTGCATAAAATGTAGAGAGACCTCTTCAAGGTTTGATATTTTGAAGAGCAGAAGAGACCACGCTGAAGCCAGAGGCTTCAGAAAGTAAGTAACACATCTGTTGTGTCAGGAGGAAAAAAAAAAAAAACAAAACAAAACAAACAAAAAAAACCCCACAAAACAAAATAACTCTTCCTTTGTGAGCAAGGGTAGAAGGAACTGAGACACCTCCTATTTCCCATTATCCTGTTCTCACCCTGCAGAAGCTGCTTATTGTGCTGGGAGAGCCTGAGACACAGAGGCAGAAAAATACAGGAAAGGGGCAAGGATAATACCCTTTTCTTTTTTTGTATTCCCCTGAGAGAAGCTGGTGGCACAAAGCTTGTTACCATCATCCATCGCAGAAATATCTTCCAACGACCATTTTAATGGCTTTGACTACTTTTAGTGCAAATGTAGGTATAGATGCACCCACTGATCTGAGCAACAAAAGCACGTTTTGGTCTCAAGGTAAACTCAGAATTTAGGTAGAATTGGGGCTCAGTAATTATTTAAGTTAAATCTGCAATGGAAATTCCACTGCCTTTCGGTAGCTGAAAGAATACAAGTGCCAGTACCACACTGCAGTCCTCTATCCTAAATGTACGGCTTGTGACAGGCAGCCAGCATCTCTAACTCTGTTTTACACCATTTTAGCAGCATGTTCCAATAAACAAAACAAAAGTATATAGCAATTTGTTGTGTGTACGGCTGCAACCTTCACCTATGGGCAAAATACCCAAAAGTTTTACAGGATAGTGAGAATGTGATTTTTTTTTTTTTTTTTTTTAAAAAGCTAAAATTAGTTTTATTTTAGAAAAGAGAATGATGGTTAAAAGAAAAAAAAAAGCCCCAAATAATAAGTGCTATCTATTTTCATTGGTTAGTCATCTTGTAAACCTGAACGAAAGGAAACTAATTTGCTTGGGGAAAATACTTGTCAACTATATGTCACACCGTCCATTTAGAAACAGGTTTATAAAAGACATAGAGACTCGAACTTTCCTTATTCTTCCAAAAAACTGCATTTTTTGAGGCTACAATTAACTATCCTATTAAATTGTCTAAATTTTAGATTTGAAATTATAAAAACTTCTTTAAATAGCCTTAGAAAACCACTATAGTGTAAGAATTTGCTATACTATTATTCAACATATTTGGCATTAGGTTGGCCAAAAGTACTCAAATTGCTTAACGTGAAGATCTGGATCTTTTTTGGAATACACGGAAGCAGTTTCTCTTAAGCCAATATTCTCCTAATAGCATAATTTTACGTTCCCATTAAATCCTCATCTTACATCCACCTCAAAACATAACTATACACCTTTGGACAGCAGAAATGCTTGTTTTTTATCTGGTAGGGTTTCAAGCGTGCACAGATGGCCATTATAGATTAGTAAAATGGGACGGCGCAATAACAGTGCCAGCTCTGTAACAACCAGTCCATCTCTAAAAGAGATTGCAAATTCAAAGAGGGAATCCTTTCAGAAAAGGGCTGAGAGCTGCTTCAGATGAACTGAGACTCTACATTAGGAGGACAGAATTCTGGTTTTACACAAAGGACAGAATGCTTTTAGCATATTTGCCATTAAAATTGTGTTTCAGTGACTTGTTTAGGGAAACGAAAGAGCTGAAATACTCTCCTTTATATTACTGCAATTAAATCATTAAACACTCAGATATGATTTATTTTAGTTTTTCTAATCTGACCATAAAAAAATTAATTCCAGAGAGACTAGATCGGTGGAGAGAGTTACTAGGAGGGAAGCTGATTTCCAGACCATTAGTCCTAGCTGAGATCAGGTCCACAGTGCCTGAAAACTCTCTCTTGAGGAATCTTTGCTAGCTTATTTGAAAAGATATGATGTCCTTGCTCGACATCTCTCTGAAATTGTGGGGGGGCAGGGGTGGGGTGGGGAGAAGAACAGCATTCAAAAGCTGGCCCTGAAATCTTAAATCTTGGGATCATTTTATATTTCTTTCAGGAGGCAGCAACTCCGCACAAAATTGTTCATCTCCTTCATTTTGTTTCCCATTCCTTTTTTGCTGGTTCACTGATACATTTAGCAATTGGAGATTCACATTAGGGTAAATGCCTTTTGATAATTACTGAAACAGTTATTGCATGTGTTTGGTATCCTAGGGTTCACTGCAATAGGGATTGACAGTAATAAGTATCTTGCAGAGCAGGTGCTTTGATATCAGCCACAATTAATTAAAGTAAAACTTCAAATAATTCAGTCATTATTGTCAATACAGGGCCATCTTCACAAAGATGTCATAAGACTTTGCACGAAGGAGAAGTCAATATTACAGCGGATACTGCTTTCTGTCTCAGCTGAAGACCAAAGAAATCCAGGGTCAGTTTTTTCTCCTACATTCAGGTCTAATCAAAACTCTTACTTCATAGTGAAGCACTGTAGTAATGCCACTATATTTACACTTAACTAAATATATAAATCAAGCAAACCATCTTCCAGTCTTTTGGGCTGCTTTGCTCTCTCACAAAGAACTGGATCCAATCTTTAATCCATACAAGGAACTTGATCCTGGGAAAGATCAGTATTAACAATAAAAACAGCTGGGTTAAGGATCCAGTTCTCAAAAGGAGCTTAATCAGCTGGGGATTTTAGAATTTTTACTGTTTGCTTGAAAATCTGAAATAAAATTTTTCTGCGCTGAATTTAAGGAGAGTTTTTCATGAGATTTAAATTGAATCCTGATTTCACAAGAATGGGTCTCCTAAGACACAGACTTCTACCAACCCCTACAGAAAAGTTGTTCTAAAACATGCACTGCAAATGATTAGCTACAGAATTCAGCACTTTCTGTTTTCTTATAAATGTGAAGACTCTAGTCCAACATCTATGAAACATTTATCTATGCAAATCCATCTATTTTGTAGACAAACGCTTTTTTCTGCGTATCTGCAGATAAATATTCCTACAAACTTCAATCCTACAACTGCTTTTCAAAAATTCATTCTCCATTATACGATAATAGTGTACGCTATTAGCGGATTGGAGAACCAATATTCAAGACCGAATAGTTATGAGGAATTTAAAATGATGACATCCACACCCTGGATACCTTTCCATTTAAATTTCATTCTTCGTTTACATACTATCTAACACTATTTTGGGGCTATTTCACCCATAAGTTGGTCATTTCAATGCAAGGTACAACTAGTCCAGTTGGTTTTGAATAGGAAAGTAAAAGGAGTAGCATTTACTTTCTAAGGTACACTTTTTAACAAGTTTTAAAGAAGTTAAATCTGCAAGGAGAAAAATACTATAGATAGAACCAGAATGAGGAAAAAATTATTATTATCAACAAAAATAACTGGGTTAAGACCACAGAATGGCAGTATGATTCTGTCCTTTTAGAAGCTGCAACTCATGACTGTACATATAAAGCTAAAGGTGGAAGACACAAACAAGTTAAAAACCTCTTCATCAGATCATACATAAAATATATGGCTTGAGGGGATAGAAAATGTTCTTCTGGATGGCTAAGCATGGGGAATTGCTTCCACTGCCATTGTGTCCTTCTAGTAACAGAAATAGTACTAAGCATAAAACCTCCCCATAGCTCCTGCAGCAATGTCAGCTGGAGTTCAAGCAGTACCAGAGACTGCTGAAGTGTCCTTTACAAGGTGAAGTTACTATCCTCTTAATGATCTGTTGTGTTCTCCTGATAACGTCATTTGTCCTGGTTTATGCCTGACTTACACCACTATTAAGGAATAAAATCATAGGTATTTGTAATGATATAATATTTTAATACTAGTCTTTTTCCAAAAGTTCATGTATTTTCTCAGTGAGGGAGTTCATTATTTAGTGCTTCTATTAGGGTAGACCCAAGCTTCTGAGATGAGAATTTTTGTTCAGATTTAATGGCTCTTTTATAGACAATTGTATCATAAATTGTTTTAACTCTTCTGTTTGGTCCTTTGTTAAGAATTATAATCGTGCCTCTGGCTTAGGAGCTTTATTTGCTAATTCTCCAGTTTTGTTACATCAGTTTTAGGGCTCCACTTCCTAGAAGGCTCCTAAGAATTTGTGGGGTGACATCGTTCATGCTCCAAGCTTCATCTTTGAGGTGGCCTCTTTCTTAGTTTGATGTGGAACATTTAACTAGGATATTAACATGACATACACGGAAGATCACTTTCAAAAAAATGTATCACACTCAGTCATTTCCTTCTAATCACCCCACAGAGGGAACTATCAGAGCTGAAATTAGAAATAATTTTTTGGAAGTCGCATTATATTCATACCGTTAGAGTATGGCTTTTTCTTTTCATGTGGGTGCAAAACAGTCTTTGAGCATCTCTCTAATATTCTTAAAGGGTGTTTCATTCACTGGACATAATGATAAAAAAAAAACTCTATGAAAGGATTTGGAAACCACCATATAGTACATTCTCTGGCTAGGACAACTAGATAGTAAAGACAGATAGGTAGTAGCCAAATAGATAATTAAAAGCTGGCCAACGTACATGAAGGGAAAAATGTCTCTTGCAACACTTTTTGGCAGCCTAAGAGGTTGACAAACACTGGATGTTCCAATGGAAAATCCACCTAAAAATGGAGTCCAAAGAGCAAGATTATTTTCTGTCCACTTGCCTCATTCCTCTCCTTCCCATTTGCTTAAGCAGAAAAAGGTTGGAAAGTGATTAACTTTTGGTAGACCTTGAAGGAAACACCCGTTCTGATAAGACTACTATCAGGAAGAAGCAGGGGGGGAGACAAGAGCATAAGAGACCATTTCACATTATGCGCAGAATTATGACATGATGCACAGAATTTTCCTAAGAGCCACCTCTAAATTCGTGATGTTAGTGAAGTTTCTCAAATCATTGTAACAGAAGATCAGACCCCTCATGTATTTGGGTCTAACTACCATGATAGTATAAAAGGATATGTTCTGTAGCAGGTAGATTGGAAAAGTCATGGCTAGATTACTGACTTTAAGGCTTTCCATAACTTTTTATTGCTTTTTTTCCCCAACAAAAATTCATCACAACTCTCCTTATCTGCTCCTAAAATGCACAGAGAAGAGTAAGATTTTTTCTTATAAGCAAAAAAGAAACAATCTAGAAAATATGCACATCAGATATTGTGCTTTTACATAATTACTGATGCAGTGAATATGATTAATGACACCTATTTAGTAAGAAAATAAGCTGTTTGCTTGGGGGGCTGGGGTTGTGTGTGTCTGTGTTTATTTGTTTTGTTGTTTTGTTTTTTTCCCAGAAAATGTATTCACTAGCCTGTTAATGTTTGGCTAGCCCACCTTGCATAGCTCTTTTCCGTCATCTAGCATATGACATTTAATGGTTTGGCAGAGCACAACATTTTTAGTGCATTTAGAACTATTTAAACATCACCTCCTCTAGCTAGGATTTCTGAGTGAGGTTGGCTGCTATCTTTTGCAATTCCATATGTTTTTTTATATATATATATATATTTAAATATTTCAAATATGGTATAAATTCCTCTTATCTTTTATCCACTAAAGTCAATTAAGGGCTCTGAGATTAGAATCAGACTCGTTCTCTTTATGTCATAATTTAAAGGGAATCTTCTGTGACAAGTTTTACCTTATTTTAATGCACATTTCAAACTCAGCTAAAAAAAAAAGAAAAAAAAAAAAAACCTAAACCAACAAAACTTTCTGGTTTGGTACTTTCATTCTTATTCCAAAGAATATATAAAAAGAAGAATGTATGTTCAGACAACAGAGATTACATATAACACTCCACGAGGTGTTTTCTTACAGCTTGCTCAACAATATTCACCAAGAAGTAATAGGTACCATTTTCATTTAGACAATAGTCTAAAACACTGGTTTGGGCTCCCTTTGGAATTCATAATGACACTTTGTTGTGGTTACTTTAATTTTTTGCACTGATTTATATGCAGGGCTTTTAAAAGATTACAAATGTGTCCAATACTTTATGTACCAAGGTTTAGAACTCACCTTAATAGTCTCAGCTGGGCATAATGTAGATCCAAAACACCATCAGGAGTAGAAAGCACAAATGGGATTCAAGGAAAAGTGCCAACAAACTATTGTCTCACATACATGTTTTCCTTGGTCCAGTAGTTAACATTTTTGAGCTGGAGAAGACTGCAACATATTTTAATGAATTTAAAGCTTTGGCCAACCTTCCCAAAGTGCTGTTTTTCTCAGTTTTGTAAAAATGACTGCAACAGCTCTCAAAACCAGCACTAACAGCAGTGACAAAAAGTCTTCCAGTCGTATTCTTGTTCTGTTATCCCAGGTAACAAATTTGCAGAACAACATTGATGGAAAAAAAGAATATATGCTATTGTCTGTGACAAGTTTGACAATGCCTGGATGCACCTAGGTAACGCTAAAAGCAGTGATGAAAACATAACACCCTGCAATAAAGACCATCTATGTTATTCCTTTTGAATTAAAACTTGCTTCAGCTGAACCAATAGTTTTGCCCTGACTTCCATTTCTAGTTATAACAAGCAAAGCTAAGTCATAAATGGAATGCTTTTTTCACGCATATACACACATGTACCACAATATCCACAGCAGGACTAAATTGCATCACAGATGGCCATTGTAGCAAAGGAGTAAAATCAGAAACGTTCAGCCTTATTGAGACATTTCTTTTTTCAGCTGCCTTGGATAAATGAAAGCAGCAACTGCCCTGGTTAATTTCCAGGGAAACAAATTCACCTTACTATATACGGTTTTTTGGTTCCAATTAACCCCGTGGCCATAGCAAGAGCAGCAGAACCAAGCAGATTCTATAGGGGGAAAAAAAAAACATAAACAAACAAACCAAGACTTGCTTGAGAAGGAAAAAATAAGATAAATTTTCAAAATACATATAATAAACTTTTAGCTAAATCACATTTTTTTTCTAATTGTTATGAACCAAGGCATGATTTTTCAGAAGGTGAACAGGTAACTGACTACAAAGGCAAGCAGAAAGGCAAGTCATTGTCTAGCTTTTACTGTATACATCTGTGCTAACATTTCTGCCAATGTAGCATTATCATTCACGATCCATCATCTGATCTGTCCTGGGTGGATCAGGAAGGGAGAAGGCATCTGTTTGCAACACAGCTGATAAGTGAGACTGGGATCCTGCAGGAATATTTTCAAAAGTATACCCTTAAGAGGCACTTATACCTCGATGCTTCCCCTTCTACCTTGACTTCTCTCCATCCTTTCCTCCCTTGTACCATTTTACTAAAGAGCGATTTTTTTACCCTCACAGTAATAATAGTATGCTTTCCCAGGGTGTAGCAGTTTGTGGAAGGGCAAGCCATTCAGCCCAGGAATAACGAAGGGAATGAACAGGATTACAGCATTGCGTGGTGTCCTGCAGAGACTCCAGGGATGCCTTGTTTGGCAGTGTGCACCAGCAGCAGCACAGTACTGAGTTCAGATTAATCCGTCTTGCTTCTCAGCAAGGAAAATTAGCGAGGACAGAACATCGTGCTGTCACAAATTTAATGCTCTAACATAAACTACCAGAGGTACATCTGCTAGGTACATGGCAGTGTACTCCACCTATCTGGGAAGTACAAGCAACCTCCTTCCTCAGTACTATCTGCAAAGGTGTCACCTCCAGCACTAATGGCAAGGCATTGCATATGAGAAGTCATACCTTTCTTTCTCTTCAGTCATATCTCCCACCAACAGTATGATGCACATTACGATGGTCAACTTGGCTTCTCTGAAGGCCCTTTCTTTATCCTAGTTTAATTTGTTGCATCACAGAAAATTGTGTCTCTCTGACATAAGAGAATCCAGTATCTAAGCAGTTCATATATTTAAGGACTTTACAATCTTTGCTCTTTCTTTTCCATGTGTGGCTAGGATGCCTTTAGAAATATCTCATAAACATTTAGCAGACTTTCATTTTAACTAGTAGATACTTCTTTTTCCAAATCAATTACACATTTTTGCCAACAGTATAAGATTTGGGAAAGAATCACATAGGTTTTGCACAGAGTGTGATGCAGGTACTCCATTGGCCCTAAACCCAACAACAAATGTCTTCCATAAATGTTGGCGAGTCTAAGCTAGAGCCATTGCTCTCATCTTACAATGCTTAAATGAAAATTTGCTTTCAATATCTATCTATACCTTTCTTGACAGTTTTATTGTGAAAGACAGAACAGAGAAATCAAAGACATTATTTCCCAATGACTGTTGGTCTCCTCTTACCCCAGCCTCTGACAGCTCATTAAGATCAGTAAGTATCGGTAGGTAATAGTATTTAGGAGGAGCTCACAGTTTGCACCTTTGGTTTAATGGCAGATTATTTTCTCCCTGTGAGATTCCTTAGCCTGTTAAGGACACAGAAGCATATGCCCTACTCAGTTTAGGGTTTGACTTCTCTTAGGCAATGTGAGAAGGTGCAGATGTTTTATATTGTAGCCATCTTTTCTGAAGGATGAGCTGTTACTATTAACGATGATATAATAGTCTCATACTGTTATCCTTACCACTGTAGAGCCAAAGCCAATTAGAAAAGTCTGGTTACGTCAATTACGTTCTCAGTTTCCATGCTTACAGAACTCAACAGGTCAAGCAGTCAGAACAAATCTTCTCCTCCTGGCAAACACAAAAACCCTCCTAAATGTGTAGTCTGCGCTTACCAGATAGGGAGTGTTAGATGTCAGTAAGACCATAGTGCAAACTGAGAGCCAGTAGAGAAAGGTCACTTGCCTTTTTGAATCACTCAAAATTCATGGTGAACAAGTGGAGTCAGGCATTCAGCTTGTAAGCCTTTCAGATTTACAAGATCATATTTTTCTGGTTTATGATGAATATAAATATGAATTCTCACCTGCGGAGAGAGAGTACAATCAGAAAACTGAAGGGATTTGCAAGAAAGAGTTCAAGGTGAAATTTCCTTTCCCACTGAGCACTCCACAACAGACAACAGTCAGGTTGTAGGTGACATAGAAGCATAAAAGATTCTTTTAAGAAGCTTGTAATACTGTTGAACTACTGTACTTTAAAACTAACAGTCCCATGTGCATACAAAGATCTTGAATCTATTTTTAAAAGCAAAAATAACGAAACTGTTTGTAAAGATACAAGTTTTATACTTAATAATAAATTACAGAGAACATATAACTTTCAAATTGTAGTTAAGTGAAATATTTTATAGCTAGCAGAGCAGGTAGCAAAATTTTCAATTTAATACACAGTTTTACTGTAGCAAGTACAAAAATCCAGTGATATAGCAATGAAATATGAATCTATGCACATAAGCAACAAAAATATTTGATTCAAGACTTTACTAAAAGCCCAGGCACAGAAAAGTTGCAAATATTTTTCCGACCAGTAGTATTTTATTCTAGAATATCAGCTGCTAAACATTTATTCCAGAGGTGAGGCATATCACACTAAAAACTTACTCTATACATCAAAGTTTCTGGCGGAGTTCTTAGGTTTTCCATTTTCTAAGGTTATAAATAACTGCAAATGTAGTAACATCTACCACCTTCCTTGATTTACTTCCTTTCTCCAGTAGTGACTGTCAGTTGTTGGACACTAGTTCTAGCCATTAGATGACAAAAAACTCCATATGCTAGATTTATCTCTTCCATTTTTACTCCCATATTCTACTTTTTCCACAAAATGCAACTTTTAGCTAATGATATTTTCTTCATTTTAATGAAAGTAGCAGGCCTAGTTGTACCTCCAGCTTATATGAGAACTATCATGTGGCTATAAAGAGTTTGTGTGAAAATAGGACCTCAGTCAAAATGTTGCTTGCAATTATGTCACTGTAGACGTCTCAAGTCTTCTGAGGTGAATTAGAGAAAAAGCCTGGCCCCTCTCATTGTGCATCTATCTTCTATGACGCACTGTCCTTATATCAGCCACCTAAAATCTCTCATCTGTCTTAAAACAACTAATTTATGGTGAACTTGCAACATACACCTCCAAAAAACAGGGACATCACAGGTATCGTTCCATTTGATTCAGTAAAGTTCTGCAAAATAAACACTGTATCTGCTGTTTTTTCTTCACATCTACCTCCACTACACATTGGGTAGTGTTGACTCAAATAATTAACACGAAGGAAATAAGATACCTAACCAGTACGAAAGGAGAAAGATACACTCACCTTGCTACAGGAAAGAACCTGAATTGATATGCCAATACTTTTTATTTGAGTAAAAAAATCTTGAATCTAGATGTACTAACTTCTCCTGAATCAGCTAGTAAAACACTGACATCCAAAATGCTTGTCTGTCAAAACGTACTTCCATGTAGGGTGTGATTCTGAGGCAGTCTAGAAAGTCCTAGACTCTTCCAATCCATATAACCGGCAACAGAAGTATATCCCTGTACATAATCTAGGAAGTAAACTTTTCTAAGACGAGTTTTAGGTACGCAAAATTCTAGAACATAATTAATTGCAAGGTAATCTTAAAATGTATCTGTCTTTTTGCAGCAAAAATTGCTGACATTTCCCCCCTTCAGTAGATTAGGAGTATTCCACTACAGACCAGGCACTATAGATGGCAGTTCTTCTGCAAGTCCATTTCCTCTCAGACTTCACTGTCTTTTGACAATTTCTACATGGTCTTGATTTCCTCCTTGTTCTTGTTGAATCCATTTCACTTTGTTTTGCAAGTATTTTGCTGACTCTTTCCCAGCAAATTCATCCTTGTAACACTATTTTCCATCCCGGAAGGATTCTATGATGATCAGATAAGAGCAACCTAAGCTAAACTTCACAAGAGCGTATCATAGCAGCATTTGGCTCAAATTGTCTCAGCCTGTAGCCCTGTCGTGACAGCTGCTCCCATGACAAATGATAGACGCTTACAAACAAGGCAGAGTTGCAAAGGACAGTGGATTTCAAGGAGCCATCCACTAAGCTATTTGCAGATAGAGCCGCTATTTACAATGTCTAGTGAGGTATTTACAGTGCAAAAATGGATATAAGGTCCTTTAGCGTTTCCCAGCCATACTGATGTTCTCAGCTATTCTCACTCTTGTCTCCTCTTCTCTGTCTTCTCCTCCTCATTCTCCCCAACACACATAAACTAGCACACATAAAACTCTCTTCTGCTTGGAAATACTTTCCTAGGAAGTTTCCTGAGAATAAATTCTGGATAAATAAACAAGATACAAGAAAGTAATTACAGGAATAAGAAGAGAAGTGCTTGTTAATTGTTTGTGGCACTGGAGTTGGTTTCCAGTGAAAACTTTCTACTGCCTTCTAATTACAATGCTGTTTAATGTGTAAGTGTAATAACAAATCTTCTGACGGAATATATTCTAATTTCCATGGAATAATTTATTCGTAATGTTTTAAACACTATACTGTCTATATTTTGACCAAGTCCGTGCATACTGTTCATAACTGAATGATAATAAAAATTTCTAAATTGTCAGCTAGTTTAGACACATAAATCTTCAGCAGAAAATACTACATCTATACCTGAATGATCTACAGCCCAAATAAATATTTTTTAAAATATAATTCAGAATCACTAATCAGTAGTTAAAATCATAGAACAGCTTTAAGAGTCTGAAAAACTTGTTTCCATTTACAAAAGACTACTTGGGTCTGAGAAATAGAAAGTGGTCAGATAACCTGACTCTATAGGTCTGCAAAACTTTCTCCCTTTAGAAAACACCTGTTAGGATTTAAACTTGCCCTTGCATCTATAGTTTACTATAGTTTACTATATCTCAGAGTAAGTGAATGCAATATTATTTCCCAAGGGGAAAGAGATTCCTAAAATGTCACAGGACTTCATTCTGTTTAATTGTATGAGTAGTCACTCAAGGTGAATGACACAGAAAAAAGGAAAAAAAGCCTTACATTTCAGCATCTCACAAAAGGACAAGGAAATATCTTGAAGATGACCGAAAGTATCCTAACAAGGAAAAAAAAGTGTAATTCTGTAAGTCCTTACCTTCCATATGTGAGTAACATATTAATTCCCCTTTCAAAGCTTTCCATTTTCTAGGCAATGAAATGGAAAGTAAGAGAAATTTACACCTTGACATGATGAATATTCGTATACCCTGACTATAAGAGTCTATCTGTGGCTGAAGTTAAGGTATTAGTCTCCTTAGACCTAGATTGCAGTCGCTGGAGAAAAGAAGGCTATTGCTTTGTGCAATTCAGAGAAAGAAAATGAATCTCCTATCCTGAACATCTGGAGAAGTGAAGAACAAGCCCCAGTGGGGCAGGAAGTTTAGGGAGAGCAGCTTAACTTAGACAACCACATTGGTGATATGAATATACCTCCATTATTTTCTTTCCTTACAGCGTTTTATGTAACAAATGCTTTTGTCAGCATACCTGTGACATCAAAGACCAGACCAAGAGAAACTGTTACTGACCACTGACATTCTCAAATGTGGCACAACAGTACTTACAGATACGCTGAATTTTCTTGATTGCAATATCTTTTCCTATTGCAAAATTAAAAGGAAGCAATAGCAAAATGTTCTGTGGAAAACTCTGTGCTTAGACCAAGCTCTCTAATTACATCATTTCAAATCAAAGCAAGAACAGGCAGCAGCTCAGTTTCCAGTATCTACAGCAAAGCAGCTGGAGTATGCACTTGCTTGATTCTGGCATATTCCAGGTGAGCAGAGTTCCTCTCTTTGGACCAATGGATAGTTAATTACTTATAGAAAATAAAGAGCAGATTGAAAGCAACCCATCCCAGTACAGTCAATTGCACGGTAGGAAGGATACTCATTTAGGATGTGGACTAATCGTACAAATCAAATCTCAACTCTGAGAATGGCAGAATGTTTGATTACAGAAGCCTCTACTTTTCTAGGTACAGCTAAAAGTATAATTCATGCATATAATAAATACTACAGACTGTCTCCACTGCTTAAACATCTCTGAAAGTATCATATAGGAAATGAGATATCACCTGATAATGGATTGTTAAAGGCAGAAGAGGAAAGTATCACAAAATACAGTAACTCATAAGATAGATTCCTTGCATAAGATGGAAGGAAACCGGATTACTTGTTTTGAATACAGACAATCTAACTAACTTTCCAGAGCTGCGGCACCAAGAAAAACATTTATCCTCTTCCAGAATTTCACGCTGTCTGTACAAAAAAAGCCACGAAATTGTACAAATGGTACAGTTTCACCTTGCACTTGAAGGCAGTAAAATATGAAGGGGAAAGGATTTATCTGTGGAGAGTTCTGCATGCTCTCACACGCTGGTGTTGTTTCTCACACACAAACTGGTACAGTGATCAGTGATGACATTTTTTCTGTCCCTTCCTATCAGGCACTTTCAAATCATAGGAAAAGCTGGTGG
The DNA here is from genome assembly GCF_964199755.1 of Larus michahellis. NCBI lineage: Eukaryota > Metazoa > Chordata > Aves > Charadriiformes > Laridae > Larus > Larus michahellis. The sequence goes on along the minus strand of NC_133900.1, from coordinate 41,858,663 downwards.
GATCTTTTCCCTAATCACAGGCAAATTTGAGTCACCATTTCCCCACTGTATTTCACCTGCAATTGTAATTTGCCCCTATATTAATTTTGCACATCATCTCATGTAGCCTCACTGGGGCTTTGGATGACGTTGTGACTTAGATTTGTTTACTGACCATATTCTACCCCAGACTATAAATCACCACTGAAAATGCCAAGCCTTTCTCTCCCCAGTGCGTACACCAGAGCACAAATCACACAGATTCACCAGGCTGATACATGAAAAGTCTTAAATGCTTTTTAAAAAATAAATTACAGCAACACGAATTGTCCTTTGACTCACAGCACTGTAAATCAAAAATAATTCTATTTTAGTCAATTATATTACACAGCTATAAAACTGGCCTAAAAGAACAGAAAGTAAAAAAAATGCACATGTTCCCTTCCGTGTGTGTGTGTGTGTAATAAACCATCTGTAAATGCCATGCTTTGCCATAAGTTTTAAGGTGACTCTTTCAAAGCAAATGAGACCAAAAGTGTCATCAAAGTGCTGCTGACATGTTTAACCCGACAGAAAGAATTGCCTGTTGTTTGTGTCTCTACTATAACAAGGAAAAGTATCAAAATTATTATCTCTTTATAATTGATCATGTTACATCAGACTCTCCCAGGGTGCATTAATATTGGGATAAAAACCATATGTGAGTTTCTTGAGAATTTCCTGAGACTAAAAATCCTGCCGGAACAACCAAAGAAGCGGAATGGGGTGCACTAAGCTCTGCAAAATGTTTCATTGAGCTGCGCCGGCTGTATCTGCGCTACGAGCATTTCCAGATACACAATAACAGTGCGTATCTAATTCCAGTCACTGGCACTAGTGTTGTGGAGGATTTTGTCAAATGCGCCTTTTTTCCATGAAATGAACAACAAGAAGTAATGCAAGTTCAGAAAGTATCTGGCATTTATGCAGACAGAGAGGTTTTTTTGTGCTTTCCTGTTTGCATTTTTTCTCTCATAGATGGTGCTATAGCAACTGAAGATGTGATAACTTAGAGAAAAAAAACACACAGAAGAAAAGCAGAGTATTCACATTTTAAATACATTAACAAGCAAGCAAAAGTCCCAATAACATATATTCATTTTAAAAAATCATTCTATTTTTTATAAAGAATTAGACTAATTCTTAAGAACTGCTTTCATAATAATTATGCACCTTTTGTTCATTATTTTAGCCACTGAAACCTGAGTTAAATCTATATGTCAGCTCATTTTGGCCTATATTTGCAGAGTAATTAGTGAACTGCAGTGCTCTGAAGGGGCTTGCTCAGAGACTGCAGGTTATACTGCAGTTTCATTTGAAAAAAAACTATGGTCTTCCAAGGTTGACAGGCAAAACTGGAGACCTCAGACTTGTGGTCATTTCTGAGGGAAAAACATGAGGGAAGACTAAAGGGGCAAATCTGGTTTTCCTTTAGAAAAAAAACTTTTTTACTTTGTTAGGGATTAGATAGAATTATTTACCTTGCTATTTTTCTAGAAGACTACCAATAAAAACAAGAAAAACATCTTTGTAAAACTTGCAAATATGAAAGGGTTGCTACAGAGGAGCTGAACACCCGTACAGAGGTAGTGCGTTACTAATCCCTAGGAGGGCTTTGATACTAAATAAGTTGTACAAAATCAAGCATCTCTTCAAACACAGCTATCATGGAGGGGAGACAATCTTAAATGCTTAAATGAGAAGCCATAGAAAAGCATAAAGAATCACAGCACGCTTACAATTTGCAATTCCAAATCTTTTCACACCTCCTAAAAGCAAAACTCTGCAGCATCCAGACAGATAAAGTAGAAGCAAAGCAAATATAAAACACAGAGAGATCAATAGGATAATGACTTCATTTGAACTATTTGGTGAACAGATCAATAAGCCAGTGAATCAATGATTATTTTTTTAATTATAAATTAAGTCAAAGCTGAATAACAAAATGAAAAGTGACATGAGAATACAGAACTATGTCAGAGCTGACATTGTCAGGAAGGCAGAAAAAGACCAAAACTGGCTGAACTTTCAAAAAAAAATATGACAAGTTATATTTTATTAAGAGCATTACTGATCCAGTTGTCATTCTATCACCAACTCAGCAGGGTCTGCGAATTTTTGTTGGACATACTGAAACAGTAATGACTAAAGACATTCACAGCTTTTACTGTTGTTGTTCTTACCTATTATTGAATGGGAACAAGTATCAACTTTGCATGTGAAAAGGAGGATAGCAGGTAAGGAAATTAACTGAATTAACCTGGATTATATGCAACTGGAGGCAAGGCCAGTGTTTCATTTCACCCTTCTGTTAAAAAATATATATGCTGAATTATTTATACCATACACGGTAATGTTGTTGCTGGAGTCGTGTAAGTAAAGTATGCAGATGCTGTGAGTACTGGGCATCATGCAAACAGGTATTTGGTTCAACTTCTAGTTCAACATGACTTAGTATCCTCAGTATCCTTCTTACCAGAAGAAGGTGGAAACTAAAGTCAAAGTTGTGTCCAATAAACAAGAAGAAAATTGATATCAAGTGCTATTTTAAGACAATATAACTATTAGACTCATAACCAGCTTATCTTTAACTAAAAGACTGCAAGATCCAGTTTGACAATTCACAATACTCTCTTGTCCTAAAAGAAATAGATAGGTTTTCACTTTACCCTTAGAAGGTTTGCTATAATTACTCAGAGGCACTCCTGGGTTTTTTGAGCTTATATACATGGAGAAATTAAAATACAGTGACAACACCTACCTAAATTGGAAAAAAAAGCTGTAGTTGACACTTCTGTGGTGTTAAATACCTCTGAAAGATGCCTAAGAGGAAGGTATATCTATTGGCTGGTCAGCAGAATCATAAAAAATTGTAAACCTAACCAAATAAAACTCCAGTGAAATCATGAAAGTTTGCCCATGGAAAGGTAACATCTGGGGCTCAAGCCTTTTTGAAAAAAAAAAAAAAATAAACCTTTCTATGCCTTTTTGAAAAAATAAGCTTTTGGGAAAATTAGTTTAAAGTTGAAGTCCTTCCTGAAAAAGGAATTTACTATAAGCCTGATAAGTTGGGCTGCTCTGCTTATAAAGCGATTTTCATTCCTTTCTTAATGTTTTCCAGCTGACTGCATGAACACCAAGTATTATGATCAATAAAACCTACAACAAAGAGTTCATAAAGAAGCAATCTGCTATCAAGAAACATGAAGTACAGAGAAATGTGTGACAACATTCCACACCCTTGCAGGACAGGGAGACCACACAGTCCTATGCCAACACGTAGGAAGAAAATCTATTCTGACCAGTGATAAAGGACAGCACTATGGCCTGCTCATACAATACCTGATATATGTGGAAAGAATATTGGCCTGACCAAGGAGAACCAGAAAGATCTGTCAAAACAGCAGCCTCTACTTATAGGATGGTATGAGCAGTGTTAACACTTTCCACTTGCAGCTCCAGAAGTTTTCAGGTGGCTGGGTGAAAACAGATGGAAAGCAAATATCACAAAGCCAAACAATAAAAAGTTAGAAAAGTCTGTAATTAATGCTGCACATTTAAATTAATTCATCTCTCTCCTCTCTATTTCTGAATTATGATACAGTTAATTACATAATCGCATACATTTCACTCATCGTATTCAATAAATAACAAGTCATTGCTTTGAAGAGAACAATCTTGGTCTCATTTCCTTCAGGACCTGGAATGATTATGGCAAATCGAATGACATACTGCAAGGGAAGAAAGAACAATCATATGGCTTAAGAATTTTTACACTTTCAAGGAATATTAGATTTTATCCCTGACTCTGACAAAAAGTTCCTGGAGGAATCCGGGCAAAATGCTTCAACTGAATATTTTAGAAATCCTAACTAATCAGTGCCCACTAATTGGGCACAGAAATTTGAAACCTGATGACATAAATTTCAAAACCACCAAGGACTCACTTGTGAAAACTACCTCAGTGGGATTTGATTTTGTAAAATTGGATGTCAGCGCTTTGATTTTCAAAAAAGTTCTGTCCAACTAGGTATCATGCAAGATTCTGAAATTTTCTGAACTACAAATATCATGTTGTGCACCCTGGATTAGCAGACAAAATAATTAATGTTTCATGTGTTTTAAATAACGTTAATAAAATTGAGTCAATATTGTACACTTACATCATTTAAAAATATATGAATAAATAAGAAATCCTATTTTCAGAGCAGGGTTTAAAAATCATTCAGTACTTTAGACTGGGCTTCCATATTGGGAAACAAAGATAAAATAAAATATTGAAGTTGAGTGTCTGTTGCTTATCCTGGGCACTGAACAAGTCTCGGGAGGGATGGGGGAGGGAAATACAACGTGTTATCATGCTCGTGCCTTCTGTTTCAACAGTTTTTGTAAGTAGAAAGTGTCAGAGAGCCTTAAAGTACTAATAACTATTCCATTCAGTGCATCTCTTGACACACCCAGGATGAGTTAGTAATCCCGTTTTATCTTCAAAGATTCCAAATAGTTTTCTACCCACTCTACTCTCTAATTTTGCTTCCAGCCACTTACCATCATACAAATTTATTTTTGTAGTCTCAAACAACATAGGATACAAGATTTGGTGCCTGTTCAATTTCAAACTTTTTCATTTCTCCTTCTTTATTTTTTTCTTAATATAGTTCACTGTTGTGCTTAGAGGTCAAGTATAAGGATCAATAAAACATGCAACAAACAAGCCATAAAGAAGCAATCTCTACAGTTTATTGGAACTGGCTTACAGTAATTTGGAATATGAACTGAATGCTAAAAATGTTAAATTGTCTATAATAGAACAATTCAAATTACGAACAGTCTTATTTATCCCACTTGGAAAATTGAAAACTATATATATGTATATCATAATATAAGACGTTTTCTACTTCAGAGGAAGGTTTTCCTCAGGTATAAAATTGCCACTCCAGAATATTTTAAGAAGCTGTGGGGAAGTTAATAGAGCCCAAGGTTTGTGAGCTTCACACACATGCACACACCCTGAAATAAAACAGTGAAACAATCACGTATCAACTGTAAGCCAAATTTATTCTCATGCTCTTGAAAACTGTTTATAATGTAAGATACCACCCTCTTTTCTATCTAAACAAAAATCTGGATTATTACAAATGGTTGAAACAATACGGATTTGGCTGATCTTCAATCAGAAAACTTAGTGAGTTCTGACAAGAAGCTTGATCCATATAATTTAATTTTAATAGAAGTCTTTTACTGGCTTATACAGGAATTTTGGTTCAAAGCCAATTGTCTTCAAGATAAGGCAGTTGCTAGAAACTGCACAGAATATTAATATATCCCACATTGACAGTGTGTTTGTTCCTGATGTAAAACAAATTTGCTCCAGTTTGTTACCAGCTGAGTATCTGACCAAAACGTATTGACAAATTTCCTGAATTCACCCTGGGAGCCAGCCACATACACCTGTCTCTTATGCTGTTGATACAGGTATGCTATCTTTCTTACAGGAAAAAGAAAATCAGATGCAAACATTTTCTTCATTAAGTTTTGTTTGTTTTGTTAAATAAACAAAATTTTTTGTTGTTTTTTTTTTAAATAAAACACAACACCTTATACTATATTCTTCTCTTATTGCATTCTCTCATTTTCTATTTCAGGTTAGGTGTCAAGAAACAAACATACTTGGTTACATGCAAGTAGGAAATAAAAAAATACCTTTCCTGTGCCATAACACATAGGAAGCACTTCTTGTGTATTTCCATAAGCGTCCCTATAGAGCAATCTGTACTCTGGACCCACTATTAATCTGCTTTGACCTGAGAGCCAACACACTTGGCTCACCTGTGAGTTACCTCTTCTTCACTCACAAATGTCAGTGGTGCCAACTTACCAGAAGAATTAAGTCTCCTCCTTGCCTGAAACAAGTCTAAACCTAGCCTGGAAAAAGCATTACTGCCAAGGGAACCTGTGGATGGGCAATAAAGGTATGGTTTACTGCAGTCTAGGATTTAAACACTTCAGTGGTGAACTCCCTTGCTTCCCAGTAAACAAACGTGAAAGTAGGGATTCCTTGAATTAATACAAGGGGAGTCTCATATAGAAAAAACCCAACTAACTGCTATGCCAGAGGTGTGATATACTTCTAGGCAACAGGTAATAGTCTACTCCAGGTTCAGATAGACCTGTTCAGGATAATGCCATCGAGGCAGCATCCCTTAGGAGGTACTGGTATCTACTGGGGAAAAAGGAAGGAAACATTAGACTGGGAACTATGGAGAGCAAAGGAAAAAGGACAAATTCAATTAGCCTCTGCCAGAGAAGGTTTATTTTCCCTGTTGCTTCATTATCAGTTATATCACTTTCAACATACATTGGCAGGACTTCGACATAGGAGATTTTGGTAGGCAGTGGCCAGCTCTTTCATCTCCTTACCTGCTCATCCCGAAAGCAGAAAGTGAACAGAGGAGTTTATAATAATTGTAGGAATAAAAGAAAGCAATATGATGCAGAGTCATCTACTGTAATCTTGCCTTGTAAAAGAATTGAATTCTTTTATTCACTTGACATTTGCTGCCTGGCATACATTTCATATTGCTCTGCCATGCAGCAGAAAAGTGTAACCAGATTTCACTGCATCCGGGGTATGATCAAATGAAAGCAAAGTGAAAATTGCAGATGTAGAAATGAAAATCACCAGTCAAAATAAGGCAACAGAAATATTACACAGAAATCATCATCATCAGTTGGAGGTTTGGTGGTTGCTATGGGATGAGCAATCACAAAGTTTAACACAGCAACAGGCACCCCTACTCTCCAAGACTGTGTCAACACTTTAAAATAGAAGCATTTATATTTAGATTAAATTCATTAGTGTAGATGTAGCCTCAGCATACCAACCTATGAACCATGGACAAAAGACTTAATTGTTCTTGCATTTATGCAAGTTTTAGCTTTGTGTTTACATGTAATAATAGGCATTGTAGGAAACCTTGAGGTCCAGAAATTATGCTTATTCAGAAATGCCCATGGTTTCCTTAGGATTTGCAGCTTGCTTATAATTGTTGCTCTCACCATTTCTTGAGACCTTCAGAAAAGATCAAGACATTTTGAAAGTTTAATTGGAGTTTCTTGGAGGCAGGGAACTTCTCCATGTCTACTAAAACAGGTTCCTGAATATAAGTTAATTTTGTGAAAATCTGGGGGTGGGTTTATTAAGTACTACTCTCCACTTCAATTTTGTCTAGCCTGTGTGAAGACTAGTGTCTGCAGTGAACTTGCAGGGCTATCACAGACACTTTATGTCCTGGGATTGTTTACTCTCTCTACTCTCATGTAGGCCATGGTAGTAGAAGAAAGGTTACATTACCTCTGCTTATGCTATGCTAGTGATGTAATCGCTATTAGAGCACTACATCCAAGTATTCAGGAAGAACATTGATAAATTTGAAAAAAATTAGAGAAAACCCCAAGAACAATTGAAGAATCATAAACTTTGAGTTACAGAGGAATTAAGAAGTTCATTCAATTTAGTTCATTAAAGAGAATCATACAACCTGGATATGAAAGACAAAAAAACCCAAATTCTTAAATATATCTCTTATATTTCTCAAATTAAGATATAATGGGATCTGTACAAGTTCTGGGCTAAAATTTAATATAAATCTTTTTGCTTATTTGTTTTTTTAAGAGAGAGTGCAATTAGACATTGGGATAGCTTACTAAGCATTCTTCATCAATGAAAATAAGAGACTCTACTAAAGGGTATTTTTCTAGAAGAAGCACCTACTCACCACCCTGAGTCAGAAATAATTCACACAAGTTCTATAGCTTCTGTAGAAAGGAAGCCAGAGCCAGATGGTCATGGTGGTTCTGACAGCTGTCCTCAAAATTTATTAACTTAAACAGTAATAAAGAAACATTTAAAATTCTCCTGAGGTCTTCAGAATGATATACAAATACATTGCACGGTACAAAACAACTCCATGATTTTCTGTTAGTTTTCCAAACGCCAGCTATAAATATATAAGATAATAGAGGTTCAGTATCTGGGCTTCAGAGTACTACAGCTTTGTGTAAAAGACAGATAATAAACCTGTGAAACTACTTACTACATTTCACAATTTCCACCAGTATATTGGAAATTTCAGTAAAGAAAACCAAGTAAACTATCAGCAGTTTTTGTATCCCCTTTTTCTATCCACAAGAAAACACCCAAACTGAAATAAATCCAATTAATCTTACTTGTGAAGTAACCTGAGAATTTCTCTCTGTGAGAAATGTTCAAATGTGTTTCCTTTTGGGAGCACTCTGGCTTTGACTGCTTGTCTAAGATATTCCTTATATGCATACAAGAAAACCTGTATAAAAGTGATTCCAACGTGGCTAGACAGATACATTTTTATTATTATTATTATTTTTTCAAGAGTTGACATCTCCAAAAAAGCTCATTTTGGAGCATTCTCAAAGTACTTTCTCAAGCAATGACATTTAAATGGCCTCTGACATTTTTGAAGATAGTTTTTATGTGAAAAGTGGCAAAACTACTTCTTTTGGCATGCAGCTGCAATCAAGGATTTTTATTCACCATAAAATATGTCAAAATAACGGATGGCATTCCCAGTAAAGAAAATTAATTTAAACAAGTCAGGAAGAAACACATACCTTTCTGCAGAGAAAAGATTCTTTGTAGAAGTTCAGCTTGCTTACTGCCTTTGTGGAAAACCATACTACACAATTTTTTGGGATTGGTTTATTTTACCAGAATATGCCTTCAAAATAAAACAAAATTCCAATACTTCCCCTGGTAATGTTGCTTCTTTCAACCTGTGTGCAAAAAAAAAAAATAAAAAATAAATCTCTTTTGACTTCCAGCTGGCCTATTAGTTAGTTAATTAGTGCAGCTTATTACAAAATCAATAACAACATGCCATTGCTGATACATTTCCCATTTACAAATGTGAATATACAGGGCTTCCCACTACTTCATTATTGAATTTATTTCTTGAAAAGATTATTCAGTGGGTAATGCATTAGGCTGGCATGAAGTCTCTCTGTTTTGCATGTACAGAACACAAATAAAAAGTGGGAACAAGGAAAGACTGCTTACTACCTTTCTATTTCTACAAATTCTGTGTATTTATCAGACTCTTCTTTACTGTATGAAACATCAATAAAATACAGTATTAAACCCCACACACATTTCTATGCGTTCTAATATATCTCTCTCTAACAATAGAAATAAAAAGAGCAACAAAATTCACCCACCCTAACTCATGCAATCCCTGGCAGTACCAATTTTGTGTGTTACCGAGCTCAATAACATCAGAGACGCAACTACCTGAGGTATTGTAAAACACAAAGGGGAACGTCTCTGGTCAGATAAAGACATTGTTAATAGTCAGTACCGACGGAGTAACTTTAGCCAAACTAATGTTCTCCTAGCCCTTGCAGTAATCTTTCTCAAAAAAATTTGTTACTGCCACCACATCAAAAACTAAAGCAAGCTTGACTCAGATTAGACGTACTTTGAAAAGATAGCAAGGCATGATTCTGTCATTATTCTTTTTAAGACATCATAAATAATTGCAGTGCCAGACAAAATAGTGGTGGTTATTCAACAAATTTTTAGCATTATGTTATCAGTAATCAGTCTGGAACATCTTTGAATCCTAGAACAATTTAGGTTGGAAGGGATGTCTGGAGGTCAAGTAGTCGACTCCTCACTCAAAGCAGAACTGATAGGATCAGATTGCTTACACTGGCGTCTTGTCAAGTTTTGGGCATCTCAAAGATGGAGGTCCCAGAACCTTCCTAGGCCCTTGTGCCACTGTTTGACCACCCTTGTGGTAAGAAAAGCTTTTCTTTATATCCCATTTCCAGCAGTTAACTTTCACTGCCAGCAGCAGGCCACCAGAAGAGGTTCTGAGAAAATGCAGCTCCCAGGAAGTGTTTCCTGAGGGAGGAGCCTGCAAACTGCTGTGACAGCTGCTCCCTCTCCACTAGTTGCCTCTGCTGTTATCCTACTTTGCATACACTGCCCACTGTAGGTGAAGATCAAGTACGAGACCACCTAAGGAACCTGAAGGTGCACAAATCCATGGGACCTGATGAAATCCATCAGCGGGTCCTGAGGGAACTGGTGGATGAATTTGCTAAGCTGCTTCTCATTATATTTAAGAAGTTGTGGCAGTCTGGTGAAGTTTCCACTGACTGAAAAACTTAACCCCTATTTCCAGTAGCCCTGTACCTGGTTCTTTTGTAGCCTGCTAACAGCTCACGGCTGACAGTTCAAATATGGAAGCACAACTTTCTTCTGTCAGCAGCAAGAAATATGCCTCTGGCATCCTTCTTTTGCACTTGTCAGTCACGAAGCTGTACATCATACAGATTCTGAGAGCAGCAGTGGCACCACAAGAGTTACGAAAACGCTGGTATTCAGGGATTTGAAGCAGAGGTTTGGTTTCACAGAAAATAACTGAGAAAATGCTTTGCAAATATTCCACGGCCTGCATTGGCATTATTCTATTACACCAGTGCTTTGACTGTGTACACCCCAACATCTTACTTGGGTAGTCTGCTTGATGTTTTGAAATTAGTACAAAATCCAATTTTGGTATAATTTGATCTGCCCAGACTGGATTTACCCTCTCATCACAGAACTGACTACACATGCATCATTTCTTTAATAAAACTCTCCAGATATTTTCATCATCTTACCACAATCATTTAAAAAGAATAGCCACAACAAACCAAATTTTGCAAGTAGTGGTTTTAAAAAGCCTTCACTCCACAGCCAGGACGTCTATGGGAACAGGCTGAGATCTCCCAAGCTGAACCTCACGGATTGCGATACAACTCATATTCCTCAAAGCCCTGATACACAGGAGTCAAGTGGCTAAAGAGATGAGGCTGATTATAAATCTAGGTAAAAGGTGTTCCCTGACCACACTTTATGCTGCACTTTCTCTACTTCATGCCACACTTTTATCTGGGAACCAAACAATCCTCTGCCCCTTCTGTGTAAAGTTCCAGCAGGACCAATGGAGTAGGAATGACCTACTAGGTTCTGGTATAAACATTTTCCTCTGAAAGAAAGAAAGCAATCTTCAGTCTAAGACTCCTATCTGTACGTGGGTCTTGGGAATTAATCTGGTCTATAGAACTGATTTTGTTACTGCTCATTTTTGCCAAGAATGGAAGCTAAAAAGATCTGCCCAACTTCAATTTATATCTCCCTTGGAAGCGTGCAATTTTTCCCCAGTGTTTGCAGAATAATATACTGTGATGAGAAAATGCTATGCTAGACAGGGGATAGAATAAAGTTTATGAGAAAGGCAAGATATATATATATATGAAAAAAATCAGAATAACTCAGAAGAAATTCCTTGCTCATCCTCTCTTGGTACTCAAGGTGCTTTGTGCAAAGAAAACACTCCAATATCTTTTTGCTCCACAGTCCCAGAAGGAATGTGAACTATGTTTTAAAAAGCAGATTTGTCTGAACTTTATGTGATGTAAGGAGAAGTACTTCCCTCAAGTATACCACGGAGTCCTGCTCTCTGCACTGCAGAACAGGTCTGCTGTCTTCATGTATCACTGTGGATGCAGATACAAGTTACCAGATGTGCAGAAAGGACTGCTCCATCCAGAGACAGCATAAATTTTAGTGCTTGTGAAAGATAGATTAGTAGAGATGGAGACAAACACAAGCAACAAAGCAAAGAAGATTTAACTCTTTCAGGTAACAATGCACAGCAGAAAACTGTGGGCAAAAGTGGATCATCAAAATACGAAGCACAACTGTCTAAGCAGAGGACCACAATGGTTCTCAAGATCATTTCTTTGTGCAGTACTACAATCTGTATCATATTTATTATTAATTTTTCCAGCAGAGTAATTCAACAATATATTCTATGCCATGTCACAGATGAAAGACTTGGATATTGTTCCAATTAAAAATGACAACTGTGATAATTTTTTTCATTAACATTCCAATGAGCCAACTACGTTATTTTTTGTTGGGAGCAAAATGCACAGCTTTATTGAACCTTCTTTGCATTTTCCTCTTTGCTAGAACGTAAATGGGATGACAATTTTATTTCTCTGTCAGAAAATAAGATTAATTTTAAAATCTGTTTATACTGTAAAAGCACTGATGTAATAGAGCAATGCAATATAGTCCATGCAACATTTGCAGTGCATTTTCAGATATTTTCATGAAATCAAACCTCTACCTTCAGTCCCTAAGGATCAGTTTCTCAATAAGTTTTGTGGTGCCACTGACGCTTTGCTGCACCATCTGCTCTTAGAAGTCAATCAAGAAACAAAGTGAATTTTGGAGGCACTGAGTAAAAAGCTTCTAAATACCAAGAGCAGACAAGGACAATTTTGAATTATTTCCATGGTTTTTTACAATCTCCCTCACACCTAGAGTTCTGCATGGTGAGTCATATTGGGACACAGGTGATGTATTTAACGTGCAGCAAAGCAATTATACAGAGTAACTAGCTACTTACAAAAGCAGTAAACGCTACTACTACGAGGATTGTAATTCTTAGGGGAATAATGCACAAGGTAACCAGACATCCCCCCGTAGTTCATGCTTTGCAGGTCTCTCCCCTACTTGAATGTTGTTCCAGAGCTGCAAGACGTAAGGTAAAGCAGTCTCCCTTCTAAGCAGCTTTCTTCTTCTGCCCCTTTCCAGAGTGTGCTCCTTTCGGTTCCCCTATGCCCTGTATGAGTACATGGGACCACACAGTTTACAATTAATGTCTGAGAATCCCTCATATAATATTTTTTCAAGTGTACAACTAAAAATAAAAAGTTCAAACTAAGGTATCAGAGAACATGGGTGCTAGCAAAACTTACCAGCTCTGAAGTCAGCTAAGACATCACCCTGCTGACTGATTGACCTTAGGAGGTCAAATGACAGCATTTCAATCAGGTGTGAAAATCACTGCAGTAGGCACATTAGTGCTCAGAAATAAGATCTCTTTACAGAGTAGCAAGCTATGAATTTCAAAGTGGTATCCTTATGACTTTTGCTCACAGGGGAATAAATGATCAAAAACGTATCAATAGCTTTGATCTACGTAGTGCAGGTGAAATGACACATTTTAGCAGTACTACTTTAAAAAGAAAAAAAGTGTCTAAATGTAGATTTAGTTCATTTAATAATTCCTATTTTGTCTTTCCAGTTAGCACAAATTTGTGGTCACACTGGCCTGTTACAAGTAATTATTGACCCCAATTTAAATTAACGCCTTTGAAAAACTCTTCAGCATATGCCTAATTTTGTTTGTTCTTGCCATCCATAAATGTCTGTGCCTGCAGATTTTATATTTACAAATTACACGTTTGTTATGTGGGCTCATAATGACAGGTAATCAGAAAGTGACAATATTAGTGTCTACTAATATGGTAAGATTTGAACACAGATCTTAATATCTGTGATAATAATAATTAGATTAATAATTAATAATTAATTACATTAATAATTAGATTAATAATTAATAATTAGATTAATATCTAATAATTAATAAATATTAATTTTCAATATTTCTCAGGCAACCAGCATGTACCAAGTAGTACATAGTAACCACCATTCAGTCTGTTTCTCAGTATTGACGAGAATTACTTTATTACGACTGATTGAGCATTAGGGTCTTTCTTTCACTATGCTCTAACTTGAAAGAAATTCTTTAACCAGCAAAAGAATCCTGTAAAAGCTTACCAGAGATCACACAGGTTGGAAGACTACACCACAGTCTCAGAAGATCTCTACATAGAAAGAGAAAAGAAAAAGAAAATCTCTATTTAGCAAGTTCACTTTTTACGCAATATGTCAAGTTCTCACACCAGTAACTGTAGAGAAAACTCAGTAGGAACTTAAGAGCTGTATCAAAGGAAAACTCAGTCACTACAAAGAGTATCTTACAGTTGAATGCTCATGCTTAAATTGTGTTCACAAAGCTTTTTGCTCTTAACTTTGAGTTACCACAGATTGCCAAGGGAACTGAGGTCAGGAACTGGGAACGTTTTTTAGTGAAGGATCATAGATAAAGCTAAGTTTAAACTTGCATGACAAAGAGTTTCCTTCAGGTTGGTTACTGGTTCTACACTCTGTCTAGAAATCTGGAAAATTTCTCAATTCTGAAAGGATTCTCACTACAACAAAAACCTTTAATGCTCTATACTTCTAAGCTTGTCCTTTCTTTTGGAGCATTGTTGAAAGCTGCTCATCAGAAAACTAAAGTACAATTGAAGCAGAATATGAACTGTTAAACCTTTCCAAAAATTTTCTTCCAGTATAAATCAACATGTTGATGAGGATCTAATTTAATATCATAAAATAATTGACTCCCTGAGCGCAGTCACTCTCTGATAACTGAAGCGGGGATTTTATGCACTTCAATTCAGAAAAACAGTGCAGTCCTAAGGAATGGATGTTTGGACCCAAGACAGAGCTGCAGTTCCTGTCTAAGTGTCACTTTCTAAGGTACAGCCCAACTTTAGCCATTGGTGATGCAGCCATACACATATATGTAAGGTGGGTAGTTTCTCAAAATTATTGGGATTGTTCAGGAAACAGAAGGCATTATGAGGTATAATAAAATCTGATGCTATCCCAAGGACCTACTGAAAGACGGGGAAATGGACGTTTCTTGCATTTTCTCCTTCTTGTGCTAAGACTGACAGAACCAAATGCTTGGAAACTTCCTCTTTTTGGAGGTGCTGTATTGTCCTCGGCTTTTATTTTGAAATCCTAAGAATACAAATACAGGATTATATTGTCAACTTTACTCATTCTTCTCAAGAACTTCTCAACAACAGTTTGTTTCAGTGAGACATGCCGCCACATCAAACCTTTTTAAAATCAATTTTATATAAGATTTTCCTTATCAGTTGAGTTGATAGCACCCAAATTTCAAGTCACCCAAAGTCAAGGTGATGCACCCAAGGTCAAGCACCCAAAAGTCAAGAAGATGTGTACCTGGTTGCTAAATCTCAAGTTAAGAAAACAGTTCTTAATTTCGAGGAATCCCTGAAACTGCTATTTTATACTATGCAGAAAATAACATTATTAAGCACTAGCTGCTGCTGGGGCTATCCTCAACTGCAAGTTCGATGAATTCCTAATAAAAGTAATTTAATGTGAATGTGCAGAAAACCGGGAATTATTAAGTGAAAAGTAATGATCACCTTTCCACCAGAAGATGGATGATAAGAAACAGTAGTCAATACCCCATTAGCAAGTCCATTATAACCTTGGAATAAAAACACGCTTTGTTTTAGAAAGCTAAAACAATTGTAAGTGAATTTTAACAGCTGAATAAATGTACATGCTAATCTATGGTTACAAAAGTTAAATAAATTAGTCATGCCATCACTTCTACTGCACAAAAAAAGTTAGTAACTCATTATCAGACCCATTATCAAACTCTTCATTATGACTACACACACTGTTATGGTTAATGTTGTGTCAGCATTTCCATTACAAACACTTCAGGAGCTTACATTTCAATCACTGCTGAAATTCTGCTTTGGATCCTTCATTCTGAAAGGTGGTTTTATAGATGGATTTAGCATAGCTCTAAGAAACTTACATAAGTGCAAAAATTATAGTTATTATTTGACATAATTACTTCAGGTTCAAAAATTCCTCTGCGGTTATGGACATTCAAGTCTCTTACCTACTCAGGTCAAAAATGACAGGAAAACTCCAGTCAAACATTTTTCAAAACTGAAACACTGAAAACATCAGGTGAATAAATTCCCTCTTTTTCTCTCTAAATCAAGGTAATTGCTAGGAATATATTCCTTCATGCAAAATTCTGGTACTTACCTAGTATCTAGATTTCAATGAACACAACAAGAAAACTAGATTTCATTTTTGCTAATCCAACAGATTTACAGGATCTGACTCCCATTTCACATACATTGTTTGTAAGTGGAAATACAACACTGAACTACCTACTGACATGATTTAAAATAGTTGCCTTGTCTCATTTCAGTTGAAACCAGAAATGTCAGGTTCACAAATTCAGATCTTATGGGGTTTTTTTCTTTCCCATAACCAAAAATGCATCTTTAGTGCTCATGTGGGCCTTATGAGTTCAGGGCAATTCCACTGTTTGAGAGAAAAGGCTACAGGAAGAAGTCAAGAAAGCATATCGCACTGTGTCCTCCAAGCAGTGTTTCCATTTAGCTTCCTCTGGGATGGTCTGTCATGGAAGAGTATGTTATTGTTCATTATTTTGTGAGTCAGAGTGAAAAAAAAATTGTGTACTTTCCTATGTGTCTGAGAAGTGAATGCTTTACATAGGAGGACTCCATAAAAAGTCTTTCTAAAACAAGTAAATAATTTTGTGGTCTAGCTCAGTTGTGCAAAAAGTAACACTACTAGATATGAATTTCAAAAAAGTAAGGGAATCCAGCTGCACTACAGCTATTGATAAACCAAGTTCGATGTTGAGAAGGGGTAACTCTTCTAAGCCCTTTACAAAATTTTACATACCTATTCTTACCACGTCAAACTTTTCCACATCTCAAGATGATGAGTAATGGTAGTGGCTCAATCCTGGTCTACTTGAAGAGGAAGCCTCAAGCTAGAACTTATTATGAAGAGCATACCATGAAACGCTCTTTCCACACTAACAGATAAAATCAGTTGTGTGACAGTTACATATGTTACTACATGAATGTGCACCCTTAAGCAGGAAACCTGAAACTAGACAGATAGATTTTTAGCAGCTCACAGTCACATAGCTTAAGGGGATATATTGTGGTTACTACAACTTAGGTAAATCTACCAAATTCAATTTTTAAATTTGTTCTTGGCAGATAACCAAATACAATATGCAGCATACCGCTCATATCTGCCTGTGTTCAGATTTTGCATTGGATGGACTCACAGACACAGGTGCACCCTTCTGAGAAATGTTGTCATTTTGAACAACTGTTTTGCAGAAAGTAATTGAACTGTATGAGCTTTGAAAAGATAAGTGATACTGACTGATGGACATGTTTCTCCCCTTCCACCTGGAGAGCACTGATTAACAAATTAGAACTAATAACATCAATGAAGATGAAAGACATTCAGGACAAAATCTGGTGGTGTGGGGAGAGCTGACAAATGGAACTTGGCATGTCTGAAGGATCAGGGGTTCCTAAAAAAAACCCTCGTGAATGTAGCATTCATTTGAGAGATGCAGCAAATTCAAAGGCAAGAGATTGTGACATATGTAATAGGACTAGCAAGAAACAAAACCACATGGTGTTCAGTCCGAGAGTCCTACACAAATGTAAAAGTAAAATAACTGGAGTACAAGCATTTAAAAGCTTCTTGGTTCTCAGGAATTGCAAAGAAGTAAATGTGTTGGTTTGTTGGTTTTTTTTCTTTCCCAGAAAGGATTCCAGGGAAGATATGGAAAACTACAGAACAGTAAATCCGATGGCTATGCTGGACAAACTGTTAGAAGATTCAATGAAAACAACCCAGAAAAATGAGATATAATGGACTTAAGTCAGTCAGCCTGGCTTTTCTCAAGAAGAATAATGCCACAAAAAGTCACTAGAATTGCCTGAAAGACTCAAAGACCATGAGAATAAAGGTTAGCCCACTTCACACTGCGTTTCTAAAAGGCTTTTACAATGACTTCCAGGGAAACTAAGCACCTATGAAAACAGAGAGAAGACATTTGTTTGAACAGGAACTTGGTTCCATTCCTGCAAATAAGCAAAATGTAAATGTTTTTACTTCACAGTGAAGTCAGGGGGAAATCACAGGAACCTATGCTGGGGTAATAGAATAATCACAGAATGGTTTGGGTTGGAGGTGACCTTAAAGATCATCTAGTTCCAAGCCACCTGTCACGGGCAGGGACACCTCCCACTAGACCAGGCTGCTCAAAGCCCCGTCCAGCCTGGCCTGGAACACTTCCAGGGATGGGGCATCCACAGCTTCTCTGGGAAACCTGTTCCAGAGTCTCATCACCCTCACAGTTTACCTACCCTCTTTCAGTTTAAAACTGTTACCCCTAATCCTATCGCTACACTTCCTGATAAAGAGTTTCTCTCCAACTCTCCTGTAGGCTCCCTTTAAGTACTGGAAGGCTGCTATAAGGTCTCCTTGGAGCCTTCTCTTCTGCAGGCTGAACAACCCCAACTCCCTCAGCCTGTCTTTGTAGGAGAGGTGCTCCAGCCCTCTGATCATCTTTGTGGTCCTCTGGAACTGCTCCACAGGTCCATGTCCTTCTTATGTGGGGGGCCTCAGAGCTGGATGCCAAGGCTGCCATTGAGCTTGACATTCCCCACCAGCCCCTCCTTGTTGGTAAGAACAAGGTCCAGCACGGCACCTCTCCTCATTGGCTCGTCTGTCACTCAGAGAAGGAAGTTATCATTGTTGCATTCCAGGAACCTGCTGGATTGCTTATGCCCTGCTGTATTGTCCCTCCAACACATATCAGGGTAGTTGAAGTCCCCCATGAGGACTAGGGCTTGTGAATGCAAGGCTGCTCTTATCTGTATATAGAATGCCTCTTCCACTCGGTCTTCCTGATCAGATGGCCTGTGGTAGAGCCCCACTATAACATCACCTGTCCCTGCCCTCCCTTTAATCCTGACCCATAAGCTCTCGGTCAGTTCCTCATCCATCCCCAAGCAGAGCTCCACGCACTCCAGCTCATCCTTGACATAGGGGGCAATACGCTCTCCTCGTCTCCCCTGCCTGTCCTTCCTAGAGAGCCTGTGTCCTTCCATTCCAACACTCCAGTCACAGGAGCCGTCCCACCATGCCAATAAGATCATAGCCCTGCAGACATGCACACATCTCTAACTCCTCCTGTTTATTCCCCACCCTATGTGCGTTTGTATAGAGGCATTTAAGTTGGGCCCCCAATGAAGCTGACTTACTGGCTGGAGTGAGATGCAGGGATACAGCCTGTTCCAACACCTTCCTATATCATTTGGAACAACAAAAGTAGGAAATGTTTTTTGTTTTGTTTTTAAGCAAACATTGATAGGAAGCAAAATGGATGAAGCAAAGCAATATAATCACACCTTTCAACTTTGGACTGATCTTCAGACATAATTATGAACTGCTAACTTTAAACCCTTGTGAAGTCAAGAAGCTCAGTACATATAATATGATATTAGCCTTGATGGTTTACCTTAAAAAAAAATAAAAGGTATGCCACTCAACTGGTCAAACTTCAAGGCTCTAGTAACTACAGTCCAAACCAATTTAGCCAAAAATTACATTCTTCTGCCCTCTCTGTGTTCCCTTCTGTATCTTCTCAAACCAAGATCAAAGCCCAATGCAGCTCTCTTCCTCAGCCCAAAGCCTGTTCTGCTCTCTAATTCCTCGATGCAGAGTACAAGCCTCTCCGAAGCCATATTTTCAGAAGCATCCTGTATATCTTAAGCAACTGCTTCTGCACCTTACAAGTCTCTGAATCCCACTGTCCATATCAGGAGGCCCCTCTGACTGCAAGAACTGTACCTCACATCCCTGCAGTGTCTCTCTCTGGCCTTGAGATCTCTTATGCCACATGCTGCTACTCGGTCCAGTTCACCCACAGCTTTGCACAGTAGTCAAACCTTGGAAAGGGAGAAAATGGAAGAATGAGAGAAATGTTTCCGCATGGCCTAGGATAACACTGTCTCCACACAGTCTCTACCAGAAGTGTCATGGTTTAAGTCTTGTTGGTAAAAGTAAAACACGCTTTGTAAGTGAACGAAAAATTTAGTGTTAGCTCAGTTAACATCCAAATTATCCAATCAAAGTACATCAGGTATCATTAATTCAGTTACAATAAGATCAATGGTCCATTAATTAAAAAAAAAAAAATCCTTAAAACTTTCATAAAGAAAACTTACTTAGATTCACTCCTTTTCCCTCATTTTACGCTCACCTTTCCAATGTCCTCCTAAGTCAGAAGGTCAGTGACTCCCACTCTTCGCCTGGCAGAGATGTTCTATGAGGTACCAACATCCATAATTATCCACCATGAGCAGCACTGGTGACAGGGCCCTCTTCCTCCTCTCTCTTGGATCCGCTTGGATCTATTTTTAATTGTTTTCTAATCACAGTCTGCTTTTTTTTTCCACTGGTTCTCAGATGTAGTTTGAAAGCTGCACAATATCCTCTCGCTGGCTCAGTTGGCACAAAGGGATGGTTTTTATTGGGCTACCATACTACCTGTTACGCTAGACGTGATAAACTATTCCCTAGGTATGTCAGACTTTTATGATCCTTGGCATTCAGAGAGCTTGAGTTAAAACAGATAAGCAACAGTCCACCACTAGAAAACTGTTAAAAAAAAAAAGTTAAAATCAGCTCAGGCCCAAGTCCTGTCACATCAATACAAAGCCCGTCAACTTAAACTAGCCATGGCAAAATTCCTATTTACTGGGCTGGGAAAGATAACAGTTTGCTGCCTGAATTCTGGATTCCACCCTCCCCCTCGCATGTTCCACTGGCCAGAAGACAAAAGAAGATGGCTAGAAAAAGCAGCGGGCAGCAACTCTTGCTTAGAAATGCCTCCAATACAGAAGGTGTAGATTACTATAACAATTCTTTTTATTAGAACTATGAAGTGGTTTCTGAAAAAAAAAAAAAAAATTTCCTCTTTCAGATTTTGTTCTTACAATGTTTCAGACAATCCTATTTATTCCTTCCTGTTGGAATTGAATCATGAAAAGGCTCTAGGCTTAGTTTTAGTTTGGTGATTCAACATTATCTGCTACCAATCTGTTTTTCTGATTGTGGCATTTGAATCATGTATAATCACAATGGCTGTTTATATATTCATTGTTGCTATTTTTTCAGCATCACTGTAGAAGCTACTAAGTAAATGAAATAAAAATCAGAAAATTAAGGGACAAGATAATTACTGTATTCTGCAGACTCAAAATAAACTTTCACATTTAAATTTTGTTGTGTCTGAATAAAGTACTATACTGAATAATTGGATATCTCAAGGAACTTTGGGAAGAGTTCTGAGGCATTACAGACTCCTACTTATTAGAAAATTATCATTGCAAAATACAGTGATGGATGAGTAGTTCTCAGGCTCGTTATTTATTCCATCACTTGTACTTTTTTTCCAGCTCACTAGCTAGAAACTACCATGCAGAAAAGTAACCCATAACAGCATGAATTGTTACCATCCCTTCACCTGAACACAATGTGGCTCTAAAACTGCCTATATCTTGGTTGTACTAAAGCATCTAACAACACACAGATTAGCTAAGTGAGAGCTCACTATAGTACACACTCATGACAGCAGCACATTAATATGTATGTTTTAAAAAGTTTTTTGCAGACTACAGAAAAAGCTATTGAACACTCACTCAAAAGTTACTATTTTGCACAACAACAAAATAAAACAATAAAAATATTTTTTAAGTTGGGGGGGGGGGGGGCGGGGCAGAAGGCCTGAGTTTTGCAAGATAAGATTTCGTTGCAACTCTTGCAACGTTTGCAGAGTCTTTTGAAAGTGATCACAGAATAGTGTTTCTGAGACACCTCAGAAAACTAACATGATGCGGGTCAGATTATGTTTCTTTCTATCTCTTGATATTCTTGCTTCTGTTATCAAGCATAAACTGGAAATTGATTTCATCAACTCTCAGCCCGAAAAGGATGACCTCTAGATATCAGGTAATGCTAGCAACATCAATTCTCATTCTTAGAAAAGCAAGAGTATTAACAAGAACGGTAACAGGTCTCCAGGAAAGAAATAAAATGTCAGCCCTGAAACCCACTGGTTATACAGTGCGTTCAAAATACAAACTAATGTGACTAACACAAATAAGAACGTCTGATGCATTAATTTCAACTTGCAGGTCTGGGGAAGATTCCTTACCTCTGAGCTCCAATGCAGATCTTTTTTCATTGATTTTTCCTTTGTTTTACTTCAGCTTGTTTCCCATGGAAATCAAGCTGATTCAGTAACTTTCTCTGCGCCATTGTCAGTGTCTGAATATGTATTCAATCACTTCCATATGAACTGAACGATTTCAGAAGAATTTGGCAGAGGTGACACAGTCTCAAAAAATAATTGCATTTCTACAATTTTCATGAAAATAGAGAAGAAAGATCCTAGAGAAACGCTGCAGGATGACCTTAAACTTTTACTAGACCCCGTAGTCAAACCGTCCTGAGACAAATCTATAGGAAAACAGGCTGCCTTGGACTCTACATTTTAGGAAAATACTTGTTATTCAAAGGAATCATAAACAAGTTCTTAATTTCTGCCACTTGCTAGTCCCCTTCCCATGCTATTTCCAGAATAGAAAAAAAAATTAATTCATAGATGAATATATTTTTATAACTTTTACTTTAAACCCCTGCATATAAATCACAGAAAAAATTTTCTCTACTAAGGAACTAGATTAAGAACAGGATGGAGGATCCAAATAAATCTAGGCCTCTTTCCTAGTATGAGTAACATAACTTTTTTTCCTTTAGTTTACCTCAATCAGCTTAAAAGAAATAAAAGATACTACAGTGAACCATTCTAGAAAAAATGCTACTATGTATATTTCTCATTTTATTAGTTCTATTAGTGTACAATGAACAGAGCCCTGCTCCGCTAGTTTCATAAGACACTGCTTTTTCATATGACACTGCTAGTTTCAGAAGACACTGACTTACTGTTTTACCTTTTCCCCTGAAGTATGATATATTTAGTATTAGTTGTTTAGCTGTACTTAATTAAACATGGCATGAGTCAGAAACATGGTTTGAAAGCAAAAAATAATTCACTGTAGGAGAAGGTAAAGTCTATGAGATGTCCCTCTGAGTTTTCTCTGTAAAAAAAATAGATATTTTGTCAACAAGTATATACAAGACAAAATCACCATTTTCTGGACACATCTGTTGCACACCCAAGGAAATGAACGAAACATTCAATAAGAACTTGCAGACAGCACGCACCACAGCTGTTGGGTACAACTTGGAATTTACATTCTTCTGTAGTATTTAGGTGTGTTCTGTATTCCACAGAAAAATCATCTAAGTGACAGACAAAATGAGAAGTTATCCAATCAGAACAAGCTGTATATCAGGTGTGTCTTTCACAGAAGGATGCAGATTTATGTGGGTTTGGGTTCTGATTCAGAGATTTTACTAGGAGAAAAGGCAGCAGATGTTTATGGACACACACAGAGAAGTGATTTATGTTTCTCTTACCACAGCTTATTGTATTAGAACTGCTTATCTTTACACGCACTGCCTCAAGTGTATCAGCTGAGGTGTATGTTCGGTTGGAGAATTAAGCAAAGTGTATGCTGAGAAGAACAGCCTTGACGTTATATTAAATTCTGTGCAGGGATATCTGCAAGAGAAGGGTCAAGATCAATTCCATTAACCAGAAAGCATCACTGAAATAGATTTTAACCCCTTGGATGTAATTACTCACCAAGATTGCCTTAGCACCACTCCATCCTTTTGATGGATTGAAAGCCATTAGCTACTGAAGTTTTACTAAGACTGTAAAGTTATCCAGAGCACCTAAGGGTAGATATTTTGTGTTGGACTCAACTGAGACATCACATTCAGCCAAAACCAATTTTGAATATTAAGAAAAGCAAAAGCATGAGGACAAAAAAAAAAATAAAGCAATGCAGTAACGTCTCTTTACATTACCATTTGGCCTCACATTACCACTTGGCCTCATTTTTATTTGCAGATACTGATATGAACTCATAACAGAGACCAAGCCTTTTCAGTTCTCCTTTTCACCCTTTTCCCAGAATCTTCACAGAGGAAGAAATGAAGAAAATTACAACTCCTCTATGTTACAGTGCTACAGTGTGCCTCTGTTTCCTTCCATATACAGGGCCTACTTTGAAAGTATAGGTTTCAGCTTTGCTTACTAACAGCTAAACAAGATACACCTACCGATTCTTCTCCCCAGCTGGCTTCTTAGACGGCCTCTGGAAGGCTATATTCTAGAAAGTGAATAGATTTAGGAACAGGACTACAAAAAGACAGACATATACATCTAGTTCAATATTCTGCTTAAGAAATGTATAATGGAAATCACGAACCTCTAATTCCCAAATTCCTTAATTAACTTTTAGGTATTTCAGGTCTGTTGTGTCCAGAGAAGTGTTCTGAACAAAGCGCTATTTCTGATGAAAATCTGACTCTAAATTTTCACAGAATTCTGCCAGGATTAAGTAATGATGAATTCTGCTGTGTATGTTGCTTGCACAGCCTTTTAAGCTCTCCTATAGAAATCATACCATTTCACATGGAATACAAGATCCCCCCCCATATCCACAGGCCAATCTAGTATTTGGAGATGTATACCTCTTGTGTGTAATGTCTTTTTCTCCTGTATCCAATGAACCTTGAATTATTTCATGAAAAGTGGGATATCATATGCAGAAAAACCTAACCATCACACTTCACCTTAACAAACCATTTTTTCATAGTTAAAGAATATTAAATAGATGGTAAATGTGGGAGTAATTTCTCTCAAGCATAAAGAGGAATTCCTTCCCAGTTCTCTTGCACCATCTCGCAAATTTTCTATGAGTGCACCAACTACTGAGCTGCTAGGCATAGAGCATCATTTTCGCAATATATTCAGAATTTTGTGCAAATGAAAAAAACTAGGGATTGGCTTCTTGGAAAAAAAATTGAGTGTCTCGCTGTGTGTAAAAGAAGGCACTTAGAGGTCAAAAAAAAGAGGATTTAAATATAGATGCTTTATTCAGGCATTTCTTCGGGATAGTTTAAGCATTTGAACTCCTTACTTATACAGGCACCTATATGCCTGCATTGAACAACTTTACACCAGTCTGAGAATGTAGATTCTGTCACAAAGACAATATACTAAAAATTAAGTCCTTCAAAACTAAACCTTGGTGCATACATAGCCCTTATTAATTCCCCACCTCTTCATGGACGTGGAACAACCTGTTTCATTGCAGTATCTGAGAGTACCAATGATGTGAAAAGCTTTGAAACTTTTCAGTCAGGGTTGACATGCATCAACTTAAATAAGAGGTTTATCAGTCTGACTGAGGAGCACAGCTATAGCTATTCAAATCTGTAAAGTTTCCCCTTCAACACTATAAGTTAGACTGTTAGAAAACAGGGTGGGAAGGAAACAGGAGCAACTGTACGCAGAAAAAGCTGATTAAGAATATAAATTATGGTGGAGAATATTTGTCAAGCTTCTGGACCAAGACCTTAATTCTCTTTATAACTTTTCAAAATCAAGAGTTAGAAATTGTGGGCTAAATGCTATCTTCTATCCTGGTGTAAATCCAGACTAGCTATTGTCTTCAAGTGAATAACATCATGTTACTGAAATCAGTATTTTCCTCTAACCCTTTTTTGTCTGTCATCCTTATCCAATCACAAAATCATTTTATAACTAAGTAAATCAGTGTTTGATTACACAAGAAGGATCTACTACATTTGTTACGCTGTGGAAAATGTTATTGACCATCTGGTTTTAATTACTGTAAAAATACCTAAAGCAATTTTGGTGGCCCATTAGTAGTAGCTGTTTTGCACAGCTGTGTAGAGGCTCCAATAAAGATCAGGTTCGCTGTGTATTAGGCCCCATAAAATTATTAAACAATAAAACAATAATCTATGCCACTTTTTCCAAGTTGTCCAGACCAGAATTCTGCTCTGGATATTTTGAAGTAGCATTCACCTAGCCTTCAGTAAAATTATGCAATCACTGAAATTAACAGCATTATAGTTATTTCAGTATCTTCAAGACTGAGCACATAAAGAAATCAGCCATATACTTGACTTCCTCAGTTTTAAAGAGGAAGCAAAATAAGTCAAATTTGCTACTTACTGTATTATGAGACAAATTACATATTTAGTCCTCATTAGTTTACTTTTTGGAGTATGTACTCAACATTTCACATGACCCTGTGAATAAGAGAAGTTTTATATAATGAGGATGTTAACTATTTGAAGAACGGTTGTCTCCTTTGAATTGGGCAATTGAGGATTAAGTTTGGCATTTCTGAGGAGCAACAATAAAACTCCTTACTGCAACCTAAATCTCAAAAACATACGTTAAATCAAATATTTAGGTACTGGATGTGTATAAACCTAAGAGCGAGTCATCTTCTGTTTGACAGTATAATGTACATTAATTCAATACATCAGAAAATTAATTTAAGTGCACTTACTTTAATAACACAGTTGAGAGGGGGGAAGGCTGTTAACAGTCCAAATTTGGTGAACTGCTCATAGTCCTCTGCCTTTACTAAATTTACCAGCAGTAGAGAATAGCTTGCATCTCAAATGATAGCATGTTATTGTCTGTACTCTAATACACGTCTTGCCCACTGTTTCCCTGTCATTTGCTACTTTCCTTCCAGTGGTCATAGTTTCTATTCACTTTCATGTTACTGCTCTGAAAGACAAGACAGAGCTCAAGGTTGTCAAGGAAATTTCACAGCTATGTAAAGAAGCAAAGAAATTTACACCTCAAAAGAACAGTTTTGGCTTGTATGGAAAAGTTAGCAATTCAAAGTCAATGTCAGCCCTTACTCAAATAAAGGATGAAATGCCAAATGCTGTTAAAACTTTCAAAGTCTATGACAGTTATTTTATTAAAAATACAAAAAGTGAATCCATTATTGAACTCATTTCTCAAAGAGCAAAACAATGAAAATACAATATATGGTGTGTGTTGGGCTTGTTTTCTTTGGGTTTTTGTTTTGTTTTTTTTTAATAATGCTCAGGTTACAAGCAATAAAATTGTGGGCAGTGACAGTATCTTTTGCTTTATCATTAATGAGTAGTACTTTTTCATGACTTTAGAAAGAACATGCATTTTTCTTTCCAATCTTGAACAAAGGTACTGACAATCATAATATTCATTCTCAGTTTTCTAACACCAGCTGCATGAAGGGCGGGAATCTTGGCCTTAATTCTGAATCTTCATTGTACGCGTGTCCAACAAGTAATTATGGATTACATTGCTGTAAGAGATGCTGTAAGAGATGAACTCTGCCCAGTGTTTCGTAAAAACATTACTTCTGTCACTGTTTACACTGTGATATCCAGTCATAGCAACCAATTCTGACATCACGACCAGTATGTTTATCAGGTACACCGCTTGGATACCATACCTTGTATTTGCTTCTCTTTTCTGGCATTGTTAAAACTTAATTCTTAGTAAAGTTTTGGTTTTTTTCCCTTTTCCCTATGGAAAAGAACCTCTAGCAAATCTGAAAAAACAAACAAACAAACTACAGTAAACAAGAGCAATAATTCCAATGACATCTCTAACAGCATTCAGTTATGGCAAAATATTCAATAGCAATGATCCTTATCATCAGTAACAAATGATTTTGTCAGCTGTGTTGACTTTAAAATAACATTGGGAGAAAAGTACTGATAAAAAATTAAAGGAGTGGCCTATATATAATGTAATACTTTTGTGTTCTTCAATTTCAAAGAGTGAATAATGCAGCAAGGTCAAAGATCTGTGTATACCCAAAATAGAATTATATTCTCTAGAAAGTTCTTCTATCTCATTTAATGACTATCAGAGAAGTATTCATATGTCCTTGTTGGTAATTTTAAACTAGAGTTTAGGTTTTCACTTTCAGTGCTTTCCTCTACTCTGAACTGCCAGTTATCGTATTTCTCCTTTATCCTGTGGATCTCAAGCCAGAAGGTTTTTTGCTCTAATTAGTAGCTGGTGTAATTTCATTGAATTCAAGTGCTTTCGCTAGAGGTAGACAGGCGTAATAGACCACAACTTAGCCCATGGCATTTTACAATTGAAAAGTTTGAAGTTATACCCAAGACACAGTGGTAGAGTGGCATTTCAGATGTGCCTCTCTGTTAGTCTTACTTTCACTAATTTCAAATTATAGCACAAATTAAAAACTCTTGACCAACAAATGTCATATGACAATTTCCTCCTCACTTCCCCGAGGTTTACTCTGCCCTTTTCACACATTGTTCACACTCTGCTTGTTTATGTATTAGAGATATGACCTCTCCTTCAACCTTTTATCACAGAATTCTCCTTTCTGTATAGTGGGGTATTTTTTTCATTCTCAACTTTTAATGTTATATTCCCCACATAATTTTATTTTCATTATGTCAGCAATATGACATAATGCAAAAAATTATGTCATATTGCATTCTGTAGAGTTTTCTTTTTTCCTGAATTTTCTCCTAGTTGGAAATCATGACTCAAACTGCTCTACCTACTTACATCAGCCATGTTAGCAAATGATTTAGACTATTTAGGTTAGGGCACAAGGGTAAAAGGGAAGTCTTTATGTCATAGTATCAACACAATCAGTGCATTGTCTTCTAGTCATTAACAGTGACTGAAGATTCGGACTGAGATGCTAAACTGCTGCAGGGTAAGCAAGTGCTCTGTATCTTAACCTACCCTTGAACTGTATGATTTAAACTCAAATGTAAATAGCTCAGAAATTATCCTTCTTGATCAAGTACACTTGTCTTCCTAGGAACAAGTCTCTGAGCCACAAAACTCCTCAGACTTGGCACCCGACGCAACACCCCATGAAGGGAGGCGAAGCTGCAGGCTGACTCACACACTAGAACACGTGCCTCAGGAGAGCGGCGGGGATGCAGAGAAGCACTCTTTGAACTCAGCTGTTGTAAAAGTGTCTAGAACTAAAATCTATACAAGAAGGTCAAGCTGTTGAAAAAGAGGGGGGAAAGCCTGATAAGAAGACTGACTGCAACATGAACAGCTTATCAACTATGAAAAAAAAAGCAAGCCAAAAAGAACATCGACCCAAAAGAGCAAAAGCACGTCAAAACAGAGAGGACGTATCAGAGCTCGGGACTTTTCTGGCTTACACTATTGAGAAGGTCTTCCTATGCATACTTCACAGAAGTCCCTTCCTTATATAAAACACGCAAAATTATACAGCACTAACTGCAGTTACACATTGCAAGTTCCTCAAAATGCATAACAAGCGACGTGAATATAAAAATACCCATCAGAACAGAAGCCCTATCTAGAGAAAAGCCCCTTGTGCATTGGCTGGCCCAGTTCTCTAGGTTGATCCTGAGATAGCTCCTTCCTTGATGATATGAAGCATAAAGCTATGCTAACTTGCTGTGAATACATGCCTTTCCATTTCTTCAAATGCTGTGTAACTTCGCAGTAAGACACAGGGAGGAGACAATATTGCTAATGAAAAAGCAGTATCATAGCAAGTAAACTACCTTCCCTTAAACTACATGCTGAAAATGCTCTTTGGGAGACTTTTTCTTCTGTCTTTACTTACTTCAGAATCAGTCTCCATTAAATCAAGCGATTTGCACAATGTCCCTGCTGAACAGTGCAGTCAGAACCATAAAAGAACTCGCATCTTTCTCATTCCACCGTGATTCCACTGCGATTACAAAAATCCAAAGCCTACAATTCTAGCAGTTAACATTCATGCTTGAATATCGTTTAAGCAAAATTGATGAGGTTTGAATATATTGAGAACAAACCTACTTATGTTAGAATTCTATCCCAGGAGTCTTAGTAGGTTATAATCAAGCCATAAAAGGAAAAATCTTGACTTCAGAAATGAACTGTTCTATTCTATTCTAAAAAAAACCTCAAACCTGTGAGAATTCAAAAAAGCAGTTGTTACGTGCCATTTTACTTTCATAACTGAGCACAGGGTGCAGGATTAGTTTTTTCATTAAATCTAAGATCTGAACTTTGATTAAGAACATGCATAAAAATACTGTAAAGAAATAAGATTTTAATTTTTCTCAGTGATAAATTGCTTATTTAACAACAGTTATTACAGTTTCAGTACTGAATAGAAAGTGCATAAGCTCCTGCAAAAAAAGGAACTTCGCTGATGCAGAGAATTTGTGATTTCATATCTTAAATATCATAGTCACTATTTTTCTATGTAAGACACTGTGAGAGCAAATATGTGAATGGCAAAGCTAGAGAAGATTGCTCTTGAATATAAAAGATGAGCACAATTTTCACTCACTGAAAGCCTGCTGGGAATGGCATCTGTGCTGCCACATGAATCCTGTGCTCATGGTTGCCTTATGGTCTTTTCTCAGTGTTGATTACCAAAGAAATTGCTTTAGGTCAGAGCAGAATAGATATAACATCTTCAGCAAGCAAGATGACCAAAGTATAACAAATAAAGAATCCTTTTTTCTTTCCATCGTCATTATTTCTCTTGTCAGATATTATCTTGGATCACATAGTCCAACACACAAGACTCCCTGGGTCTCCTGTTAGGTCTTTACAGGAGTTTTAACATAAAATTTTCACAGATGAGGCAAGTTAGTAAGCATTTCCAAAATAAAGATATCCTCGGATCAAATGTACAGGTCAATATTTGGTTCATTTCTTTCACCAAAATATGCAGATCTCAATGAGCTGAAAGAATTCTCAAATTTTTACCTAATTCAATAAGCTGTTTCAGTCCAAAAAAAAATATTAAAACTTACAAAACAAAAAAAATTTCAAGAAGTTGGAAATTATTGTGTTAGCATTTCCAAATGAATCATTTCAGCTTTGCATGGCCTTTCATTATAGAACTGTGCTTCAATTTTCCTTTGTCTGGTCTATTCAACAAACATTATAGTCACCAGCTGAAGTGAAATAGTGTGTTATGAGATGCATTAAGGGTAAACCAAGTCAACATAAACTTCAGCTACCTTCTTAGAAAAAAAAATAATTTTCAGCAATTTTAGACAGTACTTAACCTTTTGGAAGTGCAACCACTCACTTCAAACTTTCAGGTTTTAAGGGGGTTCATTTGCTGGGGTTTTTTAACTTTCAGGACTCTGGCATCTCTCAGCTCACCAGTTCTCTTTTTGCATTGTAGCTCTACTAGTCTCATAGCTTGTGTATATACTGTTCTGTTAGATTGACCCCGGCAGTCTTCATAGCGCCAAATCTCTCATCTAGAGTGAGCTCTTTGAGTGCATCCTACTATGCCTGAGCATGAAAGTTAGTCAGCACTTACAGTATGCGATAGAGGACTCTTTCTGGCACTTCAGATGACTCCCTGCACTAGGAAACATTCGCATCTTTCAAGACTTACTCCACAAGACAGCCCAGCATGGCTCCCGACACTAGTATCACTATCCACGTCCTACTGCCCACACCTGTGCATATGTGCTGTCTCTCTCTGCAGCCACATGGTCGTGGTTATCATTCTCCTGAGCTACATGCCCTGTACCTGAGACACCAATCAGAACAGTTTGGCATCCTTCATCTCACTAATGCTGCCACAGTTCAGGGCTGGGTAGCCCTTGTTGTGAGTGCACGGAAAAGCACAAAGGAAGGTGATTTGGATTGTCCCAGGACAGTCCATCAGTGCCTTTGGGATGCATAAGGCAGGAGGCCGCAGTCTATCCACATTACATCCCTATGTATTTATTGTCATCCTCCACCTCCCAGCTTGACTTATGCATGTCAATCAGCCTATGCAAAGTCCATTTTTCAGGAAGTTTTGGGCATGCGGTGCAAAGTTGTCCTGCTGTGAAGGATTCCTTAGGGAGAGGCGTGTGAGCCAAAGGCGTTTTCTGCACGCTCTTACCAGAGGAGAGAATTGGCTTCCCCAGGAAGGTCAGTCCAGCTATCCACCATCACCAAGACATGACAGTCACAAGCAGGCTCGCATTGCTTGACTGACCATTTTGCAAGGCTTCCTCAAGGACACTCCCTGCCGCCTGGCAATCCTAAAATAGAGTACCTATTGCCTGCCAGATGTTATCCTGTGCCTCTATAGCAATATCTGCAAAAGCTCATCTAACAGTTTATCAGCCTGAGCCTGACATTCTGGAAAAAGCAGAAAGAAATCCTGAAAATTAACACTGCTAGAGGTAAAAGCATGTATTAGTTTAGGGGCTATAACAAAACAACCTTTAGAGGTTTGCTGAGGACCTGCTGGGCATCTTCCTGGTTCTGTGGTGAATCACATTCTGGTTCTTCTTTGGATCTCAGGAGTTAAAAAAGGAATCCGAAGGTTATGAGGGAGTGAACAACAGAAAGCAGATGCCCCAAATGTGGTCAGCTGTCATTCTCCTTCCTACTCTTATAAGTGGATGCCAGACCATCTTTCAGGATTAGTGACCATGAGGGCCATCCCAAAGAGCTTATAGAATACCAAAGACTAATCATCACTCAGACCTCCATTTTATTTAGAAAAAAAAATAATCCTGTCTGTACCTGGTTGGTCTGGTTCTTCCAAAGAAGTTCTGCTAGGAAGCAGAGAGTTCAGTAGTACACGTATTTCTGGATCGATAAGCTCCATGATCATGAGAGACTAGTTCAGCAGCATTTTTGTGACATGGTAGCACCTTCCGTATCTCAGATTATATAAAGTTATATCCACTTTATCTGCACCTTTAACTGCAGATCACTAGGTGCTCTGATATCAGTTTTTAACATGGCAAGGTGTCCTACTTTGTAGTTTTAGATTGATAAAATTGTCAGCAGGTAACAACACACACACCCTTTCTGCTGTTGACAGTGCCAAAGAAAAGATTAAAGGGTGACATGAACAGTTTTTAAATTGGTCAGATAGGCAGTGGTTCATCTCATATCCCCTAAACTGAACTTCATTGTGAACTATTATACAATATAGTTAATGTCTGATGAATACACATTTGATGTGCACAGTGTAGATTTATCTGTAAACATATAATTCTAACACTGGAAGAGAGAACAGCAGCCCAGAATGAATACAAAGTGAAGAAGGATGGTTTTTTTTTTCCTAAGTGCAAATACCTCTGTGCCTACATTACTCCAGAAGCCATTTTTTTGTGAGCTCTCTACAAGAACTATTGTTCTTAAGCTACTTAAACTATCCCCTCTTCTTGATGTATGTAACAACTATTTATGAATTCCTCAGTACCGGTCTTCATGATGTATAAAATATCATTTTTTTTAAGATATTTTCCAGCTCTGTGTCACCTTCGTATCTCCCTGTTATGATATTCTTCTGTAGCTCTTCAGGTATCTTTCAACAAAATCCTCTTTACTAAAATGCTTGACTGCCTAGGGATAAAAGTCTGTTTTACCACCTAGAAGATATCATGGTGGCAGTACGAGGAATCACCCCTCAGTTTGTCTTTGCAGGGCAGCTCCGCTTGCACGCTTCGTATCAGATGGCCAGGTATATAACCTAGCTCTACAGTCCTACCCATTCACTTTTGGTCTGAGAATCTGCACCTCCAACTACACAATTTTTCCACAGATCCTGTTTTTCTGAAAAAAAAGCATGCATTTGCAGCTGAAAATGATGGTATTATTCACTAGAGGCTGTTCGCCAGACACCTTTTGTCAATGTCAGGAAGTGGCTCATAGTCAGTTTCAGCTAACACTGACCTTCTATAAATAATGAAATCAAACTGTTTTTATTCTCAGAGACTAAGGCCAAAGATTTTTTCCATTTAATTTTCCTTAGTACCACTGATGCATAAGCCACAGATCTCCCGGGCTGTCTTGTGAGAAAAGCACTGTGACAGTAAGTTCCTTACAGACATATCTAACTAAAGAGCTGATGCTCTCTGCTTTATATGACCCGCCTGCTCACTTTGCTCTATAAGATTTTGCAAGTATGTTTTCTTCATTTCAACTTAACATTTTCCTTAGTATGCTTTAATTTAACAGGTCCACCTCTTCCACAGCTGCTCAGTCTTACGTCATGCTTTTATACCATTCTTTCATCATATTCAGACATTATCTGCACACTTTAGCACTTTGTTAGTAAGCCTCAGCATGGCCAGAGGGAAAAGTGTCTCCTAAAATGCACACAGAATTACTGCATGAATGGGAGCATTTATATTCTGGTTTGCTTTTTTTCCTAAAGGAATCTGTTAAAAACCTGAGGCTACCTCAAGAATTAAAAAAAAAAAACAAATCCAGTATCAGCCTTTCCTCTTGCTGGTGATAAAGCAACCTCCCTTTATTACATATTTATTTAATTCATAAGTATATATTAAAAAAAGAAATATTGCCATTTTTCCTAGAGGTATGCATTATTCCCATGCCTATCCATGTGGTTTGTTTTGGGGGTTTTTGGGAGGAGGTGGTGGTGTTTGTTTGTTGTTTTGGTTTTTAGCTCTGCATAAAGATGAAAAGAACTTTCTTAGGGGCATGAATCAGAGCCCAACTTAACTTTTTCAAATCTGTGCTATGCGCAGTGTAGAGCTTACTTGTCCACCGAGAGATATCCTCACACAATTCCTCAATTGTTTTGATTTTCTTACTCTCCAGTGAGACCACACATTGATGCATTCTTAAATGTCTTATATTTTTAGTCCTGGTACTATTACAAAACGAACAGGTTCAGGACTTGGGAGTCCAAAAGGTGTTCCTGGCTGACATGGGTCATCAAATACCACTTTTTCCTTTCACTGCAGACTTCCAAACAGGCTCAAGCAGCTAATGGGAAGATGTAGCCTTTTACCCTTTTGAAGAAACATGTTAGTGTTTTGGGCTCTCTGTGAGTAGTCTAGTACCCAATTTATAATGATTACACACCCCAGGGAATGTGACATATTAATGTTTGCTTCACTTAGCCTGTAACTCAAGCCAGATAAGTATTTCTCTGCAAAATCCACACCATTACATAGGGTTCATAGAGTTATAGGTTCTGACATGATAAAAATGAAGGAATACCACAGTTAATCCACTCACAATACAAGCAAATCTCAAAATTCTTCCTTCCTTTCTCCAAGTCCAGCATCCGCACCTCTAGCACTTATTTAACCCCTACAGTCAGGGCAGGCTTGAAAGTACAAAACGCTCCAGAGGAGAGCCAACCTCATTAACCCAGTTAACGTCATCTCAACCAACGGTGTATGAAACACCTTTTCATGAGCTTGTTCTGGCTAAGATAAAATGAACCAGAGACTTTTCTCCCTCAAAGGAGCTGTATTGCAGCTGTTGGCCCCTCAGGCTTTGGTAATGGTGCTTGGAGGCAGCCCTCATTCACATCCTCTGTTACCTATGGGCTAAGAAGCCTGCTCAGCTCCCTCAGTGGAGTCCAGTCTGGATGCCATCAGCATATTGCAGGTACTGTTATTGAAATATCCATGCTAGACCTCTTGACACTGCATAGGCCTGTTGAGTAGGAGGAACAGTTAATTTCATCCTGTAAAAGCAACCTTCATACTACCATTTGGGGGTTTTCCTCAAACTACAGGGTTTGTCTTACTCAAGAACAGAACTTCACATACACTCAATAAGTTTTGCATAAAATCTTGTGTAACCTTGAACTTGTATACACAAATGCAAACAGATAATGTTACAGCTTTACCTGTATATATATGTAATTTCTAAGAAGTAACAGTAATCATGTATTTTCTGAAAATCAGAAATTCTAATGCAAAAGCAGATCTGCCTGAAGACAGAATTTTCTCTCTAGCAGCCAGGCTAAATAAAACTGCCAGGCACCAAGGAACATGAAGAATAAGGAAAGAAAACGGTCTGTCTCGCTTCTATATCAGTAGCAGCAGCAGTGCTTGGCTTCTACTTTAGCTAAACAACAGGAGCAGCAGTAATAATCTGTGGAGGAAAGTATAAAAGTCTAATCTGTTGTTGGAAGAAAAGAACTGTAAAATTTCTGTAAAAAGGATAAGCGTTTTAAGAGGGGGAGAAAGCTTGATTTTTTTTCCACATACCTGCTTTGTGAAGCTCAGGAAAGGAGTGAAGAATATTCTCAAGACTGGTCTGGCTTCCTGAATCTTAGGGGATCACATAAATCTGATCCAATCTCCATTCAAAGATGAAACAATCTCTCCCTGCAATCTTCCCTTTGCACACACACATGACCTTCTTCCTCCCCCTGTTAGTCAGTGACAAGAAAATGAGAAATAGGTAAGCGCATGTTGCAATGCCAGACATCTCTGCTTGGGAAACTGCAGCTGTCGTGTATTCTTTCTCCGCCATGGTGCATACCAATTCGTGGCATATAGCTGGAAACCAAGCTCTTGAAGCCAATTATGAAACAGGATATGCAGAGTTGAATCCAATTTTCATTTTTAAGGCAAGTTAACCAATAAAGGGTGCTACTGCTGGAACAATTCTGACAGTTTTTCAAGGTACCTTTGACACACTCAGAACTTTTCTAGAGAACTTTTATAGGACAGTGTTTGGAGAAGTAGCCTTCAACATGCATTTCTGAAAGCATACATGCACACACATGTATACTCATACACACGTGTATGTGCACCTACTTATCCGTGATCTCTTTCTATCATATGCACAGCGCAGCCTATCTTTTTATTCATACACACAGACAATGAGTCTTACATAGCACTGAGCCAGATGTATCTGTAGATTTTTGAAAACGCCAAAGAACCCTGCCAGTCAGATTTCCTCATCCACAATGAAACTTGAGTATCAGCCAAGATGAAGACAGTTAGCTTCAAATATATATGCATATATCCTAACCACACTTCATTTCATTAAATAAACAGCATGCGTGTTTATACCTATCTATCTAGACATCTATTGCATAAAGGCACACACACGCCCTTCTAGTTCTTACTGCTAAGAACTAGAAAACACATTGATTGTTAGTTGATAACCTCTTCCTGGCAACGGTGAAAGACAACCTGATCATTCTGCTTTCTCTGTTTCTGGCTGTGTTAATAGCTGTAAGGTATTTCTGAGACACCCCTGGACCCTAGAGGGAAAGGGCATTTACTGGAACCCACGAATTCATCTCTGTCTTGCTGAAAGTAAACATGGTGGACCAGCACTCATCTACCAAAATTTCTTTTTCATGAATCACCACTGGAATTTCATCCCCTCTCTTCAACGTATGTGCATGTCAGATGGAAGATCTGGGATATTTAAGCATATTAACAATATTGTCTCTATTCTGTGCCGCCTAGTTAAAATGGAGTAATGGTATTTTGATCCCCTGGTTTGTTATTTTAGAGCACAAATTCTCAGTGGGCTATAATAAACCAAAAATTAGATGGCTTTCAGTGCCTG
Source organism: Larus michahellis (assembly GCF_964199755.1). Taxonomy (NCBI): domain Eukaryota; kingdom Metazoa; phylum Chordata; class Aves; order Charadriiformes; family Laridae; genus Larus; species Larus michahellis. Next base: position 41,821,680 of record NC_133900.1, on the reverse strand, counting down.
AGCTTAGACAGTAAAAGCCAGATTAGATATGCAGTGTAGATATATCAGCAAATTAGACAGTATTTGCTACAAAAGGACTGGGAGAGTAAAATCACTGTCTCATTAGAGTTGGTCCTAAAGCTATAAGTGTGCTCCAGATGCTCTTATCGAACATTCCAGACAAACCAACAAAAAAATCAAGTTGTGCATTGCTTCCTTTTATTTAGTTTCTTAAAAGACAGTCTCAGAGCTTGAAATTCACATTTCCAACAAGAAACAAAAATAAATTCAGCAACAACCCCTATCCCATGGTCAAAACCTTTCCTGCACATTCCAGATTAAAATAGCCTTGGGATTTAAATGTGCCATTCTATGCTGATTAAATTCAACATCTTTAGATGTCAAATGGAAGGAACCATGGTGCAATTACTACTCAAAGATTAAGAAAAAGCAAAATGAAAAGAAAAAAATTTTAAAAAACCCCAAACATTTTGAAAGAAAAATAAGCATTAGAATCACAATAGCCAACCAAGATCAGTTTTCCATCTGTCAAACACTGTTTCACAATGAAATAAAACCTGCTGAGTTCATCAAGTGGAAAGTGCTTTACTGCTACATCAGACTCCACATCACTGTGAATCTAATCACAAGAAAACTAAAGAAGAATGTAAGGAATTAGCTAGGAAAGGGATAACTGGCTTTCATTTCTTTTATTTCTTATAGCATCTTAATCTGAGTAAAGTATCACAGAACCCTGGCTGAGCCTAAGATTAGAAAGAAATGTGTATAATGCATAGTTTAGAATGTCAGACTCAGCTGTTAACAGCTAAGATAATTGCATACCAAGGAAAAAGATGATGAAGAAGAAATATGTCGTAGTAGTGCATTGTCAAGCAGCATGATTGCAGCATTAGTCTCCACAGAGGATAAGCTAATTTGTTACAACTTTAAAACTTGTTTATACACATTCTGGCTCTTTTATTGGGATAGCGTGCAATGTTTGTAATTTTTTGTTCTCAGTAGCATTACAGAGATCCTTGTTTACAAGAGGCTCTTCTGTTTTCACCCTTTGCAAATGGTGGGGACAAAACTCTCTTTCGGCAAAGCATCAGGGGAAAAAAAAAAAGTATTAATTGCAAGTAAAACAAATTCCAAAATACTGCTGTTAATACTATTGCATGAAGTTGTATAGTCCCATCTAGTGGTCAAAAATTACTTGACTGCAGAGAAGAAACAAATACAGCATTTAAGTCATAGTCCCAACAGATCTGTAAATGTTATTATCTGTTTAAGCATCGTACTAATATTCTCATGCTAGTATAAGTTCCGGGCCCGCTATGTTTTATTACACTATATCCTAAGGCAAAACCATATACAGTGAATAATTCCTGTTCACAGCTAATTCCAGTGAAAAAAGACACAATTGCATCTCAAAACTGGACTCATCTAAAGAAAGCGAGCTATCATTGATTTTATTTTGTAGCTGACTTTGTTTCTTGAGAATATTTTCTTACAGTACATATCACTCTCTAATGGTATTCTGCAAAGTGGCAGCTGATGGTAGTGTCATAAACAGCACTTGACAGATATTGTGGAATATATTACTATCGATACAGTCTTAAAATCAAGCAGAATTCCATTTTTCCTGCAACTGCAACATCTCTTCCACAGTCCACAAAACAGCATTTCAAGGAAGGCTGAGTCCTGCTGCTAGAAAGATGCATGCTTTTATTGTTAGCATGTACAGTTTTTTATGACTATTTAAAAATCTCTGGCATTTGTTGAAAATTGGCTGGAAATTGTTTTAATAAAGCTCAAAACCACCCTTCCTGATAAGCTAGGAAGTAAATGAATTCCTAAGAGCATTCACAGTTTACAGTGTAACAAACCTACTGGTTGTGGATACAGCTAGATTTCTGGCAATGGTCTAAATAGCAAGGGCTCATGTCTAAGTCGCGGCAGCTCAATAGGGAATGTGAGAAGCAGTAAAACTCTGAGGCAGAGTTATTTCTCTCTTTAGGAAAAGTATAGGAAAAAGCTTGGTAATTGTTTGTGTAAGTAGTGAAATGCATAACATGGGTGGCGTGAGAGTTATGTCTTTTGCTCACAGAGTTGCTACAACCACTGCAACTGCTGTCATCAGTGCTGCTGTCTTAGGAAAAGGTCCGCATGCCCACCGCAGAGACAATGATGCCTGAAAGGAGCCCAGAAAGACTAAAAGGGCACGGGACTAGAAAGTGCTCCTACATATGAAAGTGTACTAGATGCTAAAACGTTTCTCTGACATTTCAGAGCAAGCTTGGCTGAAATTTTACCCAGCTGTATTCAGAATACAAATGTAAATTTTCAAAATGAAGGCAATCTACCTGAGAAAAAAAAAATATTCTAGTGCATCAAGAAATCCAGATACGTGGGAAAACGTGTGTATGTCAGTTGCAGACAAAGAGTAGGAGAAATGCTGAAATGCACATTGCAGGATGATAAAAGCTGACATATGTGCTAAGTCCTGACCTCCTCCTGTATAGCTCTGCATTGCACTAAGGTACTCTCCCTACGTTCAAGGGAACTGTGTTGATTGCCTGCATTACGATTTTTTTGGCTTACATTTTGTGATCATGCAATTTTTGCTCATTTGCAAATAAATGCATTCTGTTCATCAGTAATTCTGATACTGAATACCTTTATGTTCTATTTTGCTTGTATCTTTCCAATTTAGTGACGATTTGAGGTGGAATGAGGTTCTACACCTTTCCTTTTTTTCCAAAAAGATGATCTCATTAGTAAAATATGAAACGGCAAAAACTGCTCCTTTCTGATAGCTTTGGATCTGCAAATATAGCCTTCTCTACCTTCGCCACATTTCCTATAAACATTTTTTTAAATGCTATTACTGAAGAAGTCTAGTAAAAAATTTATCAGCTGAACTAACTTAAGTCCTCATTAGCCATTGTTACTGTACGGGTAACATCTGTATTTACACAGATCCCTGATAAAAATGCAACATTTTTACAAGCTTGCTATGCTCATTTTACCTTCTGGAAATTCCTATCCTCCTCTGTACTAGTATACAAGTAGTTTTCATAGCACTCTTCACCAACATGCTCTATTCCCATATGCCAGGGCCACTCGCAGAAATAGTCAATAAAATTATTCTCAAGCTCAGGCCTCCAGACTTTTTAATAGTAACTGCCTTTCAGAATGCTCCTTCGCCTTTCAACATTACCTGCTTCGCCTTCCTTTTAGTAGTCCGTTATCCATGCCACATTTTTGCTATATCTTGTCATGTTGAAATAATAATTGTCCTCGAGACACTAAATCAAATTCTTTGCTGGACTCCAGAGAGCTTAGCTCTATTGTATTTTTCTGGTCTATAAAATCAATTATGTTATCAAGGAAATACACCACATCATTGTGATATGCATTCCCCTCTTATAAATCCATATTGTCTTTCTGCCATTTTCCATTTAACTCAACATCTTTGGTTCACCTGTCTCCAAAATGTGTCTCAAAGTCTTCTTCGAGAGGTTGAACTGTTGTGGTCAATAGTTGTCATGTCACTTTTCACCTACTCTCTTCAATAATACTTTCTTATGCCATATAACTCTCTCTCTTATTGCAGTTCCCTGCTTGGTATTTAAACAATCTGGTGGACTGTGTCCAAAAAAACCATAAAAAACATACCAGTTTCTTAATCCATGAAAAAAGCGCAGAGATCTCATGGAGAACCAGGTAGAATAAAAGAGAAAAAATCATTCTCTTACGACAATACCAACAATAGTGCTATACAAATTCCAGTTGAAGCTATCTGTTAAAATAGAAAAAAAAATATTGAGCTTTTCTGGAATTTCAAATAAATACTATTCTTGAAAAGTCATGGTAGTTGCTTGATAGACTTTAATGGCTCCTTCACAGCTGCTACACTCTGTCTGTACAGTAAATCCGTCCTTTGGTAGTTTTTAACTATGGATTTTTGACCTAAACAACATGTAGATGTAAACAACAATGTAAATCACACTACAAGAACATTGTTTTGGACAATGAACAATACCCCCTTCTGAAATAGTTGAGGTCTAGGAGGCTTTAGTTTATTGGGTTAAAAATGAGCATTTAGTACAAAACCGCTCATTATTCAGACCCTATTTTCAGGACAGTGCCTCTCTGTTCAAAAGCAATCCATAGGTTTAAGCAAGTGGGTCTTAAAGGTATAATTAGATGCAGGTGCCAAGGAACTCTCCTGATTAGAAATGGTCTTGTTTAAATGCAAGTTGCAGTTAATAGGCAATAGCTCATCATTGTAAACCTATCAGACTTAGGGTATGGTCTGTGTCTTGTTCAATTTTGCTGTTTACATAGCTAAACCTTTCCTAACAAATCTGCCTCACTGAAAGTGAAACGCAATGCTGTAAAAAAATTGACATAAAACAATAAATCTAGCCACTCACAAGGCTTAGATCATTCTATTTAGCACAATTATAACTTAAACTGTTAATATAATTAGAGTTAAATGAATGCTATGATTAAAGGAATAAAAAAACCCCTGCTTATTAAAGTTCTTTGAAATTTTATACACACACAAAATGGCAAGTTCCCCTAGCCTGAGCATAAATTTGGCTGTCACGTAATGAGCAGAAAATGTCTGCACAAGTCATTAGAGAGAAAAATGGAAACCAGAAAAAATCAACACAAAAGGATCCACATTATACACATTTCTGTGTTACCTGTTACCAGAGTAAATAAAAATGGAATTATGCTCAGTTTGCAAACAAAGTAAGTCCTTCAGACATTACAACAGCCTAAACTACAAGATCTTAGCAGACAGAGTCTAGAGTCTTGATTTTGGCATAGGCATAGGGAAAAAAATAGAATTGCAAAGAGAATTGCAAATATCTCTCACTCTAAAATATTGCATGAGGTGGGAGCTGGGAGGGAAGGATGCAGAGTTACTTAATATTTTAACTTTTCATTAGCCCTTCTTCCTCTGGGCATCTTCTCTAATAGCTATTTATATCTTGAAAGGAGTACTGAGAATAGAGGGAAGACTGCCTCTCTGAGTAGTCATGGGACAGGCATCGCTGCGGAAAGTGGGCAGAGGGCGAAATACCAGTTTTTCTTCTTAGGTCACTAGCTTGGAGGCCACACAGGCCATTTAAAAGACTGACATCAGCAGCAGTGCTCTTTGGCATCAGGAACTCAAGAAGGTTATCTTTCTCTAATTGCTCCCTAAGCATCACCAGAAGCAAGATAGCTTTTCATTACCTCCACTGTAGCTCTGTGGTTAAACACCACAGCTAAGACCTCTATTTGTCATTGCATTCCCCTTTCATCCTATCAGTCTTTAACATCCATCCCCTCCTGATCTGTTCTTTCTCTCAGTTTGCTTTTTATAGATGTGAAATATTTGGGCTGGGAGATATTCCTGTAACCAATATGTATTTCAGAATATATTAGACAGGCATGGCTCACCACAGAAGTACTAGGTCTTACTTTTTCCATTATATTTGAGGGTTGTGAGACACTGGAACAGGTTGCCCAGAGAGGTGGTGCAGGACCCATCCCTGGAGACCTTCAGGGCCGGGCTTGACGAGGCTCTGAGCAACATGATCTAGTTATAGATGTCCCTGCTTACTGCAGGAGGGTTGGACTAGATGGCCTTTTAAAGGTCCCTTCCAACCCAACACATTCTATGATTCTATGATTATTTTTTTTAGATCTCCTGTGAGACTTGATAGTTACCTGAAGGTTCCTGTTCTTTACACACGTGCTTTTATGTGATATACTGATCATATTGTTCATTTAGAAAGCAGAAAATATCTACGTTCCTGTTTACTACAGAAAAAAACAAGTATTTCTTAAGAGCTCAGATATTGAAAGGAAAACATAAAATACTAGCATATTGTTTTCTTTAAAAAATGAGAATGTGAGAGGCTATATTTAAACTTTAACGCTTTGCTGGCATTGCTGTCTCTGTTTTGAATTGTCTTGGACATAACTTCCTAAAGCAATAAAAGTAAAAAAAAAAAAAAAAAGTCTTCATAAATGGCTCTTTATTCAGGTATTTGCATTGTAGATTCCACTGCAGTTTATGATGGTAAGATCTGAATATATAAACGAACTTACGTGCATAGGTAGTCTTGCTGCCCACAGGTTTTCAGGATCAAGCTTTTTATTCTAAAGCCACAGCTTGAGAAAACAGATTCCTCAAAAAATGAATATATTTTGACTTCTTTTATTTACAATATACGCATTGGTAAGCTTTATGGATGCAAGACATTCATCTCTCCAAACAGGAGCTGCAAGCCTCCTCCCTTTTCCTACAATCGGTGCATATACTTTAAGGGTAACAATACTGTGGGGCTTAGGAATTTTGTTTTTAGTAAAGTAATCCTCACTGAACATTAGGAAAGTTAGGCTTTATGCAATCTAAACAGATTCTAATTCACAACTGGTTATAGTCAATGTTCATCACATTTACTGTTTGCATATGGCAGTCATAAGGACCAGATGAATGGCAACTGTCTGGTGAAACAGTGCTGTTACCTATTCTCTCTAAATTCCATCTCCTTCCCTCACCATATGGTTTGTCTTTCTAATTCTTTTCACCTTTGTGTTTGGTCAATGATGATCTCAGTTAGCCTCCAGAAGCACGCATTTATTCCAGCTCCTCTTTAAAGTCATGAAAGTACATTTCTGTCACATAAATAAATAACTATGTGGTGGAATTTATTGTTGCAGAGATCCTTCCAGAGGGTCAGTAGAATTAATAATAATTAAAATGAACATTTTTATGAAGAAAAAAAAAGGTAGAGCTTTATAAAACGAAGGTATTTGGAAGGAATATTAATCCTTATGCCTTAGGGCATAAACAAACCTCTAACTGAGTGTTGCAGGAAGAAACTTTTTCCTCAGGGCAGATTTTATAATTGCTTACCACATGTCTTCTTCCAGCTTTCTTTAAAATGTGTCGTAGCACTGAGAGTCACAGCTAAAAACAGAACACTAGAGTAGACGGAGGACTGGATGGTTTTTGCATGGCATTTCTTATATTTCTCCCACATCACTTTAACACCGCTTTCATTTAGAGTTACTGGGTCACAGATTTCACTAAACAGATTCTAAGATGACCCTTTTCTCAGCTAGATTTTTTCCATTTTATATTTTGCTGTATGGTTTACGCAGAATAAGTTAACTTCACCTAACTTATTTTCAGTACTTACAGCCTCATTCACACATTCTGTTTTCCAGCTACTAAGTTCTGCTGTGTTTTGTCTGACAGTCTTCTGTCCTTCTTGGTTTGGTTTCTATTTTTCTTGTGGCTTTTCAAGTCTTACTGCAAGTTTTTCTTCTCTCCGAACAAGCATAGTTGCAAACTAGCACTGTTTTACCAAAAAAAATCCAGAATATAAATCACTGAAATTGGTCGAGGATCATGATTCTCCTTCTAGGAGCTGTATTGTCATCATACCATTTTTACAGTGACAAACTCTTCCAATCCACACCAGATTGGTAACATATTAATTTTAGCTAATACAGATAAAGTTTATTAACACTCAAACCACCAGGTTTTTGCATGTGAGCCCATTAAAACGAAAACTATAAGGAAACACGGCTTCTCAAGAGTTCTGTGATCGGAAGGGAGAAAAAACAGGACAGCCCAAATAAATCAAATATACTTACAGGCTGAACTGGATGGTCTGGTTCTGGTAACCAGAAGGCCTTTTATTCTTATGAATTGATATTGTGGTATACAAAGTTGGATTTGTCAGTAGAAAATAAAGCAGTGAACAATGCAAATTGACCCACATAAAAATATTTTTTTTATATATACTAATATTAATTTTACATGCATTTTTCTTGTCCAGGTGTGAAACAACTATTTACTTTACGTGTCACAAAGTATGCAGCATAAATGAGTAGGAAGTATATCAGAACAGGTGCAGATAAGCTTAGTTATTCATTACATGAGAAAATAAATGACATCTTGCTGAAGTATATGACGCAATAAGATAAAACTGACAGATTCCAAACCTCATATAAATTCTACAAGTATGATTGACTGTATTTGTAACCAGTTACAGCTTTTAGCTTTCATAAGCAAAAACTTGTTCCAGCATTTGCTTTACGATACCATTTCAAGTGATGACTTTCAGCATTTGTGTGATAAGTATGGTCCAGTCAGGATTTGGCAAGACATGATGTGTCATGATAAACATATCCTTTTTCTTTCCGCTGCTCTTTAATCTGCCAGTGAGTCCTGAATATCAGCCAGATCTTTACCAGGCTTCTTAGCATTTTGTACGACGTTCAAGTCTGGACATTGTTCTGTGGGTTTACTTGCCATGGTTATGAGGTTTCCTTTAAATTACATACAGAGTTCCACAGAATCATAGAATGGTTTGGGTTGGAAGGGACCTTAAAGATCATCTAGTTTGAAACCCCTGCCATGGGCAGGGACACCTCCCACTAGACCAGGCTGCTCAAAGCCCCATCCTACCTGGCCTTGAACACTTCCAGGGATGGGGCATCCACAGCTTCCCTGGGCAACCTGTTCCAGTGTCTCACCACCCTCACAGTAAAAAATCTCTTCCTAATATCTAACCTAAATCTACCCTCTTTCAGTTTAAAGCCATTACCCCTTGTCAGGTTGCTACATGCCCTTGTTAAACGTCTATCTCCAGCTTCCTTATAGGTCCCTTTTAAGTACTGGAAGGCCGCTATAAGGTCTCTGTCGTGGTTTGGCCTCAGACGGCAACAAAGAACCACGTGCCGCTCGCTCGGGCCTTCCCAATACAGGAAGAATCAGAAGAAAAAGGCAAAACTCTTGGGTTCAGACAAAGGCAGTTTAACAGAACAGCAAAGGGAACAAGAAAACAACAACAATAACAAGGACAGAGGAACAGACAAACACGGTTACGGAACCGCTGCTCCCCGCCCGGAGCCGGGACTTCCCCAGCCCGCTCCAGGCAGCGGCTTCCCGCCCCCACCCCCGGATGGGCATGGCTCATATGGCATGGAATACCTGTGTCCTGGGGAGAATTAACCCTGTCCCGCTGGAACCAGGACATCTCCACAGAGCCTTCTCTTCTCCAGGCTGAACAACCCCAACTCTCTCAGCCTGTCTTCATAGGAGAGGTGCTCCAACCCTTTGATAATCTTTGTGGTCCTCCTCTGGACTCGCCCCAACAGGTCCACGTCCTTCTTATGTGGGGGGCCCCACCTCAGGTGGGGTCTCACCAGAGCAGAGGGGTAGAATCACCTCCCCTGACCTGCTGGCCACACTTCTTTTGATGCAGCCCAGAATACTGTTGGCTTTCTGGGCTGTGAGCACACATTGCTGACTCATGTTGAGCTTCTCATCCACCAACACCCTCAAGTCCTTCTCCTCAGGGCTGTTCTCAACCCATTCTCCACACAGCTTGGTGTCATTGGCAAACTTGCCCAGGGTGCGCTTGGTCACACTGTCCATGTTGCCAACAATGATGTTGAACAGCACCAGTCTCGATGCCAACCCATGAGGAACACTATTCGTCACTGGTCTCCACTTGGACATCAAGCCACTGACCACAACCCTTTCAGTGTAACCATCCAGCCAGTTCTTCATCCACCGAGTGGTCCATTCATCAAATCCATGTCTCTCCAATTTTGAGACCAGAATGTCACGCAGGACAGGGTCAAATGCTTTGCAGAAGCCCAGGTAGATGATGTCAGTTGCTCTTCTATTATCCACCAAAACTGTAACCCTGTTAGGCAATTTGTTAGGCAGGGTTTGCCCTTAGTGAAGCCATGTTGGCTGTCACCAATCACCTTATTTTCCATGTGCCTTAGCAGAGTTTCCAGGAGGATCTGCTCCATGAAGATTCTATGATCTTGCCAGGCAGCGAGGTGAGACTTACTGGCCTGTAGTTCCCCAGGTCTTCCTTTTTTCCCTTTTGGAAAAATGGAGGTTATATTTCCCCTGTTCCAGTTAGCAGAAATTTCACCAGACTGCCATGGCTTCTCAAATATGATGGACAGTGGTTTAGCAACTTCATCTGCCAGTTCCCTCAGGACCTGTGGATGTATTTCACCAGGTCCCATGGGTCTGTACAAGTTGGACTTGCATTTTGAAAAAGAATCCTCTAGTCATCTCTAGCACTCACATTACTATTCCTTTTATTCAAAGTAATAGGAAATTATGATTAAACGTTAAAGGACAAAGATCAGAGACTCAGGGAGGATAAGTATTCCTCTAGTTCAGAAAGTTATCCAGATATTCTTTGCACTTAACTAAAATATGTTTGTATGAAAAATTGCTTTTTTGGCACAGCAGTTTAAAAAAAAAATCACCTCAGATTATATCAGGATTATTATGCTTTTTAATCTTTCCCTGACATTTTTGTTTAGTTTCTAACTCACTTGTAGGCAAAGCAATGGAAAAAAAGGCTAAATTTCGCAAAGTTACTGAAAGGAGAACAGTTGTTGCAGGACCTCAAGAGTTAGACCATTCATGCAAAGGGAAAGTATCTGAGTTCATGCCTCCTTGAACACAGGGCACTCAGAGGAAGATGATGTTCTCAGGCTCTTTTTATTACATTATACCAATAATTAAACTGACCCTAGAATCCCCGTCTCTTAATGAATATCCTAATTGTGAAAACAGACATGAGCCTCAATCACGTTCCTGTACTGTGAACACTACTGGGCAGTCTCAGGGCATTCTTCCACATATCTCAAGCTCACTCAGCCCCTGCCAGAAACCCTGATGAATATTGTTAGTGAGAGCTGGGACCCACCTAGCCAGCAGCACTGAGCTCATGCCTCTCAGCAGCACCTACAGTGCAAGCTCAGCTCTGCGCTGGCCTTGCTCATGGGACTTCCTCTCAGCTCAGAGCAGAAAGGGAGCAGAAGACTAGAATCTCGCTCTTCATCTTGATGCAAACCTACATAGAAAATGGAACACGTTTCCCCTCAAAATCTGTTCCAAATCTTTCTGTTTGTTTTTCACCATGCACAACCCCTCTATGAGTCGAGATCTTCTTTGAATGTGTGCATATGACAATTATTTGAAACCTTTCTCCTATGCAGATAGTGGCGCTAGTCCTGGTCCTCTTAGATTCCCTCCACTTACACTTTTTCAACCACCTTTTTTCTGAGCAGGGGTATCTTTGTGAGCTATTCTGTCAAATTCTGATTTAATTTAGTCTCACCCCTGTCAAGCACACTGTGGAATTTGAGGAAAAATTTCATGCTTTTAGAATTGAACGCCAAGAGGCAGAAGGAAATAAATATTGCCTAACAATTCTTTTATTCATCTACTTTACTTGTTATATATCATTCAATAATCAAAAATTAATTGTTCTCCAAGTGTAATTCTTCTAATGGCACCTTTTACTGAATATATCAACATTTCTGTTTTAACTCTGCCTTTTGAGTCAATAGACTGAATGCTTGAGTAATTTACTATATGTTGCTTTCCTATAGTTCACAGCTAGGGAAATTAATTTAATTTTGTCCAGACTCAAAGCAAATGTTTGACTAAATGGAATTAGTTTACTGATACATGAACAAACCTAGGACAGGATTTAATTACATTTACAGAAGTTTAATCTAATGCATCAGGTTGATTTTTTTGCCTAGTATTTAATGGACCTCGCCAGGATCAGTATAAGTAAATCACCCAAAATACTAAAACAATTTCTCCTACACTCCTCTTCGAAGAAGTAACCTGTATAGCTAATCGATAGCTATATACTGGTTACTGTTTGTACAATCATATGAAGGAAACATTTCTTCTTTTTTTATTATTTTTTCCTGTTTTCTAGGATATCATCAAGACTAGCTGATGTGTAACTATGATACTGTGCTTGTGGAAAATAGCTGTATAATGCGCACATCAAGGCAGGATTTGACACATTGACTTTATAATTCAGTGTTCTGTCTCCGACAGTGGTCAGTACTGAACGTAGCAACAGAAGATACAAGAATTATTATAGTAGATAAACATATGATAACTTACTCAAACAATATTTCTTTGAAAATATTTCAGTTACTGTTCTAAATCACAGGAAATTCTTTCCAGTCTATCTACCAAGTATTACTGTGCTTAACCTTACCACAAAAACACATGTATTTAGCCTCTTCTCCCAAAGTGAGATTGCAGTTTTACTAATATCACGTGGCAATGAATTCATAGTTTAACATTTTTTTTGAGAAAAAAGATTGTTTCTGGAGCTACATATAAAGGGTTCCTGCATATTGTTCCTCTACAATTGACAAAATACGTTATCAAATGTATATTGTCTGTAGCATTCACTGTTAATAAACCACGCTTGTCCTTTACTGCTCTTTTACTGATATCACTTCGCCGCCTTTTTTTGAGCCCTTTTGATGTTTCTAGTCATTTTTGTTCTGCCTTAGAGGTATGCCTCTTTATATTAGTTTCTCAGGCTACAGTCTTTAAAGTATAGTGTTTTGGCTCAAGCCTCTTTTTGAACTCCACCATGAAGTACTTTTTTAATGTTAGAATTTCTTTTTATCTGTCTGCTCTGATTTCATGACCTCATTTAAGGAGGAAAAAAGCCTCGGTCCTGTACAAATCAAACTTTTCAATCCCCCAAATTCCTGGGATTTGAAAATAAAGATCAATGAATTTGCACACTCAAAGATAATGGGTAAACGATAAATAAATTCTTTTCATAGAACCTGAGGAGGAGGAGAGGTGAAATTAGTCTTCACAAAAGAAAACTTTAATCCAACATCCATAATCTAAAATGATAGATTTCTCTTCTTTGGATTTATTTCTATATCATACATAGTTGGACAAGCAAATCTTTAATTTAAAAAGTATTTCCTTCACCAGATTGTTTTAGGTTTACATATAACATTTTCATAATAATCTTTCATTACGATAAATGAAAATTCAAGGGTCCATACTCATTTTTTGTCTCTATGATGAATTACTATAACAATCAGAAATTTAATATTTTGTTTCTTAAAGTTTTTTTAAAATGCAAAGGTAGTTTGAAAACATTTTTAATATGGAAATTTTTTCTTGTATCAGGTGTCAAGATATTGCCTAGGAAGACTTTACGTTCCTTCAATCAGGATATGTTACAGATCTTTCATTTTTATAATATTAATTGCAAAATCTTACATTACAAAAGCAAGCAAGTGTTGCCTATGCTTGAATCATATTTACGTCACATGTATGGAAATATTACCAAGGCTGTGTAACACTTTTGTTAGCAATCCCTCTTTACCTGAAGGAAAAAGTTGAATGTTCTGTTTCGAGTATTCAGCAATTTGGCTTTCACTCAGAGGCACACTGCCTATGTTGTCACATGAATGACATAACCACTCGACTTAATTGATCTTGATAGTAATCTATTGTATTTTAGAAGTAAAATAAATTCAGATTCCATTTCCATTTCCTAAATTATTTCATTTAGCAAAAAAAAGACTGATTGCAAGAAGGAATGACTCACAGTGTGGTGAACTGCTACAGATCATATTGCTTAGAAGTTTTTTGATTTCGTAGTTTTTTGATCCTGGACTTTCCTCTGGATCAGGGACCATTTGTTCTCTCTAAGGCACCTTAAACCAAGCAAAAACCCCTATCATTAGTTCTATTAAATTGACCAACATATGAATGTGGTTTTAGTTGATCTGGATCAAATGTGTGCATATAGACCATCTAGTATGATTAAAGATAAGTAAAATATTACCTACCTGAGAAACACTTTTACAACCACTTGGATACTTCTGTTTTGCTATTCAAAAGTTATTCTGAATTTCTTCTTGCCTTTAAATTATTTCAAAGCACTTTCACATTCCCAGTGAAGTTTTGTTCTGCAAGCAGTTATAAGAAGCAAAGGGTAAGAAGTCGATCTTTTGAAAGACTTGTGAGATAAGCAAGCAGGTGACCAAGGGAAGAAAATGCATTAAATAATCTGAAAATGTTCTGGATATGAAAAAAGAAACAGGAAAAAAAAAAAAAGAGGAGCTTAAATTCTAGCATATTTAGTACATATTCACACACAAACATCCATACTATTTTCTATATACACAGTCACACATATATCCAACACATATACATAGGTACAAATATATACAGATATTGCCAGAGAATAACAGAAAAATTATGCAGCTTGATGGGTATTTCATCTTTGCCACTTTCAGATGTCTTTACCGCCATCTCAATTGCAATAATGTTACTATATTTTGACTTATATCACATTCCTTTAATTAATTCTCAACACTTTAGGTAAAGCGTTCATACACAATTACATTTTATTTATGCAGAAAAAAAAAAGGGGGAGATGATGTTTTATAGATCCTTTGATTTCAGTGCTACTTCCTGAGGAAAAAGAATTTCAGTTCAAAGCTGTGATCAGTTTCATTTATAAGTAAAATCACAAGTGTAATCCTATAATATCACATTCTTTGCTGGTTGTTTTGGAGTATGTATATCCAAGGAATGTTGGCACAACAGCCAATAAACCAGATGCAGATCTGAGTATCCTCAAAAGACTACAAGGAAATAAAAACAATAAATGCAACATCTACTCTATACAATAAATAGCCTGAGATAACACTAATTTACCTAATTTCTGATAGCTGCATGGATACAAGCTGTCATGTAATACCAAGCCCAAAGCAGCTTCATAGAATACACTGAAAGTACATGCTAATTGGCTAAAACCAGTCTTAATCAGAAACATTTGTCAATTGTGGCTTACTGTGCACTTCTAGGTTGGCTACCACAGTAGGTAACTGTGGATTAATACCAGTTCCAAAACTGGTGTTTATCCATGAACCAGAATATTCATGCCTCAGCGAGAGGCACAGAGGAGAGGGAAGATGGAGCCTCTCTCCGCTAAACCAGCACGATCCATCGCAGCGCTGAGAACCCGTGGAGGAGGCAGAACCCTCGCCAGGTACAAAAGTTACAGACAGTGATTTTATATGTTGGAACAGAGAATGGCGCAGAGAACCCCAGAATGACATATGGCTAAACACATTACCTTCTTTTGGAAACAGAAAGGAAAAGTAATTTTTAGTTGAAAAATTAAATTTTTCAATGGCAGACTACTTGTCTTCATAGGAAGCTCAATTAGAAGCTCTTACAATTGGCTTCAGCCTAAATACTGCACAGACAGAAACTCTACAACACAAATTAACCTACATGAATTAAAATAATGACAACCACAATCTCTGCCCTTTTACCTACTAAGTTCAGGGCCTCATCCTGAATTCTCTTGTATCGAAGTATTTGAAAAACTGTATGGAAAAGTGATTAACTTCAGTGAAATTACTTCTCATTAACCCCTTTTGACACTAGAAAATAAAACACTTTAATGAATTAATACTGAAATTAAAGTTAATTGATACCTAGAAGAGATTATATCTCCTTGAAAAAGATTTTATACTTTCTTCCAACAGACATCTTTTATTCTAGTTGTCAGATCTTTCTTCAGACCGCTTTTTCTCTGTGTGAATATGAAAGCAGCTTTTACAAGAAGCTGCTAAATTTCTTTATGTGACCATAGCAACATCCCATGAAGAAAGCACATTTCCCTGGAAAACAGAATTAAATCGATCCATGTTACTGATGCTAAAGAGCAGTCGTTCAAATAAATAGTCTTATTCAAGTCAAAGAGATTACTTTTGCGAGAACCTAATTTTGGTAAATATATACTTTAAGTTTTATACGCTTTATACCAGAAGCACCATCTTAAATTCAGACCCTCTTAAATGAAACAGGATTTTATGATCAGGAAAGGGAAAAAAACAGTAGCGTGAAAGTTAATGAAAATTACAAAGAGCTAATGCAGTGAATCTTGACCCTTTCATGCCAATTAGCTGAAGTAACTTGAGAGAAAAACTGGTTCCTTCTTGTTGGAATGTAACAAAATCATCAATGACCTAATGAACTTCTTAGTTTACAGAAAATGCAATAAGATCAGTGAGATTGTACGTTATTTAATTATGTCAGTTAACAGGCAATGCTAATCAATGCATTGAAATATGAGTGAAATATAGAACTAAGATTGGAAAGCCATTTTTCAAAAACCCAAACTGCACTGTTAAATCACAAATTTATTCGCAGCTAAGGAATGCAGACTTCAAACCAATATATCTAACTACTGAAGTTTATTTATGTGCGACATCAATGTGATTTAGACACCTAAATCCAACAGCCACTCTGAACATACCAGCCTGAATTACAAGCTTTTGGAGCAGCATAAGCCCTGAAGTAATGTAATGCAGCCACATTGACAACATCTAGAATTTTACTGTATATCAGGCGTGCCATACATCTGAGCTGAAAGAGAATGAAAACAGCTACCTGTAAATAATAGTACCCAGACGTGGTACAAGGTGCTTGAGGCAGTATTTTAGGAATAAAACACTGAAAACAGCTTCCATTGTCATTGTGTCTAACCCCTTGTTGCCCGAGACAATCTGTACAGCCCAGTCCCTTTCATAAGCACTCTCTCATCAAATTGGTTACATAGCATAGCCGAAGCAGACCTAAAAAAAGGCTACTTCAAAAACTCATTTTTGTTCTGGCTACCAGCTCCCTGCTATTCTAACGTTTGCTGTATTTTTTTTCATTGTCCTTGATCCTTTGTCTCATGTGCATTTGCTCTTTGACCAGCATGGTTTCTTCTTTTGATAAATTTCCAGCAAGTAATTATACAATCTAAGAACTAGATAGAAAAAGACAGCCTCTTTCAGCACTCTGGTAAAATGAGCTCCCTACTTTTCTAATTACTCCAGCAGCATTTTACTAGGCTTCCTCTAGATGACTAGAATTGAACAACATATGCAGGTCAAGGGCATAACACTGACTTTTGCTTTTTGTAATGCTTTCAGTATTTCAGTAGTTGAGTGGAGGATTTTCTTTCTATTTCCACAAATCCTTAGGATATTATCACATTTAAAAAAATGCAAAGCTACATGTAGCAGCAGCATTTTTGGTGGAAACATGTCAGTAAGCAGCAAAAATTAAGATATCAGACTGGAAGTACACCTTTCTCAAGATGGTCTTCTCTAATTTCTGTTGGAGTTTCACAGAGGGAAGAAGAGTGTTAACATAACTCACACCGTAGTATAGCCAGTGGCCTGGCAGCCTGCCCCACAGTACCCAGTTTCCCACTGCCTCACCTGCTGAGTTCTGCTGCTCATATGAGTTCTTCAATGGTAAAGAGTCCCAGAGCTGCTTTGATCTCTCATGCTTTCACCAAAAAAAAAACCCCAACAAACAAACAAAAATAAAGCTTTGAATCTCACCAGTGCAAAAGATTGACATTCATAACTGGATTAAAGGATCTGTTTTATGTTCAGATACGGCAGCTGCTGATGCCTAAAACAATGATTAAATGTCTGTCCCACACTCATAGAAAACACTGGAAGCTTTGCACAGAATAGAGCCACAGACCCTAAAACATCTGAGCGGAGCAAAGCAATTTACCATACTGTGTGTCATTATAAATTAGAGCCAGAACAGACTCGTTCCTTAATTTTGCCAAAGCCATTTGCCATATTCCAAAAGTCATGGCAGTCTGGTGAGGTCCCCACTGACTGGAAAAGGGGAAACACAATCCCCCTTTTCAAAAAGGGAAAGAAGGATGAATCAGGGAACTATAGGCCAGTCAGTCTCACCTGCCTATGGAGCAGATTCTCCTGGAGGCACTGCTGAGGCAGAAGGATAACCAAGAGGTGATGGGGTACAATCAACACGGCTTCACCAAGGGCAAATCGTGCCTGACAAACCTGGTGGCCTTCTATGAGAAGGTCACAACATCAATAGACAAGGGGAGAGCAACTGACGTCATTTACCTGGACCTGAGCAAAGCCTTTGACACTGTCCCGCATGACATCCTGGTCTCCAAGCTGATAAAATATGGCTTTGATGGACTGACAATTCAGTGGATAAAGACCTGGCTTGACAGCCGCACCCAAAGAGTGGCTGTCAATGGGTCCATGTCCAAGTGGAGACCAGGGACAAGTGGAGTCCCTCAAGGATCAGTACTGGGACCGGTCTTGTTTAACATCTTTGTCAGCGACATGGACAGTGGCATAGAGTGCACCCTCAGCAAGTTTGCCGACGACACCAAGCTGTGTGGGATGGCTGACACACTGCAGGGAAGAGATGCCATCCAGAGGGACCTTGGCAGGCTGGAGAGGTGGGCCCATGCCAACCTCATGAAGTTCAACAAGACCAAGTGCAAGGTCCTCCATCTGGGTCGGGGCAATCCCAAGCACCGATATAGGCTGGGCAGTGACTGGCTTGAGAGCAGCCCTGAAGAAAAGGACTTGGGGGTGCCGGTGGACAAGAGGCTCAACATGAGCCGTCAGCGTGCACTTACAGCCCAGAAAGCCAATCGTATCCTGGGCTGCATCGGGAGAAGCGTGGCCAGCAGGTTGAGGGAGGTGATTCTCCCACTCTATTCCACTCTCATGAGACCCCACCTGGAGTACTACATCCAATTCTGGAGTCCCTACTACAAGAGACATTTGGACGTGCTGGAACATGTCCAGAGAAGGGCCACGAGGATGATCAGAGGGATGGAGCACCTCTCCTATGAGGACAGACTGAGAGAGTTGGGGTTGCTCAGTCTGGAGAAAAGAAGGCTCCAAGGAGACCTTATAGTGGCCTACCAGTATCTTAAGGGGGGCTACAAGAAAGCTGGTGAGGGACTTTTTAGGATGTCGGGTAATGGTAGGACTAGAGGGAATGGATTAAAACTAGAGATGGGTCGATTCAGACTGGACGTTAGGAAGAAGTTCTTCACCATGAGGGTGGTGAGACACTGGCACAGGTTGCCCAGAGAAGTGGTGGAAGCCCCATCCCTGGAAGTTTTTAAGGCCAGGCTGGATGGGGCTCTGAGCAACCTGGTCTAGTGGGAGGTGTCCCTGCCCACGGCAGAGGGGTTGGAACTAGATGATCTTTAAGGTCCCTTCCAACCCAAACCATTCTATGATTCTATGATTGTCTCAGAGGGACAGATGGAGTCCTACTATTTTTCGAGGAAAGAGTGGTGTGACCACTGATGCCACAGAAAAAGAAAAATCATTGACACCAATATACTATTTTTTCCTGTGTCTACTGAGTCCTTTATGCTTGCATGAATTAGTTCTCAAGACTGACTTGGACAATTTTCTACCTATAAATTTAATAAAAGAAAGGTTGATTCTATGCAGCTGAGCATTCTGAGTAGTTACAAGGAAAAAATATCATTTCCGTTTAGTTGTGCTGCATGGAAATTATAAGAATACCTTAGTAGTAAAAGTACAGAAGTAACTACTTCTGATGCATATCAGAATGGAAACTGATATGGTGAGTCCCATACAAAACTCACCTTAGCACACTAGATTGGAAATATTCGTCTCTCAGGCTTGTCTCCAGTAAGGCAGTGAAAAAAAACCAAAAATTTCTTCCTTTGTGGGATACCTTCATGTATTAAACACAGATTAATAATTAAAAAAAAAAATACAAAAAAAAACCCACAACTTCCAAAATTTGGAATTCTGTCCAATTCAAAACTATTACTTGAGGTAAAATAGTCTCATTTAACACTGTAAAGTAATCTCAGAAAAGTTTGGTGTAAGTGGTATTAACGAATGCATTATTTTTCTTTTCACTGTTAATTTATTTGTTGCCACTGATTTTTTAAAATATTATCTTTTTTTCCTCAAATAGGACTCTCAGTATGTTCAGATATGTGAAAAGGAATGAATGTACTCTGAACAAAAAGTTTTCTTAGTCAAAACACACTTATTGTTATATAATCTGGGAGAAATACACACAAAAATATGTCTGAGAAAAAGCACAAAGCATCACTGAGAAAGTTACCAAGCAACCACTGTTTAATGCTAAGTAAGAATAACATTGTCTATCCAATTAGTGAGCCTATGTGAGAAAAATACCTATGTTAAATCATAATATGCTATGAGATAAGAAATTCCACTACAAAATGCAGTTCTAATTGTAACTATCACCAGATGAAGCTACAGAAATAACACCAAATGCATGGCACACTTACTGGAGGCATTGAAAATAGATAATTTTATTGCACAGTCTTTTCCAGATATGAGCTAATGCAATCAATAAGAAATATTGCTGACCTTGCAGTGTCTATAACATTCAATAAATATCTAGGACGATCTACAAGCAGTTTCTTAAAATTAGCCTATAACAAAACTGTATTTTCTAGTAAAATGAACACATCTGATATGACCAGCAATATCACTGCTCTCAAATTTACAAAAGAGAATCCTAAGATAGCTAGTTGAACAATGTCATGCCTGTAGCATTGGTCAATTAGCATAGAAATAGTGCCAGTGTAATTAGCTTGTTTAAGGTCTTAAAAAAAGTAACAGTAATATCAGTACGCTCTCTGGTGTTGCTACAGCAACACCAGAGTAAAAGTAGTTTATTATTAATCACTCCTGTAAACATATAAGGAAGGAATACACACACACACACACAGTGCAGGATTTTACATTCTTAACCACAGCAGATTTAAACTAGTAGAACAAAAATCAAACAGATTATATTTTTAATTTTTTTTTAATTGAATACCTTTCTTGCAGAACATTCATTGAAGCAAAATCTCACAGGAAAAAATAAAAAATAAACCAAAACACACACACACAAACCAACACACAAGGGTCAGAGAAAGCACTTCTAGTTAAAAAGTTGTATATATCCTGGCATGTGTGTGGCTAAATAAGAATGTCTGAAACATGACAAGTCATATTTATGCTGTTATTTGCAGGATTCTGCATTCTAGCTTCACAAGAAAACATTCAGATATGTTTACATAAGGTACGTGACTTCAGAGGAAAATTTTGCAATATTTCTTACAGTAGCAAGGAGGCATGTGTTAATGAGAAAGAATAAGTTGTTTATAGGCTGCAGAAACAGTGTGACTGCAAAATATATATTAGCATTAATAATAATAGCCAAGAGATCAGCTCTGTGATTGCAGTCAAAGTGTGATTTCTCTTCTGTTTTACCATTGTGCATAACAATCAACTATTTATTCCATTTGTATTACCAGCTTTGACTTTTTTTCCCTTTGTTTTCTGTTGCTATTTTTCAGTAATCCATAAGTCTGAAAGCATTCCTTTCAAAGACTACAGGAACATAATTTAACCATCACTCAAACTCAATTAATTTTTGATCATTCTATAGAGCTGGTTTAATTCAATGTACAATTATTCATATGATAATTTAAGTAACAAAAATGTTAACATTTGCAAATCTCTCAAAAGAAACACGTCGGTTCTCTTATTGCTGTAAGTATTCACTACAATAACAGATATCTCAATGTAACTTGATTTTCAAAAGGCTTCTGCAGAAGAATAGCTAACTGTGTTTGCACTTTCATTTTCATAACTTGGATTTAAAGAACAACAAATATGTAAAGGCAGTATTCATCTTTCATAGAATAGATAAAGCCCAACATTTTTTTGGTAGAACAGGGCCTATTTTCTTGAGTTACAAACACGTTTATGTTCTTTCAACTTAATATTACTTCTTGCTTGTACTTGCAGTAGCCCTCCTATGCTTTACATTATTCCTTGAATCTGTTGCAGACAACATGAGCACAGCCAGAGAGCTACGCTACTCCACCAAACATGCTCTTAAAAACACCGCTTATTGGTGGTCTGTTTATTCTTTCCAGATTGCCACCAAAACTTTGCTTTTAAAATGTCACTGTTCCCTTCACCACTCTTTTAGAATCTATGTTACATTGCTAGTCCATTGTAAAGCTGCGTCACTGTTACCACCATTTTTCTCTGCCTTTTTTGCGTTATCTCATCAAAAATTCTTAAAATATATGCTTTTGAAATCATATGATTAAATAAGACTAATAGAATTACCTTACTTCTTTTTTTTTCTTTTTTTCCTCTTTTTTTCCTTTTTTTTTTAATAGGGTAAATCCTGAAAATGGAAACACAGAATTATTTATGAAATAAAAACAACCATGTTTGTATTTACCTTAAAGTTCAGAATATTCATGGCAGCAGCACAACTGAGTGGTCTAGATTTGTGTGGAGACGGTTGGGATTTGGGGACGGGGGTGGTTTCGGTTAGTTGGGAGTGGGTTGGCACTTGGAGTTGACAGTACTAGTTACATAGTAGGGTAAGATTTTTTAATATTATTGAATTTTCCTGATTAGCTATGCATGGGAAGTGTTATCCTTCTACCATAAACTTAAGAATTATACCATTCTAATTCCACTGACTTCAGTGAGCTACTCTTGTTCACACAATCAAGATGGGTGCTTTTTGATTCACTAGATTTTTTGATTGTATGGTTGGGCTGGGATAGGGTCCGTCTCTCTGACTCAAATATCATATAGATAACAACAATCTAGATTACTTACTGCCATCCTGTTAGATAAGCCTTTTAGCAGGTTTTTCTGTGTGGTAAATATAACGTTCAAATGATGCTAGAAAGCTTTTTATACTTTGAGTCCTATTTACTTCTATTGCCGTTTTCTTCATGAGTGAAACAAATCATTAATAATGATTTCTCAGAACAAGTTTTCCCATCAGTGGCGTAAAGACTTACACCTCAGGGGCTTTGGTAAAATTGTTCATGATTGCACAAATGAACACAAAGATACATGTGTTTCTGTATGGATTTAGACCACGTATATGGCTAATAAAGACAAGATCTGCCAAAATTCATTAGTGTATTAATTTTCTAATAGCTCAACTATAAAGGGAATTTAACTGAAAAGTTTTATTCCATGCTGCAATTAACAACAATATGCCTAAAAAAGCAGTTTATTTAGTTATAAAAATGTGCTAGAATGGTTGAAGTGGTTCAGAAGTGCAAAGAGAAGCAATCAACTGCTTTTACATAGTGAGTTTTACTTCTCTGTTAGAAGTACAGCTCTGCTATTTGTCTCCCAATGGTAAATTGCACTGTTTGCAGAAAGGCACTATCTTTTAACTTCTTTTTTTTTTGTTTTTTAACAAAATAGTTATTTTCTTAAGTCCCACAGACTACTTTAAGTTCCTTACCTTCCACGCTTCATAATGTTTCTCCACAAAAATTCCACGCTTCTCATTTACTTAGGCGGGAAAAAACCAAAATATCAAACCTTCCTGGGAAGGGAGCAATCTCTTCCAAGTGAATAATTTTTTTATTCACTCCCCTCAGAAAAATCACTCCATGTAAGCATTTATTTTTCTCTTGATCTGACAGGGTTTTGGCTGCAAAAAGACCTTATTGGAGGTCAAGCCCTGCTTTCAAGCCCTGGAGTGAAAAGCACTAAAAGCCACACCTTCAACTAAATATGTAGACCTAGATGTCAATTGAAGTCATTGGGAGAGGAAGTAAACAAAACATCTGAAGATGATTTGAAGTAAAGAGGGGTAAAGAGTGGGAAATTGCTCTCATCAATATCGATGGCACACACCATACTGAAAACTGAGCTGCTCACATCTTCCGAGTAAAACATTGAACCGTATGGAGGTGACTAACTTGGATTACACCAGTTCTCTTTTGTGCAAACAAAAGCATTTTAGTTGTTTAGTCAACTTTAGTTGACGTGCAAGGCTGACACTACTCAGCAAGGCTGACACTACTCAGCAACAATCTCAGCAGCTGAGATTGTTAAAGTTGCCCTTTCCCCAGGGGCTGGGATGGCAATGGACAATCAGGAAACACAGGTCTTTCAGCATCACACCACATCACATGACTAGCAGGTCCCAGAGCCACCTATTTCTGCTGCCAGCTCACCACTATTTTCAGGAGACAATATTTACCTCTGCGCTGCAGGGAAATTAAGGCCCAAGCAAAACCTCAACTCAGGAACACCTGGAGGTCCAAGCAGCAGGCTGCAGATCCAATCTCTACAAAATGCGCACGACATCTAGAAAATGGCAGCTGCTGCTTTAACCAGAACCAATTGGGTCCATTGGGATCATCAGGTCATATTCCCAAAGAAAAATTTCAGTTGACACTGGATTTTTTTCTATCCTAATAAAAGTACTGGAATAAGTAGCAAGAAAAAATGAAACAAAGTTCCATCAATCCTCACACTGATTTGAATTTAAAGTCAGAACCTAGACATGATACTGGCAGGACAACAGAACCGGACTACTCATTTGCCAAACCAGGAAAACAGGTGAGTGTGAGCCGTGACGCCAACACTTCAGAGAAGCTGAGCTTAGGCTGCTAGTGAACTCTCTGCAGCAGGGCTCCAGGAACCACGCTCCACCACACAGCACAGTAGCTGCCCAGCCAGGGGTTGAGAAGGTACAGAGAGGCTGCCCCAGACATGGCAAGAGGTTGCAAACAGATTCCTTGTCCCAGCAGTCAAGGTCACCTGCACATGTCACTATTTATTATCCCATAGGGCAATACTGAAGAGGAGTTCCTACAACAATGGCATCTCATTCTCAGAGACAACTAAGTTTAAAAGATCATCTTTTTGCTGATACACTGAACATTGAAATTCAGTTCATTCTTTCAATGGAGCATTCTTCCAAAGACCTCTTTAGTACTTGACTTGCTGTTGTTGCTTATGGGGTAAAACACTGCTGTACGTGGAAAGCTCAACAATAATCATTTTCAACACATCAATAAAAGCAATTAATTTTTAGCATGATATCCTAGGGAAGAAAAGCTGGTGCAGTCTACACACTCCACAGCCATGCCTGTCTCTTAAATCTGTATGTATGTCTGTCTCTTAGCTCACCTCAAAATAATTATTTAATCTGTTGAACAATTTAAAAAGAATTTAAAATAGGGGTGTGGTCTCCCATTAGCATCCAAGAAGAGTCTTCATCTGCTTCAATCACTCTGAAAGAATGTTGTGAGCCATTGCATGTAATTATAAATAGCTCCAGACAACAATATTCACTCACATTAATGAGGTATCAAACAGTCCTGCTAGGGAAACAACAGGAGCTTACAGCATGACCTAATTTCTTCTTCACTGTTATTCAGGTGTGCCGGCAGTTACAGATTTCTGGGTAAATAAGAGCATTGCTTGAATTTTTGAAGGTATTGATCATGAAAAAACATTTTCATAGAATCACAGAATGGTTTAGGTTGGAAAGGACCTTAAAGATCATCTAGTTCCAACCCCACTGCCATGGGCAGGGACATCATCCACTAGACCAGGTTTCTCAAAGCCCCATCCAACCGGGCCTTGAACACTTCCAGGGATGGGGATTTTGATTAAGCAATATTTTTTCTTGCACTTTAATATGGAGAGTTTTAGTACATTCAACTAGAAAAACCTCCGAGTGAACTAGGAAAAACATCTAACTTTAGTGACAGTGCAAAAATATGGAGAGTGCTAGGTTTTAGAGTACATAACTTTAACTCATACCAACGCCACAAAACTCTACTGAATGTATTTACTAGTTAGAGGGACAAAGCTACTGTATCAGTTTTGACGTACAATATATGAAGAGAAGCTCGTATGACCCAGCAAAATTCTCTCTCCCATCAAGTTTGAGATATAAAGTATGATCAAAATATTAAGTGTGAAGCGTTGCCCATCCAGTGATGAAGATGGAGGAGAGAAATGGAGATAAAAATGGGGGGTGATGTGACTAAATCTTCCATATTCATACGCTCAACTGGGAGAATGATATTCAAACATAGTTAGAGTAGCATGAATTTAAAAGACCATAAAAATCAATGGGGTAAGTAAAGAACAAGGATGATTCTACAAGCTTTAAATATTCTTACTAATGGATCATACGTTATCTACTTCCCTAGACCAATGATGAGCCAGTTTTAGTCCCCAACGGTAATGCTGAGTTCACTTAAGGCTTTCTGAACCACCACTAATGAAAAAAATATTAATTTCCCTGAATTTTTCCACACCTCCTTCATTTAACAAAATAAAAGAAAAAAATCTTCTTGGAAATCTTTTATTTCCCAAGTGGAAAAATTCTTCTTGAAAATTTCTACCTTCCAGGAAGTTGTATTGCTAAATAAAAAACCGTAAACTCAGTATGGAAACAGGTCATTAGCCTTTGCCCATCCCAGAACACGGGTCTAACATTACTAGGGGGGTTAGAGAGGGAAAACACAAAACAGACTATCCATGAAGTTCTGGACCTTAGAAAGAAGTTCTGCAGCTTCTGTATAATTCAAGAGTTGCCCCAGGGAAGATGCAACTAATGAAAAGGTGAGTGCTAACTGCAAAGCCTGAAAGGAGGAAGTTGCAAGGCTCCCAGCCATCCAGAGGCAGAGCAGAAAGCTGACTGTGTACTAGTTATTGCTGTGAAATCAATTGACAAAACCAATAGTTCAAAATCAAAATTTAAAACATTTCATTTTATCTTCTTTTTACTTATCTTTTTCTAGATGAAACCACTCATTTCAGCCCTCGGGCTACGAACTAGAAGATCATAAATTGTATCCATCCATTTTCTATCAGCTTTGACCAACGAATAGCATAATTTCAATTTTGTTGGAACCTGACCCACAACGTAACTTTCATGTATGCTTCATTCTCCTCTTGCTTCTAATCTAAGATCACAGTGGGAGGCAGAGGTAAAAAGCTTTGTGTTATCACTGTACCAAGAACACTAAAGGAAATACATTATCACATAAATATTAGTGTAACAACAATAAATTAATATATATCCTTTTTCAAAGGAACCCAAGTGGCAATTTCCATTGCCTCCTAATTAATTTAGGCAAATGAAAGAACACGTTTGTCCTTTGAATAGTATACATATATATCTCTGATGGTTTTATTACATGTCCTGTGTAAAGCTATATTTGAGTTATGTGAACTTATATTTAAATTAATATTTATTCAAATATGTATTTATAAATATATCCATTATTTATAAATATATCCATTAGATATACATTTAAAAAATTAGGAAATGCTCAGTATTAAACTACTGCTAGGAGGCCGGATTAGAAGAGAGATCTTTGCCAAAGAATTAGAACGCCAGATCTCACATAAGCAAGTGGTAGGAAAATACAGGCATTCCTTTTTCAGCTGACCTTCAGATCAATGACCACCTTCTTTTGCCCTAAGCATCTGTCAGACAGGCACTGTCACAAAATACCATTGCTAATCTTCAGCCTTCAATTCTTCTCTCGTACTATGCACTACAGTTCACATGTCTACCATCCCCTGAGCCATTAAAAAACTTCCAGATTTTGCCTGCAGGGCACCTATTGTAGCTCTAACTTTCTTTTCTCTTCAGTATTTAAAAAGCCAGATGGTAAGGGTAACACTCACTTTCTCTGATGTAGTTTTCTTGGATAAGAATAACTGTCAGTCTACATGTTTTTTAACAGTAAATAATGAATTTATTCAGAGCTACAGACAAACCAGACTGAGTTTCAGACAGAATCAACAATTCCAAAACCTGCTCAGTTTTATAACACTTGCAGTTCTGCTTGTCAGCAATGAACTACAGACTGCCAACCTGTCACTTCAAATGAAAAACATCTTCAACATTCCTAAATAGTGTTAATGAAAGCATTTTTTCTTCTTTCTTCTCCTTTTTTGTTGGTCTTGCTCACTTATCTTGTGGCTACTACTTTATTAGAACCTGAATTTTAAGTTCATCCTGGTATTCATTAAGAATAAAGAGATGTATGCAATGACAACCTTCAGTACGCTGCCACCACACTGACGGGACTTTTGCCTAGCAATTTAATCTCATCCCAACCAGCCACCAGGTAGCTACATATAATTAGTGAATAAAATAAAAAGGTTTAGATTACTTTTATATCAAGCTGCTTTACAAGCAAGGGCATGATTTCCTGAGGAGTCAAGCTTCGAGCTTTGCTCATACGGGAACATCAAAACACAAATAACAACATAAAGATGTAGACTCAGACAAAGACTTGTCATAAAGAAGATACAAAACTGACATCATGTGTGGCGTCAGACTGCAAGCAGATATGATACAGGATTTCATATGACAAAATTCAAGTGGCTTGAACCTAAAGAGGGCAAGGCATGTTATACCAGCCATGATCTATAAGCAGAGCAGTATTCCGAGACTTTTTCTGAGACACTAATTATGTTGAACAACTGAATGCTTTCACTTTGCTGCATAGCTTCTACCCAGGGACCTATGTTTTCCTCGTCACTTGGCAACTTCGCGTCATATCAACTTACCCACTACATAAATTAATTGCTATGCCATTCTGAGGTATATTTATATGAATAAAGAAAACTGTTAAATTTATTGGATGTCTAAAAGCACAGGTACGCAAAGTGAGAGGGACGTGCAGCTGGGGAACAACAACAAAAAAACACCCCACACATAAATTAAGCATATTTTTAACACAACTGCCTGCACAATCCTGCTGTATATCTATCTCCCTAATATTACTTAACTAAACCAAACCATATAAAGATAAATAGCTAGGAAATTATTTATCCTTATTCTGCTGTAATTTCAGCAAACTGGGCAGCTGGCATGCAGAGAAATGAAGAAAACTTGTGAATTTGTATAAGCCGTGGTAAATTTTACAAGCTGGCTGACCAGTTATCCATTACCCTTTCTCTGGGGGGAGGACTTCAGCAATCTGCATTTCATACTAAGACGAAAGAGCAGGCGTGCTTTGTGCTGTTGTTAGAGCCTACGTGCGACAAGTTTACTTCTGCTAGTGTACGAGGGTGTGTTGTCATATACTAAATCAAAGTGCTTTTCTTAAAAAAGGCAATTTTAAGCTGTGACTGGGTACCAGTAACCCAAATGGAAGCCTGCTGGCTCTCCATCTGAGCTGCCACGTTCATTGGGAGCCCTGGACGTGCATCTTCCCATTGCCATGGCTCATTACAGATGCCTTTGCTGGACATCTCTGGCTGCCAAAGGACACAGGGGTGGTTAACCCAGGGTTTGCAAGACCAAAAGTTAATCACAATAGTTCCTAGGTGCTCCAGGTTCAGTTATGGTAGATAAAGACCATAAGGGAACCACTGAAGAACTGGGCAGCAATAATTAACCTTGTTCTCTTGTGCTTTGATTGCTCCTTGCCATCTGCTGGGAGCCCAAAGGTGGATTTTTAGTGCAGCTGTTTCTCCCTATACTTTTGATTAAGGGAGGTACTCTGAACATTGTCCCTGAAATAGTTCACTGATAAGGCTAATACAGGAATAGAACTTACAGGCTTTTAAATAGACTTTTTCAAAGTCTAGCCCACAGGAACGTGAAAGCACAGCTTCAGTACAGAGAACACCAGAATAACAGGTCAAGAGAGAATTTTTCAGTCAGAGCATGAAGACCATTCCCCTCTTGCCCACTTGATTGAGGCTCACTTGATTTTAAATGGAGCAATATGTGATAGTTATTACAAATGCTTCCTAAATGGAGGTTTAAGACAAACAAGAAGTGGAGCTGAGATGGGAGGAGTTCTTCCCCTTTCAGGGAAATGAAAAGCACCGAAATTACACAGCATCTAGGATTCCGCTTGGCTTTCTCTTTGGTTATTTTGGGGTTTTGTTTTGTATGTGAAAAAGAGATCAGGAAATACGGCCCTGTGTGAACCAACAAAGTATATAAAGAATAATACTGGGGTGTTTTGTAAGGATAGTTCATCCCACTCTTACCATTTGCTCTAAACCCTCCCGGGTAGTTCTGCATGTCTCACTTTCCAGCTCAGGAAGGCTGTATTTTTCTTTCTCTAAGAGGAGTACAGTGACTTTCTAATTATCTAAGAGACAAGTGAAAATTATTGTACCTGGCTAGGTATACAATTTCACACCCTAAAAAGTTATTTATCTTTTTTTTTTAATAAAATCTGAATTTAATTTTTAAGAAACCTGGACAGGCGTTAAAAATACATCTATAACTTTGTTCATCTTCTGTGATGTAATGTGAGTACAGTTTTGTAGGGACGGCTACACTTTAAACAAAGATATGGTAAGAGTGTTCAGAAAAGTCACACTTTACTTTTCCTTTGGATAAATGTTAGAATTACAATCCCAGCTGTTTGCAGAATGGAAAGTTTAAAATATCCATCGTGTGTGTAAAGCAAGGCAAACAACTTCCTGTTTTGATGATATTTTTGAATATTATAATCAGTCTTAGTCACAACACTTAGAATTACTTCTCGAATATCTTACAGAATCTGTTTCCTACATCACAAAACTTCACATTCAGACAGAATTTTCTCTTTCACAGAATCTATCCAGAAAATCAGACACATTACTGGAGCACCCCAATACCTTGCCATATGATAGTGAAAGTGATGGCTTTGGTGTTGCATTACTCTCCAAAAAAGAGACAAAGGTCAATAATCACAGAATCATAGAATGGTTTGGGTTGGAAGAGACCTTAAAGATCATCTAGTTCCAACCCTCCTGATGATTACAGTCAAATAAGCAGAGTTATATCTCTTTAAGCGAGTCAGCGTAATTCTTAAGTATACATCAGTAACACCAAGACAATATCTTCATAAAAAGAATAAAGAAACACAGAAAAATAATATTTTTTTTCACACAGCAGTATATAGGTTTAGAGTGTAATTTATAGAAGTGAAAAATGCAACTAAACTTCACACATAAAACACATTTTAAAATAAATTACTTGGAAAACCACTCTAAACTTCACATAGAAAACCAAACCAAGGTAGCATTTCAGTACTACTAGTGTCAAAATGTTAGTTCTGTGAAAATGGGTATATGTGGCAAGGTTGTCCACATCTATTTTACTTTTTTTTGTAAATCATTTTTAGCTTGCAGAACCCTAGTCTTCCTCTCTTTCTCATAGTCATGAGCCAGAGGTTGCCCTCTATAAATGGGGTAAAATAGAGAGTACCTTGGGTGATTATCTTTCCTCAGTTGAAGTATCCTTTGTTTCTAGATAGCCTCGTGCTTCCAGTGGCCTATTTCCTCTGGAATATCAATTTCTGGTGAGCAGGAATGAAACATATGTTGAAGGAAATAAAAGAGATTAGGCTTTTAGAATGAATCATCCTCTACATACTGATGGCAAGTTTAAATCTTTATGCCCAGATATAACCGCCTAGCTCAAACGAAAATGTGCACTTATTTCGCATTTATTACTGGATGCAACAAACTTTTTTTTTTCATACAAAGAATTTTTAACAGTTTCTAAATGGTGTAAGATTAGACCTGGACAGGAAATTTGCAAAGCAAAATGACAGTTCTTGAAAACAGAAACACTTCCTAAGAGACAATCGCAAAATCTTGTGCCAGAAAAAAATGGCCCTTGAGTCCTAGATATTCTTGTCCAAACCAGGAAGAGAAAGAGGAGCAACACACTAATGTGATACTCATGCTCAGGGTACTTTCAAGTCATGAGACTAAAACCGGTAGTCCAAGTGAAAGACGAGACTGTAGACTACTATGAAGCATGTCTGGATCAATAACTCTTGTTAAAGAATTTGCATTTTGCAAGAAGAATGACAGGTTAATTCAGCCAGACAGGGGAATTAGACTAGTCCTCTGTTTAATGGATGCAGACTGTGCGAAACGGGGGCTCCTCCAACAGTTTTTTCTGTAGCTTACATTAGAAAAAATTGACAGAATTACATAAAACCTTCTCTGATCAAGAATAATAAACCAGCTCTTCCACCATTTCCACATAAGTATCCTAACCACAGAGCATTAGCATCAGCTTCCTTCATTTTTACTGGGGAGATCACTTTAAACACACTGCAAACACTTTGTCAAATTCCTTGGATTAAGCACGAAATTAAAACAAGATGAAAACAAAAGTATACATATTTAGATTACATTTATATGTGAATTGCTTAAAAAGTTTAAATATACTGCAGAAAGCCTACGTTCTCCATGAAAAGTTCTTGAGATGTTTTACTGAAGTATCTTCCCCGTTCCAGATACCCAACAGAAAAAAGCAGAAAGTATCAGCAGATAATTTGCTGTCAATTGCAATAATGAGGCTAATACTGAAATCAATTCAAGAGGATCCTTCCCATCTTCTCATGCTCTGTTTTCTTCAACAGCAGAAAAGTTCAAGATTTGTTTCTCTACTCCTTTTGTACCAATCAAATATAACACAACTCACATGATTGCTTTCTAACATCAGTAGTTTATATTTCAAATAAGTTTATGCTGCAAGTAGACAAATAAAGTGAGCAACAGAAAGAAAAACAGAAACATCATTGACCAGTAAAGAACTGTCTGAACTAGTTTTACAGTTGAAATTTACAGTGAATTATAAAACTGTCTGGAATGATAAATCTGAAGATGAGTGCAAGAAAGACTGTAAGAAGAGGGAAGGTTCAAGAGTACAAACTAGACTGAGAATCAGAAGGCATTTATTGAAATCCATGGCTAGAAAACATTTTCCTATGTAACCGTGACACTTGCAAAATCCACCAAATGGACATGAATTATTGCCATGCAGCATGTAAGGATTAGAAGCAATACTCAGAGATGCCGCGCTATTCAATGCCCCTAGAAAGATGAAAAGTTTGTAGGACAATAAGAACATAAAGTATCCAAAGAGAGATATGAAAGATTCAGATGACTAATCTGAATAACGTAACTTCCAAAACCGCCTTAGACAACAATTCCCACCTAAAAACCTGTAGATATCCAGTCTCAGTTGTACTGATGTACAAAACGCTCTTGGATAGCTCAGCTATTGATATCAATGCCTTTTCTCCCCAAACCCCAGCTACAGAACCTGATTTCTGGAGAAAGGATTATTGTACTAATCCAGACCTGATTTCTTTGCAATAAATGTGAATTCAACAACTCACGTGCCTGCCCAGAGCCCAGTGAATGGCTCAGGCACACCCCAGCAACAGGAGGAGCTTGCAAGAATGGACCCTGGCTTCTTTTGCAAGTCATTCTCCTTTCATCATTTAAAGTAACAAATACATGAAGTTAAAAAAAAAAAAAAAAAAAAAAACACCAAAAAACCCCAAACAAACAAGCCCAAACTTTGCTTACTGTACATTTCTAAATTCAATCAAGGGTGAGAAAAATCATTACTTCAAGAAGTAGACTTTAAGTACATTTATGCATGCACTGTTTCTTTTTGAAAGGTCAATTAAATGTCACAAGGGTAACTAAAAAATAAGAAATTAGTTAACATTCAGCAGTTACACCTTGCCTGTTGGTATACTTTACATCTAATTACGTACTTCACAATCATTTCAGAAAAGAAATTCATAAAACATTTACAAAATATGTTCAGCACATTAGTCATGACTAGATTGTAAAAAATACTTTCAGAAACACAGGGAATTGAAAATTGACTCTACTTATTTAAAGGGTTTTGATTTAAAAGAATAAAAAGCATCAGCAGACAAACTATCTGCAAAATCCCTGGAATACAGTTTGCACCTTGTAAGATATTACCATGAATGAATAAAACAGTGCACCACACATTTATGAGATTCTTTTCATCCTTGACTAGCTGTATCTGCTATTAAAGGATTTTAAAAGTAGTAAATACATTCCTGTGGAGTTTGCTTTATAAAAAGAAAAATGCATATTTTGAAAATTGTGATGCAGCTTCTGGCAAGCTGGCAGTAAGTGCCACAGAGGAAATCACAGACCACCAGATGTTTGCTGTAGAGTAGTCAGTAATGCTGTCAGTATTCAAAAAAAGGTCTCCCCAGTGTTTTCCTACTTGGAAATATCCCACGAATCATAGAAAAAAAAAGATAAATCTTATACTTTATAAATTGTCCTTTTGAAAGTTATATGATATACAAAACATATTACTAAGGTCCAGGTTCTCATATTCTCATCCTCACCGGATATCTTCTTTTTGGTCGGTCACGACGCAAGGTGACATTAAAACAAGAGAAAGAATATTGAAACCTTGCCCCAAAGGAATTAAATCAGTGCAGCAGCAAGACAGCCTTCAAAGGACTAGCAGGCAAAAAGAAAGTAGATACTTATCGGTCAGCAAGCTAAGTCACACCTGCATTCATTTTACTAATCGTAATTCAGTATTCCTGGATTTTTCAAAAGACTGATGTTTCCTTTCTATCCCTTGAGAAAAGAATTTGTTCACCTTTTTGGTTTTTGGAAGTAATCTAGCCTCACCCTAGAGAAAAACCTTTATTATTTTATAGAAATCCACTGGCAATAAAATGCCTTTAGGTTGTAAAAAGGCGGACTCTTGAACCCCCAAAGCAATGTCAGCTCCTGCAAGATGGCCAAGAGTACCGTGATTCCCCAGCAGTCTCTGAATTCCACAGGATTGTGACCAGCAGCTCTGTGAATTCACCTGACCATTGCAGAAGGGTCACCCACAGGGCCCCCGGACTTGCTGGAGCAATTCCCTGGAGCACAATATTAATTACAATGGCGGATCTAGTTCTGACGGACAATCCCAACACTAATTTTAGTTGCTGTACACATGCGAAGTTTTTGATTTCTCACATTTCATTATTCCACCATCATTTCTACTTCTTCATTCACATCAGATCTTTTTCACTGCACTTTTGAATTCCTCTCTCTCTTTTCGTTCTCTAGTCCTTCATGCTTCCACAATCTGTTTCCATGGCCCTTTACATACAAAAACTACTACTTCTTTGTGACTTTATCCCTCACAAAAATATGAAGAAAGACAAAATGTGATTGATGCTCACATCTTTGCATGCTTTCCCTCATTTTCCTCCCTTGTTTTCATCTTAGAGGGATTAATACGTTGTTTTTATATCATCACTCTGGGTAGGTCAAAGTGCAGAACCATGCTATTTTCATAAAGGGATCAAAGACCATTCAGTTGTCTGTGGACACTATAATAGCAACGAAGATGCTGCTGTTGGTGTGACACCCTTACACCTGAGGGAAGATGTTTCCTGGGAATTTAGCACTAGCAGTGTAATCCTATGCAAAAACATCCCCGTGCTCACTTGATATTAGAGAAACAGAGCAGTGTAAAGCAGTCAAAGCCTGAACCAAGAATACCTGGGGAAGCATTCCTCAGTGAAGGGAGTGAGAATAGTGCCTCGATCATGAATTGATAATTTTCATTATGCATGCAACTGAAGTCTGTATTCTTCCATATGTACAGTCATGATCATCAGTACTGAAGTGACTTATTTTGTTAGCCTGCACACCAGTCAAATCCATGTGCATGAATCATGCATTCAGGTTTGGTAGTACTGGCTGTCTGTAGCTTTGAGTTTCCAAAATAGCACTGACATTTTTCTATCTTACTGACCATAGCTGCAAAGGAAGCTATTTAGTGTTTACTCTCAGTGAAGCCTTTAATTTATTTGTTGGTTTTCTTGAGTAAAAGAATGTTTGCTATGAAACTTCAGTATGAATTGTAAAGGTTTAAAGTTGAGAAATCATGGAAATAATTATTCTAGTAAAGCACATTAGTGAATAGGCATGCCCACAATTGGCTGATAACTTGTATACAAGCTAGTGAAATTGAGACTATATTGATTGCATTTTAATTGAGACAAAAGAGAAGGTCTTTGAAGAATGCAGAGTCTGGTATCTTTACATAGACGGATTTGCTGGTGCACCTAAATGTAAGAGCAATTAACTGTTAAGATAAATTTATTGAGTTTGAAGCTATTTTGGTAGCTAAGGAGAAAATGTTGCATTCATTTCACCAAGTAGAAGTAAATTTCCAAGGTACCCGAGAGGTTCCCACACGAACAAGACAAGAGGGGTGCAGAAGCCATCCATTGGCTTTTTCCCACCTGCGCTTTTCCAGTGACCAGCTATGTTAGCTTGATAGCAACTTTGCCATATTTTGACCTTCAGAATGGTACTACATATACCAAAATCAGATTAACTGACTTTTGCCATAAAATGAAACCCCAGCTGAAGAATAAGCCAAGCAAGAGACTCTGTAAAGCCTTTCCATTGCTGAGCCACTTAGAAGTGACTCCTGTTCATTGCATTTTCCTTCGTAGCACGAGTCAGGCTCTACTCCAAAATGTTACTTAAAGCTCCTTTCTTCAGATGTTATGTGTAATGAAGACAGAATTTATAAATGGAGTATTTCATGTCAAAACATCATCAACCAGACACCATTGGCGCAACTTTCACAACTGCAAGTACGCACTGAATTTGCCAAAGCATTAAGATTTCTAACCTTTTGAGATGTACAGCATCAGTGCAGTGTTGCATGTAGCAGACAAACTCAATCCTCTAAATCATCACATAAATAGGATTCTACGCACACCTCTTAGCTATATAAGTGTAAAAGTTATCCTAATTTTAAAAGTCCTAATTAAAGCTTTTATAAAGCCTCTCAAACTTTCACTGAAGTTTTCAGATACACTGTGACATCAGGCTTCCGAGATATAAAGGCCAACTTCCTATATATTCTATATTTTTACATATAGAAAACATTTAGAGTTCGAAACACAGAAAACAAGTGTTTCCTTCTGTATCTCCTTACTCAGCTGTAAGAGAAGCTGTAGCTAATTGAGTGCAAAGTGGACTCACTATGGAAACATGAGAGAGTAGAATGGAGACAAAGACACCATGCAATTGGGTGTCTTGCTGTAGAAAAAAGCAAAAAAAAAAAAAAAACCACCAAAGAATGATGATAACAGCTTTCAAAGATAGGCACAACCTGAAAGCATTTGTCCAAATTTCTTGAAGAAAATGGCCTGGTGCTGGTATATTTTACCTGTATGAATAAGAAACCCTACATGCCCAAGTAAGGATGTTATCAAAGTAGACAGTTAATATAACCCTAAGTGAGAACAGACACCAACAGAAAGTGCCATTTATATGATGTACAAAAACATTTATGTACTTCAAGATAATGAAAACAGGTATTTTAAAAAATAACCAGTGCCTGCTATTGTCTACTACAAGTTTCATTAAATGGAATTATTCCTAAGGACAGTAATTCCTAAAATAAATGTTATTTGTACATCCCTAACCAAGACTTCTCCTCAGTGCAAAAGACAGAAACCATCTGACGACTCTTAGAAAGAACATCTCAACAAACAAAACAGTCAGCAATTAAGAGTCTGATGAAGGAAGAGAGGAAACATCATCAGAAATTGCACATCCCTCACCATGGAAATATCCTTAGAATCGCACAACATAAGAATAAAAAAATCTCAGGTGTAAATACAGCTCTACAGCTAGATAAAGAACATTTATTCGACAGTTCACTCACATGGGTGAAGGGACACTAAAAATTCCATGCCATTTACTGAGACACTGGTTCTTATTTTAGTGTGAGGTATATCTTAAAAAGCCTGCAATAGAATGTACTTTTTACGTGCATTTGGTGTTCTACAGTTTTCTTCAGTGTATCATCATACATCCACTGATCAGCAAGTGCACGCTGTGGAACATCAGTATGGCTTTTAAGTTTCTTCTGATATAAACCCACTTTTTTATCTGTATTTTGAAACATCCGCACCAAGCCCACTTGCTCCTTCTTCGCAAGGCAATCTCAAGATCCAATGAGCCCAAGGTCCTCTCTGTTCCTTAGACTGATAAAATCATTCTCCGTCCCAGGTTTTACTGTGCAGTTTCTACGCATGAATAGAGAGTATTTTTCTGCCTTTAGGAAATTCATTGCTATGCTTAAAGATGGAAACGGTTATAAGAAGAAATAACTTATTACAGAAAAGTAATGAATTTCAGGTGTAGGCAATAGGTTTACTACATTTCTTCAGCTGTTAACTCCAAGATGCTCTGTGTTGGAAACAGCTGGGAGCTTTTCCTTCCGAGCCCTGAAAATGGTGCAAGATTGCAATAATTATTGTTACATTAGTTTGGCATCTACAGGTAGTCCTCATGATCAAAGATAATCTTATCTAGTCATTAGTTTTGGAAAATATTATTGTAACTGAAAACACTATATGCAGAAGTTCAGAAGTTTACTTTTGCACATTTTGGGTTCACAGTGCTCTTTACTTAAGGAACTTCACAGTCAGATGGCTATAGTGACTTGCCAGCTAATAGTCATAATGCTATCCAGCCATTTTGCAACAGTATTACATGCATGGATAAAGAGCTGGATGTAATACGTCTTCAGACAATGCATGATTCAACAGATTTGTCTACTGTATTTTCAAAATATTGTTTAAAAAAACCTTTGTACTCTCACATATATTTTTAATTCAACAACCACTTTTTTTCCAGTATGGCTTGGACTTAAGCAGTTGACCTTACCCCAGTCTCCCAGCTACATGACCAGTTACACTGCGTGGTCTCTGTTCCCTGACTGAGTGGATATCATCATATTTGTAAGGAGGACAGCTTAAAGCAACATCTGGCTAGTGCGCCTATATTATTTACAGCCTTCCATTAAAGATTTTAACTTTTCTGAGCAAGCCTAAGGTGACATGAAATTATAGTTATGTTTCCAGTCAAAGAATTCAGAATAAGAATGTCCCGTTCTGTAAGTATCTGTCATTGACTGCCATTATATCCATCTTCCTACTTCCACCATTTTCTGTTATTACCGTTATTATCTCTGTTATACATTTGCCACTATTTTGTAGGTAGTATTCAAATGTATTGATGCCACAAGTACATACATAGTTAACATGCTCGAAATGGGAGGGATGATGACCAACCAAGCTCCTAAGCTATATGAAAAAGCATAAGCTGTTTACCAGAGGCCAAGAGCTAGACAGACGACTATACTTCGCAAATTAAGCCGTCAATTTCTGTTCTAGTCTTGGTTCTGCTACGCGAGCTTGGACAACCACAGCTTCTGTGTATACTGGTTTTCTTGCTGTGTCATGATTTTTTTTTCCTGTAGAAAACAGACAGGATTCCTTAATGATTTACTGGATAAGCAACAAAATTCACTCAGATACAACTGCAGTGCCAAGCAAGGAATTAATCTGAGATGTTTTTTGTGATGGACTGTGTCTCCAAATGAGTCATGCATGTCCCCAGCCCCTAGTATCAGCCATGAGGCAGGACTATTCTGTGCCATAACAATCAGTGATACATCTACCTGCCAACACTATCAACTCCCGGGGGCATCAGAAATTTGGATTCCAGAAACAGATCCCATATTCATTAAAAAAGGCACTGTTGCAGGTGGTTTTCTAGCCCTATGATATATTAAAGCAACACAGATGAGTTCAGCAAAAAAAGAAAAAAGCTGCTAAATGTTGGTCTTTTTGCTACTGTTAGATTGTCTCCTATTTGACTGGTTTTTACTTCATTGTTTACAATTTCCAGTTGTTTATCAAATATATACGGTGCACAAATTTCAGCCTGTGGTTTGCTTATCAATGGCTGACTGTAACAACTTTGGCTTAAATAGATCTTATTCTCATGAATATTCAATCATCTGTTTTTTCACATCACATTGTTTTCTTTCCCTGCCTGGGTGACATAATCATTTGAAATGGTTCTGCTTTCTTTCACATCCAATGCTATTTTACTCATACAACTTGGATATGTGCCCAAAAATGCATTTTCCTGAATAAATTTCCCTGCGTAAATATGTGTGCATGTGTGTGAGGAAACTAATTAAAAGGCCCATAGACACAGTCAAGCCCAGATTGTATTGGGAAGGCAATGAAATTGCTCCCTTGCTACACACTGTGAAGTGATCTAAAACTGGAAACTGCTGTGCTGCTCAGTTAATGGAACAGGTTACAGTGCAATTCAAGACCTTCTTCTCATTCAGAAATGACTGTGGACTGACTTTGAGAAAAGGATCTTTCTCCTGAAATGCACACATAGGAAGTGATTTACTTTGCGTTCTCCATTACACACATGTATGGAGCCCACTTAAATCCGCCAAAACCCGAGATAATCACAACGGAAAACACCGGGAGATAGCTGGTTCAGAGCCTGTCATGTTATATGCAAAACCAAGACTGGGTTTCCCACTGTGTCACTTTACATTTATCTATATTAAGCTTTGCCTTACATTTCATTGTTACCTGGTTTTGTAAAGTCCTCCTGCAAGTCTACGCTGCCTGCCCCTGCCCCACTTACTACCTTGAATAGCATGGTGTCTTCTGCACACTTCATCACTGTTTGTCTCTAACCAGGACACTCATCTGTTTATCTTTTATCCAACTACTAATCCATGCTGCCATTTGTCCTCTTGCCCCACTAATGTCCTAAAAGCCCTTGGAGAGGGTTTGCCTTTTGGAAACTTCAGTACGTTCTTTTAGCAGACTCGATCATCCCATCGATATGCTTGCTGCCGCCTTGGAAGGACTCCAAGAAGCCTTACAAAGGCACGACTTCTGCCACCAGAGCTGTGCTGAACTCCGTCATCCCAGAGTCTGTTCAACTCTGCCATTCACCAGAGCTACTGCTGATCTGTCCAGTAGAGGAGTCATAATGGCCAGCAATTCCCCACATTGCTCCCACCAAAACATTTTGGGTTTTTTTTTCCAGATGTTAAAGTTTCCATCCTGTCTCCGGATGCCAGGGCTGTTCCACAGGGGTCTGGATACCAGGCCGTACTACCATCAATAAATCATCTACTTCACCCTTAAGCAGTCTTTGAACTTGTATGTGGCTATTACTCAATCCTGATGACTTTTGGAGGTTCCTTACATCCAGCTGTACCACAGCTGCTTCTGCAGTCACTTTATTTTCAAAGCGATCCTATGCCGAGCACTCTCCTCCTCTGTTAGAGCATTCCAGCGTGCAAACCTCCCCAGTTTCTTCCACAATGAACATCAATGCATAAAATTCATGTCACTTTCCTGAAATGGCCTTATCCCCTCTGAGTGCTCCTTTTACAATCTACTTGTCATGG
Organism: Larus michahellis; assembly: GCF_964199755.1. Taxonomy (NCBI): domain Eukaryota; kingdom Metazoa; phylum Chordata; class Aves; order Charadriiformes; family Laridae; genus Larus; species Larus michahellis. The sequence continues at coordinate 41,781,059 of NC_133900.1, read as the reverse complement.
TACAGCCTGCTGGTAGGCTTCTTTTCCAAATATGTTGTAAAAGCTATTTTGTTCTTGTTTTGTTCTTTTAGCTAGATTTTTCTCACTCCTCTTTTGGCTTGCCGAATAATTTTTTATATTTAAGCTGACAGAGTTTATGATATTTACTATTTCCTATTTATCTTATTTATATTTGTATTTATTTTATTCCTCTTTATCCTATTTCATGGTTGTCAGGCATAACCATTTACAGAGTCCTTGTCAGTCACGTTAATGATAATAAATATAAGGGTCTGTGATAAACTGTGCTACATGAAATCATCTTCCTGACCAGTCTTGTAGAATGAGAATTGCTTCCTCTTTGTAGTTATTCTCATCATCTCGGATAATCACTATAAGGAGCATCCCTAAGCTTTTTCTTTTTTTCTGCCAACAGAAATATTTTCATATCTCTTTCTAGTCTTTTCTCCATTCAGTCATTGCTACCCTGCAGATTATTCTAGGTAGCCTCACAGAGGGGAGGGGGAGATAAGAAAGCGGGGTCTGCAGTTTCTCTACAAAATTTCTACGAATCAGAAGTTATATACACATGGAAGAATTTAAGCATATTCACTTACAATACTTGGAAGACCCTGATACTACTTCCCTTTTTGCTGGAGAAGTCTGTAGAGATGAAGATGGCATTTCTTTGGAAGCAGCCATAGTCTTTACACTGTTACATTTGTAGAGCCCACTGTGATTCCTGATCATTCCTTTGGGAAGCTACAGTAGAACTAGTAGAGGAGCAATAAACATACAGAAAGGAAAGACACCACCTCAAACCTAGTTGGTCACAGAGCAATACTTGCATGCAACAACTTTCAAAATAGAAGTAATCAGATTTGGCAAGAAGGTCAATGGAGAATAGTTAAATATGGTCTATTCTACTAGGCTTTATTCAATAGTATAACCTTTTGTAGCATGAGTATTTCCACTGGACTGGCCCAAAGAGCTTCAGATACCACCTGCACATTTACAAAGAGACGAGCATGCACATCCTGTCTTCTTGAATTTGCTCCAAAAATATATACAGTACTTACAAATAAAGCTGTGATACATACTCAGGATGGATATTTGTTTGTGATTGGCAGTTCACGCACGTTTGGCATGAAGCGAAAGTGCTTCAAATATCTTATAAATGCAATTCATGCTTTGACAGCTGAGGGGGTTTGTGCAAATTATTTTTAGCACTACAAGGAAAATGTTTATTACCTTAATTGTCACAGAAAATAAAGATTTTTGAGTATAAATATAAATAGTTACACACAAAGAAACACCCTTGGAATAAAAAGTCCTGAGTTAGTCTTGACAATAATCTTCTGATTATGCTAAATTTATTTTCTCCTACTGTAATTAAGATCATATCTAATAGCATAATTATGTGCCACAAATAGCCTAGCCACCTTTTAAAACAATGAAGCAGCTCCAATAATATTTCTATAAGAAATAAAACCAACTGCTACTGACTTACTTTTAGAGAGTTCACGTTTTCAAGATCTGATGTGAATGTGTGTTGAGTATTATTTTAGAAACGACTTCTATATTTTAAAGGAAGCAACCTATTCATACATTTTCATTCATCTTATAGAATTTTAGTAAGTACATAGCTTATTCACTGATTGTTGGACTTGTCTTCAATGATTGCAGACGAAATAAATATCCACCATCATTAATTAGATTTAATTAGAGTTTTCAAGGTAAAGGGTCGCTGTTGTTCTGTGCCATTATGTTGACCCAAAAGGATACACTTCTACACCCTACTTTGTTTTTCTTGATATACTAATATGCTTCAGCATTTCTGTTCTAACCTAGAATCATGACCTCTAATTGATAATAATGTCTCTCAAAAAGATATTGACCTTTGATGACCTTATAAAGGATATCTATATAAATAAATTCTAGAGAAAGACCTGACTGCTCTAAAAAAGGACAGTAATTTCAAAGCAGGAAAAACCACTGGCCAGTTACATATTTATCTTAAATACATAAAGGTGAGCTCGGTCCTGCCATTTCCTAATGGAGAACTCTCTGGAATGCAAAGGTAAGCTGCAGGAAAGGAAAGAGTTAAGCAATATTAAATTGTGTTCATTCAGCCTGACCTTTCTCAAAGCTAGCTATAAATTCGGACAGACTTTGGTAGCATACTTCCTCTTCTCTGTAGTCTATGAAATTTCCTCTATTCCTAAACCTCTGAGCAGCTTTGTCAATCAACATCTTTCTTTTCCTCCAGTGAACTCCCCAGTCTTGAAAACACTGCAGTAAAGCTCTCCAATGAGTCCTACCCACCCAAATCCAGGTCACCTGCTCTGCGGCAAGAAGCCACAGTGGTGCAGATGGCCACGTATAGGTATCTTGATTCCTACCGACACACACCAGCAGAAGCATGAGAATTGCTTTAACTAGATTGGCAAAGATTTGCTATATTCAGGATTGACTGATTTCTGCAACAGTGCAACCATCAGCAAAGTCAAGCCATTTATGTAGAGTATCAAGAGAGGGTACAAAGCCACAATGTGTCTACCAGAAGTATGAAAACCCTTTTTTACTTTTTTAAAACCCTTTTACTTTATTACTTTAAAAATAAGCAATGGAAAACAAGTATATTTTCCCCATACAAAGAAAATATTTTCTTGTATAAAAAAAGAGTAGAAGTACCAGGTTTTTTTCCATATGACTGTTCCTAGAAACATTCCAAGGATACATCTGAGGCACATTTGGAAATGCACTAGCTATATGTTTATGTAGTCACTCCATGAAAGGTTCAATATTGCCAGGTTTAGCGTTGCACATAATAGCAACTTGCATGATGTCACTACTCTGTTAGTTAAAACATTACCAAAAGGAAAGGGCTGTTCTTATTCATTGGCAAATGTGTCTTTTAATGATAATGCTTTTTATCTCCCAGTTTTGTATAGTATCTTGTGATTTTGTGGTAACTATGGCAACTATTCATTTTTGTTCTGAATAAAAGTGTGTTGTAAATCCATGCGACTTGCTGGCATATAAATTAAGGCTGCCTGCTGGAAGTAGTATGCCAGAGTTCAGTTTCCCCACTTAGCTTTAAATTGACATGTTCACTGAAGAAAGTGTCCATCTCTGCTGAGGAAAAAAAAGATTTGTCCTGAGTAGGTAGAAAAGGTCATTCAGTTCAGTGCACAAAACACTGGTGCTGATGACTACCAACCAAGGATTAAGTCAGTCAGGCAGAACAAAGAAAACATTGGAATTACCTTTTTAAAAGTGATGACATCAATACCAGCCAAGAGGAAAGAAACAGGGGGGAAAAAAAGAAGGATAAGAGGCGAAACTACAGCTGAAACTTACCTGCCTCCTAGAGAGAGCAGCCTAACTCCTAGGTGTGAGAGCACGTTTCGGTAGTGCCAGCATAGGCTGCGGTGAGCAGAATCACTGACACAACACCCCATAGCTCCTCGCTGCTGACCGCCCTGCTGCCATTCTCCAGGCCAGTGTAACCTTGTCAACCTTACGAAACACCTGATAGTACCTAATTCCTCTTAAAACAATGTCTCCAAACTTTTATTACTACCTTTTCAGCACCACATAATTCAATGGATTAAAGCATCTCAGCAATGTATTTTTCCCTTCCCAACTCACTCTCATCTGTTTCTCCTCTTCTACTTCTTTAGAAAAGTAGGAGATTTTCACTCAAGTCAGTTAATGCTAAAAGGTACAATTATCCTTCTGTCCGTATTGTGGCAGCTGCCTGCACTCCCAGCGTACCTGAAATTTCAAATACATCGCCTGTTTTTTGGTCCTTGTTCTGGTCTGTCATCAGTATAACACAGAATCGTAGAGTAATTCAGGCTGGAAGGAATCTCAGGAGGTTCTCTGGTCTAACCTGCCATTCAGAATGCAGCGTCAAAATTGCTTTCAGACCAGGTTGCTCAATCCGATTTCAGCAGAGTTCTTCCTGAGATGTCTGGGTATAAGTGAAAGAAGAAACAGCCTGCAGCAAAAGTAATCATTTGATAATTTGATGAAGGGCATTGCAAACAAAGGTTAACATAATAGTCACATTTCTTTTTAATCCAAACAGTAGTTTATCTTGAAATATTACCTCCAGAATTACTTTCAGAATTCCCTATCCAACCTCAGTATCAAGTTTCATGGCATTACTTCTCCAGATAAAATTCAGGGTGTGTATAAATTTTATGTAATTGAAACCTGGAAGATTTATGCCCTTTGAAAGCCATTATTACACCATTATCTTCCAAAGCATTAATTAATAATAAATGCTTCATTCATCACGAAGCTAAGCTAAGCATAATTTTTTCACATCCTCCCAGCTCTAGGATTCCAATTCTATTAAAAAAGCTTAGCACTAGCACATCTTCATTTCCAGATGCTTAAGTCTCTTAACTACAGAATTGATGCAGCAGCATGTTTTAGTATTGTTACTTTTCAGATTAAGCTAAAACAAGTATCTGTGTTTGCTTTCCTTTTCCCATCTACAAGACTTCTTTACATTAGCTCTTTATTTTGGAAAAAAACAATTGATGTTTTAAGTAAATTATTTCAACACAGCTGGGCAAAGCATTAGATCTCACAAACACTATCAGCAGTCTCCACTTTGCTACATTACCATGATGTCAGGTTGAGGCTCCAGAAGACTGAAATCATTATTTTCTGAATTTTAGATATACATAATTGTTCAGTGGAAATGCATTTATAACAGGCCAATGAAAGTAAATAACACACATGAATTTTAGGAAGACCAGTGTTGGATTAAAGCCAATTTTGACAGGTCTGCCAATCTATGTATCATGCTCAGGGAGACCTCCAATTTGAACAGGTTTTCTTCAGAGTCAGAGATCACTGCTCCAGTGATTCTGTCTTAAATCTGACAAAGCTTAATGGAAATTGTATCAAACCAAACGTAGCATCCCTTGCTCCAATTCCCAGAAAAATGCCAAAGCAAGGAGACTTTTGCCCACCGAGCATCTAGGTGGAATAGGAACTAAAAACTCTCCCCTACTTCCCTTCAGTGGGGCACAGCAATTGATAAAATGTAGTTTCCAATCTACCAGATTCCTCTATGGAGTACAAGAAGCAATATTTCACATCAAAAGTATGAGCATCCCCTCCTGCAAATGGCAAAAGTCCCTCTCCATCATGTATTCTTCCAGATTCAAATTGCCCACTGGAATTTATGCTTATGCATAATTTATGCACAGTAAATATAGGGTTATGTTAGGGTTTTATGTTAGTGCTCTGAATACCTTTCCTATCACCTCAACATACCACACAGACTATGCTAAATTGTAATATCAGTTGTTTCCTTCATCCAAGTGAAGAGAAACAGGAGCCAAATGTGACAGTTATTTGTATCATTAGTCAAGATACAGCAACATTACCAGCAGAGAGGCTTTTAAATTTGGAGAAGATCTTTAAGATGTCATCTTAACTGCAGTAGAGGAAATCATGATCCAAACCCCAAAAACAAGTACAGGGAGACAAGACAAATGAAGGGAAAGTCTGGTTAATAGTTGGTGCAGGGAAAAGTCCCTATAAAACAGGATTAAGCAGGCTTTGAAAATCTTTCTAGGATTCAAAGCTGAAAATGGCAAGCACACAGTCAATCAATTAGGCACACCATTAAGTTAGTTTTCTAATTTTATCTATTTAGAACATTGGATTTACATACTTTACTCAATACATTTCCTTCTTGATCTCAATTTCTTCGCTGAACATGACTCTACGGGACAAGAAATAAAGTGAGCACGTTTGGACCTTCAGGATTGCAATCTCGATTTACACTAAGACTCCCATTAATGTAAGCAAAGATAAGAGGAAACACAGCCTTCAGCACTTTTCAACAGCTACCAGTAGGACTTACAGTTTAGGGAGAGAGGAGCTGAAGCTAAAACACAATTTAACCAGAAAAGAAAAGCCCAAACAGCAAAATCTATTATTGACTCATGTCTCAGTAAAAATGCTCCAAGATCTTCTGCATCAATACGGGATTGGATCAGTCATTTTATTATTCTGAACACGGTAAAGATCTATAGGTCAGGAATAAGAATGTTTGCTTTATATTTTCTTGAGAGGTGAAACTTCTTAACTGAATCTTACACTTAATCATCTCCAAATCCCAGGCTGTATCTGCTGATCCCTGTTTCGATTTAAAATAAAATTCATTTTCTGGTTTGCTGCATGACTTTTATTTCAGATTTGACTTAGAGATTTATGAACGGGATATAGCTTTTCTTGCTGAACACTTGAACAATCTTGGTCCCTGTGGTGATTTCCACATTGCCACAAGTGGGAAGAAACACTCACTACTGTAAAATGATATGACATCCCTACTTCAGAAGCCAAAACAAATTTTTGAAGGGTGAAGCGTTCAGTTGCAGGAGGGAAGGAAACCCAAGGGGATTTAGCCCTTGCAGTATTCTGAAAAGGCAATGCCGGTTTTCAATTCATTACTTCTTAATTACGAAACAGAGAGAATCTGGGTACACAGTGAATCATCATCAGTATGGAAATGGGGGGACAGGGAGATTATTGATTGAACTCACGGTTTCCCCTGTAGCCACTAACACTGAAATTTGACTTTGACTCAGAGTGAAATGATTTCTCCTCAAAATAACTGCTCCACACTGCACTATACAATTTACCGTGAAGGGCACTATTTATAGCAAATGGACCGTAGGGTTCTGAAGACAGAGTTGATCACAGCACCGCACACAGGCATGACCCCTTGCAGCATAACATCTCTGCTGCCGCACATCCTGGGTTAATGCCTTAAGCAGCGCTGATTACTTGCACACGCAAATTCTTTGGTACCTCAACTTGCAATTCCCCTTCCCAGTGCAAGTTACAAATACGACAGAGCTGGTCTTTTCTACTTGCCCTAGTACCCAAGTACAGGTTGAGGTACAAAATGGTCTGGAGCAAAGGCAAAATTCAATGCGTTCAAATTCCAAAGTGCAATGCTGAGAACCCACCTTTGGTTGCTTGCTTGACCCTGGGGGGGTTGCTTAATGCCTAGAAACACTCTGTGTTTTACAGAACTAAATTTATTCAGTGTCCAGCTGACAGTGACTGTGAGTTTCAATAGTGTGGGATAAACACACTCAGTGCACCCCACAGGCTTGTTTTCTTTAATGTCCATACCAAAATTCCCATGGAAGCACACCACAGCTCCATCCCTGCTAACATACCTGAGAGTTCTTCCAGAGGAAAGCCTCCACAAAAACTGTATGTACGTATATCCATTTAATACATGTTGAACCGTAGGCTGGAGTATAACAAACGCCAATGACTTTGAGGTCAAATCACTTTTTTAAATGGAATTTATTGTCTATATCGTGAGGTCAGTGAGGTAATGGGTGGTTTTTTTGTTTGTTTTTGTGTTTTGATATTCAGTGCCTGAAATCACTGGAACCAGGTGACTCAGTTCTTTTTAAAACAACACACTAGGAACCTATCCAAACATTCAGGCACCTCAGTGCTATTAGAGATCTTACCTCTGTGCACTCATACTTTTAGCCTGGGACCTGGGACTCAGACATCTAGAAAAGTGATAGAAGGATCAAATTAACTGAGAACTGAAAATTATTCTGTACAAATCCATTCCATGATTCTATGATTCTACAAATCATAGAATCATAGAATGGTTAGGGTTGGAAGGGACCTTAAAGATCCTCTAGTTCCAACCCCCTGCCATGGGCAGGGACACCTCCCACTAGACCAGGTTGCTCAAAGCCCCATCCAGCCTGGCCTTGAACGCTTCCAGGGATGGAGCACTGACAACTTCCCTGGGCAACCTGTTCCAGTGCCTCACCACCCTCACAGTAAAGAATTTCTTCCTGATATCCTATCTAAGTCTACCCTCTTTCAGCTTGAAACCATTACCCTGACTCCTATCACTACACTCCCTGACAGAGTCCCTCCCCATCCTTCCTATAGGCCGCCTTTAGGTACTGGAAGGCCGCTATAAGGTCTCCTTGGAGCCTTCTCTTCTCCAGGCTGAACACCCCGAACTCTCTCAGCCTGATGATTCAGGAAGAATTATCAAATAGAGAATACAAATGTGCGGGATTCAGATCAAAGTTTAGCTGGAGAACACACAACTTTCAGAATACCAGGGAGCTCAAAACAGTAAAATCAATGTTCAAAGTGAAAAAACAGATGAAATTCATAATAAATGAGTAACAAAACTACACCTTCACAGATGAACCACTTGAAGGCTACGTATCTTGGAGATAGGCGTACATTAGTTTTCAGATATTGTACTCTACATGAAAATAAAATGGGACATTAATCACTAATTCACTGATTAATATAACGTGCTCACATTTTAATGAGCCAGCTGAAAATTTTTACCTCTTTTACAGTTCTGCTTTGCAAAGCACTTCCCAAATAATTAATTTCAAGCAACTCACTTTATTCTACCAGTATCTTCCTGAATATCTGCATTGCTCATATACTCAATTTCCAAAGCATTTCACTTCAAAATGAGAGGAACAGAAGTGTGACTCATGTACACCTAGGAGCACTGAACCATTTGGCACTTCCTTCATCACAAAGCACAATCACCGTACTGGATACCTCTCTTGCATTATTTCACCTGATGTACGGTATAGCAAATTCTATTTTTTTCCACAAAACGAAAGTAAGAAAACATAATTGAAAGTATCATTTATTCAGTGTTTTGCATCTTCAAATACTCTACAAGCATGAATCTTCACAAAATCCTTTACAGTTCGAAAGTACGTACTTCCAGCACTTGATTTAAAATTGAAGAAAATAGCCCTATCAATCTTAGGTACATGTATGCCTCCACAACTTTGAAAGTATTTATTTGCTTCACTTTGTATGTGAGGAAGCAATATCATATTAGCCTCTTTTTACTGCAAAGCAGAGACATTCAGTCTTGAATTCACAACATTTTAGATTAGGAACAAAGTTGGTCTGGGGTCCCTGTTTAAAAGGGAGATAAAATGGCCAGTGCAAAAGACAGTTACCATCTTCAGTTAACTGACTTGCATTCTGTGTTATCACCCTCCGTTGATTTTAGCAGTAACCCATGGTAACTAGGGTACTTAGGTTATGTGTTTAAGATCATAGTGAATGAATCGAAGTATGGTGGCATACCGGAACATGTTTGTCAGAAGAGGAAAAGAGGGTTCAGCATCTTTCAAGTCCTAGCAGAGCTCACCCCACCTCCAAAGGTGGACTTTACAAAATCATCACACAAAGTGGTCATTTATATCTCTTTTGAAAACCTCTCCCAGCACGACTGAATTATTCACTAAAGCACACAGAGCAAAAGACTGTTGCAGCCAGGACTGGACTGCTGAGCAGCCTTGCCCTCACAGTTTGCCTATCCCTCAGACAGCAAACAAAGTTAAACCAGGGTACTCAACATTAAGGAACTCCTTTCACATACCACCCTGCTTTGCAAAGCCTTCTGACTTCTGTTCAGTATATTTTTGACCACGGAAATGGTAACAACAATAAATACTCAACTCATCCGTAAGTAATTGCCATGTGATGAATATAGGTACCCATATCTGAATGGGTTAGATGAAAATATTCTGACATTTCTCTCACTTGCTATGACTGTCACTCATTCAGAAAGTCTTAAGTTACAGTAATGAACAGGGTAGGCTCAGTAAAGACTGATACAAAAATGCCCTACTTGATCAAAGAGAGAATTGTATCTAACAGGTTACATAAAAGACAACAGGGCCAATATTTGTAATGCATAAGTAAAGAAAATCTCAGGGGACAGACGAGCCGGAAAGGATCAGATACTGTTCTCAATTACATGGATATAAACCTGAGATAAGTGCCACTGACATTGGTTTCAAACACACATGTTTTAATTGAGATCAAAATCTGGCCAGTGTCTCAACTTTTGGTAGATCTGATATTCTGTCTGCACTATATTCCCAGGTAATTTGAATTAATAGCTGTTTCAAGCAGGCATTCATCTCAGTCTGACCATATGCAAAAAATTTCGACAAGATAAGTATGTGTCACATGCAAGCCATATTAAGTTCTATTAAGCTAAAATTCGAGGTGAAGTCAAAAACATAAAATTATAACAGGAAAAAACAAAAAGAATGAAAATGCTGTAATAACGGTAATGAAAAACTGTATCAATCCCAAGAGTTCTTATCACTGTAAGAAAATGCCCTCTTACTTGAAGGGGCTGATCAGTAGAGAAGTGTAGGATAGCAGTGATTATCCCAAGCCTTAGTTTGCAGCCCCTAGCAGCGCATGGCTGAAGAAAACAGAACTGAAGATGAATTTTTAAAGCTTATCACCAAAGGCACCTTGTAAATACAAAGAAAGTGCAAGCTCTACAAAAGCTGTAGTTCTGCTGCTAATGCTGTGATTCCTGAGGTGGCCTCATTATTTTTCTCTTACACTATATAAAACCATTAAGCATCATCAAAGACATTTGTAACAAAGTTGTTTTGGGTTTTTTTAATGATGAGAACAAAGCTCATACAGAAACGTTTCTCAAGGACAGGACAGAGTTGTATAGTCCAGCCATTCTTTGAGTAGATTCTGTTATATAAGGCTCAATGTGTCTCTTAAGAAAAAGATTTTGAGAGAGTCTAAGACAAAACACAAAAACAAACCCGGATCCAAGACTCAGATAACACCTGCCCTCAGCAACGTTCGTGGGGCAGTCAGACAGCAAGTAGGGTTCCGCAGATGCTATTTGCATTTCAGTGATATTGCTGGTCCTACCACTACAACAATGCACGAGTTTGTCTGAAAGATTATGAACAGCTCACTCAAGGATTTTCCTACATATTATCAGATAATACAGGTAAATGAACATAGAGCTTAAGATATTTTTAGGTCCCAGTAGCACAAATGCAAAGCCCAGCACACCTGAACACTTCATCCAGGGCCCGTCCCTTTTCTTAAAGGTTTGTACTAGGCCTGGCACAAAGAGGACCCGTGGCACCCACGTGCTCTTGGATCACAACACAACTATTCAGTAAAAACAAGGGCCACGCAACACCCCCCCATCACACTGGAAGTGCACTTCTTCTTTAACAGTAGGGTTTCATATTTTATGAAGTTTTGTTTCTGGCTCCACTGTAAAGGGTAAGCTGAGTTTTGTGCTTAAAACAGCAATTGCAGATCTTTGCAATGCATCAAGGCATTCTTTTGTCTAGTTTTAAAGCACTTATGCTGAGTATCCTGAATATAAAATAGATAGCCTGAGAATACAAAGTAACTGTTTCTTGGAATTAAAATTAGTTTGGAAATGGCTCCTTTAGGACCTCAACAGATTTCTTACATAATTTGTATTTCTCTCAAATGATCCAAATGCAAGGATTTCTGTCCTCCCTGGCATGTATCAAAACCAGCTCCAGTGGACTAGATCAGCATTTAAATAGACAGGCTTCTGACAACCTAAGAAAAAAAAATTTGGTTTAAAAATCACTGAGATATTTAACTCATATGACCATCTCAACAATCATAGTGCTTACAATCTACTTGTACTTAACCTTTTTGGTGCACAAAAGGTAAACCTGGGCTAAAATTACAGAAAATGCAAGTTCTCAGAAGTCAGAATTTGGGCAGCTCTCCAGCAAAAGAACATAGATACAACTGCTGGAACTGGAAAATACTGAAGACTTGTTTCTAATACAGATTAATATGCTTTCAGTACAATACAATTTCTTTCACAGTTAAGATGCTTTTGGTTAAGAGTCACTAAAATAATTTGAACCATCTACATTTTTAGTTCACTATGATTTTGCACAAGTGCTTTTTCCCTCCCATCAATCTCAGGGACTACTTACCAAATATATTTACTGTCTCTACGTCCTATTCCTCATTACCTGGGGATAGGATAGCTGCTTTCCTGTTGCTTCCCACTGAGACTAATATGAATAAATGTTCATGCTGAAAAGGGGCCAACACTTTGCAAAGTTTCTCCCAAGGAGATAATTGTATTCCTCCGCCTACTGAGACCAAAGCTTTCAGTTTTGAAGAAGGGCAGCAAAAGGAATCATTAATCATAAATATTTCTTTGCTCAAGCTATTCTTTTTATCAGGTCTAGTCTCCAGACATGGTAGGAAGCAAAGGGCAACAGGGAGTGCACAAGTGTGCTGGGAAATGTACAAGAAGGAAGGTGAAGCAAAGGAAACCTTTTATACATTCCGGCATCCTCATACTTCTCTGATGAGGTTAAAAAGAAGCAAACACAGCTTAACTGCAGGGTTATGTTTGTTTTGTGTAGCTCTTCAACAGCAGAAAACAGTGTAAACTTCAGACAAATCTGTTCACCTGCAGATTATTAGATACATCACATGTTAGCGTTTTCCTTATTTTGCATTGATTAGTGTAACACCCTTCACTAAAAAATCAAAATCAAGTGAAAGGTGATTCCAAATGGGAGATTTATTTTTTTTTAATTGAATCTGCCTGTAAGAGGTACACAAAAGACACATTTAATTTACGAAACTACAGGACAAGAGATACAGCACTTGTTTTTTCTGGTGGACAAAAAAAAATGAGACACAAAAAGGATACATTCACTATAACCATGGAGGAGAGATTAGAACAGTCCCTGTGGCCTCCTTCCCCACTTTCTTTGTCACTGAAAATAAACCGCTTTTATTTCTGCAACAATCTCTCACTCACTACTTAGTAATTCAGAGGAAACAAACACACAACAATTTCAATCAAGATACCTGTCTGAGATTTGTGGGCAACAGAACAGAGTTTGCACACATTTCTGAGTCTCTGAGGTACTGATTCTCATACTGATTTATCCCTGAAGTTTGCATTAATCAACATTTCTCCAGCTGTATGCTGGCACCAGCTAAAACTGAAAAACTACACTATAATTCAGGAAAGCTCTAATAAGCAACAGTTCACGTGGAATTCACATGTGAGGTCCTTACCCCAGTCAGCCACCTGATTTCAAATTCTGCTTGCAGATATGTAAACCAAATTCTGTATCATGAGTGATGGGTAATTTCTTTTAATGATGGTCAGAAAAAAATTCTCCAAAAGAAGAGGGAATAAAATATTTCCTTTTCAAACATTTTCATTGCCGCTTGCTTCTAACCAGAGTGCATGTTCTGTTATGGCAAATGCACTAAAATAGTAGGTTATGATCAGAAATAACCACTACTTTAGGGAGGCACAGTCATCAGCTCTTCCTTGGATGCTTAGGCTTCCCCTCTCTGCTCATTCTAGGAAAGACAGGGACCCTGTTTGGAGCAAGCTTATCCATTACTGTATCATAAAACAGAGAATCTTGCACGGCACCAGATAATGTCTGAATTTCCCTTAGTGACTCTCCTCCTCAATAAATCCAACTTCTGCTTCTGATCAATGCTTTCACCTTTCACTTCCGAGCAGTTGATGATGACTACATCCAACAGCTGCCTCACAGAGGCCATCTATTCAACTTACTATGTTCAAAGCACACAACACAGGGCACTCTCCCCAGTTACAGTCATGAACAGGGTTCATGCTTAATGAAAAGATAAACAAACAAAACTATCTTCCAGAATTTAAGGAATTTTTTAAAATGTGAAAAATAGGAAAATAAATGTTTTAGACTGAACCAAGTATGTACCTTTCCATCTGCCAAGCCAAAATGCCCCATTGGAAAAAAAAAAAATCAATAATGACTAGAAACCTTGGAATGGGAAGAGTAGGGGAGGAAGCGTGGAGACAAAATTTTCAAAAACACCCTAACTATCCACTCGATAAGAACAGTGAGCTTGTTCATTCTCCAACTCTGTCTAGTGGAGTTGATACACTTGCCTATACATAGGCATCTAGTGCCCTTTCAGATGCTTTAGGGCTTTTAGCTTGGCTTTGGCCGGCGTGCTAGAAGAGCATGGGTCTCACGTTGGTCTTGTGTCATATTTCCCAGTTCTGCATAGATATCTTTGATACCCTGAGGGCATCTCAAATAGCCTTAGACACTTCCACGTAGCCAATGAATTGCAGCCAGTGTGTCAGATTCTGCAGTGCTGTGGGACAGTCTGATTCTACGCACGTGGACTATTTGCCACGGTGACCCAAATAGGTCTAAATAATCTGCCCTTGGGAGCCAAGAATTGTGACCTGCTCAAACAGTTAATTGTTCTCTCAGTGACTGGAATAAATGAAATCTTCCTGCTCCTTATGCTGAATTCTTTGACTGAAAACCGTAAAAACTATTACGTGTTGCCGTAGGCAAGCCTGAGTCTGTTTCAGTCATAGGAGTCTTCCAATTCTCAAAATACAGCAATAAGACTCAAGCACCCTATTGCTCAGTTTAAAGTTTTTTTTCTAAAATCAGATTGTTTATTTTTAAAAGTCCAGTGAGAAGTAGATTTGGAAAACCAATATTGATCCATGCTATAGAAGTTCACAATAGTCATAAATTAACAGTTTTATTAGGGAAGTAGAGATAGATTTTAATGCGCGAGGGTGCTGAGGAGGTTGTCAAATAGAAATGATAAAACTTTAATATCTCACTGGTGGAAAAACATAGTGCACTGTAAACTTACGAAAAAATAAGCTGTCTCAGTTACTTAATTTTTGTAGTATGAAGCCTTTCCTTCCTAACAGCATTAAAAAAAAAAGAAAATAGAACAATGACCCAGCCTCCTGCTGGCCCTTTCCTGTTGACACTAACCCAGGACATCATTACACAGCTGCCTCAAAGATAACAGGGGAAAATACATCAGTTTGTCTGCACTTCTGCAGACTGTTCTTCTTCAGCATGGACTCTGGCTTTCTCTTTAACTCAATGACCTTTTCCATGGGCTTCTGCAAAGAGGTCACTTACAAAGCAGGGAACTTGCCCGATTATGAATTATCTTGCTGTAGATTGGGAATAAGCTCACTTTTCCCTTTTGCAAAGTGTTTTGAAATCTAGCAGTCGTAAGACAAGCTTTTTGAAGAGTTTTCTCCTTTCAGAAACGCTGAAGGTGGTCAGGCCCAGTAGAAATAGTACAACAGCTTGAACACACTCAGCCTCATGCACCTCTCTGTACCTTCTGAATTTTCTTCATTAACACAAAATTCCCAAGTAACTGTCAACAGACCATATATATTGTTTATACTGGATACTTTAAAAAGACTAGCTTGATTTTTGATCAACCTCTCATCTCTAGCTGAATATTGACTCTGTTCAGATTTCAAAAATAATGAGCACAGAACTGCATAGCTATCATCGAGGTACAGATTCTATTCATTTTATTTTCAGTATGCGCAGTACTAATGAAGGATGCTGGAAGAGTCTGTAAGAGTGCATAAATTTTATCCTGTTAAAAACTGTGCACCAGAAAAACAGGACCATTTTAAATTTTAGAAGTTGGTTTGACATACTGGATGAAGTTGTAATGGCTCTTCTATCTCCAGCCTTTCCTCCTCTGGCACAAGTAAATAAAAGACACAAAATCAGTGGCAAGGATTGAATAAAACTATGTACTTAGCAGGTGCAGAATAAATTCGCAAATGAGAAAAAAACTTTTTAAAAAGTTAGGGCCCCTGTGTTGCTGTAAGTGCCACTTTTCCATTTAGAAAATAAGAAAATTGGATGATGAAAATAAATTGCATAAATTTTGTTCCTTTAAAAGCAACAACTAAACAGCACACAATACCAGATTTCCCCCCAGGCTAACTGAAAATAATGGGTAGGAAAGTTATATGTATTCTAATTAGGAAGTAACAACAGCTTCATATGAGATATTAGAAATATAAGCAGAAGGCCTATGAAGGCCCAAGCTTTCCAGTTAAATATTATTTTAAAATACACTATATGTCTATATTATGAAAAAGAAATCATTATTCTGGTCTGAGGAGGCAGAAAAATACCATATGATTAAGAGTATCAAAAAATTCCGACTAACAAAACAAATGACAGGTGTGAACTACTAAAGAGGTATTTACGGTTAAATTATATGAAATAGAGAGAAGCCATTGCAAATGCACAGGTAGATTTTACTTGACTGGTCATAGCTGTCAGTTATAAGACTGCAGAGAGATGTAGAATTGTCTGTCAGAGACTGCAGAGAATTGTTTATTTTGCTCAATAAACCATTTTATATGCATGGTATCACACACTACAGAGTATGCATTCATCAGCCAGCACACTCCCAGCTCTCACAAAGCAATTTAACAGAATGCTGCCAACTTGAAATATTAAGATTCTGAAGTCCTGCCCCCCACCCCCACCAAAAAAACAAACAAAAAAACCAACCCAAAAAAATGAAATGATAACTTAGTTCTAAAAAATACTTTCAGGTGTAATACCTGCTCCTGCCAATTTTTTTTCTAATTTTGTGATCATATTTTCCAATCAAAGAAAATTTTTTCACTTCCCTGTTGCTGTGTAAAAGATCCACCCATTGCAAAAATGGATGCATTAGCAAAGGGCAAACTAGAAAGAATTAGCCTCTTTTATTTTATACTTGTTACTTGTAATAAAAAGCTTGCTATTTGTAGGGGAAAACCAGCTGAACATTTAGAATGAAGTGTGGCTTTTTCTTATGTGTAACTGTTCTTTAAGCATCATAGTCTGTAAGCCTAACTGGCAGACATATGCATGGGCTTGCCAAGCTCCAAAACACAGCCATCAATTCAGGCACCATTCCTTCTGCTCAATGCACCTAACAAAATTACTCTAAAAGCATATAATTTTTTTTTTTCAACAGGGTTTGCTAATCAAACGGTGTTTACAACTTCAGAAATTCAAGCGGTGGTTGGACTACATAGAGAGCGCTGCCTGGATGTTTAGACTGAGCAAAATTAAAGAGGCACCAACTCCATGAAATTTTAACATCTCATATGAGCTAAAGGCAGCTAAGCTCTGACATTCCAGGTAATTGCACTCTGTATATAAGGGACCTTTAAAATTTACCAGCCAAACCTCCGTGAGCAGGTTCTATGGGATTTTATAAGAATTTCTTGCCTATCTATATTCCCTGCAAGATCTGCTGTGCTAGCAATGAAGGAAAGAAGAAACTTTGCATGCCATTTCCTCACTATATAACAAAGTATAGCAATTATAAATAAATAAAAAAAATGTACCAAGCATTTGACATGAAAATTAACAGAATTGAACACATACATGTCTGGTTCAATGCACAGATAAATGCAGGTAGCTACCAAACCCTCTTTCGATTTCTGTTTAGTAATGGTTGTCAGTGAAATTGTAACGATGTGTAGCATACCCAAAATTTCTACTTTTTTTGCATTAGCCTAATGACAGCCATAGAGTTGAAAAAAAAATTCAAGGTCACAATGAAATAATGTATTCCTTTCAGTATCTTAAAAATATTCAGAATTAATTGTTCTGAGTTATTACAGTTGAAAACCATGTACAAGACAATTATGGTTTCGTAAGAACTACTTTTTGGGTTGAGTTATGCTTTTAACAACCATTTTGTAACTTTCTTTCTTACTATTATTATCATTTTATTGGCCATTTTTTGCTGCGGTCCACAAAATTTGAATCACCTCAGAATCATATTTCACACTCAGCTAATTTGGAATATCTCCTAAAAATTTTATGGCTGTGAGCAGCACTCAGGAACAGCCGTTTTTATAGGTGTTCTCACGCTTTCCACCAGCCAGCCATCAGGTCAGCCACTCCATCACCACCCACCCTTCAACTTTTCCTTCCATGTGAGAATCAAGTGGTACATCTATGAAAATGTAGCAATTGTGAACTTGGACAAACACACCATTATAATCCTTTTTCTTTTTTTGTCTATTAATGCCATCTACAGCTAGAAATACCATGCAGAGTCAGCAGGGCAGGGGAGAGGCTGAAGTTCCCAGAGCTGCTATCAAGACCCTGGTGGTCCATTGCCAAAACCAGAGATTTGAACAATGCTGACTGCGCTTGGGATGCTGACCCTTGGTCCCTGGGCTCCTCTCTCCCGAGAAGGGCAGCTCTCTCCTCCTGCTCCCAAGACGAAATCTGCATCAGAAGATAGCACCAGTACATGTAAAGAACATAAACACAACAATTTTTGCTAACGGTTTTGACTGCAAACCTAAGAGAATGTATTCTGTAAATACGAAATGATCAGAGTTTAGCTTTCATAGCCTCAAAAGCAGCCACCATTCACAAAGCCAGATCTCCATATGTTAATTTACTATTGGGTAGAGCCATTGGTATCAATATGTGATCTTATCTTCCCTAAAATTGCCTAAAAATACAAACTAGATTGCAGGCGATGCCAGAACATATACTTCACAGACACTTTAAGACACCTGAAAATTAAATTATTGATCTTTCTATTAATCTTGGTTTACTGTAATTTAAGAGCATAATTTACTCTTTGCTTAATACAGTAACCATAGCCAGAACGTATTTGGTTAAGTCTAGCTAAACAAAAATTCAAAGAGAAAATGGGAGCTACAGTTAACAAGTACCTTCAATTCTTCAGATAATGAACAATAATATAATACTTTTCTGTTTACCAGAATATTGTCAAAACTGTCTCCTGTACAGTTACTATCATCATTCAATCAGAAAATCGCAGTGTACGAGTTTCTCACATTTAATGGTTAAATGAGTTCTTTATGGTTTTACACCTCAATCATCTCAAAAATGTCACTACACTGAAACTCTGAAGATGAAGGAAAGAGAGGGAAAATTAACATGTAAAAGGTTTCTCTGGATTGTATCAAGTAACTGTAACCTCTAATTTCCTCATGTATCTTATTAGGATAAAAAATGAAACCTTTACTTGAACAGAGAAATCTTCAATTTCTGAATTTGGTAGTCAGGTTAACCATAGATCCTGCGATTTACCTCATGCACCATCTGCTCTTTCTTTTCCCCTGAGTTTCTTTACTGAGCTTTCCCCACGCTTCTCAGAAACTTCCCATATGTAGCCTTTCTCCAGTTCCCAGCCCTCTGCCTCCAGGGGGACCTAAGATGTTCATCAGTACAATCAATCTCATCTGCACCACGCTGGGGAGGGTGGGTTGGGGGGGCTGGGGGGGGCTGGGAGGGGTGAAGATTACTCAAGAGAGATCTGTGTTGAATGTTACATGATTTCCTATCACCTGCTTTCTGATAAACTTCTTGTTTGCCAGGCCTTTGTCAGATATTCTGTGTTTATGGTCACAGGGGACATCCATCCTAACTCAGTTCTTACGTCAAATTTAGAAGAAAACTTATGCCTGACATTTATTTATACATAATGCTAACATTTACGCCTTATCATTACTGTATTCTTTTTGGGCTGCTTTCTATTAAATCAGCATTACAAAATGCAGAGTTAGGAGTTCTTTTAACCTAATTTACTTTATGTGCTTTTCCCCTAAATTGAATATATGTGACTGCAGACAATTTTCAGAATGGAAATAAAGATTATACAATATAATTCATACTGCAGTAGCAAGTGCTAAAATCTGAAGATAAACTATCCCTTCATCTTGTGATTTGTGAAAACACTGTATCATTTCAGACATATATTATGTCATCATCACAATGTTTCTTGCATAGAGCCTGTGTTATCATCATTCTAACCAGATATAGCAAACAGAAAAATCTTTAGGCAATCTGATTTTATTCCCCAACACCAGAAACATATTACTAAAAACACCTGTCAGACCAGGATGCTCTGGCATAATTCAAATAAAAAGTCCTCAAGTTTCTCCTGAAATAATGTATTAGCTTTACATATTGGGGTAGAGGGAGAACGTAACTTATTCCTAGCACTTTTCTGAACAGCAATCATAGGCAGTCCTTTTATGCTCAGAAACATCTTAGGATATAGTCCTACGTTGTAATTTCTCCAACACCAAAGCAATTTTAAGAAAACACCTGCTCTCTGCAGGCCCGAGTCATGCACCTGCCATTATGCAGTAAGACAACTTAATGGTGTGGGTTGTTTGTTGTTGTTTAAATCAGATTGCTCTGGAGCGTGACTCCACACAGAATCGCAGCGGCACGACTGAGAGACCATCGAACTGAGGAAGGCAGGAAGGTGTCTGAATGGGAACACCTTTACTACTGGAGAAGTCCGATATGGGTTGCACCCTTTGTCAATGAGAAACAGCCCCTCAGGGATTTGTTGACTACAGTATACGAGATGAGCATATAAATTCCTGGTGGCGTTTTCAAAGGAGGCTGTATGTAGGGGAGTGTGGGCACAAAGGTCAGTGAAACCTGGACATGCTTCGAGCTACTCGGGGAATTCCAGCACTAGTGAGAAATATCTGCCCTAAGCTTACGCATGTAACTCGAGATTGCATTTGCCTCATTCACCAAGCAAGGTGTAAAAAAAGAAAGAAACCATAAAGAGTGCAAAGTGACAACAAGGGAATATCCAGGACTGAGACAGCCCAAGTCAGCTGCAGGCAGAAGGGAGGCAGGAGGGGAACTGCAGTGTCAGAAGCCTGAGACAGAGCTGATGAAGCAGCTGATGCCAATGAAGAGGAGGAGGAAGGGGTAAAGACTGGCTTTAATTCCTTCTCAGTAAGCTTTGGCAATTTCCCTGCAATATAGAAATGCCTAAAATAATTTTTAAATGATCAGTCTAACTTGTCAGCACTATGCTCAGTAAGGGCTCGTTTATCCTGCTTCTCAGCCTCTATGATAGTAGACGTACCTGAAAGGCATGAACACACACAATTTTAAACATATTTCAACTAAATGTGAGATACGACATGGTTTACATAAAGCTTGGCAGACTTATAAACCTCACCACCATGAGGTTATAGGCCAAAATCCTAAATTTCCAGTTATCACAGATAACTAGTAACAAAAAAAAATATCACTGGCACAAATATTTAATCTTACTAATATCAATTTACAATGGATGGATTCCAGAGCTTTTTCTGTGTTTTTTTGCGTGTCCACATTGTCAGCCAGACTCTTTGTACCTATGGAAGGGAAGTATTGCTAATTAACTTGACTCTCACTCCAGATTCCTACTGAGACTCTCATCCTGATTTTAGAATGGCAGTTTCAAGACTCAGAGCAGAATATAAATGTTGAAGGAGAATGTAAGGGTTGCATTTTCCTTTCCATAGTAATAATGTTTCTGGTAATTTATTCATTAGAGAATTTCCTTACAAATAACCAACTGTAGCATAGCTAGATGCTCAGGCTGGTACCTAGGAAGTTAACACGCACAGATACTTTTGAAGGAGCATTACTGAGAAATTCAAATAGTTAAATCAAAATGCACCACTCGAGACAATCTTTGCAGAGCTGCTCCTTTGTTAGCTACTAGAAGGAAGATAGGAAGATAGATTTGCTTGATGTGGTAAAGCTGGTCTCTTCCACAAATCCAGAAGTGATCCATTTGTGTCTCAGCTGTAACACAAAGCCCGATACACAAAGGCAATAACCAGATGCAAACCTGTTGGTTGTCTGGGTGCGCTGTAGTGACGGGCGACCGGTAAGCTCACATTAACACAGACACATTACAGGCGAATGAACTTGCGAATGCTATCATTACTTGCTTATCACATATTATGAAATACCTTTTTTATACATAGTATAAAGTGGATGATTACATATAGAATTATGCTATTTAACCAGTAATGTATTCAGTATATAACAAAGGGAAAAAAAGATGAAAAGAAAAAAAGAATGCTGTTCTTAAAACAGCATTGATTTTAGACATCAGGACTTGAGGTCATATCTGAGATCCTGTTTTAGATTAAATAGCTGTCAAAGTCCTACAGCTTCATCTGTTCTCATAAGATCTGCTCCACTTGGATTAATCTGAAAGAATGAACACTCCTTCAAGGAAAGCTGAATGCAGGCTCTTTATAGCTAGAAAGAAAATAAGAATAGGTTTTGTCTGGAAAAATACAAAGCTAATGCCAAATTGCTTATCCTCAAAACTCAGAAGGATTTTAAATTTGTCTAATTCAGAACTATCATCTCCTTTATTTTATTTTTTAAAAAACACTCACGTTTGGCAGTCTGAGAAGTACCAAAGAAAAAAAGAAAAGTAACACAAAGCAGTTGATTTTTCTCATGCACCCAGGCCTGGAGAATCAGTAAGGAGCAACAAGCAATGAAGGGATGAAGAGCCAGGAACACAGACCTCCAGTAGAACCATTTGAATGGTTCATCATTGAATGTTTATCAAGGTAGGAAACTACTGACCACCAATCATCAGTTTTGCTGCACTCTTGAGAATGAAGAAAAAAAAAAACTACCTCTGAATGCAAGCATTGAGCACCCAACTACTGACATTGAAGGAAATAACATCAAAATGCCGACTCAAATTTAAGTAAAAAAACCTAAAGCTAGTTTGAAGTAGACAGTTGCATTATATGTTAACTTAAGTTTTGAAATATATTTTTGTTCTTTATTGGGACAAGACCAAAGCCTTTCAAATACTATTTCCAAGTGTCCGAAGGTCCATCGTCCGAATAGAAGAATTCAGATTTGGGGGCTGTTTTGGTTTTATTTAGTATTTCTTTTCCTCGCATTCTCTTTCTCTTTGCCTGGTCAAAAGTAACAAAAGAACTCTGAAATCTCAGAAAAACTCAAATGTCATCAGAATTAACCCACACCCTTGAAAAAGCATATTCTGAAGACAATTCATGTAATTAAAAACTTTTAAACCAGCACTCCGATATCTTAATTTTTCAGTACTATCTACTGAAAATAGATGTGAATATAAGTGCATACAAGGAAAGATTCAAAGTAACTAAGGAGATCAGTGCATACTTAAATTTAAGCAGCATTGACAAGCATTTCATCAACTTTGGTTGACAATCCCATTGAGTGGAAAGGGATTTCTGAGAGGGTTCTCATTTAAATCCTTCTGACAAGCCTCAGCTTAAATGTACAGGGGATTTTTTTCTTCTTTTTAAATCATTTCACCTATCCTTAAAGAAGCATATAATAATTTATTATCACTTGCTATAGTAAGTGTTACCACTTATTGAGTGACAATGTTAAGAAGGTCCAAGCTCAGGAGCCCACATTCTATTAAATGGGTTGGGCACAGACACAGCCAACTCTAGGATAAAGTCACATTAAGAAAACACCCACCAGCGTGAGCTAATGAGGAGTTTTGGGTGACATTAGACTCTTGTTAGATGTGTTTCTGTAAGGAAATTTTGTCTTCAGCCTGTAACTGAGCTCCATATGAGGAGACTTGCAGGACTGTGTCTCTCCCAGGAACACCAGCTGACAGTGTGCACAAAGATTCCCCGGGAGAGTCACAAAGCCACTGTCATCCTCCTCTGAAAATCTCCCACACAGCAAACCAGCATTATACCTCATACCTCGAGGCAGAAATGTGACCTATTCCAAATGGTGCAAAATAATCTAATAATAATCAAAACGAGCAGGTTTTACAGAAATTGCTTGAAGAACTTCAGAATTTGACTACAGAATCATATCTATCCCATTACGATGCCCTTCATAGCAAAAGGTGGAACATCTTCAAATCACAGTATGTTTATAATGGAACCCGGTTTACGACCCAAGCTGTTCTGTGTACATGTATCAAAGTGATAGTCAGTATCTGCATATTTTCTCATTTTTCTGCATAAGTACATGAGAAAAGGATAAAGGAGGCAGCTACACTTGCTTCTGTTGGTAATTTCAGAGGGCTTAGTTTACAAATTTCACATTTAGGGAAGGCAGCATTTGGGATACATCTTTAATAGTGTTTGCTCAGTCTTAGGAAAATTCTGTCCAGCCAGAGACAACCTTATGAAATCAAAATGTGAATATGAAATTAGAGTATGTCCTGAAACGTGGTCATTGCCTTAAAGATGGATAAAATTCCTTTCAAAGCGAAGTTTCACTGTTTCACTGAAACATCAGCTTCTATCAAAAACCTTTCATTAATATTATTTTATACATCATCTTTGGTAACAAAATTCCATGCCAGCTCCTATTATTTTCCATTAGAATCAGGAGCAAGAATCACGGTGGTTCATTAAAGTAACACCAATTATGTAATAATTTATTAAACCTGCCTCTGAAAACTGCTTCTTGTGTGAGACTGTCAGGATCTACCAATGCTCATATTTGTGATGCGGTGTGATGGTGCTGGGCTGAAGCAGAAGACAAAGACATATTATACAATATGCATTTATTCCCAGTACCTACTTTTAAATGTATAGCTGTATGATTTAACACTATGATAATCTCATTCCTATTAATGCAGCAATCCCAGCTGCAGTATCTCAGTTTATGAGACTTATTCGTTCACATCCATCAAGCTGCTAGGTCTTTCATCACAACAGTGTTTTCTAAGAGAGATGTATTCAGAGTAATTTTAAATTTTAATGCCAAAATATATTATATCAGAAACCTCTACCAAATATATCATTTGCTTCTCAGTCAGTTTAAAATTGTTTACTCATTCCACATTTTACTTTGTTTGGCACGATCCACAAAACATTTCTACTAACACATCCAACTGTCAGGCTATTTAGACCCACCATGATTCTAACACTATCCTTTTACTGATGAGCTATTAGAGGTATTTGTTAATAGTAGCCATGCAGAACATAGAGTTAAAACGTGTCACATATTTTAGAAGAAATCATTTGCATTGTTATCCAGAACAGGAAACTGATGATATGCAGAAGGACATGTGCTTTGCTCATGACAAGAATCAGTTTTTTAAACATTTTCCTGGTGAACATTGTGGAACCCATACAACTCATAAAATTGTTCCTCTTTCTCTTAATCCAATACCAATACCCCAATACCCCAATCTGTAAAGCATTTAAGGACATGCTTTCCTTTCTGTAGGCATAAAAAGCACTTTCCTAGGTTGGAATGAAGGACGTTCATTTCATAAAGGTGAAAACATTCCCCAAGTGAGATGTAAGAAAGTTAGTGACTACACTGCTAAAATGCAGTCAACACAAGCACATGCTAAAAGTAATGGATTTAAACACAGTGTTAAATCAGAGCCTGAATTACAATTGCAGAGTCAATCTCCATCTCCTCAACATTACAATTAGTACTGTCAGCCAGCATGGCCTTGCTAGAGGGTCTGTAATCTCTTTATTAGCAGCATTTAGTGTGGTCCATTGCTTGTGCTCAAGTGATAGAAGCAGTCATTGAGATGAACAGAATATCACACATCATTGCACCAAGCCCAAACAGCTGTACAAACACCTTAAAAGCAATTTGTGCTAATGTACAGCCGCATCAGAACGCAAAAGATGCAGAAATGTAAAGAAAACACAGCTTGAAGCCGTTGGTTTCTGGGGAAAGGAAGATCTACTGTGGACCCACCATTGTTACCAGTGACCACAGTTCACACCAACGTGTAGTCCACCACATTGTATATCCTGAGTGTTAAAACTTACCATGTGTAAGTTGCACAGCCCTTCAGCTCTGTGTGTGTGTGTGCACAACAGTCACTAGGCACAAGTTGGGCCATCTGTCTGTCCTCACGTGACACGAATGCATGCATCAGAGACCTGCTGATTCACAACACAGATGCCACACAGTACTTTTGTCTGTATTTCCAAGACTAACGGATTTGCAACTATGTATATGCTATTACAGTACAGTGTTTAGGATTTCAAGGGGTATCCAAAAATGGTTTGAAAACTGAACAAAGCTCAGACTGTAACTAAGAAAGCCTCTCTTTGCAGGCCAATTTAACAGCCAATTTAGTGGATGTCAAGAAATAATGAATCACTGCCACCTAGAGGCAATTCAGATACTCCCTTTCTTCTCATATCCTCTGTTTCACCTGCATCAAATGTAGATATCCTGTACTGAGTTTTCGGAAAAGTAGATTAATCTCAAGTTTGTTAAGCAGGAAATTAAGTAAAACAACGCTTTATGGAAAATGCATAGGAGTTAATAGTCAGTTAAACATCCAGGTCCTTGTACTACTGAGAACGTTGCAACTAAGCCCAAACGCTTTGACTTCCTGCAATACAGGGATCTCTCTTTCAAAGGCAACTAAAATCTGTGGTAAATGTAAGTACATATATTTTAGTACAGAAGAGTAAAAACTTTATAAAAAAAAACATCAGCAATCAAACTACATCTATGATGTACAGCTGGACAGTGCAAAACCAGTATATACACAGCTCTCATGTTTGTTTTTAGACACACAGAAATTTTCAACTAGGTTTCTAGAATTTTATCTCTTTTTTTTCACTATTGCTCCACTTAAATGCTTGCTGGCTCTTTGAGTGTTGAAATATTGCAGTGAGAAAACAATTTAAATACACAGCTATGAAGAAACTCTAGACATTTTTAATATTGATTGCTGTCATTACCATCGTTCTGCATGCAACAAGTATTTCCATCTTTGCCTACGAAATTTTACACAGGCTAAGTTAAATTTGTTTTACACCAGTGTAAAATAATTGCCATTGAAAGTGTTGCTTACAGTAGAAATTCCCAAAGTGCATATGCATGCCATCAATCCAAAGTGCTTCCAAGTGCTTCCTGGCAACAGTGCCTAATGTCCCTACGAGGCGGCTCACCCCATCGGTGATGTTGATGCCTCTGCACATCTGGAACCACCTGTGAGTACGGCTTTCCCCATCATCAAGGCAAGCAGCAGAGACAGAATGTTAAAGGGATGGAAGCTGAGATGACAGGTTTTGTGGCACGAAGGACATGAGACTGAGGTTCTCAGTTTGGGGATAGTGTGGTAATCAGGGAAAACAAAGGTTTCAAAACCTGCTTTTAGACCTACGGAAGGAGGAAAGGGATCAGATTCGTAGTCTCATAATCTTGGCCTGGTACAGAGCTACTAATGCTGCCAAAATCCCCACAGCTGTTACTGCCACTTCTTCTGGTGCTTGAGCAAACAGGCAGAGCTTGGGATCTCCTGGGTTAGAGAGCTGGATCTTATCATCAAATTTATTTAATGACAGCCAAAGGTAAGGGAGAGAAGACTGAATTATTTCAATGGGAAGGAGTAACTAGATGAAAATCTTCCCTCAGTTCTCTGCCATCTGTTACAAAAATTTCCTGTAATAAATGCTGTATTCTTGAAACTATCTGAAAGTTGCACGCATTTGGAAATAACAATATTCAGTCTCTAAAGTACTTGGGGGTTAGCTACTGAGTTTCTTGTTTGTGTATCTAAAAAGAAAATTATTTGGCAGTATAAGGATAACAAAGCTTGCTGAGAGTTATGACAGAAGAAGGGACCAGACTGAAAACAGTTCCTTCTGCCATCTGTATGCATCAGTTCCAATTTGTACTGGTTCCTGCAACATGAAGCTCTTCACAGGTGGCACAGGAGGCATTAGGACAGTGAAATTCCCTGTCTTCATTTATTTTCGTAACTTTCACTTACATTATCATTTTGGCTGAAGTTTTCCATGCTGGGTGTCTGCACAGACTGATGGATTTGGGGGAGTTGTGTTTTTAATATTCAGCAATTCTGTTTAGATGTAGCTAAACGAATAACTTTGTAAACACTCGAGAGACCCTGGGGGACAGGGAGGGAGATCCACCTAAAAATGTATTAGTTTGGCTGTTGCACTAATAAATTCTAGTTCTTCTTAAACTTCAAGGTGGAGCTCCAAGTTTGCTAGGGAGTCACCATTCACCACTGTTTACCTTTTGAAAGACTTGTGTTCATCCACATCTGGCCAGGTTCTACAGCCATGAAAAAGCATGTCACTTGCATGTGTCCAGCAGAGATTTTCAAGGAGCTTAGTAGTTAAGTTCTCTAAAGAGCCTGTCTAGAGTGACAGTGATCCCCAAAGCTCCTATAAACTGAAAAGACAAAGGACTGCATTGATACACCATTCTCATTAGACATTCTCCAACCAACTTACACAGGATTTTCCCTAAAACTGTCACAGAGGCTACTCAGAGGATATTGGAAACCAATCAAGAGTAGAATTTCTAGGAAGGGCATTCTGAAATGCCTCAGCTACTCCATTCACCCCCAACCTCTTTACCCTACTTATAAAGTCCCAAGACAGTCATTAGAGTTCTCTTTAACATTTTCATCCCATCTACAGGATGTTAGGAACAGGCAAGAACTTGCAAGCAATATTCAGAGATCAACCTATTTTCTCCAGGACATAATTACTGTACTGGGACAAGTACAAGAGAGCTAAGTGCTGTTATTACACAGGAGCTGCATCCATTCTGCATGTGACATTAAGCTTATTTATTAGTCACACAGTTTGTCCCTTTTTAGAGACCATGAAAAATGGAAGACATGGGTGTAGTTCAGCTCAAAATCTGTCCTAGAGAGAAGAAGAAATACAAAGCTGACTGAACAGGGAGGGAAAGAGCCTCCATGAGAAGAAGGCTATGCACAAGGCAGGAATGATGGCTGTGATTGAACTGCAGCCACTTTGTGACAGCATTCCTGAATACTGTCCAACTTTATCGCTGGCTAGGAATACCCAATCTGCATGATACTCTGATAAAAAATATCATCTTCATGAAATCTGTGTTTTTCACAGCATTAAAAATATGTGAGAAACTGTCATTTTTCCACTGGGAATATGAAATGACATACGCTTCACTGCTGTCAAGAGAACTGTATTCACATTTACTTAGAGTCTTCAGGGAGGCTGCTGAGGACTTTCCTTATCTCTGCATTCCTTATCAGATACTTCCAGTTCATATGTGACTAAAGAACCAGCAAGACTGAGACCAAGGCTTTGCTCACCTCCTTACCCTCCCCAAAAGTGAACTGTGACTGCACTTAACTACCTGGTTTTTCAGCTACTGATCTGAAAGGCTCTTGCCAGTTTCACTTTCTGTCTGCAGAAGACAATTCAGCCGACAATAACTTTCTGGATGAGCAGTCTAGAAAACAAAGGAGCGCTCTCTGGAACCTCTTAAAACGTGAGACACAGAAGATAGACTAGATATCTACAAGGAAAAAAGAGCAACAAGAAAGCCATAACATCTGAATACCAAACAGCTAGGAAAAATTTTGGATAAAGTACCAGCTGGAAAGATGCTCTGAACTGTGAAAAAGGAAATTATTTTCCACTGCTTGGTTCACACTGTGTTCAGGGGAACAGAATTTTCTTTCTTTGAAGTTATCAGGATTATGTGAAAGAAATATGATTCCATTATCAGTTTATTCCCCTCTTGGGAAGAATTCGTAAGCCTCCCTAAAATTGACTGTTTGGGTCAAAAGTATGAGGTCATTATATTCTCTAACACAGACAGCTTTGGTATGGTGAAGAGGAATTTCAATTGCAGGATTATCTGTTTACCAATATATCTTAATACTAGGCATTATCATCGACTTTTCCTCCTGGGACTTACCTTCTATATCAAAGTTAACAGACCTAATTGCACACCACCATATTATACATTATTTTAAGAACTGAACTCAACTGAAACTGCCTCAGCTGTAGTATCAGATACTTAGATAGTCACCAGAAAAATTTTTCTATTTTATAAAAGCATTTCTCAAATTCATTTAGTGGCACCCTGAGTTGGCAATAGTTCAGTGCCTCTAGAGCTGAGGAGTGAGAACAAAAATCCTGCTTTAAAGTATTTATACTTATTCCCTGACTTTGGAGGAATGGAACTGCTGCCAGCTATTAGAGGTGTTTAGCTGTTCTTGGGCTACTGGAAGCGCTTAAGGAGGCTGTTTCTCACTCTTGATTCTCAAAAAACCCCATAGCACTGCATGATACTAACATCCAGCAGCTCACTATCTCCAGTTGGCACTGATCCCACTGCTTCCTCCCTCTGCACCACCCCAGCTGCTATGCACTTGTAACAGCCTTGAACTGCCCTGACATTTGTTGGGCTTTCCATGTAAGAGAATTCAAAGCATTAATCTAGCAGAAAACTAACTCCAAAAAAAAAGGGGGGCACCGGGTGTTTTCTGCTGGCTTATGGAACTCAGTTGGCCCCCATAAACATCTGACAGGCACCAAAGCCGGCATGAGGGAAGGGCAGAACTGCAGAGCCAAGAGTAAGTGAAAAGAAAAGAAGCACAAGCAAAGAAGTAGATTGGAAAATTATCCTTCAAATAAGACAAAGATTGAGTTTTGCTAGGTCTAGACCCGAAATCTATAGGGCTCACATGATTCTTCTCCTATACAGCTTTTCCTAATCCAGCAGGAATGACAGTAGTGTCCGCTTATCTCATCCCTGCATATCTGATGACCAAATACAGTTACTTGGCATAATGTTTTTGCTCATATTTCTGGCATTCACTCCAAAGACATGCCAGTATTTCAGAGTAACACTTTCTCTATGACTCAGTGCACTTCAGAGAAGAACGAAGGTAACATCAATTCAGTTTGTTATCAGTATGGATGATGACAATGGTTCAGTTTCCATAGCTGCAGAGAAATCAGTCAAGCTAACCTATATGCCATGAACCTACTACATCGAAGGAAAATTTACCAATAAACTTTTATAGAAAAGAACAGTATTTAGTGATGGTAACTCCAAATGTTAATGAAATTATTTTCTCCCAGACACCATATGATGTGTGAAAAGCTAACAGTGACACTGAAATACAACTACTACTCATTGCAAGGTCCTTTGCATCATAGTCAATCAGCCATTTGCTATCAACCATTTCCCTAGTTATTTCACATCCAACATTATTTTCAAAATGATCCTCATACTGTTTTTATTAATCAGACAAATTCCCCTTAGATTCCTACAGCATTCAATGGTAATTTTGGACTAAAAGACAAGATATGAAACTTCAAGACTGATTTGCAAAAATAAACGAGCTCCTGGTGGTTGCTCAGGGAAACCATGACAGCAATATCCAGGCGGTAAAAACTGATTTAAAAAATGTAACTAGTCATTAGACAGTAATGTACTATCCAGATTAATGGTCATTTGTTTTTTCTTCGGAGTATTTTCTCCATGACAAGGTACAGCTGTCAGGGCTTTAACAAATCTTGATTTTTTTTGGCAGAAAAAACAGCAACAATCTGCAGTTAGCTGAATATTTTCCAAGTGTAGTTCCCAGTTGCAATAGAGGTAGTAGACATTCTGGAGAAGCTCCAGCTGAACCAAAATCCAAGCAGCTCTCAGCACTGCAAAACTTATTTTGAGGCCGTCACACGCTCCAGTAGGATCCAACAGGGAATTACAAAAATACTGCTTCGAAGGTTTCACAAATCCTTCTTTGGAGTTGGTCTGAATCCTTCAAAATACGCAAGTGTTGCAATATGGGCATACAATAACTTCAGACCTATGTATGTCTGAGATCTGCCATCATCTACATCAAACTAACTGTGGAGCAGTATCATAAGAAGCAAGAAACTCACACTATTGAGAGCAGGAAAGATTTGAACATTCCTATACTTTGCAAAGAGCTCGCTGAATAATTCATTGAATCATAGCATGGTTAGAGTTGGAAGGGACCTTAAAGACCATCTAGTTCCAACCCCCCTGCCATGGGCAGGGACACCTCCCACTAGACCAGGTTGCTCAAAGCCCCATCCAGCCCAGCCTTGGACACTTCCAGGGATGAGGCATCCACAGCTTCTCTGGGCAACCTTTTCCAGTGTCTCACCACTCTCACAGGAAAGAATTTCTTCCTAGTATCAAACCTCTTTTGGTTTAAAACTATTACCCCTCGTTCTGTCTCCCTGATAAAGAGTCCCTCCCCATCTTTCCTGTAGGCCCCCTTTAGGTACTGGAAGGCCGCTACAAGGTGTCCCCAGAGCCTTTTCTTCTCGAGGCTGAACAACCCCAACTCTCTCAGCCTGTCCTCATAGGAAAGCTGCTCCAGCCCTCTGATCATCTTCATTGCCCACCTCTGGACTCGCTCCATCAGGTGCATGTCCTTATGTTGGGGGCGCCAGAGCTGATGCAGTACTCCAGGGGGAGGGTCTCACAAATGCAGAGTAAAGGGGCAAAATCACCTCCCTTGACCTGCTGGTCACACTTCTTTTGATACAGCCCAGGATACAGTTGGCTTTCTGGGCTGTGAGCACACATTGCAGTGTCATGTTGAGTTTCTCGTTCACCAATATCCCTAAGTCCTTCTTCTCAGGGCTGTTCTCAATCCATTCTCCGCCCAGCCTATATTTGCGCTAGGGATTGCCCTGACCCACGTGCAGTATCTTGCATTGGCCTTGTTGAATTTCATGAGCTTTGCACAGGGCCACCTCTCAAGCCTGTCCAGATCCCTCTGGACAGCATCCTTTGCCTCCAGCGTGTTGACCACTCCACACAGCTTGGTTTCACTGGCAAACTTTCTGGGAGTGCACTCAATCCCACTGTCCACGTCATCGACAAAGATGTTGAACAGCGCTGGTCCCAATACCAACCCCCGAGGAATGCCACTCATCATTTGTCTCCACTTGGACATCAAGCCATTGACTGCAATTCTTTGAGTATGGCCATCCATACAATTCCTTATCTACTGTGTGGTCCATCCTCCAACTTAGAGACAAGGATGTCATGTGGTACAGTGTCAAATGCTTCGCACAAGTCCAAGTAGATGATGTCAGTTGCTCTTCCCTTTTCCACCAATGCTGTAACACCGTCATGGAAGGCCACCAAATTTGTCTGGCACGATTTGGCCTTAGTGAATCTATGTTGGCTGTCACCGATCACCTCCTTATTTTCCATTTGCCTTAGCAGAGTTTCCAGGAGGATCTGCTCCATGATCTTGCCAGACAGAGAGGTGAGACTGACTGGCCTGTAGTTCCCAAGGTCTTCCTTTTTTCCCCTTTGTAAAAATGGGCGTTATACTTCCCCTTTTCCAGCCAGTGGAAATTTCACCGGACTGCCACGACTTCTCAAATATGATGGGTAGTGGCTTGGCAACTTCATCCACCAGTTCCCCCAGGACCTGCTGTTGCATTATGAGTATAGTTTTGACATTTGCCTATCTAGGCCCCTCCAAGGACTTTTACTGAGACAGTTTCACAAAGTCAAACATAGATGATTTATTGAAGCGACAGATATAACAGATTCAGAATTGCCATTGATAATGCGCTAGCTGCAATAGCGCTAATATATGATGCTAGCAAAATAAATGCTATCCCAGGTATTCTTCACCAAGACATGAAAGCGCAATGCTTACCAAGAAGGTGTCTCTGTCTTGGTGGGGGAAGAGGAGCACAGCCCATCAACTGTCTCTTCTTGGTCTCTAGTCCCTTCTCTCCCTGAGAGATCTCTGAGAGATACTTTCCTCATTGTCCTTTATATCCTAATCTTGTCTGTTCCCCTCCCTGGGGTGACATTTAACATGATTTGGGTGGAGAGTCAAGTGCTATAGTCATATATGTTTAGCATGTCCTTCTTTAAGTTCATTACCATACTCAGGGGTGTCAACCTCAATATTAATTTAACAGATAATGAAGCAAAAGGTCTCACTCCAGACATCATGTCCTTTGAGATTCTATGCTGAAACTGTTTACCTGCTTATTCCTGCAATCTTTAGCCAAAACAGGACCATCATGCCTCTGCAAGACTCCCTCCTTTGGCTGCTTCTCCTGCTGACCTTGAGGATCTCCACCCACAAGGTTTGCACAAGAGATAAGTGGACACCAGCATTTTTAACCTCTTATGTACCATTCCCACGCCCATGGATGTACCTCATCAGGTCCGATGGACTTGTGCACCTTCAGGTTCCTTAGATGGTCTCAGACCTGGTCTTCTCCTACGTTGGGCGGTTACTCATTCTCCCAGTCCCTACCTTTGCCTTCTGCAACTTGGGCAGTGTGGTTAGAGCCCTTGCTGGGGAAGATGGAGGCAAAAAAGTCATTGAGTACCTCAGCCTTCTCCATGTCCCAGGTGACCAGGTTTCTTGTTTCCTTTCAGAGAGGGCCCACACTGTCCCCATTCTTCCTTTTGTCACAGATATACCAATAGAAGCCTTTCTTTTTTCCCTGGCCAGATTTAACTCTCTCTGGGCTTCCCTAACCTGATCTCTGACTGTTTGTATAATTTCTCTGTAATCCTCCTGGGCTACCTGTCCTTGCTTCCACCCTCTGTAGGCTTCCTTCTACTGTTTGAGTTTGTCCAGGAACTCCTTGTTCAGCCATGCATGCCTCCTGATGATTTGGCCTGACTTCCTCTTTGTTGGGATACACCACTCTTGAGCTTGGAGGAGGCAATCCTTGAATATTAACCAGCTTTCTTGGTCCCCTCTTCCCTCCAGGGCTTTATCCCATGGTACTCTGCCAAGTAGATCCCTGAAGAGGCCAAAGTCTGCTCTCCTTAAGTCCAGGGTGGCAACCTTACTGTGTGCCTTCCTCGCCACCCTAAGGATCTTGAACTTCACCTTCTCATGGTCACTATAGCCAAGGCAGACCTTGAGCTTCACATTACCCACCAGTCCCTCCTTGTTGGTGAGAACAAGGTCCAGCGTGGCACCTCTCCTCGTTGGCTCTTCTGTCTCTTGGAGAAGGAAGTTATCACTGACGCATTCCAGGAACCTCCTGGATTGCTTATGCCTTGCTGTGTTGTCCCTCCAACAGATATCAGGGTGGTTGACGTCCCCCATGAGGACTAGGGCTTGAAAATGTGAGGTTGCTCCTATGTGTCTACAGATAGCCTCGTCCACTCGGTCTTCCTGAACAGAACAGTTGGTTCAGTGACACTGATACAATGGCTGCTCAGAACAAACCACCAGCAGGCTACAATTTGTTTGAATTTAATACTCAGATAAGATTCATATCTAATAAGATATTGATCTTGTTGTTTAACTGAAAAATGTTTAGTCAAAATACAAACTATGTTTAGCTGCAGTTGGTCAGCTATGTTGCAGGATGTTTGCATACTCTCCTGATGTATGAGTTTACAGGCATATCAAAAGACTGAAAGCTTGCCATTGTGCAACTGAAAGCAAAATGTGTCTCTTTCCCACAGCACATAAAACCTTGGGGTTTGCATTCTGTGAACATTTGGAATTGTCGGAGTATCTGGAAAGCAACGAGAGGTGAAAAGAAGGAGAAAGCTTGTTCAAAACAAATTCATTTAACAGTTCAAAACACTTCACACTATTTACCCCAGCCTAAGTTATAATTGATTCCAAAGGACATGTTTTGTGCATAAGCACACTGGAAATATTTAATTTCTATCAACACGCACAGGCATAAAGCTCTCATCGCCACATATCTAGGGAGAGACAGGAGCTGCTAAAAGAAAAACTAGAAAATATATATATAGTGCTGGAAAAGCCTCATTCCCTCCTCCTCCCAAAAATAAATTCAGGAGAAACAAAAACTCCCTCATTAACATATTTCAGTCTCATTTAAGGGCCTAAAAAATCCCAGAGATATGCAACACTCCTCCTAATGCTGTGCAAAGACAGTTATTAGGATCTGGAGTGACAGTTCTATTGCTGACCACTTTTGAGGCTTGAACTTAACCTTATCTGAATGACAGTTCTTAAAACATGTTTTCTTTAGAAGACAAGTTACTGAACTGTATTTCTCATCCTAGATACAATTGTTCCGGCAATGAACCATACATATCAGCACATAATCTTGGATGTAAAAAAAAAAAAATAAAATACAGTAAACACCTACAGCAAGCAGTGAACTTATTAGCATGAGGTCTCCTGCTCCTCTTGATTAAACCAAATGGGCAATGAACTCAGAAAATAGAAAGTTTTCTGAAAACCAGATAGGCACGTTAAATTATTTCATCTGTCATGATGTCAAGACGTGAAAATTTCTCTTACCTCAAAATCTGCAAGTCTTTTCTAATAAATGATCTCTGCTGTGTTTGAGCTCAGTAATTCAACTGTCAAATCACAGTAGATGAGACCCCCTAAAACAGGTAAGCAATTTCAGGATAAATCTCTCATATTCATGAACATCTTGTAGCTAATAGCTAACATTAATAAGTAATACTGCAATAGGTAATACCTAATGTTATTTTCAATGTGAACAATCATATTGCACTTTTGAAAATTTCACACAGATATTCTAAATATTGCTTTGAAGTCAGATATTCACTTTTATTTTTAAAGAAAGCTTTTAAATATAGTCCTGTTTCCATACATTTACACACTGATATCGATTCACAAATTCCTTGTGCAAACAACATATGCTTTTTACACCTCTTACACTAGATTTTATAAAAACAGCATCCCAAAATTGCAAGTCAGGGCAAATAAGGAAATATTGTCTCTTGTTCATAAAAGCAGGATAGGACATACTATTTTTAGGACTCAAATGTATCATTTGGCAATTTATAAATTTTTGCATATCATTTTCTCACCTGTAAATGAGAGCTGCTATTTTCATTTTTACAAAAGACTAAATACAGATATATCTTTCAAGCTTTGGCTCTCTAGTCTAGTAGGAACTCATAAAGCCAAAGTGTTAGTGCTGTGCATTACTATTTCTGCCGATCAGGCACCTAAGACTAATGTTCAAAGTTATACATTATATCAAGATTAAAATCTGGAAGGAATAAAGGTGGAATAGCTCACTTGAGCTCATGGCCATTAATCTTTCATTTCTTGAGCAAATCTTTTGCAAAATACACTTAAGTCAATTATGCTTCCAGACAGAAAAAGAACAAATATAGAAAGTTATCATCAGTCAAGATCTGAAAGTGAACACCTGGATCCTACAACAGAAAGCGAGAGTTAGATCATAAGTAATTAACCCATGGTTCCAGAATAGTAGTGTATGTAATATTAGCTTTAAAATATGATGAACATTGACTTTTAAAAATCTTCTATTTCCTGAGAATGCTGTTGATTATTTTATGCCTAGGAATCTCCTTGTAAGATTGCATCAGACAGTGGAAAACTGTCTTTTCCACCCAGTTCCATTCATTCGTTTATTTGGGGGGTGACATTATTTGTTTGTCCTTGGGGAGAGTGGCAAGGTGCCTTTGGAACACCATGGGAAATTCTGAGAACAAGGTGCTTTATAGTACCTAGGGTAGCAAATCATATGGAAAGTAAATATCCAGTGAAAGAGGCAGTTCTCTCTACTCAGCTTTTCATACTTGGATGCTGGCAGTAATTGCTGACCAGTGTACTGAGAGTTATCGCAGCACTGCCTGATGGTTCAGCAGTAATATACTCCTGATAATCCTAATAAAGTACGACAGGTGAAATTTTCTCTCTTCTTGTGGGGAAAGGAAGTGATATTTATTCTAAATCCAGCCTCTTCAACAACAGGATTTTAAAATGTCTTCACTAATTAGTTCTGGCTGCTTGAAGGATTGTTGCTTCTATTTTTTCCTGTTAATTATTATAATTTTCTAATCTCACCTAGCTCTGCTATTGTTTCCTAAACTTTAAAAACACAGCTGTCACAGAGAAGACTTTGATGCTTTGCAGCCTTTTGCATTTTTGTTTAGTTTCTTCTCAAAAAGGACTTACATTAATGTCAGAAGCATTTAATGTCAGTTTACTAGTTAGTGTTCAGGTAATGAAGCAAAGCACAACTTCTGAAGGAGAGTTTGGGCAGGAGTTACTTCAGAAATGTACTGCCCAACACAAAAATATTTACACTAGAACTACTTTCATTTTAAATAGAATATTTTATGCTTCTGAGGAAAAAATAAATATTAGAAAACACGCAAGTTTTAATATTGTAATATGTTGGTTCCAACCTGTATTTTGGAGGACTGGACAAAATGCTGAAAGCTTACAAAAAAACCCAAACATTTCCTAATTTTTTTACAAAAAGAAAAAACTGTTCATTCTCCACTGAATTTTTTTTTGAGTAAAACATGTTCAACTAGTTCTACCAAGCCTAACATTGAACATAAAATGTAACTGGATATTGCAGGAATGCAAACAGGCAGAAAAAGTATTTGCGATTTGAGTAAAAGTGCTAAACCTTTCAGTTATTCAAGGACAGAAAGAGGACTGGAGGTGATCAGGCAGCTCTGCATGTTATAGAAATGTATGACAATTAATAGGCAGGTATGAAGATATGAATATAGGTATTTAGGCCTTTTGGCACTACACTTGCCTTTCTTAATTACCTTCTACTCATCCTAAAGAGGTAGACACTGGAATTCCCTGGGCCTATGGACCACAGGTTGAAAACTAATCCTGTAATGAAAAACCACAGTCTCTTTAGGATAAAAGTTGAAAATGCCCTAGAAGAGAGAGCTTTGGAGTACCATTACAGAATCACTAAGCTTGGGATAGAATATGAAGAGAAATCTCTGTAAGATTATGAGAAATAAAGAGTAGTGATTGTATGAATGTGGGAGACTAATCTCCTAAACTTGGATGCAATATAAATGCCATCGCTAAGAGCTGATGGCTTAGGTAGTCTTGAACTTGCTGTAAGACGGATTTCTTTAATAAATACCCAGTGAACCAATGAAAATTAATGCTGCTTTGGACATAGGTTTAGCAAGAAACAAGGTCTTACAGAACAGCTTTTCATAGAAAATAATCTTGAATTGAGTGATCATGAGCTGAATCAGTCTTTATCAAACTGCAAGACAGACAGCGGGTCTGACTATGACTAATGTTTGGGATTTTAGAAAGGAACTAAAGAAACCATACAGAGTGAATTCAGGAACGCAGAGCTTTTAACACACAAAAAGTAAGGAATTACTTCAAATCAAAGGGCAGACACTATTTAGAGTTCACATTGCAAGCAAGAAAGAAAAAAGCTAATAGAAAAAGCTTATGGGCTGCCTGCAGTGAATCAGCTGCTTTTGTACACATGCAAATTTACCAAGAACAAAGAGAGAGCACTGTTGCTCAGAAATCAGAGGATGTAGAAAGAAGGAAAATGGCTGAGATTTCTTGAACTAGACTTTACATTTCCCATTGAAACAATCAGCAAAAATTCTTTAAAAACAATAAAAATGAAATATGGGGAACAAAAAAGAGTTAGTGCTGTAAATATGAAATTTACGATTTAATAGAGATTTGATTTAATAGAGATTAACATTAATCTAGGTCTGATCCACATATTAAACGCATATTTTGCCTCCATTTTCTATAAAGTTGATGATGAGGACATTAGTGGAGTAAGGAGTTAAAATGAAGGTAGAGCATCAGAAATTATGACACCTGAGAGATAAATAAATGTTAACATTCTTAATACTTCATAAAGCAAAAATAAATCATGCTGGATTAATCTCCATGTTGGAATACAGAAATATGAAACTGACAAATGAAATTGCAAGTCCAACTTCTAGGATTTTTGGAGGCAGTATCTTATGACTGGAGAACAGTAAATGTAGAAACTATATTCAAAAGAATGGGAACAAAGACCTGTTCTGGAACCACTAGATTTATTAATCTGATTTAATGAAAAAAAAAAGACCTAGAATAGTGTTTGATAGAAGAATTAGGGGCAGAGAGATAAATGGAAAGCAGTACAAATTATAATGAAATTATAATATGGCTTTATCAACAGTAGGTCATCTCAAACCAATCTAATATCTCTTTTCAAAAGTTATGTACTTTATTAGACAGAGAATATTATTTATCAGAGATTTAAATAAGGCATTTGATGCAATATCCCTGCAGAAAAGGTTTGCTTAAGGTGGAGAAGACAGGTGCTAATACGAGGTTTCTAAAGCAGCTAAGGATGTTGCTAGAGGGATCAAGAACATCTTATACTGACTAGGTAGCTGTGGAATGAGGAGAGTTTACTAGATGTCTTATAATCCTGTTTAATAAGTTATTTAAAGATCTTAAGGAAAAATATAGATTAAATTAGCACACATTGTAAAGTTGTGCAGTATTGTCATTAATACAAAGACCAAATCTTCTTATAAAAGCATTAAATTCCTGTATTGATTTTACTGATAGAATGAGATATAATCTAATCGTAGAAAGAGCAGATCCATGCACTTGGGAACATCTGTTAAGAATTCCTGTCTCATTAATTATGGGTGATCATATAGGTTGAAAAGTGCAAAAAAAGGTAGGTATATTGGAAAATGTAGTCTACTGGAAGTAGTCTATTGGAAGATGGCTATGAACACTGATTGCTGAAGTTATGAAAAGGCTAATGAATTCGTAAATGCATGAGGAAAGACATTTGTTGTGAGAGGAACCAAAAGACCTAATCAGGAATACTGTATTAGGAATACTGTCCCAGGATCAGTACTGGGACCGGTCTTGTTTAACATCTTTGTCAGCAACATGGACAGTGGCACAGAGTGCACCCTCAGCAAGTTTGCTGATGACACCAAGCTGTGTGGGATGGCTGACACACTGCAGGGAAGAGATGCCATCCAGAGGAACCTTGGCAGGCTGGAGAGGTGGCCCACGCCAACCTCATGAAGTTCAACAAGACCAAGTGCAAGGTCCTCCCATCTGGGTCGGGGCAATCCCAAGCACCGATATAGGCTGGGCAATGACTGGCTTGAGAGCAGCCCTAAAGAAAAGGACTTGGGGGTGCTGGTGGACGAGAGGCTCAACATGAGCCGTCAGCGTGCACTTACAGCCCAGAAAGCCAATCGTATCCTGGGCTGCATCGGGAGAAGCGTGGCCAGCAGGTTGAGGGAGGTGATTCTCCCACTCTCATGAAACCCCACCTGGAGTACTGCATCCAATTCTGGAGTCCCTACTACAAGAGAGATATGTATGTGCTGGAACGTGTCCAGAGAAGGGCCACAAGGATGATCAGAGGGCTGGAGCACCTCTCCTATGAGGACAGACTGAGAGAGCTGGGGTTGTTCAGTCTGGAGAAAAGAAGGCTCCAAGGAGACCTTATAGTGGCCTACCAGTATCTTAAGGGGGCCTACAAGAAAGCTGGTGAGGGACTTTTTAGGATGTCAGGTAATGGTAGGACTACATGGAATGGATTAAAACTAGAGATGGGATGATTCAGACTGGATGTCAGGAAGAAGTTCTTCACCATGAGGGTGGTGAGACACTGGAACAGGTTGCCCAGAGAGGCGGTGGAAGCCCCATCCCTGGAAGTTTTTAAGGCCAGGCTGGATGGGGCTCTGAGCAACCTGGTCTAGTGAGAGGTGTCCCTGCCCATGGCAGGGGGGTTGGAACCAGATGATCTTTAAGGTCCCTTCCAACCCTAACAATTCTATGATTCTATGATTCTATACAGTTCTGGTCAACTAGTTTCGCTGAAGATTAACTTTAATTGGAATAACTGCTAAGAAAAATGATTAGAATGATTAAACAGAACTAAATGGAGCAATATTATCAGCACAAGATCAAATGGTAATAAATCAGCTATAAATACATCTTTACAACAAGTTCAGGAAAAGACTTCCCAATAGAGTAATGAAAGCAGCAAGAAAATTCTACTATTTCAAGATGAAGACTAATAAGTTTATATATAAAATTGTATAACTAGATAAAAAAGTTCCTTGTGATAAGAATTCTTATTTCTCTTAAAAGCTTTCCTAGATGGCTACATATCTAAGAAGTTACATACAAACATGGGACTTACCCAAACCACATACCCAAGGGAACTGGTAATCATCACCAGACAGTCAGAAAAGAATTCTTTCCTTATGTTGTGTCTGCAGAATTCACTGTTTGAGTTTTTGGGTTGTTTTTTT
This sequence comes from Larus michahellis, assembly GCF_964199755.1. Classification (NCBI taxonomy): domain Eukaryota; kingdom Metazoa; phylum Chordata; class Aves; order Charadriiformes; family Laridae; genus Larus; species Larus michahellis. The sequence continues at coordinate 41,739,693 of NC_133900.1, read as the reverse complement.
TAATGTTCATCACCCTAGCATGCAGCATAGACTACACTCAGACTGGGGCTTCATTTAACTAATACAATGTTAGTGCAGGGGATGGGACACTGGTGAGCATTTGCATTGTCTCGTTGAGACTCATTATATTTGTGCCTTTGCCCTTGTACTACAAACCTTGATGTTATATGGTAATGGGAAACATTTCATTACAAGTGGCATACAATAGCATGTTAGCAGATATTTTCAAATCTCACTGAACTGGCTGCCTGTATGCTTGCACTCAGCTGTTTGAGATTCTATTTAACACTAAATGTTGCCTTCCTGCGTAATGGTGGAGTGTGAGAGACAACAATATCCAACTCACCAACATCAGAGAGATGGTCAAAAGCAACAAGTGTCCAGATAACATCTGATTTTCAAATCTGGATACACGCTGAAGCAATTCATATATATATATATATACACACGTGTGTGTGTATATATATATATATTCCACATGAAATTAGGGCAAAAGAAGGGAACAGGCAGAGGACAAAATTATCTGGAATTTGAGGAGAAAATGAGCGCCACTTTTGATATTTGAATTAACTGAAAATTCTCTCTCAATGAATGGGTTAAAAGTTGCCCTAATTCCTATTATTGCCTTTAGGAAAGGCAACAGAGGAAAAAAGGTACCAAATGATATAAAAATGGATCTTTTGCCATTTTAATGCCATTTGTGGAGTTTACGCAGTTTATTGTTATTTCTGATGCCCTTCCCTCATATTTCTCACTGTATTTTAGAAGATGTAGTACCTAAGGAAACAGTTCTTATTTCATTTGTTTGCCTGACATGTAAACAAACATCACACTTGTTCTTAAATGTCAATTGAAAAGATAATTTTTAGAGCAGCATTTGGGGGACGTTTTGCTCCTGTTCCATACAGCTACAGCTCCTTCTTTTTTTCCTAGAAGCACCCAAATCCCAAACAGTGCCTTGCTTTTGTATCGTCTGGAATTGACTAGCACCATTAATATATCTCTCACCAAATAAGAAAAAAAACTAAGAAATATGTATTGCCACATACAACACCCACCACTGTGTGAAGACACAACTGACCTTGTTGGAAGATCCAGGGTGATCAGGATTTGTTTAGTTATGAGGAATAATCATCTAGACAAGGGGTCAGCATGGGTAGAACCAGTTTGGTTTCTGCTTAAATATTCAGCTGCTGTGGCGTGCATCTACCCCCAGGCCTTTATAACTCCTGGTATTGAGATATGTGGAATTCTGCGATTTGCTCAGGTTCAATCGGTCTCCAGGTTGTTGGTCCCAGAGAGCCTCAAATACTACTTGCAGGCCCATTTGGCTCTGGACAGGGCAAAGCATTGTGTCCCGGGGTCTAATGCAGCAGCCAGTTGAAGTAACTCACAGCTTAAAAGTCAAAGGACAAATACATTTTACATATATCTTCTCTTTCTTTCCCTGGTTCTCATAACCATAGAATGAGCTGAGTATTTCTTGGAATCACATGAAATACCCTCCACAACTTCCAGTGGTTTGACTTGCTGTAAGAGTAATTCTTGGTCATAGCCTTACATTGTTTCAACAATCTTCCTTTTCTGAGGATATTCTCAAAGCCTATCTTCTGGTACGCGTATTGCTCCCTGCAGGCAGTCTGACTTTACCTTAGCTTCATGCTGCTTCCAAATACCATCTGCCCTTGTGACACCACCATTTCACTGGCTAAGTCTGGAACATCATAGATAACTTTCACTTAACCTTTTGCTTTTAGGCGAGCAGAAATACAAACCTAAATAGAAAAAAATGGGTTACACAAAAATGTTTGTGAAACCAACATAGACATTGTCCCAGTTGTTCACACGTTGAATTATATCACTACTCACCAAAAGTTGCTCTTCATGTAGCAGATGTAAAGTCATTCAAATAGTTCTGTTATTCCCCTCAGAGGAAAAATGCTCAAGAGAGTGACAGTACCTCTGATCCACAACAGCAAAGTTATGTTAAGTCTTAAGGCTCTAGATCTCTCTGTCCATAAGACAGATGACCTGTGCTTACCTTAACGCTTTGAAGTTCCTGCCTTTAGGAATTTCAAGACTTTAGGAATTAGCCTAGACAACTTTGAAGTGAGAAGAGGGAATCACTTGTTTCAGACCATCTTTGAAAAATTTGCTTTCTGACTTTCCTTTTTTTTAGCTCCTAAGCATTGAACACACTAATGCTTTGCTATTAAGACTTCTCTTTGCAGTTAAGTGATTGTTGAAATGTTTTGGTTTATTACTATACATGTGAAAGCACCCTGAAACAAATAATTTGAGCATTTCAACAGATTTGTAACTCATTCTTATTTGTGAAAAGTTCTGTATGTGACCAGCAGCTTCTCAGCTCCCTCTTCAGTAGTATCAGCATAAGCCACGTTAGACTACTCACAGTGTGAGACAGAGATGACTGATGAAATATGGCATTGATGTTACATAAACTTTTCCTTATTCCATACAAAGTTTGTTGCCTGTTACCCACTAAAATAAAAAATGAAGCAAAGTAAGACCACCACCAAGGATGGTGACAAAATTATTAAAAACATTAAAATTTTATTCCTTAGCTACCAATGCTGAAGCTCACTGTTCTCTAACAGCATAAAATGTGGTCATTAGTGTCAGAAAAAAGACAGCAGTCCAGATACATTTTTAGAAAACTAAATTGAGATGTTTAGGAGTTTGTCTAGCCTGAGGGCTGGGGAAACTTGAACCTGGGTTATGGTTTGTCATCTATGTGAACAGTGACAGATATGAAGCCTTCTACAGTGATTTCCTCCTTCCCTTACACCTTTAATTTAATTATGAGAAGAAGCTCTGAAATATTCTTTATACTACAGTCTGTTTATACACTAGTTCAGTGTGCAGAGGCAGAGAAATTCAAATAAAGGCCATCCTATCAAAAGCGATTTTGTCCTCTTTTAGGAAGATTTCATAGTCAACATTCTTCGTGCTCTCCTGCCATCTCATAACCCTCTCTAACCCCTTTCCTGTTCAGATCCTCAGACCAACAGTGGCGTATGTCCTCCATCTTCTGCTTCGCAGCCCCTCAGCGTTGCCTCAGCAATCACTGGCCTCGCTGCACGGCAAAGCCAAGGGATGCCAGCACAGGGCACGAGGCATTTGGAAGCGTTACCTTCCTTCCCCACAGAGCAAAGTGCTGAATCCCACTGTGCTGCTGCCACCTCTCTGCATGTAGGTAATGCCACGCTCCCCTTGTAATAACAAAGCTGGGGAGAGGCTGTGCTATTTCAGCCTTCAGACCAGAGGCTAGACTGCGGGGAGGCCCCCCTTCCCTAGTCCCAAAGGGCCCCCTCAGTGAAGAGAAGGTGAGGTAACACCCATGAGGCAGCACTGCTCCCCTCCTGGTGTCCATCCCATCCCATGCTTCACCACTGTGGGAACATGCTGTTGCAGTAGATCCCCTTGCATAACACATGATTTTCTTTACTTGATATTTTGTTTCAGCTGGCTCAAGAGAATTTCCTTGAACTCAATGAAGAATAGGTAATAACCAATTGGAAATTTCTTCATCATGTCACTTAACCTCCAGACTTTTTCTAAAGGTTCTGCTTGTCACTTATTCTGCAATAACTCTAGGAGTGCTTCTTCTCCCCGCTTCTCCATTTTCCACCCCTCTGTCTCATACAGACAGCTATTGTTAAACAAACCCTTCAACTCAACTGTTAGAAGGACTAAGTTGCCTTGAGTAGACCATTGCTAAGACTTGGAGACTACATCTTCAAATAAAGGACTTCCTTTTATTCTATTTTTCACGCTAAAGAACTGCTGTTACATCCACCAGTTTTAACTGTCTTAATCTCACCTATAGCATACACTTACCCTGTCATTTATAACTCAAGTATTCCAGTGTACTTCACCTCTCTTTTCTCTTCCCCCCCTACAAAAAAAAAGGCAAAATAAGTCAGTTCATTGCACATAAAATGTAACAGTGGCTGTTTTCCAAGTGCTCACCTATCATTTTGCTTTGACTCCTTGGAGTCCTCTAACTTCACAGTTTACATGGAGGAAACTTTGGGACAGTAAGAACACATGACTGTCTTCCTTTTCTGCCAGAAAAGGCTTCCTTCTTTCGCTTTCTGTGTAACTTCTCCTAACCACCCGGAAAATAATTTAGACTTTCTTTCTGATGGATTCCCTAATCAAAGAGGACGCTTTGCTGCAAAGGAATGCTAGCATTACATCTATTCATTTTCACAGTATAAAATTGTTTAGTTTTGTCATACAGTTCCTGCACTGATATACACTTCATACTCGCCTGTGCAGGGTACAGTCTGATCCAAACACAGGGGTTAAAGTTTAATATATTAAAAAAAGTGCATTTCAAATAAAAGGTTCAAGAACTTCTGAACTGAGTGCTGAAATGCTCACTTATTGAGAAAAGAGTTTTAACTAGTAGTGTCTACATTTGCCAGATGTTTAACTAAACATTATTGTGGATCTTTGTCAGAACGCTGCTCATTAGTCAGCAGTAATCACTACAAGAAAAAGGATAACTCGTGATGGGAGTAACAAAGAAAAAGAAAGCAACATTTTCTTAGGGGAACTGAACAGGTAATTCATTTGTTGAAGGTGACACATGCCCCCCTGCTTACCTCTGATTAAGAAATAGTCCAGATCTCCACCCACACACTAGAGGACTGAGCCATGAAAGATGGTGAGTCATAAGACCTTTAGAATATCTCAGTTTTCAAATTTCAAATGCTCTCCTTACAATAAAAACACTTCTTTCAGTAAAAGCCTAGCAAGCGTGTTTATATTGTATTGGATGCAAGTACTTTCTTCAGCTCTCTTTCAAGTAAGATGAAAGAAAAAGGAATTTGGTAGATGTCACGCCTTTGCAGGAAAAGGAACACAAGTGCTCTAAGTCCCTACTAGAAATTAAATAAAAAATGTTAGTAGTTCAGTGAGAAAAATCCTGCAAATACTGAAAATTTTTTTTCATTCTTAGAATTTGTTACAGAAACAATGTCACTTTTAACACAAGGTATAACACAGTAAGGATTTAACACAGGATTGTGAAAAGAAGTAACGGACTACTCCAAAAGCTTAGTGGACATCATCAGTGATCTTGGCATTCCATAAGAAACTCAAACAAATCAATTCCAGATCAGAGAAAACAAAGCTTGTGACAAAAATGCCCTAACAGTTCAGTGAGTGGAAAACATGAAAACCCCTTAACAATTAATTATGGAGTGTTTTTCTTTTACAGGTAAGAACATGATACCTGGTAAGCAGGGCATCTAAGTGCTAGAAATTAAATAGCAATTTATTTTCTGAGAGATAATTGTATTGGGTGCTCTATAAACTGCAGAATAACTGACAATGAAGTGGGAAAAGATATGCCAGAGAACATCAACTTCCCTTACAGTAAACTCCTAAGTGTATTATGCAATACACTCTTAAATATTAATCTGGTTAAGGTATGTCCACCAACTATTCATTCTTGTCAAATAGATCCAAACAAATTTCTGAAGTGCACCGGACCACTTTTTATTTTTGTTCTAGGCATCCAGTTTCTCTCAGATTTGTAAGCAACACATATATTTGCAAGCTGCAGTACTGTTCTTCAAAAATTATCCGTCCAGCAACTCCTCAACTATGCTGTAACACTGAAATACTATACTTGGAAATCTCATTTTCTAAATCTCTCTGCCTTTCTTTTCCAGCTGCTCTTTGTAGACACTTAAATCTGTTCTGCTTTTCTGTCTCTCCCTCTCTCAGTGTCCCATAAACATCCCTATCAGCAAAAGATTATTTTCCCACACCTCACACGGATCAGATCATGAATTTGTCCCTTTGGTTCCTCCAGCATGTTCATGCCCTCTCTGTAATAATTTATGTGATCTTGAAACATTTCCAGTTCTAAGCATAAGTGGGAGTAGTGGAGCTCCTTTTAAATGACGTGAAGGTTACTCAGTAATCACATAGCGGTCATCTGTCTTCCAAAGCTCTAATCAGAAAGCAATGCATAAAAGGCCAGCATTTGATGTTCTTTATTGACCTGATCAAACATTTAAGAAAAGGGTGTACTCCCCCAGAAGTCAAGAGGGCATCAGCTCAAATTAACTATGTGCTTAAGGACTCTGATTCATCAGACTTTCCAGTACTTCATTTGTAAGCCAAATTGCAGAGTGTACCCTTGCTCTGATGTCAGTCTACTAGCATTAGAAAAATCAGGGTGGCAATCTTGGAGTGATTAAATGCCAGTGTAATGAATTTCGTATACTGAAAGGCAAAAATGCCAGGAAGTCTAAGTTTTAATAAGTGCTCCCTAACAGAAGTGAAGAAGGCTGATGACAAAATTTATGCTGCAACCAATTAATTAAAATATGTGATACTTATGTGAGAAAGAAAACTCTACCAGAACAGCTTGGGTAGGCAAACACTTTTGATTCTATGATCTGTGCAAGTAGAAAATATAAAGGAAACCAGGACTGATGTATTTCTTGTGGTAACCGACATTTGAACCCTGTCGGCAGCTGAAAGGTCAAAGTGTAGAAAGTCTCTGCATGTGCCTTGCTCATGTATTTTCCCGACCTACAGTATGAATTGTTTCATCTGGAACTTTGACTTGACCTACTGTTCAACAGGAACGAACAGTGACGTGCACGTGCATATTGAAGGCTTAGAATAAATCATACAGATTTTTCTGCTGCTAACTCACTTCATTATGAGGCAGGCTCTTACCTACAGTCAATGACAGAAAAAACGTCACTGGCACTTTTCAATAGCCTTTTATGTCTGTGCCATTACCCAAATATAGTTACTACCTTAGTAGTTTCACTACTCTAGGTTTTACCAGAGCTGATGGAAAGCTAACAGCAGAAGAACAGAAGTGTCTTCATAGAAGCTTTTTTTTTTGTTGTTCTTTCGTTGTCCTTAATTCACTGTCCTATTCATCCAGTTTAGGCAGTGCTGTCAATTTTATCCATATGCATGGCATGATCAGAAAAATGACAGAATGTTCTTCATCTGCTATATAATTTTTCAATTATCTTGTACTTTTTCAGTGATAAAAGCATTTATATATATATGTATATATGAGAATATCATGGCTTATGCAAATTCAGGGATAAATTTTAGCACTAACTTTCTCAGTATGAGATCTTCCCAACCACAAGACCACTCTTCTTTTCATACAAGTTTTACATCAATATAATTTAACTGAGTACATACTGCAGTTACTCCTCTTTACATTTTGAGTGACAGAGTTAAAGTGAGAGAATCAGCCTCTGCTCACAATTGAATATGAATAAATCCAAACGAGAACAAAAGCAGCACTTCAGTAAATTAAACCACTATGGCCCATGACCACTTCTCTGCACAAACATAAATGAAAAAGTTCTAAAAGGATTTGCCTCTTTCTTTCTTATGTTTTTTTTCTTTTTAATCTCTGTTTTATTTAAGTCCTTCTACAAAGTCACTAGAAGGGTGGCTCTTTATAAGGCTTTTGCACGATTTTTACTGACAAAATTGTGGAAACAATGTATTAGGATAGATCGGGGGGTAACGCAAGCCCCAAGTTCTTAAGTGTTTATTTGCTATGTGACTGATTCTGCTCAGTATTTCATGAAAATGAAAAAGCGAATGCCTAATAACATTATCAACTGCTCACAGTGTATTAACGATATACCTCAGTAACTGCTCCTTTAACTGTTCTAACTGTTCCACCCTCCTTTATTCAACTAGGCATATGACTATCTGACAGTTGGTTAACATCTTCCACAAAATAGACACTCGGTAACTGAAGGCAGGCAAAGGAACAAGATACCAAACAACATGCAGAAATCTTAAGAGTGAAAACTCTCCACTCCTGCTGATCTTCTTGTGTGCTTCAAGAACAAGTTCCTATTGTTACAAGAGTAACTGACAGTTTTATTGCAAAACACGCCTGACCACTACCTTTTTATTATTATAAATTCTCTGTTGATCTCTATGTAGCTGACAACATTTTTTTTTAAATTTTTTTTATGCAGCCCTGTTTTGGAGAACTCCAGATGTTTGGCAATGATAGTTCCACCTAGCAACCATGGATCTCCAGGATGGCAGATGATACACTCGCCTGAATTATGGCTGATCTCCAAAGTATCATTGGCAGCATTCCAACAAATTAAGTTTTCTTAGTCCCCATCTTTGGTTTGTTTTTTTCATAATATCCATCTGGTAAATACCCTATAATCTAATTGAGATTTTCAACTGTTGTAAATATTTCACTGTAGTGACATGGATCACAATTCATTAGAATTATACCATTAGTTACAGAATTTAAGATTAGAGAACCTCATTTTTCATTTTAAAAACTGAGCAACACTCAACCTCATAAATATCTGCAGTACAGCAGTCACATCCAAAATAAACAGACTGAAACCAAAGTTCCTATCAGCTGCTACATGGCTTTGGAATTTCTATACTTCATCTGTGAGTATAAAGCAACTAGGCACATTATCTTCTACAGGTCTTGTATTAAGAAAACACCTCAACAATTTAGATTGCAAATGCCTTCCCTTATAATTCCTTCCCGTTTTTTTTTTCATCAAATCAAAAAACAAGGAAGCAAAAGAACCATTACTATTTATTGGGTTGACATAATCTATGTTGAAAACTAGGATGGAACAGGACTGAGAAACCACCAACAACTGAGGTGCATCCTTTTTACGTCAAAGATTTTAGTACTTGGCTCAAACATGGTATTTTCCTCAGGGATTCTGGAAAAGATTTAACAAAGGAAAAAATATCCCTAAATTTCAGATAGTGAGCTAAAATCACACAGCGTACAGGTACAATGATTATACCAACAGTATACAGCAGGTCAGTGAAGGAAACTCTGTTAAAGGGAAGTATTAGGTAAAAAAAGGTGTATACGGAGTTGCATTTGTACTTTGGGTCATCTTCCTTCACAGAAATTAAGCAGCAAAGCCATGGTAGTTACTGCTAATCATTTTAAAAATTCCAACAAAGACAGTCCACAACTTGTAATGAATTGTTGAAGCAGAAAAATAGTGTTTCCCAGCTCTGTGTCCTTGCCTTTTTGCTAGCTCCTGTGTTAGGGGACTGCTGACTGAGTACAAAAGGTCAATGATTTTGCAGTCAGCAGCGACTAAGGTGAGAAGCTGGAGTGAAGGGAAGTTTTTTAGACATCCTTTGTTAATGTGTCATGGTTTAACCCTAGCTAGCAACCAAGAACCATTCAGCCACTCGGTCACTCCCCCGTCCCAGTGGGATGGGGAGGAGAATGGACAAAAAAGTAAAACTCCTGTGTTGAGATAAAGACCGTTTAATAGAACCGCAAAGGAAGAGAGGAGAATAATAATAATAATAGTAATAATAATAACAGTAATAATGGAATATACAACCCAAGTGATGCACAATGCAACTGCTCACCACCTGCTGACTGATGGATGTCCAGCCTGTCCCTGAGCAGCGATCGCCACCCCCTTGCCAAGTCCCCCCAGTTTATATACTGAGCATGACATCATATGCCTCCTCGCTGGCAAAGCACGGGAAGCTGAAAAGTCCTTGACTTAGTATAAGCACTACTCAGCAACAACTAAAATATCAGCGTGTTATCAAAATTATTCCCATACTAAATTCAAACTACAGCACTATACCAGCTACTAGGAAGAAAATGAACTCTATTCCATCCAAAACTAGGACATCATCATAAAGTGTTATCCTTGCTCCCTTTTTCATAGCCAGGCTGATATGCTTGAGAGGAAAAGGACAAACTTTCATGTACATAGCCATTAGAGAAGGGGATTATTTAGGATTTTTAATTTTGAGTATCAGTGCTTTACCATGTGGGAAACTAAAACTACACAGAAATATGCACTGTGCAAGGGTAAAGCACTGCAGCAGGGAGACAAAATTCACAGAAAAAACCAACCCGACATGACCCAGGAGCACAAACGGAACAAACTTAAACAAGTTGATGTTTAAGTACATTGGTAAAACCTTCAGTTTTAATATTGATGTGACCTTGACCTGGAGCATCAGCATGTAGTCAGCTTGACTCCAGGTTTCAGATTTTAACAGTTTAAATACAATTTGGGTAAGAGTTTAATTTGCTGTCAATACAATATACTTACAAACACAAAGTTAGGCCACAGAACTCCACTATGCCAAAATCTGTTTTACCAGCTTCAGCATCCCTGTTCCTTATCATAGCAATCACCCTGCAACCAACTCCAAAGGAACCCTGGAGATTTATCTTTCCTGGAAGCTATGTTGAATGATCTTTGTTAACCAACTAGCACACTCTGTTTAGGTTTCTTGAATTAAAAGGGCGAGGGATCCTGCACCATTGATGTGCCCTGGCAAGCCTGCCTGCCTCTCTGGCCTAAGGTATCAAGCATTTCTTCTTTTCTATTGTATTTAGGAGGGCTGGGTTTTCCCCACGTAATGGTGGCTCTCTTTGCTTCCAGTTCTCTCTGTGTCTTTTTGCCCATGTGCTGATCTCCCTTCTGCATCAGTCTTTAGTTGCCAACATTAAAAGATACGTCCTGCTGCTGTAGTTCTAGTGTACCTGCAATCAGATTAGCCTGACAGCCCTTGGCATTTTGAATCAAATTTGTTCCTGTGACCATCATCACCTCTGAGGTCACAGTCACAATCTGAGCCAAGTTACCAAAGATCTACTATTTAAAAAGTGTACACGAACCCTGCTAATTTTAGTTGAAACAGGTACACAAGTACTTATACTAACTGTTCAACAAGCAGCACAGAATAACCTGTGACAGACAGGCACGTTCAAAGTAATTCCCTCTCCTGGCACAGCTGGTATGTTTACTCATTTGTCCTAGAAAACAAATTAACTCCTCCAGTAGATCACAGTACAGAACTGAGCTGACTGATAGAGAAGATACAAATACTTCTAAATAAAAGTGTGATTATTATCTATTTCCTCTTCAGTAATATGACTTCTTGCATTCTGACCAGTCACATCCCAAGGTCAGTAATTCAGCACTTCTGGAGCAGCACTGAGAAAGGAATCCAGCTATTTAGTCTCTATTCTGCTGTTCTTACTGACTGTGGGTATTCTTGCATTTTTTTAAGGATATATTTACAGAGAGGGAGGCTATAAATGCTCAGTGAGAGGTAAAACCCAGCCTTCCAGTGAGTTTTACAGAATACTGTATTCAAACAGTGCCAGATCAGCTGGAAAGCCGAACAAACACAAAATAATTGTAATTGAATAAATTCTCATCTATTGAATACTGTGTGTAAATACTATCCAGACAGATGTAATGATTGCTTACACATAGAAAGAGAGGAGGGAGAAGAGCAGGCGAACTAAAAGATGGATTTGAGATAGATTTGAGATAAACAAACCTTGAACCTGTTCCTTGTGAGTCTGATGATCCTGAAAAAGTGATCTGGTATTTCAGCAGAAGAGAGAAAAGGTAGGTCTTCACTTTGCAATAACTACGCAATGATCGGTTTCAGACAGGGAGGTAAACTTCCAATTCACAAAGGCACCTTGAGGCTCCAGTCATCTTTTCATCATTTCCTGTGCAGAAAGGAAGGAGAAAAGGTGTCAGGATTGTGTGGCTGAGGTGAAGTCCTTTAGCTGGCTGAGAAGGGACTGCGCAGGACTGGACCACACAGCAGCTAAGCCCAGGGCAGCTCCCTTTTGCAACCGTGATTGTGTCAGTTGTATGTGAAACCACAACCACAGCCTGACACGATCACCAGCCTCCTAGAGGCCTTGGCATAGGTTATCAAAGACCAACTGTACGGAAATCTCTCTTAAGGGTTGTGGAATAGTGTTTACTGCTGCTGTGGCTTCAGGCAAAAGAATTTGCTGCTTCCATGCATACCTGCACTGATCAAAAGGTTTAAACATTAGTGTGCTGAACTTAGCTGGTCATCAGCCCTCCCCTGTTTTCACTAACCAAGCATTCCATGATGGTTCAGTAGGAGTCACCAGTTCTCTGTCCACTGCTTTTTCCAGAAAACATATTTTTAATATCTGAAATTCCAGACAAGATTCATTCCCACAGAAGAAATCAAAACCCTAAATACTGATAAAACTGTCTTTTCCTCCCCCCACCTAAGGCAGTTAGAAGATGTTATCACCAGCACAATTTCTGTGTAGCACAGTTAGATGATGGGTAGCTTGGTGACGTTTGCATATTTGTTGAAATTCTTCTCCACTCTGCGTGTTTCTTGCAGACTGTGTTCTTTAGGATCCTAACACGAGCAAAAGACGTTTCACGTCAAACCGCATTTCCCTCAGGACAAGTTATAGTTTGTTAACTCCTGTAACTTGTTTCTCACCACTATACTGACGCTGATAAGTCCCTGTCAGATTAATTCCTTCCTTCTTTCCCTTTTTTTTTTTTTTTGACAGAATGTCTTTTATAAGTACAATCAAATAATTTTCTGGGCTGAATCAATGCCAAAACTAGATGCATTTTCCTCCAGAGAACTGGAATAAATAGTTATTTACACTTCAGCTCTCTAATGGGCTGTTTTAAAGAGTGACTTCTTATTTTAGTGTTGAGTTGAACAAGAGACTGGGATAGCTTTGTGGTTTAGACAGCAGTTTTTCCAAAGCAAATTTGGATCACTAATTTCTTCTGGAATTAGAAAAATCAACATACCATGCAGAACTCAGCTGGAGTATCAGTTATTTCAATTCAGTTTTATTAAGCAAAAATGAAATATTAATTTGTTCTCTAGATTGCATTTAATATCTAAGTTCTAAGTAAGCAAATAAATGAACATGAATTGATTGCACTTTTTTTTTTTAATATATAGTCCACTAGCTTACCTCATTCTAATTGCACAATCATTCACATCAATAGCAAATTCACTCAAATTTTTGGAATGCTTTTTCATTCGTGCTTTTCCCAGGACATCTTTGTAGAAGACAAGGTATGTAAAATCCCAGCCCAGAGATCATCCCAGAGGTCAATGGGATTTCTATCATTAATATTTAATCTGATTCTTTTTAAAAATAAGAAAAAGTTTAATTCTTACTTGTACCAATTATATTAAGGCTACAACTAAGAACAACTCCAAGATACTGCGATTGTCTGAAAATTGAGGTTTCTTCGTAGATTCCCTGATACAGTGCTTGGAGGACTAATCCACTTGCCCCCCTGTCCTTCGGCTAAACTAAACACTATAATCATTCTTATGCCAAAATTGCTTATTATGTCGTTCCCTCTGCTTTCACCCTCAGGCTGCAAATAACCATCGATCAGCTAAAGGATCTGGCTTTTGCTTAGCTTCACTATTTCCAACACTCTGATGAACATACATGCATACAAACTTTTTCTGCCTTCTTGATTTGATATGTAACCAAACACAATGAGTTACTATGTTTATAAACCTCATGTAGGATAACATTTGAGTTTCTTAGGTGTTAAGCTTGTTGCTCCCATTAAAAATAATATAAAATTCTCAAATACTTCTACAAAATAGAATCTGGCAGTAACTTTTGCAAAATCCTTGTAGGAAACTTGCCAAACACCCAAATAAAATCTTTCTAAAAGGTTTTGGTTATATAAAACTGTCACAGAACCCTAACACTGAGTGAGATGAAAAGAGACACCAAAAGGGGCAAATAATTCCCTTCTAGTGAAAGCCATGGTTGCTGTCACTAAAAAAAAGGGATTGCAAGTTCACAATGAGGGCTGAAATTTCTATCTGGTGGACAGAAAAAGCCTGATGAGGGGGGAGGGAGGGGCGGTAAGGAAGAGGAAGCATTTGTGGTTGAAAGGAGGAAACAGAATGAGGGAAAGATGTACAGTGGACAGAAAAAGGTATTGCTATTCTTCTGGCTGGCAAAATATATCTTACAATCATTTAAAGATTTCTTTTAATCCCCTACAGATTCCATTGAGCTAGCAGAGGTATATCCTCAGTTTGAGTTCTGAGAAAAATCAAAGTTTTTTAAGGAGCTTTCAGACTCACTTTTACATCCAAGGTTTTTCTTCTTGCGTGGATCATCCACAGCAGAGATAACTGGTGTTTATAAAATTGGATTGCCTATCAAAAGAGTACAAAACCAGAAATCATATCCTTTTGGAATGGATTTATTTACTTGCAGCCTTTGTAAATACGGATCAGCTTGAAAACTCTATTTTTGTTTGGCCAAGCTCAGTCAGGTTACATGCACATGGTTACACAGAAATACAGGTTGGGTGCTGACCTGCTGGAGAGCAGCTCTGTGGAAAGAGACCTGGGAGTCCTGGTGGACAACAGGATGACCATGAGTCAGCAATGTGCCCTTGTGGCCAAGAAGGCCAATGGCATCCTGGGGTGCATCAAGAAGAGTGTGGCCAGCAGGTCAAGGGAGGTCATCCTCCCCCTCTACTCTGCCTTGGTGAGGCCGCACCTGGAGTCCTGTGTCCAGTTCTGGGCTCCCCGGTTCAAGAGGGACAGGGAACTGCTGGAGAGGGTGCAGCAGAGAGCTACAAAGATGATTAGGGGACTGGAACACCTCTCTTATGAAGAAAGGCTGAGGGATTTGGGTCTCTTCAGTCTGGAAAAAAGACGTCTGAGGGGTGACCTTATCAACACTTATAAATACTTAAAGGGTGGGTGTCAGGAGGATCGGGCCAGGCTCTTTTCAGTGGTGCCCGGGGACAGGACAAGAGGCAATGGGCACAAACTTGAACATAGGAAGTTCCACCTAAACATGAGGAGGAACTTCTTTACCCTGAGGGTGGCAGAGCACTGGAACAGGCTGCCCAGAGAGGTGGTGGAGTCTCCAACTCTGGAGACATTCAAAACCCACCTGGACGTGTTCCTGTGTAACCTGCTCTAGGTGACCCTGCTCTGGCAGGGGGGTTGGACTAGATGATCTCCAGAGGTCCCTTCCAACCCTATGATTCTATGATTCTATGAAGCTTTATACTAGTCTCCCAATCTCTAGAATCAGGGTTTACTTTTTCTGCTTCCACTGGAAAGATTCCAAAGTAAATATCCATTCTTTCTGCAATGCTTATTCAAAATGTGGTGAATGTTGCTTTGCAAACTATCCCCCTGGAACCCTGTAGGACATCTGGCATTCAGGTGACTCTGTATGGATACTCATTATTGCAATCTAAATTTAAAATCATCTGTCATTACCACTTTGCTATGAATTTCCCACTTCAGCTGTATCATATAATTATACAATAATTTAAGCTGCAAGGGATCTTTGGAGGTCATGTAATACAACCTACAAACACACACACACAATCAAAGTAGGGCCAACTCCAAATTCAGATTAGGTCGTTCAGGATCTTGTCCAGCTGAATTCGGAATATCTCCAAGGATGGAGATTCCACCTCCTCTCAGGACAACATGTTTTAGTGCTTGATCACCTTCATTTTCCTACATCTAATAAGAACTTCCCACGCTGAAACTTTTGTCCTTTGGTGCTCAACCTTTCACTGTTCGCACCAGAGAAGAGTCTGGTTTTTTCTTCATTATACCCCCCCTCCCTTAGGCACTTGAAGACAGACATTAGATCATATCCTTTGCCTACTCTTCTCCAGGTTGAACAAATACATTATGTGACTTGAAGACATCATTGAACAATGGCAAGCAGACACCCATGATGCTTATTATACACATGGTTTTATATCAGCTTACTAAATAATTACTAAAATGAGGAAAAACATTCTTACATTTGTATCAGCTCTGCAGTATATTTGTCTGAAGTAAGCAATTTACCTGATCTGGTTTTGCCTTCCTTAATTAATTTTGAAAGGAATGTATGCTGCTGGGGGTGAGAGCCACTGACGGTGGTCGCCCTCCACTTGCATTGAAGGATGTCTCTCAGTTCCTCTTGTCTAATGAGGATGACTGAATCAGCCAATCAATAAAATACTCACAGAACAACACTAACTTGCGATGAAGTCTGGTTCCCAGTTTAGAAACCAGCAAATTAGAATGTACAGCTAAAGGCAGGGTTTTTTTGGTTTGTGTTGGTTGCTTTTTTTACCAAAGCTACCAAGTATTTATAAATTATCTTTCTTTTGCATTTATTTTATTTGCATGATTAAGACCTTGATTCACATTAGATGAGATATTATCCTAGGCCTTGCATTTGTAATGAAGATTACAAAAATACATGCAAGGAAAAGAACTGAGAACTTCATGTTTTCAGTGACTAAATACTATCTTACCTCCTTCACAGTAGTTTAACGTTTTTTTAATCAAACATTCTTGAAATTAGAATTATTACTCTTAGATATGATGATGTTTATAATATAATGTTTCACATCCAGGGCAATCATAACAAAGCACCACTAACTACTTTTTTGTCCATAAATGTAACTGTCATCTTAAAAAACGGCATGGTAGCAAAGAGAAAAATCAAAAGGGAATTCATGCAGTGGTATACACTAAGTCCCAAATATCTGATCGCATTTATTTATTTCAGTCCTGAGACAATGCTTTGCTCTGGAAAAATTCTGACTTTTTGAAGAAAACATAAGCTTTACTGAAGGGCAGAACTTCATAAAAAGCTGGGTAGGGAGTCTTGCAAAAAGCGGTATTATGTATTTGGAGACAGGTAATACATAATTGAGAAGTCTTGTAACTTATGGAATTTTTTTATGTCCTACCCCATCTGTAATTCTCCAGTAAAGAAAAAAATCCTACGTAAATAGTGTTGGTAAATATTGATAGCCCTAAAACAGAATACAGTGAAATTTCACCTGTACACAAAAATAGCTTGAATTGACTGTTTTTCAAAAGAGCTACTAAAGAGTAAATTGGAGCTTACGATAAACTGAATTATACATATGAGGGCAGAAGAAACATACACTTGGGAAAAAAAACCCACAATACCCACTAAGAAAAGGCATTTTGCTTGCATGCCCCTTTAAACAATGTGCTGCATCTTAGTTTTCTTGTGATTGTCACTTCCTTCTATGCAAGAAATGTAAGTCTATTGAAATACTCTGTTATTTGGGTACCAGAAATGTCTCTTTTCAGTACATCACAGAAAAAACGACTGAAGGAGAACAAATACTGCCTGAATGAAAGAAGAAAAGATAGCAGTTTGCTTACACGCTTTTCGTCTGCCAGTAATGTTTTTAGTTAAGTCACTTTGGACTTAATTAAAGTTAAATTAGTTCTATTCATCAGACTAAATAGAAGTGCTTAATACTGATGTTTGGCTATACTGTACTATAAAAACGGAGTTTTATCAATCCCAAAGTAACATTATGAGGACCCAGGCTATGGATCTGAATGCATAATTTTGGCATTGCATGCATCTTGCAAGCTAGTTTGCAAGTCACTGTCGGAACCCAAATTCTACGTAAATAAGAATCTCCCTGCCCCCAACTTCTACCTCTTCCACCATCAGACACAGGATAAGTAACACCACATCAGTTATAGCTTTCTGAAGACATACACAAAGAAAATATAATCAATACAGAAAACACTGTTTTGCTGCTTCTAATTACAAAGTGATGCAAAAATGTCAATATGTATTTAGCATGCCTTTGTCCAAGGAGGGATTCATACAGTTTCTCCTGACCCTGTAGCCTGGTGTATATTTACTATACATCTTTCTCCCTACAATATAAGACAGGGTTCTTATTGCTAGACCAAAAACTGGATGAAATATTAGAGCTATATGTTCTAAAATGTCTTTAATCAGGGGAAAACACCCTGAAGGAGTCTTTTACCATTTCCGTAACTTGTCTTGAAATACAAACTCAGAAGTTCTTGTATCAGCAAAAGAGAAAATACAGCATGATGGCAGAATGAATAGCAAATGGGGTCTTTTCTTCCAGAGTACATGTAAAGTTCAATTACATTTTAGGTGTGTGTAAACCTTTGATCAGCAGGCTCACCCCATCAAAGGACAAAGGGATTTCTCCTGGGAATCACTACCTTCTAAAATGACATAGGCACCGCATAGTTGTGCTGTCAACTCAAGCTCAAGCTGAACATAGGTACATGTTACTAGGATCCTTTAGGCTACAATACTTCTACTACTTTGACACCTAGTTTGACAGAGACTTAAAAATGTGTATATATATACGAACAAAGCTAATTTACAAGCCAAAGAAACACAAAATGTTTTGACTCTAAGACTGTATTTTCAGTTAGGCACAATGTAATGGATCCATATGTGAAAATGAAAAATGTGAAGACACAGAAGCTAGGTTAATGGACTATAAAGGACAAAGTTTGAAATTACATGCTCTAGTTTAACTCCGTAACTCAACAACCAACTTTTTCATTAGGGAAATAAAACAAAACTTGCAAACAGGAATGAAACAATCCACCTTCAATAGTAAAGACTTTTCTCAGCAACATGAATTTGTGTTACAGCATTTCATTTCTATAAAGATAAAATGGAAGAAGTAATAGAGCAATCTAGAAACAGAATATAAATGTGGTATTAAAGACTGAAAATGAAATCTCTTTGTGTATTGGCCCAGTGTAACTGATATATTTTTTATGGTTTTCACTGAATAACAGATAAAACTAGGAAAAAGAAACTTTTTTTATTTAATTTTGGGGGCAATTAAATAAGGGAAATATAACTTGTGTGACTGCAGGCTGCTCATTACCATCTGGCATGTGGAAGAGACCATATTTTAATATTTAGATCAGATTACTTACAAGTTTAACTTTGGATTTCAGTGTCACAGAGGGAACTGTAGCTCAATTAATGGAAGCAACACATTCTGTACCCAGTCAGCTTCCATTTTTTAATAGTTCAATATCTAAATAACAGCCTTGTTTTGGCTTTCATTGAGAAATAAAATGATCCATCCATCAGAATTTAGACTGTATCCCAAAACTTCTGATTAAATACATACATTAACTCATATCCCATTCCCTCTTACATCAGTAGCGGTAGAGGCTTTTTATAAAAGATCTTGTATGTTCCCACTGGAAGACTCATCAACAAAGCTCCAGAGAGCACCACATAAGAGGAAATGAAGTTCCATTCAAAAAGGAATAGACAAGATTACCCAAAAATGAGAATTTCCCTCTCTCTGGTCCTGATCCAATAAAACAACTCAACCTGAACTGTTCAAGACCTTTAAATAGATATTGGAATTAAATTCTGTTCATCAGATTCACATGGAAGGTATATGAATACTGCAAATCAACATCACCATGCATAGGTTCCAAAGGCTTTGTAGAACTGCAGTACAATTTTACTCTTTGAAAATAACTTGCATAAAATACAGGCTATTCTGTGAAACTTTGAATGGTTTTTAATTTTTATGCCCTTAGGCAGAAAATATATTCCTTTAGATAGTACCAAGTGAGTTTGGGATGGGTTGTAGGGGGAAGCTGGGAGAAGGCAGCTGAGAAAAAGTGACATAGAATAATAAAACTATTTTTAAAGGTCAGTGAAAATAAAATCTACATTGAAGTTACTGCAAAAAGTTCTTCAGCTTATCTGGTTACTAAGCCTTCTAATGATTTTGTACCAAATGACAAGATCTTTGCAATCACTTAATCTAACACATGAACACAACTGTTAAATTATTCTGAGAAATACCTTAGTTCCCAGTGTAATTTTAAAGAGCTCGCAAGTTATTGGGCACTTCATTCATTATGAGTAGACACAAATGAATATCACCATTAGACCCGTTTCCAGAGAAGATGAATGTGCAAACACGGCTGGTGAGATTACTTTATGCACGTAAATTTAAAATCCATTTTCCATTCATCATCATGCACATGACTGAAACTCACTCTTTGCAACCGCCATGCCAACAAAACCCAATCACATAAATGTACATGGAAAATGAACAAAAAGGGAAAACAGAGAAAAAACACCTAATTTAAAAACATGAATGGTCATCCACCTCTGCTGCTTACCAAAAAAAAATTTCATGATACATGTTCTCTCCAAATTCACTCCCTTACAGGAAAATTTGAGAAATTTTCAGTGGGCTATTCATTGTTCCTAACAATGGTGCTGTATTATACATTGTAAAATGTGTACCTTAATGCAGCTATAGTTTAAACCTCCATCACCTTTAATGCTCTTAACACTATTATTCTAATACATAGAGACAAAGTTTACTTTTTTTTCCCTACAGTTTTCATTGGCAGTTTATATTCCTCAAGCACCTTTTAAACTTGCTATCACACTACTCCTCCAAAAATCTATAACATTCTTTATTGTGTCACTGCAATTGATATGCATGCATAGAGTATATAGCCAGCTGTAAATTTCTGCATCTAAGGATTTTCTCAGGGAATCTGTGTATTTGTCAATAGACATATTTAGGACCCAATTTTTTCATATGCAAGGCTGTAAGCCCCAGAGCATAGTATACACAATTTTATACCTATTTTGTATGTAGAACCATGAAATGCAGATTTACGGATATAGGCAGAATGTTTCACCCTAGCTATTCATGAATATAGTGCACACACATCCAGAAATTCATATGCAAATCCTGGCTCCCTTGATGCTTATGGCAAAATTCATATCAAATCCCACAAGGCCTAGTTTTCACCTATGATTACTGAACAATAGACTATGTTTCTGTTAGTTCAAATTATGAAAACACTGAGAAGACACCTAATTCTTAAACAACCTGATATATTTGAGGAGTCCATGTCTTCTGACTGCAAATTTGAAAATTTCTCTTTTTACAGCCCTGTTAAAAGTCTCTGGAGACTAAATGTATGTGCAGCTCAGCATTCTTTTGGCTCCCAGTAAATAAAATATACCCACTTAGTTGCTCATCAGTGTTCAGGATAACTTGAAAAGACAGCCAACTTCTAGTATGTCCCAAAGAACAAGTAGTTATCCAGACTGCCCTTTCTGAGTCCTAACGTTACACGTGTGTTATTCCACTGCTAGTAGAGCAACTAATGATTAACGTATACATAAGCCACATTAGATTTGCACCAAAATATTCCTGTAGAGATGTACTCTGCTTCTTTGATCACCAAGTAAGCAGCCACACCAATAAAACAAATCCTGATATCATTTACAGGAAAGTTTGAAGCCAGAGTCAAATGCATGCCATTGTTCTGATTTTTTGTCCAGTCATTTACATAGCGTAATGAGTGACATTGAGCTTAAACCATTGATTTCAGCTCCATGTTACAACCTTTCTACATTCTGGAGACAGTCAAGAGGTACAGGCTTCTTTCTAACACTGAATAATATTGTCTTTGGAGCAATATATTTTTTCGTGTCCCCAGTGTATTAGTTCTTGCGTAGCCCATTACTCTCATCTGTGATGCCTCTGGTTTTGTGCTCTTTATAGTGCCAGACCTTGCTTCCAAATGACAGTGGCCTGAAGTCACGTTTAAATGATAACATACCTCATTCACAGTTGAATTTTCCCTTTGTATTATACTATTTCTTCAGTTCTTCAAATTCACTTTATATAGCTCTTCACTGATCCTTGACCCACAGTACTCTTACATAGATAACAATTACTACTTCCACTTTTGCAAATATTCCTGAAAGACGGTAAACATATGAAAAGCATTACTGAACAGTTACTTAATCTAATTACTTTATCAGACCTGTGGGGATTAATCTGATTCTGTGCTGTATCATCATCTATTTTTTTTAAAGAATGTGACTCATTCCTGCTCAAATCCTGTACTGCAAACATAAGCTAGAGCATGTATCAGAGAGAGTTATGGCTTTACTTGCTATTATTTACACCTACAAATAATGTCCTGGAATCCAAAAACATCCAGGTAAATGTTATGCCTCCCTTTCTGTCCCTCCATTATTTGAGTTAACACCAAACCTAACAATGACATTGTCTATGTTCATTCATGATTCCATGGGATGAGAAGAAATACCTGCTTTGAAGTACAGGGATGCAGATGAAAACAATGGGAGAGAAACATAAAGCTCAGGGAAAGGTAAAGAAAAGAGAAGAAAAAAAATAATGCAGAAACTGTCTCAACAGGATATTTTCCATTCTCATGTCATTGAATATGACAATCAAATAACAACACGATTCAGTCATCACGCAAAACTTGCCTTCCTTATCTTCATCTCCTTGCATCCCACTAATATTAATGCAAAACCCAATGTCGAATCAAACTAGGCTCTGGCTTTAATGGTCCACTGATCTTAAAAATATTAGTTGCTTTTGCATAGATGAAGAGGTTACTTTAGCTTCAGCTAAAGTGCCATTCCACATAGTTTTGTCAATAACTTTCGCCCTTTGCTGTCCCAGTTCCCCTTTCTTCTTCATTACCTGCCTTCATCGGGACATCAGTCTCTCCCTCAACACCCCTTTGGAATCCCGCAGATTCTCCTCCCCTATGTTAGCAAATCCAACAGATTCCCAAAGCTCCAGGATCCTCTGCTCCTTTCCACTCCAGTATATATCAAATCTTTTTTATTATTATTTTTTATTCCTTTTTATAAAGAACCTGCAACTTTCATATGACATTTCCAGAAAAGGCAACGTTTCTGAGAATTGTTCATTATATTCAATCTTTTACTTTGGTTTTTTTTTTAACCTTCATGCAGTTTCTGTAAATATTCAGTAAATTCTCTTCTAGAGCATGTATCAGGGAGAGACACCGCTACTTCACCTTACTTTCATCTCCATCTATTTCTGCTAAATGAATTTCCAAATGCACTTTGAAAATTTCCATTTTTCTTGCATCATTAGAAGACAATGTTACACGTGATGACAGGTGCAATTTCTCTAATTGAGACAGGAAAGAGCTTTGATCAGAATTGCAATTTGTCTAACTGTTGGACATACAGAACTCCAAATTTTATTTAATTAGACAGCATAGGACAGTCACCTCACAAACACAGGACTGATCTTTCTTTAAAAACTACTTTCCTTGAATCTACAGTAGCATTTCATGTCACTACAGGTAAAGACTGGAACAGTGCCTTTTCTGCTATTTCCTTTGTGCATTTAATATTAGCATTAAGAAACTGCAAAGCAGACAGGCATTATTCAACTTTTTTCCTTTCCCCCCCCCCCCTTTTTTTTTTAAATTTTGCCTGTGTAACGTATTTTTACCAAGGGATCATAACAGATGACTTAACCAGGAAAAGAATCTAGTTGAAAAAACTCTGATTATCGGCATGTCTAAATTTAAGAAACTTCAAACAGAGGATGCTAATTCACATACCTAAAATTATAGTGGTCATTTTCAAATGTTCAAATTCATTTCCCTGTGGGGTAGACGTCCAGTCCCGTAGACATTCAGGAAAACTTTCCAAGTTCAGAGAGAAGGTCTGGCCTCATCCACTTCAGTGAAGATGTACTGTCCTAATTGGACATAGACAAATTAATTTCATTTCCAAATTCAGAGCTAAATCTAGTTATAAAACATCTCAGAAGTTTGAGAGTGTTGAGCTAAAGATTTTGTAATTGATCTCCGTTTGTGTCCCATTAAACCTTCTTAGTCTGCCACCTTTTACCTTGTGAAGTTAACATTTCTTAATAACCAAATAGCAAATGTTCATTTCAGCAGAGTTTAGAATGCTTTAATGGTAAACAAGAAAGGTTTTAACTTCACAATTGTTCAGGGATTTTTCAGTGAATAACTTTAAAATCTGATGCCTGAATTAAATACTCTGAAATTACTTCTGAGCTCTAGTGTTACTACAAACTCCAGGGAAGTTTTATTTTGTTCACTAGGGCTCAATTGTTTGGTTTTGTTGGGTTTTTATTTTTCTTTTGAAAAGTAGCTTCCACTGTTCTTACATATGACATGACCCATAAAGGTCAACTGTTCTTTCATTTTCTCCATCTTCCCCTTCTTCTTCAGACTGTTTGCTGTGGTCTAAACACTTTGCCTTCCAGCTAAGCTTTCTGCTATCGCTGTGCCACTTTTTCTGATAAACTGTAAACTACAAGATCAATGTACTTTTTCCTCAGTCTTCAGCTCTCTGGATACCACACATCCAGCTAAATAAGAGACAGTAAAAGCAGTATGCTAAGGTGAAGAGCAAATTTAAAAAGTTTTAAGGCTGCTAACCTGAAATTTAATTTCAGTAAATATCAATACCATGCTCGACAGGGTCCGTACAAACATAGCAGATTCACAGTGCTGCTTACTTCAGACCACCCTTGATACATGTTTTGTGAAGACACACAAGTAAATTCAATTATTTTGAAGTACTGATTGACTTAGTTTGAAAATCGTCACATGCAGTGAATAAGGATTTGATATTCACCTATATGAGACTTAATGGTGAGTCTTTCAGTAAGAGTCCATGGAAATCAGCTCTCCACCATGCTAGCTATTTTGGAAAAAAACCTGTATAACACCAAGGTTGTTTTGAACTCCTTCATCCGTAAGGTTAAAATAAGTCAAGACTATTAGATCAATTTAACAAAGTATTTATTCATTATTCTTCTATCAGTTCATTATTTTATCAGACTGAATTTAAATGCTGTAACCAATCTTTTCATAAACTAATTTCAATTCATGAATAAGCAGTTTGGTCTTAGTAAGATCATATTCTGATGGGAATAGTAACTACTAAACAAATACATTTGATTTATGGTTTTATTTGTACTTTGGCAAGTAGATGATTCATTCAGGAATACACCTATTGTTTTCTAAATCTGACTGAACACACTATACTTAGTAGTAAAATTCTTTGTCAGAGAAGTCAGCTAAATTATCGTATCTCCTTTCCCTTTCTTTCTGATTTTTCAAGGAGCTTCACAATAGACAGCTATTACAGAGATATTCAGGAGGAGGTAAAACCAGAGTACACAAATAAACCTGTAACGGGGTTACAGCCTACACCTTTCCCTAGTGTGCTGAATTTTTCAAGCAGATTCTTTCACATTTTAAAAAAATGCTCACTTCACCACTAAGTAATATTATCACCAGCAACAAGGAAAGAGAGCTGTGTTCGAACAAACCAAGAACAGGATTGAGAAGAAAACATGCTCTGAAACATCCATTATTTTAATACCCACCAAAGTTATATTCATCTTTTGTCTCCCTCTCATTCTCTCTTTCCACAGAATGGTACCACCTACTAATGTCATGACTGAAATTGGTCATGAGGGTGAGAATATACATGAATATTAACACAGGATTTAAGCAGAACATGGAATAACAGTAACTGCATTAGAACCAGGTGGGTAAAGGATTTAGGGTATTTATTTTTTCTTAGCTGTGTGAATTGAATAACAAACAATTTTTTTAATTTTCTTCACCTTCAGAAGAAGATTGCTACATTCTGGTAATTTATTAAAAGAGGAAGGATTGAGAGAGTAGATTATTTTTTCCACAACTATTTTTGTTATAATTTTCCACATTTTTCTGAATAGCTGCATATTGATGAAAAAAGAAGAACCGTTACTTTGAAAAAATGCTTAAAATGAAAGATTCAGATTGCTCCAAATTTGTTCCTTTTATTCCCTTGAAAGATCTACTAGCCAAATGCCCTCCAAATTTGTAAGTCGTCTTCTATTACTTTGCAAATGCCATTTTTAGTAAATAAAAAATGCCTGCAAGAAATTAGATTTGAGGTACATGCCATCTCCACAATTGTCAGAGAGCACTTACTGCGAATCTGACTACTAAATTTAGAACAAATATTATCTTCAGTTCTTTGTCTATTAGTCCAGAACCCATGGTTGTGTGAAATACATGTTCTTTTAGAACACTCACCTCACTGCTAGCATTCGCCTGCAATAAAACACAAACTTTGTCTAAAAATGGAGAATTTAGAGATTACTAAAAAGCACATTACATGAAAAGCCACGCAACTCTTTTTTAAGGGAATTAAGTTTAAGTATTCTATATGTCAAAATTAATTTTAATTGAATACTTGTGCTGCAGCTGTTCTCAGAACACTGAGTCTAAAATGATAAGTAACATCAGAAATACTGGAAAAACCTTGTTATAGGAAAATGAACAATAATACTACGACATTATCAGTTTCTCATCTCTGTATTACCTTCCTACACATATTTTCATAGTGGAAATTCTGGTTTATTACTTCTCACCTATTTCGATAATAAGTGTATTTAAATGCAGCTTTATGTCTCAAATCATTTTGCTGCTGTAGTCACTCACACAGCTCAAAATACACACATATAGCCCGCCACAACTTTTACATAAATGTCTCTAGTAACTGTTGGAGGTGGGGAGGGGAAGATTTTGGCTGATTCCAAACATCAGTTATCACAAGACTACGTTGCTGCGTGTATTGGAATAATACCCTTTAAATGAGCCTAAGTTAAGATAGAATAATATTACATAGAATAATTTAAAGCCTCCATGAAAAACCACATTAAAGTATAACTGAAAACAGCTTTTAAATGTCTTTTGGTTTTTTTCTTTAAATTTCTGTGACTCCCAAAAAGTATGAGACCTGAGATAGGCTTTTAAAAACAGTTTTAAAAGTCAATTAAGCTAAAAATCTTACAAGAAGTAAACATTTCTGAACAACTAGATTACATTTCTCTAAGACTATAATCAAGCTCAGCTTCATTCTGTATAATGAAACTATTAGCAGGTGTTAGATGCCTCAGGGAAGTACTATCTGTTTCCTAGTGACTCCCTCCTTAACATTGCTATCTGTAGAGAAGCATATTTCCTTACAGAGTAACAGAATTTGGATCTAGGGCAAGGAAATCTGTAGAGAAAATATTGAAATCACCTTTGACTACAGAAAAAAAAAAAAAGGATGTTTTGCAATTTTTTATTTAATTTAAGTTCACAAATCCCAGGAAGGAAATAAATTTCAAGTCACATATAGCAAAGCGTAAAGTAACAATTCCTCAGTTCAGAATGGTGTTTGTTTGATAAATGTGACCATAGTCAGAACCTTGATCAATTTAATTTTAATGCTAAGTTTAAACCAAAACCTCCTCAGGCGGTTGAGTCAAAACACTGCTCCAGTGTAAAAAGTTCAGCAAAGGTCTACATAAATGTCCCTTTTCATATCTTGAACTTCTCCTTGCAGTGAATACCATATCCTATTCATTACAAAATTCCTATCCACCAATCTCTGCTCTTCTCACACACACAGAATAAGACACAAATAAGCAAATAAACTACCTTGACTGACTCAACTTCTTCAGTGATGAAATAGACAATATGGACATGCCTGCTTATTGAGGATGCACGTACGCCAGCATACATTCTCTTCTGCTTCCACATGAACCACAGTGCGCAGGAAACACCATTTCTTCAAACAATGACTCTGCATACATTTCAATCTCCTGTTTCAGCTGGCAAGCAAACAGCTTTAAAAATCCATCGTCGGGGATGGACCATATGGCTGCATAGCACCATCTGCACCCTACAAAAAGAGGAAAACGTATTGGTGAGTGCTCCCAAACTGCAAAAAGTATACTAGCAACATCTTGGGATTTCTTTTCTTTTTTGCCCCAGGGTATTTCTAATTTCAGAAATTTAAGGCCAGATACTATTTGCCATAACTATCTCCCCAGTCTAGCAAGGTGAAAATCCCATTAGTAGGATACAGAGCAATCTGAATATTGGGCAACCTGCCTATGCTGCAAGACTGCACATCGCAACTCTTGTCAAAGTAGAAGAGGACATAAGGCAGCTGCCAACCAAGCCAGGCTGATACCGCACAGTGTATTAACCCCTTCATAACTGCAGCTATCTCAGGAATTAATCAAGTCCATCCCAACAGAAGGAACAGCCACTGTTTAGCCCTCAGAACAGTTTACACATTACAATGTACTATATCCCTAATGTTTCTGCTGGAGCACAAAACTACCCACCTCTCTAGTCCTTTAATCCCTATACAAAATCAAACAGACTTCAAATTCAGCATGTGACAATATTTTAGCATGCTTAAGAATTATGTAGAAAATTCCATGCAGTGTAATTCAAAATTGCTACTACCAAGCTTCATCCCCAAAGTTTCTCAGGTTGTAGAATATTCTACGATGCGTTAGTTGGCATATTATACAGGCAGAGACGTATGCATCAAGGGAAAATGTAATAGCCTATTGTACCGTCAAAAATAGAGTATAATAAACTTTGTCAGCAACAATCATGGATGATCTTAGCAGCTACACCGTTTTATGGCTCCATTAACTTAAAATTATAGTAGCTGACAATTTTTCCTGTAAAGCATTTTTGGAATCCACAAGAAGCCATATTATTTATGCTATTTTCTTATCGTAAACAGTTACAAGACATAAAATTAGTAATACAGAATCATAGAATCATAGAATCATTTAGGTTGGAAAAGACCCTTGGGATCATCGAGTCCAACCATCAACCCCACTCTACAAAGTTCTCCCTTACACCATATCCCCCAACACCACATCTAAATGAGTCTTAATAGAACACAACCTGGGCTTTAACAAATCATTAATTTTCTTAGAGAAAAAGAAAACTTACGAAGATACACAAAGTGGAGAATATAATGCAATTTGGATAAAAGGAAAGGCAAGTGACACACTTGCTTAAACCCTTCAGTGATAACATCTGTTGACGTGAATCTGATTACAAATTTGATTTTGCTAAAGCAATAGTTCCACTAATATAGGAAAGAACCATGCAGCCATATGGGGACCTTTGCAGAGGAAGGCGTGGGCCCAAGTATTCTATCAGTATGACCAAACCGTGCTCGGTTTCCCCCTCACCTATTTCTACTAACAGAGTCACTCAAGGTCTTGGCTGATTAAACTACCTTTGCTGCTACCATGGCTTTATTTGAAAAATAACTGCAGTTACTGACCTAATATAAGCAAAGCAATTACATATATATGTATAGCAATCCTTCGTATTTTACCTAGAGTACAACATCAGCTCCATAACAGGCTGTTCAAACAGGCAGCAGAACTCCAGGTTGAACAGAAGACACTCAGTTCTGCATGGATCTGCATGCAGTGCCACCCTCTGTGGAATAAATACTAAATTGGCTAAAAAATACAAAAGTACAGCATTGTTCACACATTAAGGAAAAGTATAAAATCAAGAGGCTTCTGAGGTAGAAAATAGCCACAGCTGGCATGAAGGACACAACATCTGTGGTTCCCTGATAAGCTACATGAGGTACGGGACGGGATGCAATTATTCCGTGGCTTTACCTTATGATGTATAGCGGATACAGGAATGGGATGATACCATGAAACAGATAAGCTGCCAATTAGCTGCCCGCTAGATGCTCAGAGCCAACATTTTGTCAAATTTTGATGAAATGCTGTCCTTTGTGCGAACTTTGCTCATTATAATGTCATTATAATACCAAAACACACCTCCATCCCGAAGGCTACCCGCCTCCAAGGTGCGACCACTCCTTCTTGAGTCTGCGCCCTGAATTTCTTGTAAACTATACCTTTAATTGTGAAGCGAGAGAAATTTACACCAATCATGATAAAAGTATGTATGACTAAAGTCACTCAAACTCCACCTTGAAGATAACAAATAGTATAAAAATAGCCCAAGAAAGGGGGGATACCCAGGGAAGACACCATCACAAAGAATTACATCACTGACTTCTGGGATCAGTCGACGGGCTGAGCCTCTCTTCCCCCCCATAGGGACGCCTTTGGGTAAGACTTAGATTATACCGAGTGCTTCCTCGGGAAACTTAGAAATTTCTCTAGAGACTCTCTTTTCCTACATTTAAAGCCAGGCTGTATCGTTTATAACTTTGTCGCGCGTTTTGTATATGTAACAATACTTTCATTTGCACGTGCTTTGCAGACAGTGTATTTATCACCGGCAATCCTAAGAACCTATATATCTGTTGTTTAAATAAACTGCACTTTTTTAAGTAGCTAGTCGTTTTGGTTTCTCACTGAACGCGACCAAAGACTCGAGAGTGGCCGTGCTAGTTCATGAGCACGACTAGACTGAAGGTGCAGTCCACTATTAGTGTATCCAAATCGTAATAGTTTAATACATATTAAACGCGATTGGACTGATAGTGCTGAATTGGGCATCACTCAGAATTTAAACCTAGCCGCACCTAGCCTCCCACCTCGGTGAGGAGTGTTAGAACGCAAGGGGGTTTATCTTCTGCTAAAACCGCTTTGCCCCTTTTCACGCAACACCCTCTCACCCCTTCTCCTCCTTCACCGCATCCCTTCGCTCCCTCAGTCTCCTGCCTCCTTCACAGGCACCCGGTGCCGGGGCCGGTTCAGAGCGTGGTGTGCCCTCGCCGGCTGGCTGCTGCATCTCACAGCTGGCTGGCATTGCTGACACCATGTAATTGACACTGATTTGGATCTCCCTCTTCTATCCAGCCACCAATTTACACAAGCTTGTAGACCTTTCATGCCTTTGAGATGTCTACCCTCTGTCAGTATGGCTGAAGCCAGGCAATGAGTTCAAAAAATATTACTGATAAAGCTGACAGCTGCACAGCATATAAGCCTTATTTCTTAAGAAACAAGGCTGACACCTGTGCATTCAGTTTTTCATCAGTGAAACTGCAGGAAACAACACAAAACTCTGAAGCGCAATACAACAAAGAAAACAGGACTCGTTACGGAGGTTCCCAAATTTCTAAAGTGTAAGTAAAGCTCAGCATTGAACTTAAATTATCAAAACCATTGAATCTATAGACACCTAGAAGTGCTGTGAACATAAGTATGATATGCTGGTTTAGCTGCACAAAACTAATAGGTAGAATTAAAGTGAAAAATGGAGCTTAATGTTAACTAGTGGAGTAGCAACAGTAAATCCAAAATAAAATGAAAGCACATAGAATGAAAGTATTATCTCTTGTGTAATTGTGTGTCTGCGCTGTATGATCATGGATCCTAACAAATGTGATTATCAGCCGTCTGAATGATAGGCATTTCATCAATTCTGCACCAGTCCAGTAAGCACAAGTGCCAGGCGCAGCAAAATTAGGAAGATGCAATAAAACGAAATGGACTTAACAGAATAAATGGTTACCAGAATTACTGAACCTATTATTCAACATACAAAATACAGAGTACTCCGCATTGCGTTATCTTTCTGTAGCTACAATGCTCTATCCATATTAAAAAATATTCTGAACTAGGGACATAATATCTGGCTTCTAGAATTTCTGCCTCTAACCACTACGACCACCTGTGATTAAGGTGGCCAAATATAAATATTTACAGGACAAAACAAAAAAATACCTTGAAATGAGTAGCATTATGTACAAAATGGAAAAAAGAAACAAAACCCAAACTAAACTAGAAATTTGAATGCCCTCAGAATTATTTAGAATGTTGAATATTTTTACACTCTTTCGATGCAGTGCCAGTTCAAGGGGGAAGTCTACAGCTGCATCTGCCAGTATTTCAGAAAGGAAATGGGTCAGGCAGTAACAGCTCATTCTTTAAGTCTCCCTTTTATATCCCTACAGTAACGGTCTAGAGACAGTTAAGGGCTTCATGAAGGCAGAAGATACTGCTCCAGATCACCATGGTTTCAAACACCATTTTTTTCCATTTTAACTCAAGGAAGCAAAGAAGGAAACATGTTCATCAGTATCAAGATCAAAGCTCCAGGCTCTTCCAGAAGAAGCATTCTAGTCCAGGCCCACCATCTTCTCATTGGATGTTTTAATTTTAAATATATTTTAGACAGAGCCTTTGAGAATAACATAGCTTCCTCACTGCTGACACAATTACTGTTCAGAACTGCCACTACTATAGTCACAGAGAGGAAACCATGTTAAGGTTGAAACAACTTCACATTTTCAGGTCTGCATTAACCTTTAAATTGCTATTACAGCACTGTGAAACCCCCTCTGTGCTAAACAGAAGCAGTAGAGATCTAAACTCATTTTTTCCAAGTTTTCTGCCTGCAACCATGATTTGCTTTATTTAGAAGTTTCTGCATTCCCCACCGTTTAACAAGCACACACAGCTGAATAGCTCTCTCACCTTCTCCTTTAGTCCTGCTGTGCAAACTAAGCAAAATACTGAGGGCTATTTTATCTAAAGTATGACTTGGATTTGTTAACTCGGGGAGAGCAAGAATCAGCTGATCCTAAGCACATACTGAGACTTTTGTTTATTTTCCTGCAAAAAAACAGTTGAAGCTGGTGGTGGGATCAGGAAGAAAAATGGGCGAGGGCCAGGAAAGGTATTTGCTGCACTAAACTATATTACTGCTAGTAAGACTAGGAATTTAAAATCCACTTTAACACTCGAAGTCAAGAAACACAAAGTTATGGTTCCCACAGGCATCATAACTCATGCTCTTGCACGCGTGCATTATTTTGTATTACACCCTGCTAAATTTATAGGAACCATGTGGATATGTTATAGTTGTTTCTTAATGTTTTATTTTGAAATTCTTGACTAGAGAACATGAGGTCATACAAGAAACACCTGGCAGTGCGTTACACGGCCACAAGTCTGAGTCTGTCTGGTCTCTGCAAACAAACAGAAATTATATGTAACACCTGGTGGTCTTTTGCTGGAGCTTGACTATACTGTAATTGCCACCAGACCTAACAAGCACGAAGTTCAGCAAGGATCAGCACTCCACATAGCCAAAAAAAAAGCAAACTGCGGTTTGAAGTGCATCAGCTGGACAGGAGTTATTCAGTAGCCAAGGCAGGGAAAGATGAGTTCTTAAACTTTTACTGGTTGGTATGTCATAAAAACTAAAGAATTGCAGATCTCCACTGCTGGGAAAGGGAATAGTGAAAAACTATTCAACCTTCTTTGACACGAAGGATCAAATAAAAGGATAGAGAAGGAACTAACTTGAAAAACTGTGATCATCATTACATTTATTGTTCCACATAGCTGCAACCTGACTCAAAAGAGAGCAACTTTCAAGCCTGCTAAGCTCATGAAGTTGCATGTGACTTCTTAAGCAGAAAATGGTTTACTGAATTTTACAATATTCAGTAAATGTTTACATACTTAAAATTTAAATAAAAGTAACTTTTCAGTAAACTCAGGATACAGCTTAAACTTCTAGTCACGGACAAATAGCATCTAATAAAGTTATGCCACACCAATTTTTATTTTCTCCATCTTCATCTAATCGTTGGTTTCCAGATGGTATTAACTTATGTTAACATCCTTCACAAACCATTGATTTGAGTAGTTTCTTTATAAATGTATTTGTTACCTCTCAAATATCAGAACTTTCTATGCCTAAAGTCATTCACAGGAAAGAGAAATATTTACATGAATGGCTTATATTGTTTTTAACATGCTTTTCAAGCACATCCTGATATAACTAGAACAGATAACAAGAGAGTAACACTAATCTCATGTTAAAGCATGCATAGCCACAAGTATTTAAAGTCATTGTTGTCATGCTGTCATAGAGAGAGAGAGACTGCAAATTACAGGACTTTTTGCTAGATTAAACACATTTCTCAAAGTATTCCTCTTAACTCTGCTATTGCTTCAAGGAATGTCTCAAGAGGGAGGAGGCAGTTTTTCCTATCAATCGTTCCCCAACAGCATTTGGTAATGCCCCACATTTAAGCCCTATGGCACAAGTCGTCCATTTTACGGAGCTTGGCAGGAAGCAGCTGTAATACTGAAGAGGGTATCTTCAGACTCCAAAATATCGGAATCATAATAAAACGGGATTTCTTCAAACATCTCTCTCCTGCAGCAAGATATGGTATCTTCAGCCTCAGCAGGCCATGTTATATTTGTATTTTTATTGCTGTCACTCCAGCTGAAGGGGATCAGCTACTGAAGAACCTCCAATTTTCCTTTGGGGTTTTCAGCAGTGTCATAGCCCTTTTTGCCATAAACAGAGCGGCCTGGAAACTAGAACTCTTCAAGTTTCAATAAAAATGTAAATTTAACAAACTTAATAGTTGCACTTCATAATTTGGGTGTTTGACTTGTGAGGTTGGAGCTCCTGAGTTGGCAACACTTCACAGTGTTATAAAATGCTGATACTTCACCCTGCATATGTCAGCACCCAGAGAAGCAAAGGACTTGTTTAAAATAGCACCAGTTGCCAGTCAGCTCCAAATAGAGAGAGGCCAGACTTTCCCCTAGCATTCAAAACCAGGATGGAGAATCCCGAAAGCCTCCAACAGACGATATGGATGTCCTTTGCTATCATCAAGCAGCTTAACTCTCTAGATCACCCCTGAGAAAAAACTTCAGTACCAAAACAGCCTTCCTCTTACAGATCACAAACAACCCCTAGAATCAAAAGCTGGGTTTTGTCCTCAACTGTGCTCATCTGCAATGTGTGGAATACTTTGAGCAACTTTAGCTTCCGTGCTGTGGTCTCTAGCGTCCCTTACCAGACTGGTACATAAAGCAGCTAGACCCTGGGCCTTAATGACCTTCAGATGACTTGACCTACCCCCAAACTCTTGACTTTGGCCTGGCAGCAAAGAGCAGCACTTTCCTCTGACAATCACAAAAAGGGAAGGGGAGTACTTCAGCCTGCTTCGTCTAAAATGCCTCTTTTTTTCCTATCAACGTAAGATGTACCATTAATAATAACCTAAGTGACCTGAGGCAAAATCATGAGCTCTGGGGGGAAAAAAAAGTGCAGGCAAAAAATGCATGAGCACAAGACAGTTTAAATAACTATGGTGGATGACCTATAAAGTCAAATGTATGTACAACATGAGGAGTCTATATCCATAGCTTGGCATTAGAGGAAGCAACCCGATTTTCTGGAGGCCTGCAATTATTTAAAATGGGAGGAAACTGTATATATTCAGCAACTCCAAATCAGCACTGACGTGTTATCCGCAGGCAACTAGAGAGAGTAATTTTTAAAGCCAAGGTTGGAAAACTTCAGTGAAGTATGACAGTGCATCAGAGAGGTCTCAGAACTAGCAAGCAGTGGAGCTGGGAACACGTTTCTGGCATCAGCATTGTGTAAGTCTCCCTGTTAGCACTAGCCATCATTTCTTTTTCCGCAATACAGTAAGAGCACAAGATCGTTTAAAGTGAAAAGACATATAGGAAGCTCTAGGCTGACAGATGTCTTTTACAATATATACTCATGCATGTAATGTAATCTAACTAGATTTAAAAAAAAAAAAGAGCAAATGATGTTTTACAGGCAAAGAACTAGCAAATAAAGGGAAGAAAAAAAAGACAGCAATTGCTAAGTGCATTTCTATTCAATCTGAAAAAAATACACACTAATATACTGGTTATAAAAGGAGCACAGAACACCAGAAATGATGCAACAAAATATTTCCCAGGAAAAATTGAAAGGAAAACTGGGAGGGGCAGGGCAGTCCCCAGCAAGTCATTGTCTTGAAGGATTTTACTCAAACCCTGAATGTAAAAGAGCTAACTTGAATTTACAAAAGAAAGAGTTTGATTACAGATGGACAGTGCCTTGAAAATTCAGAAAAAGTGTAAAACTGGTAAACAACTGTGCTGAAGATTTTTGTTTCATATTAGACATTGCACTTGGATTTATAATAACATGGAATGCAAGGTTTGCAAGTATGCAAACCATCTTGCAAATGCAAGATAATACTTTTGGCGTAGAAGTGTGATGCAGGAGATGGGAATTAATTTTGCAACTCCTTACCTTGAGCATAAGCCTTAGCCAGTCACTCCCATTCACATTTACAAGAAGAAATTTCATCTGTCTTTAGTCTCCCTCTGTAAAGTTAGAAATATACAGGTTTGACTGGGACAGACACAGTGCAAAGTACCTCACCATTGCTAAAAACAGTCTGAGACATTCTTTTGGACCAGATATTCACTGAAATGCAGAATTTCCACTGCCTCCCTTTTCAAGCCATGTGCTTAATAACTTACACATTTCCATAGTCACCTTAGCAAAATAGGAGACAGGGACCCTTGTAAATGGCCCTTGCATGCTGTTTAAATTATATTTTTCAGTCACTCATCCTAATTACACTTCTTTTGTTAGCCTTGTCTCTGTGAACTCGCAAGCATTCTCTGTTTCTCTGTCTGCATATGGTGCGTGCCTTGCTGTACTGTACTGGGGCTCCCTTGGGAGCAAAGCCTCTAGGCGCTGCTACGATGCATTCAGCAACAAACCCAGCAGGATACTAATAGGCTGTCTTCATTAACCTTTGCTGATTGAACTGTGCTTCGTGGTATTTGCACTCTGCACATTTGTGATGTCTCATAAAGATGCGTAAGGAGGATTTTAATGGCAACAGAGCCTATATACTAAATTATCTATCCACTGAAAAGGAAGAGTGTTTGCAGGTAACAATAGCCTTTTTTTACTTTTCCCTCATCAAAGCTGGGGCAGCACTTGAAAGGGCAAACAGAACACAAGAATGGATCAATAGGGAACTGCACAGATGATAATTAATGTAGGAAAATGGCTATTTAAGCACAGCAACACAAGCTGGATTCACTAGGTATCCAAAATAAAAGGAGACAGGTTCTGATGAGAAAGAGCCATCAGATGGCATCCGCGCTAGCTGATGAGGCATGGGGAGTCCAGGGTGACATACACCTTCCCCAGAACGTTGCTGTCATCCCTCAAAACACACCATGCAACCAGCCAGAAAGTTGAGTTGTGGAATGACTGCGACAGAGGTAACTTTTGACAGTAAATACCTTGCCTTTAAATTACCTGTATAATTTAAACTCCATAACAGTTTTTTTCAACTTACTGCATTCATGAAGGTTGAACAGCTGACATTCAAAGTAATTTTTAAGCCATGCAAAAGGATGATCTAAGGATAGCAACACAGAATTTTATATATATTTTATTTATAAGAACATAAAAATCTCATCCTGACTTTCTTAAGCAAATATCCCATACATGTTAATCTCCTAGTTTCTCACCTTCCCAGTGTGATAATGAAAAGTCGGCTGGTTACAATGTAAATTAATTACTTGTATTTTATTAGTTCCATCCAAAGCAAAGAAAAACAAGATTTATGAAACTAACAGTTCAAAGACATGGAAAACCATAAGTAGAGAGTTACAGTTGAATGTATATAAAAGCAAATTTGAGATAGGAATGTGAATAAAACCAAGGAAGATATTTTCAGAGCCATCAAAGATATGTTCTGTAGGTCTCTCAACATGATTTATTACTGTTAGCTTATA
This sequence comes from Larus michahellis, assembly GCF_964199755.1. Classification (NCBI taxonomy): domain Eukaryota; kingdom Metazoa; phylum Chordata; class Aves; order Charadriiformes; family Laridae; genus Larus; species Larus michahellis. Next base: position 41,702,755 of record NC_133900.1, on the reverse strand, counting down.
TTAAAACAAAAAAAAAGGACAACAGGACAAATTTTGATGTTGCTGCTTTATATTAGGCAATGGGTACCTTTCTAGCTGCCATTTCAAGGAAACTCAATAGCTACTCTTAGCTTGAAGAAGTGCCCTTGCCTCAGACCACGAGGAAAATTAAACCATAATTCTCTATCTTTCAGTTTAATCAAAGTCTGCAGAAGAAGCCTAACTGTACTGTACACATGGGGGAGAAAAGGTGAAACCACATAAACTCTGCGAAATCTAGGGAACGGAGAAAGAATTTGAGCTTCTGTAAGTATTCCCTATTAATACTTCTTTGAAACAAAGCAATTCAAAACATTAGCAATTCGTGTCATGTTCCTGCACTGATTGCCACACCTTATGAAACTGCAACATATCTTCATAAGTGCTCTTCAAAGCAAGGGGAAAAGCTTCATAGCTCATAAATAAACATGAAAGAGTAGTCTTACAGAAATTTAGTCACGACATGTTCAATTATTTCAGCAGAATCAAGCAAGTCTTCACGTTACCCTTTAAGAATGAACTGAAATAAGAGAAAAACCTCTGTGAAGGGTCAAATGTTTTAAAAGCTTTGCTCTACATCATGGTGTGGAATACAAAAAGAAAAAAGGTACAGTTTTTTGGTGGCTGTTTCTCTGATTTTTGTACATTATGTGAATAGCTAGTAAGAATTATTTTCATTAAAACTGTGCTGTCGAGGAAGAAGAACCATACTTTCTGTTAATTACAGTTCTTCGTAGATGAAAAAGATTATGATCGTTTGTAACCAGTGATCTGGAATGTTGTTTCTCTTTCTTTTCAAAACTCAGACAGGAATATTTAAGATCCAAATTACCACTTGGACAATACTTTGTGCTTATTACCCCTCCCCAATGCTGTTAAAATTGATTCATTAATTTTTAATCTAAAAACAATTAATGTAGGATGTGAAAGGTTAGGTTTGAAATAAGGTGTGATACAAAGGGGACGGCAGGCACCCTGATGAGCAGCAGATTGGCTCTGATCTTTTGCAAGCCAAGTGAGATGTTGTTGTTCTGCTATGGATGAAGGGGCTCATTATCCCAAAGATAATTGCCCAGATGCCACACCAGTGAGGTCACATGAAACACGGCTGTGGTTGCTGAACCAGTACTGGAGCTAATTAACAGTTAAGGCTGCAGGCAGCCATTTTGTACAGACCTCTACTTAGGTGCATAGCTTTGCCATCCCATTAACGTTAACCATTTGCTCACCCTCTTTTTGCTGCTGAACAAAAATATCAGCTTCATCAGAAGAGCAAACACTTTGGTGTTCTTTCTACAGCGTTAAAATTCATCCCTTCAATCACCCTGCTCGTAACAAGGAGCATCAATCATTTTCATCCCAATGTCAACAAAAGATTTGGCATCTCTTTGTGTTTAACGCAGAAAAAGGCTGCATCAGAAATTAAGAGTAAAACTGAAGTTCTAAAAAGACCTAACTCACACTAATAGGAAGCATGACACAACATTTTAACTTTCCATCATGACTATTTTTTTGTGCTGTCTCTCATTCTGGATTACATTCCTTATTTAATAAGGCGAAAGCATGAATTGAGACCTTTTGCACCTGGTGCTTTCAGAGACCAATCTATTTTTTAGCCGTACCTGCCTTAGAGGGGTAGTTTAGTCAATAATGCAGCAGTAAATCCTACACTTGCAAACCCCTGAGCCTCTGCAGGCTCCCCCTTGATTTTAATGGGTATTTCACATGAGTGCACACAGCCGTCCAAGTGGAGTTCACTGAAGCAACAGAGGATTTGCCATGACAGCAATAGGCAGGCCAAACAGGTAGTTTTTAACTGGTCTTTTTCAGATGCCATAATTTCTTCCAGCTTCTTTGACTGACATCTGGTATGTTGTTATTGCAGCAGCTGAAACTTGATAATTCTGCATTTCTATAACAAAACTGAGAGGAGTTTCAACTGTGTGCCCTTGTGAATTCAAGTCAAGTTTAGCATATCTTTATAGTTAAGAAGTACTTAATACCATTAAAAAAAAATCTGTTTTAAGATTGCAAAAAATAAAAAAGTCAGTTTCCCCTTTCAAAGATGATTACATTTAATCAGAACAGTCAGAATCGTTTTCTAAGAAGTGAATCATTTTGGGTTTTCGCCGTTTTTCACCAAGAGGAAAAATCTTGGTGTTAAGCTATTGTAAGACAGTACCTGCCTTACTTTTTTCCTCATTTCAGTCACTCAAGCAAAAAAATCAGCTATCTTAATCCCAAATGGCTAGCTTTATTCTCTGGATCATTTAACCATTACAGGGGCTCCTTCCCAAGACTTGTGTAGGAAGTGATGTCGTTCCTACACAAGGAACGTGCCAAAGTCTGTATGACCTCCAATGGTGAGAGGCCTGCTTTCACCTAACATCCAGCTGTGCCCTGCTTTACTCATGCCTTCCACTTGCAATGTTTTGCCATCCCCTGCAGCTTCTGAAACCCTTGTGTCTTTTCAGAGGGCTTCCCATAGGCTCGTGCGATACTTCTCTTAGCCAACAATGGTAAATAAGGTCAGTTTTTGCTGTGGGGACTTTTTGTTGTTGTGTTGGGTTTTTTCCCCAGTACTTTCTTTCCATTTTTTTTTTTTTGTCAGGTTTGCTCATCATAAATATGTATCATTGGGGCTAGCATTGCCTAGCTTTAAAATTTGGGCATACACTTATGTATATTATACATGTATATATATACACACACGTATTTGAGGGAGTGTCACTTTGGACACTCTTTACAGTGATCTGCCACATTTTTCTGACCATATGAAGCTATCAATGTTTTTCGCTGCTCAGAAAAAAAGTCAAAGGCAGGCAGTATAGATGGTTAGTGATAGCAAAGCAAAAATAAAAAGAAATCTGACAATGAATCTCTAGGAACCTATAACAGCTGCCACAGAATGGCTGTAAATGGGTAAAACCTACACTGGAAAGAAGATATAGTGATTATTTTTTCAGGGTGTGCAAGAGGACTCCATGCAATGTAAATCTAGCCTCAGAGAACTTGCAAAGATTAAGAATACCTATTTTGAACATATGGTAGGTAATAGGGGCTTTTTCTTGTATCTAAACCTGAAAGTGACAGCTTTCAAACAAATCCCTAACTATACAATTGTCATTGTCTTCTTTTTCACATATACATGTATTTTTATGTCTGTGCTTTTGCCACAATTCAAAGATTGATTAATTAGCAGAGCACAGCCTGTGAGAAAGGCAAGAAACTGTTATCAAAACAAGAGTTCATTCAGGCTCTGCTCTAGTCCCAGACTTGAGATTTGCTATCTCACAAAAATTGTTCTATATGTCCGAGCTTTAGTGGTTCTGGAGATTTTAACTTGGAATAGAGAAAAGATAGAAGAAGAAAACAAACACAAAGTCTGACATAGGAAGCAATATACTGACTTATTTAAGACATAAAATGCAGTCTGATTCAGCACTTGCCAGTCCAACTTATTAAATATTTTTTAGCAAGAACCTAATCTATTCATCTACTGCTCCAGAGTGCAAAATGTCTGATTCACAAAGGTGTGAATCTTTGAAAAGTCTGCTTTTAAAAAAGATATTTGCATTTTCTTACGGAAGTATTCAAAATGTTTTAATCATTGAAGCAGCCTTCTGAAAAGAAATCAAGTCTGGGTTTAAAGATGAGAGTATATTGGCTAAGTCAAGCTCCAGTCTTTACATGTTTTCACGTTATTATGTATGACATTACACTACTGTAATCTAATATTCTGTTATGGTGTCACAACACATTAAAAAAATCAGAGCAACCTGATTACAGATCAGCAGGAACACAGGAGCTGAAAAGGCTTTACAGCATATATACATAAGTAATATATATTGGAAACTGACAATACTGGAGTCCTGAATTTGCTTGAAAATGGGAGCAAACATTACATAGATGTCTCAGTCCAAAGCAGGCAAACATACCAATAGAAAGGAAAAGGAGAGATTTTCGGTTTTAATGTTAATGTATCTTTAGTAGCAGCTAGTTAAACTGGACTTGCAGATGGAGAGATGAAACTAAAGGTAAATATTTTTAATGGAAAATTTGGAGTGATTCATTGTTTTAGTAATAACTGAAATTAAAGTCACAGTGCTTTGATGCTTGGAGACTAAACACTGGTATCGAACTTGATCAGGTATGTGCACGTTTTGGAAGAACCACTGGAGAGCAACAAAGATCTGGAATATTAATGTGGTATTTCTGTCCACCATATATATTAGAAGGTTACCCAGTTGAAGTACCTTAGCGATACCCTAAGCAAATGCTGAACACAGTACTCAAACACAATTCTGTACATCTGGAGTATAAGAGTGTGTCCTGCTGCAATGTTTGGATTACAATTTTAGATTAGCATTAGTGAAGATAGCATTACAAAGCAGGACATTTGCTGTGCAAAAAGAGTACTTCAAATTGGAATATGCAAGAAATTATACTGACTTGTAGACTGGAAACAAACTCCAAGGGACTATCAGTATAGCACAGCCATGGGAATGAAAGTCAGTTTGTATTCCTGCGTGGCTACTTTTGGACAACTTGAACAATTGTATGTCTATATTTGTAGATAAAATATTATACTGTTTGACATTGCTGCTTCATGGTAGCACACAGAATTTACAGATGAACATGTACATTACTGCATTCATTTTATCATTTTATTGTGTGCTTCTTTCAATACTGTTTCTGTTTACTAGGGCTTAAAAAAATCACAAGATGTTATAAAACTATTTTGAACTTAGAAGAACAGGCTGTTCAGTGGACAAAGAAAAATATAAAGGAAAGGCAGCAGCTAAATAAAAAAGGTAAAAAAAAATAAAATCAAAGTTCAACAAGTTATAGTGTAATAGAGAGCATAACAGTGAGCCACCAGAGCACTCTGGGTCCAAGTCCTAAGGAAGCAAACAGTTCTTACCACAGGCTCTCCCTAAATTGCAGAACGGGGTCATGTAGATACTCTGTGATGGCAAATGTGCATATCTGGACTATGAACTAGATCCTTTCCCCCCCCCCCCCCCCCCCTTTTTTTTTTCTAGGCTGCCAGTACCGAATATACTCTCTGAAATTCCCTCTCGTCTAATTCATGCAGCAAACAACCAACTGTGTATCACCCTTCTCCTCCCTCTCGGTCATATCTGTTGTGGCCTGGCTCTCCGACACAGCTCACACAGCCACCAAGATCTGCTGACTGCTTTACTTGACAGACTCAATTTATCCCGTTAACTCTTTCAAAAATTAAATATCTTTGACTCAAGACAGCAGTGTCTCTGAACGTAACAGAACCTCACAGCACTGGAGGGTTCCGAAATCGTACAGAGGAGCAATAAACTAGACTGATTAATTTTCTAAGTTTCCTCTGACACTGTTAATGTCATGGGGGGAAAAAAAGGAGGAAACTGCATCTCTGTCTCAAAGCTCATTCCATCGCATCCTGAAACTACTATACCTATTTGGTACCAGGATACCTGCTTCCCAGTGAGAAACTGATATATTTATATCTCAACCTGTTTGACAGGTACGCACACGTGAATAGGGTAAAGGTACAGGAGCAATTCAAAAGCCAGGAAATGGCAAGATGAACTAAGGAAATCAAACACCTTTCCATCCTCTGTGTAACAGGATCCCTACCACTTTAAAAAACAAAGTAATCCAAAACCAAGCCTCCCAGTTTCCCTAAACAGTGAAAATAGCAATAAGATCATCTTTCCCAATATCAAGAACACTGAGGTTTCTGAAAAGCAATCTGGCATTCCCAAGTAATCCCTTTTTCCCTACAGGATATCTTTCTTCCTTGCAACAACAGAAGATATGAGGGTGCACCATTTTCAGGCTGGGAAGCTTCCAGGCCTTTCCAAAACCACTGCCTGCTTCATTTTTATGAAAAACTCATTGTGGTAACTGAAGCCAAACTAGTTTCTTTTACAATGGCCCTGGGAAGAGAAAAGAACAAAGCACCAACCGCTTATTATCCCCAGCACAATACCAATCAAATTCCCTTCACTGGTGTTTGGTTCTCCCACTACCCGTAACGCTCATTATAATCTTCAAACCATCCTGTGCAAATCCAGGCTCATGCTTAGGTTACCAGCGATAAAGCAATCTGATCAAAAGCAGGAGTCTTGTGATGGTGTTGCCTGCCTCAGACTGCCCTCCTTTGCATTTCTATGAACTCTTTCCTCTTTCCCCCACATAAAGTTAGAACAGAGCAGTGCGCTGCCAATCTCACTAACCAGTAGAGAGGGAGGTTTTGGAAGGCTGTACGTGGCACTGTGCAAACACTGCCCGATATATCCACAGCCTGGCTGGAAAGAGGAAGAAAGCAACGCTCAAGGAAATTAACTCAGTCTGCCCCTCTGTGTTGCCCAGAGTATGCTCCTCTGCATGAATCACATTCTGTCCTTTCCTTTTTGCTACTAACACTGATTAAAATTCCTTTCCAACTCTTCTTCACCCTTCCTCCAAATCAAAGTCATCTCATAATAACCTAAGCAAATGATACCACCACACCTCAGCTATTTTTCCTTCAAAGTTATTTGCCCATTTCATTCCAAGTAGTTTCGCAGTAATGGAAACGCCATTCAGAGATGAATAACTTAATCCTTTCTCTTAACGGCCTTCCCTATCTCTTCCATTTGATTTCTTGTCTTTGCTGGCTCAGTATCTGTTTAACTGATATTTCTTGGAGCAAAGACCTTATTTTCTAAAATATTTGTACAGTGCCTAGGCAAACTTATGAATAAGCTTTTATAACTGCTTTCATTCCAAGGGGAGTGCTGCGGACAAGATTCTAATTTAAGTCATTACAGCTTGTCAACAAAGATCAGTTAACTTTGACTTTTCAGGTAATTACCCTTTTTTAATATTTATAATGTAAAATATATAGAGAAATAAATGGAATTAACAGCACAGTGCAATTGCTGATTTTCTAAGCTCTACAGCAATAAGTACAGAGGACAAGGATGAGATTAGTTTATTTGAAGAAAGACTGTCCCAATTTCATTGTTCAAAATATAGTAAGTACATTGCAAATCATTGGAGACCCTCATCTGAATCACATGAAGCTTTTCTAAAGAGCCATTATTATGTTGGAATTTAGTCTTCCTGAAAGAGGACTGACTGGTATGATACTTTTATCAGTTGCATACACGTCTGTCTTGTGCACACTGTAGGATTTAGGAGTTCAAGGCAAGGAAACATCAGCTTCACTTGGTGTCAGACTTCTTGCACAATGTTGTTCAACATAAGAAGACACACAACAATCAGCAGCTTGTTCCAGAGACTCCTAAGGGGACAGTTCACTGTGCCTTACCTTCCCATGCAAATATAACAACAATTAACAACCAGCTTCTATGTAATTCAGAATGCCAGAAATATACATATATATGTAAGCTTAGTAGCAATGTTAAAGATGTCTTTGTGGATCCTTTCATTTTCTTGCAATCTCTCCATCACACGGGCATCATAGTTATCAGGTGATACTAAGATAATTAATTCCACAAATTAAAACTGTTCTGTCTGTTGCCTATCCCTCAGTCAGGTCAGATAATTCAGATCCCCTCTCTTATTTCCTTCTGGAACCTGCAGAAACTGTAACTTTAGAATATGGGACTGTCTGGAATGACAACCTCATTTAGTCCAGTGGCCGTGTCTTGAGACACTCCTGCTGTTCATAGCCTTTATTTTCTATTTCAAGTACTTCCTAGTCTCATCTTTATGGATTAAGGGTAGCTCCCAGGATCCCAAAGCATAACAAAGTTTGGTTTGATTTGCCTTATTTGCCTCCATATACATCTGCAATTCCCAGCTGACCCAGATACTGTTTTTTTTAATTATGGAGCCATTTTTTGTTTTCAATTCTCATTTGAACAAAACGTCAAAGATTACGAACCACACTTCACTGTCTCCATTATGTAATTTAGCAGAGCTAAGAAGAGACCACAGGCTGAACCTACATACCCCTCCAGCAGGCACTCACATATTTTGACAATCCTTTGCCACCAAATCATTAAATATGAATTCATGGACTACACATGCTACACCAACTCTTCACTGCAATCTCATAGCCACCAGACTTCTGCATTCCCTGATACTACTACAGGTCTTTTGCATGAGGGGCCCAATTTCTTGGAAACAACTTGCCCAACTTTAAAAGCTTCCTTAATGTCACTCTTTACCCTGAAGAAAACATACAGCACCTATGATCCTTCTCTCATATTTTTTCAATCTTAAGGGTCCTTTCTGCATTCTTTTTCACCTATTATCCTAATCCCTCAACATTACCAGATTTAGCAGTCATGAATACATTTTCACATCAAGGCACTTGTTTGCTTTTTTCCTCACTTCTTCTAAACATTTCTGTCACGTGTTTCTTTTTATCATAGAGAAGCAGCTTCCGCTAACACACTTGTACAGCTATTACTGCCAGAGTACATTAAGTGCTCCAAAACTAGTCACATATAAGACTACTGCCAGACAATCTTGGGTTTTGTTGGAATATAATGCTTGCAGATACGATAGAAAACAAAACACGGCCTAATGTCTGTCCTGATTATTTTCCAGAGAGCTTCAACTCTGAATAGGGCTCTTCTTGCCCTCATTCCCCTTCTCAGATTATTTTCTTGGTTTCTTTTATCCCTTTACTGTGTACAGACCAAAAACCACTTCAGCCAGTGACTGGCAGAAGAGGTCTATTTCATTCAGTGCCTGTGTTTTAACCTCTCAGCTTTTCACCACCAGGGCCCCTGTGCTTCAAAAGTCTATCCAGCTGGCTTACAGCAGGATGCCTTTATGGTACAGCTCTCAGTTGCCTCAACCTGACTCACCAGCACCTGTCCCCTGCTATCACAGGTCTTTATGCACTGCTCTATCCAGTGGAAATAGAGGATTAGTACTACTTCTGGTGACTTTTGGATCAGTTTAATCGGGCTAACCATCTGGGTCATTTCAGCTCTCTTTCCAAACCTGTAATAATTACCACTTTTGAATCATCCATCGCCAGCCAGCTGCACTGAACTAGAGTTCTGTGACTGGCTCATAATTAATTCTCTTTAAAATAATTGTCATTTCTGAGTAAATAACAACCAGGATCAGATGGATGAAAAGAATTTTCCCTTCCACCCCCAATTACCAGTATAAAAAAATCTGGATGTATCATTGGCACATCTTGCTAAGAACAAATAAAGTTGGAACACATTATATCATCTATAACAAATGGCATTTGTTTATACAGAGCAAAGCTTTGTGAACCCAGGACTGTGTCTTGCTCTTGAGTAAAATCTACCTCCAGCACATCAATTAGCACAGGGTAATTTAATTTATGTTCAGCCAAGTAACACAAGGTCTTCTTGCAAAGAGGAGAGCCAGAAAGAAAGGCACTCTGAAGGTAATGCACTCTCGAGCATGCAAAGGTTGCAGGCAGATTTTGACACATCTTTGGTTCACATCTTGCCGCATGTTCCTATTATGACTAAAAAAAGAAAGTAAAAAACATACAAAACCCAATAGTCAGCAGCCTCTGAAGTATTAGTTATCCCTGCCAATAGTTGCTTTAAGCTGTAGAAGGTTTTATATTGAAGCTTGTCAGTAAGCCCCTTCCTGTTAGCTCCCAACCACCACCCCCCATGTACAGCACCTCCTGGTTGGAGAAGTTGGGGCCGGGGCGGCAGCGGGCGGCTCTGCGGCACCCCGGCTGCTGAGGCACCCGCCGCCTTCATCCGCATTATGGCCGGTGTCTTAAATTAACTTAAAGGTAGAGCAGAGATTTAGTTTCTGTCGCCCATCCCCACCCCCCTCCCCCCAGTCAATTAATTATATAATAAAAAACGGTTCGAGCAGTTAAAAAGAAAAAAAATAAAATTCTATATATATGGGGGTTGATCCAGATGCCCCACCACCCCACAGTCGGTGGGGAGGCTGTTACCTCGGAGGTCCCCGCGGCCGGCCGCAGCTGAGGCCCTGCCAGGCCCCTTCCCCGCACCGCCGCCGCCAGCCTTTCCTGAAGACACATTGCCACCTAGCAACGGCACGGTGTAATCTACAGCACACCGGCAAAGCCTCCAAAAAGATGCTTTTTTATGGCGGGGCGGGGGGTGCGGAATCCATCCAAACACAAGCAGCCTGCCCCTTCGGTGGAGTGACGGGCTGTTACCCCTGGCTGCGGGAAGGCCAGGCGCAGGGCGGGCAGAGGCGGGAGGAAGGGGAGGGTGGCATGGGGCTGGCGGCTGCCGGCCTTGCGGGTTTTGGATGGAAGCACAGCTCAGTGTCTCACCTGACAGCAAACTGACGGTGCCTGAAGAACCTCCATCCGTGGGAGAGGTGGGTACCGGCCCCGGTGTGCCGCCCTGAACGGGGAAGGCCCTGGCAGGCGTCAGGGCAGGACCTTGTTTCCCTCAGCTCTTCTCTGAGTGCTTGGTGGCTCCTGGACCATCGCTGCCGCTTCGTCCACCTCGGGAACGAGTTTTTCCTTGGATGAATTTGTTTTTACGCTTCAATGCCCTGGGACTGACTGACAGGGAAGGAAAATAACGGGTTAAAAAAAAAAATGTGAACAATTTTTATTCTTTTTCCACAAATATAAATGTGGGTGACATGGTGGCATCAGGCTCCCTTTTCCACAAGTCAGTCAGCATGCCCCGCTGTAAGGTAATTTGGTGGCAACCCCTCTCCTGGGCAAATCTCACTAATTCACAATTCCTCTGATTCCTTCCTTCGTTTCTTGCTTGTGCCACTCACGGTGTAACACCGTCTCGCATCGATCTGCTCGTCGCCACCTCTCTAAGCACCAGCCACTCGCTCCCGGCAGCAAGACGGTGTTTGGGGTGGCTTCAGAGCAACACCCATCTCACACCCGTCTGCAGGGAGGGAGTTTGTGTGTTTGCATCCCATCTGTCTGCAGTAGTTACAGCTGGCATGGTGCAAAGCTGCACACTTCTTGGGAAAGGGGGCTTAAGGAATGGGAGGAACTCGGCAGGTAGAGAAGAGAGGAGTTTTAAATGGTACATCAAGATGAAATCTTTATTTAACTCCTTTAACCGCCTTTTGTGGTAATCTTTGCATAGGAGCATACCGGCAAGAGACAGACTCAAGAATATTTTTTAAAATGTCTTTGAGCTGGGATTAGAAATATTTTCTTCATCCGCTTCCAAGGCAAAAAAAATTTGGCATTTTGCTACCCAAAATACTTCATATCTTTATCTTATATCTTGCAAGGTTTTTTTCCCCCCACATTTTGCACTGTTTTTAATAGGAAGTGGGGAATTTATGTGAGATCAGTACCAAATTTGCTATTACTCAAAGTAAGTTGAGTTTAATTTTATCCTGCTAAAAGTTCTACAAGTTTTCAGTACCAAATAATGATTTTCATTAGTCATAGCATCCTGTCTCATTACAACAAAATATTAAAGGAATGTTGAACCAGCTGTATTTCGTCATAAAGCACATTGGAATTATTTGAAGGTTTTCAGTGGGGACACCAGGTCAGTAATGTACCCCTATAATGCTTAAAAGAAGAAAGGAATTTAAAAAAAAAAAAAAGAAAAGAAAAAAACATGCGGTTATTTTAATCAATAGCATTCCCTGTCAGCAAGGCACCTACAGGTCCTAGAACAAAGAAATGAGAATGCATTCACCAGGAGGCTAACACATCTCACAGACAACTGCTGAGACTGAAGTGAACAAATTCTTTTGTGAACCTGTGCAAACCTGAAGTCAAAAGCACCTCTCATTGATTTAGTGCGCAGTACTGTACATTGACGCTAGCTATTGTTTGCTCTATAAACTGCCTTGCAATAACACACACTGTTATAGAGGGCTTACACAACTGAACATTTTGATGAGTGATATGGTGGTGCTTAGAATGACCAAACTGGATTGCAAATATTTATTTCAGTGTCTCCTCAGAAATGCATTGGAAAAAGAATCTCTCTTTGAAATTGCACAGTGGCTTCATTGACCTTTTTCTAATACATTTCTAGAAGCATGACACTCAGCTAAAAATAAAATATCTTCAAATAACAGCTGTGGTTTTGCCCCAAAACTGGAGGTACAGTAAAGTCATCTCTTCCAACTGTAGAGAAAGTTATTTCATACCACACACAAATCCATTGCAGGTAATACTTTAGGGGTTTCTCTTTATGATGCTATCTCACATTTCAGTACCACTTCATACTTCTTTAAATGTATGGACCAGAAAGCCAGAGTAAAATATATTAATAGGGTTGAGAAAATTGCAGGCCTATATGCAGATGAAAACACAAATGGGTGGATATATGCAGCTATTCTAAAGATGGCTTTAGAAGAAAGCTAAAAAACTGTGAGACTAAACACATCTACAAATGTAAAAGGTAGCAGTGCTGATAGACAAATCTCACTGGTCCAAAACTACATCATAGCTATAGCATTGCTTGAGGTTAAACTAATGCTTGCTGAATGTGACCCTTCATTCAGCAGTCCTTACAGAGGAGGTTTTGAATTATCCAAGAGAGACTAGTGCTTTTTCCATATCACCTTGAAATACAAATGTCCAGCAAGCTCAGCTGTCACAGCAGAGCCGGCTGCCCCAAACCTTGGCTGCAGCATTCTCTGGCTCAGTAACTGAAGCGGCTTTAATCTGCCCCTGTCAATGCTGCCCGGACAAAGGTGACGCCCTTTCAGGCAAAATGCCCACGTCTGACCCATTTCCCTCCCTCCCATCTCAAGTTCAATAAGCATTGCTTATTTCTCCAAAGCGTGTAGCTGTTTGGGATGCCAAAGTCATATGACTTTGAAGGTTATTTCTTGTGACAGCCATGGCCTTTCTTTCCCAGCAGTTGTACACAAGGCACATCTACGGTGCACAAAACAGAGCAGTGCGTGCGTCCCTGAACCAGCCCCAGCATCAGAAGCAGTGCAGTAACATCCTCACAGCACGCTCCCAGACTAACTAGCTTTGTCATGATGGCTAAGTAGCACAGGAACAGCCGCCTTAATGTGGCTATGACGCTTCCGGAAACCAAGCAGGCATCTTTGCATAGTCAGGTAGACACCAGTTTACTCAGAGCTAGTTTGTCTTTCCAGATCCAGTCTGGCTGCAGAGAGGATGGGAGCGCAGACATAGCCTCTGCAGTAACTGCTACTTTCTCAGGTAAATAGAAGATTTATAACCTTTTATTCTTACCTCTTTCTGGGAGGGTCAGTAAAAATACTGCATATTTCTAACCTGGGGGTGCAAACTTTCGTAATTATGGGAGGTTATCTCTCTACGGCTGTCCTGGCAATTGCACAGTGCTTCATCGCACAGTGTAGATTCATTCACATCATTATTTTCATAACATATGGAGAATTCCCTGCACACTAAATCATACCAAGCTCTATTAGGTTTACAGGGTAGCCAGGCTGGGGGATTTTTTTCCTTATCTGGGTCTTCATACACCTTCAAATCCCAACAGACATCCTTCTAAGTAGCAACCAAATTATTAGCACATAACAACTTATGCTTCATTAACATTATTCTGGAATTTAACAATGTTAAATGTGGATCAGAGTGATTCTCTTGTATTTTCTAGCATGACCTTAATTCTTCTGATACCATTTCCCAGTACCCTGTTATACTGGAGATAATTGGTTCTAGCAACTTCATGTCTAAACCTCCACTCTTCCACCAATTTACTACTACATTCATTCTCAGCAAACTCTGTCCCATTATCAAAGATGATTGTTGCATCCTGAAAAGTAGGTAATATATGGCAAGGAAAAAAAATATTTACTAAGCGTGGTCACTTTTTTAGTTGTAACATTCTCTGGTGAATTTATCTCAAGGAAATAAACACAATATTACAGCAAGTTATTTGTGGTCTTTTTTCCCTTCAGTGCAAAAAAAATCTCTGTCTACTTTATTGCTGGCAATATATTTTTTCCTGTAGCATCAAGCATGAGGTATATTCTTTGATTTAGTCTGTATTTTTGGCCTGTGTGAAAGTCTTAAGAGTTTTTGCAATGCGATATTTAGCTTGAACCTAATATAATTCTGGCCTTTCAATTAGATTTTCTGGTCCCCAAATAACCTTTCCATATCATTCACCACACTGTCCTCAGCAGGGGCAGGCAGTCTGTACAGATACATGGCTGCCTCCTGCCAGAAGTGCAAGCAGAAACACGTTCAGCATTGTTTGATAGTAAAAGCACAGTTCCTTTACTCACACTTGTAAATACATACCTTACCTTATGTTTCCCTAACCATTTCATGTAATTCCTCAGCTATCATGTTAACAATCACATGCCACCTTGTGTGTTGGTTTTTTTTTTTGTCAGAGGTACCTAACCTAGCTCTGAACCTTGTTCCAGTGGTCTTTTGGTAACTCCTTGCAACTCCTAAGGCTCGTGTTCCCCTTACAAATCATTTCCTGTAACTGGAAAAAATAATTTCTCTACCTTGTGGGAGGTAAAGGTCACTCACTCTTCAAAACATTTCTTACTTCTTTCTTCTTATGTAACAAACAGTACTTTGGAGCCTTTGCAATTCACAGCTTCTTCTGACTGAATTTGATTAACAGTTGGAAAGACTAAATGGCTTAAAAGCAGATGATGTTACAATAAAGCTAACAATCATCTTCTTTTCTTTTTTGTAGCTACAACTACTGAAAAATCTTCCTCCCATTGTCCCCCGACAGATTCCAGTGAATCTCAACAACAGCAGAAGTTTTAGCTGCCCCATTTTCCCATCCTTGGACTTTCCTGGTTTGTTTTCTTCGTGTTCCGGTGTCTCTCAGTGCTCAGTCAGTGGAGATCAGCTTTCTCTGATGTTGTTAGAGAAACGATCTTTCCATATAGGGGAAGGAAGCTATTGGAAATAAAGAGAAAACAAGGTATGTCTATATGAAAATATTAAATGAATTAGCAGACCTCTGAAATAATCAACATGAATGCAGCATTATCAGCACAGAAAATAGTTCATATTACCTAAACTAGATACTTAATTTAGGTGATCTAAAGTCTTTCCATAGTCAAGATCCTTCCTTGTGCAATTCAGAGCATTTAAGTGAGACACTGTAAATCACACACCAAATTAGCCTTTTTCTGCTCAGTGAGGGCAGAGAGAACAGTGTTACTAGTTGGTTAATTTAGCTGTCAACAGCTGGCAGTGGTGAGACATCCTTCACTTCAACCGTAAGGGTATGTACTGAAGAAGAGGTGGATTATGGAACTTAATGACGGAATAGGATTCACAGATTAAAGATGCTTGAGCTGATGGCTCCTGGATACTTAAAACATTTCCCCATGGACATGTCTGTAAAGTGTAGACTGATCTACACTGCCAGCCCTCATTAGCGGCACATACAGGGAACAGCCCCAACCATTACTGTATTTTCATATTATGTGGGAGAGACCAAATGTATACGGCTGGTCTCTACTCATTTTGCAAGCATTGAAAGGTTGAGAATGACTCTGGGTGTATTGCAGGCAGGCCCAGGCATAGCAGCAGCATTTAGGTACAGTGAGTATTTGTTGACTTGCCTAATCACATCCCAACAGAGTACTGCTGCTCCCTGTCATATCTTTAAGGTCCAAGAGCTAGATTTAACAGCAAATACAGATATCTAACATTTGATCTTATTGTCACTGTTATAACAGAATTTGACAGCAGACACTCTTGCAAGCTTTCATTCTTATTTTTCTAGAATTGCAGCATGTTGGTCCTTCATTGTAGACATCTGTGGCAACAAGTATTACACGCTATACTGAAACACTGCAGAAAACTTTACCATACTGTGGGGACATGTGTCCTTAACGTCATTATTTTATGTCATTGATGACTATTAGCCAAGAAGAAACAGAAAATAATAGTCATCTTCTTTTAATAATTGTCTTAGGAGCAGAAAATTTACACTGCAAGACCAGGAAGTCTCCTGTAATATTATTGTTATTTTTGATACAAGATTAAACTTTAGTAAGTGTAACACATCTCTCAGATATTCATTTTTAATATGATAACTAAACCCACAGTAGATATATGCCTTCAGTCATAACTACGATTTCCTATTACGCTAATGACATTCTTGCTAGTAATACAGAAGATACTATTAATACATCGTAATTGTATATCATTCAGAATATCATTCATGTGCAAATCAACTTGCTTGAATCCAGTAAAAATACAGGTAGGATTGGAATGTCACTAATTTAATGTCAAACGTATATATAAGATCTTTCCCCCAAAAAATCAATGTCTAGTTTGCTTGTGGAAACAGCAGAGGCTACTGATTAACTACAGACACTCGTTTCCTGAAAGATACTGCTCTCACTCAGGAGGAACAGTTCTTTTTTCTTGTAGGCATTATTTTAGTTATTTTTAAACTTCTTTTAGCTGCCATGAGCTCTTGAGGGAAAGGTTCTGTCCAGCTTGTATACGCTACTTTGAACGAACAACAATGCTTTCATTTGGGACAAGGAGGCACTGCTGAACTAGAAAAGAGTATTTGAAAAGGGTCCCCTCTCCCACCCGCTATGCCTTCCTGCCTTCCACTCCAACTTCGAGCTTCAGGCTACTTACCCAAAACTAATTTCAGGTGAGTTCACGTCTTACCAAGCCATGACAACATTTTGTAGAGTTGCATCCTACCAATGGAGCGTGACAGCATGTGCCAGCGTGATGTTGTAGACTACCAGAAGGCACTGTGGACAAATAGGAGCAGATTTATAATGAAAACCACTTGATCCTGAGGTCCCCACCACCACGCATTGTTAGGTTTTGTCCGTTTATTCACTTTGGACTATTCATCTTTTCCCCATGAACAGAATGCCCCGCTGTGGCTGGTGAACATTAGGTGGCTCCTGGAATATTGCTGCCAGTGTTTCATCCAAGAGGAATCCAACTCATTAACTTTGAGACTGCTCCAGGATACAAACCTGGAGTACATTAGGAGGGGATAGTCAGCAGATTGACTTCAAAAGCACCCCCCGATAAGCACTGACACTCTTAACGTCAGCTTAGCCCTTGAACACCGGACTCCCTCCTGCTCAGATGCATTTATGCTTCTGCCCACTAACTCGTGTTTAAATACAGAACTTAATATTAGATTCCCTTTCAGTCAAGCATTGTCTTTTTCTGTATATATTTTTATAACAATAGATGCTACAAAGGAGTCCATTCTGAATTGGATCTTTTGGATGATGCCACGCAATAAATACTAAATAATAAGTATTTGGCAGTTTCATGCTAGAGATCCTTTTTCAAAAGAGAAGTCTAAGTTAAATCAATGCTGATTCATGACAGCATAAGGATATTTAGGCCATTTTTCATTGTAAATACATTTTCCAATGGAATGTTATGCTTGTGTAACTCAGGAAAATATATCCCAATATTAATAGCCTGCATATGCAGTCAGCTCAGTCTCTGTCTACAGGAATACCAGATCCCTGCAGTCAATCATTCCTTCCAACACAGCAAGGCCTGGGCTGTTCAGATCAGTTAGTTAGCTCAGTTATCAGAGGTTTCTAGGTCACCTTGGGCACATTGAAGCAGTAAAGCCTATGGAAACAATGGAACTTGTAGCCTTGCAATATCGTAACAACAAAGCTCAGCTAATGTAGCATTCAGTATTTCAGTATTCTAAAAATCAAAACTTGATTTAGAATATCAGAACAGACATAACAAAAAATCAGTCATGAAAGTTTCTTGGCTGGTAGAAAGAATTTCAGGAAAGACTAGAAAAAGAAAAAAAGAGGTTTGTGTCATAGAACAGCTGGTATTTCAAGTAGTTGTTTTGGATGGAAACATTTTTAGAACTCGGCTTAGTTGCCCCTGCCTTGTGTCCAAGGCGAGCCTACACATGCTTACTGCAGTGCCAGGCACATACCATAGAGCCATGCCCTTTTTGGAGACCAGATGGGATACCCTACAGCACCTCCCATGAATACTGATGAGTGCACAACTGAACTGAGCTTCTAAGAGCCAGAGCTCTTCCAGACAGGGATCCTGAGTGCAGGTATCTAAAAGTTAGTCGCCTAAGCTTACATCATAGAAAACGAGCTTGAAGCAGCAGACCCAGGCAATTACTCAGTAAGCAATAATGTTAATATTGTATAACCTATTCTCCCTGGCTAACTATTTGGAGTTTAGCTATATCATTATTTTGTAGTAAAACTGAATAATACATAGCAAACAACTCTGTGTAGGATATGAACCTGTGAACTTGTAATATTACTGCCCTGTTAGATAATATAGATCACAAATAATCCAAACTATGTGACATTTGTTTTGAACTAAGTACAAAAGGGGTTAGAGATGGTACTAGCCACTGTGCCCCATGCTCCATGCTATCTAAAGCAGTTTACAGGTGCAACCTTTTTAACGTGGGACTAATCTATATTAATTGTGCATTTGAGGGCTTACAGAAAGAGGTGGAGTTTAGGTTGCATAAGTAGTAATCTATAAAATAGTGCACTGCTTGAATCCGCATCCTTAAAATGTACTAGAGGTAAAGTTTAGTTTGTGTAAGTAGCAATCTAGAAAACGGTGCACTGCTTGAATCCGCATCCTTGGAATCCGCGTGGATGGTAGCGTCCTCTGCGCGTGGCTGGCTGGCGCGTACGCGGCTCCTCCTGCGGGCGCTGCTCTGCAGTTCCCGCGAGTCACCGCTGCGGGGCGACGGCTGACCGCCAGCGCGCCTCCCGCCGCAGCGGCCGCTTAGCAGCAAGAGCAGCGCGGGCAAAGAAAACTACTAAAGCCTCAGAGAAGCGGAAACGCAAATAAAGCCGCTTTCTAAATCCTCATTCACATTCCTGTAACATGTCATTATGCTTCAAATTCTGAAAGCAAAAAGCCGCCTCCCCCCCACGCCCCGTGGGATAGTCAAAAACAATAGAAAACAATGGGCCAGAACTGTTTCCAAATAAAATTATTTTCAGACTGGAATTCTAGCTCTATGTTTATACTACAGACATTATTAAGCTTCATATTCCAAGAAGAGTTGTTAACTCTATATTAACTGGTCTTAAAAGTGAGCTTCTGTGTTGTGGTTCATTTGTGTTGCAGTAAAAGCCTCATTGTATCTATATTTACATAAAGATAAAAAAAAATAAGCATCTTAGGGAAGAGTGAAATTACCTGGAACATTAGAGGAGATGTGTTAGTTCAGATCAAACTCGGAACTCATACACACATCTGTCAATATATAAGTGTGTAGACACACAGAGACACAAAAAAGCAATTGCAACTTCACCTTTTGAAAACTCAAAGGCAGGATTAATTTCAACTGTACACAAACCCAGCTCAAAAGCGCTAAATTTTTCTTCACCTTTGTCTTAGTTCAGGGAACCGCTGTTATGTGTTAGAAAAGTAGTCTATTCTTACCATAGCACTTCTGTAAAATACTATATCTAGTCATCGCCTACCTCTCTCTAGCACAACTGCAACAACATTCTCCAGCTGAATCTCCTTAGGTCCAACAAAAGGAAACACAGATCCTCCACCTTGGACTTGAAGGCACGTAGGTGGCTGTTGCCGCTGCAGCTTTCTGTGCGGGGATAGATGGGCAGTAAGAACTACTGCATTTGTATTCAGTCTGCTTGCAGAGGCGTCTTTAATACCTTCTATAACACACACACACACACACACACACACACACACAAAACCCCTGATAAACTCAGGAGGTATAAACTTGCCTTTGTAATTACCCCAAGAAATATCCCCTTTCAGACAGGCACTGTAAAGACCCCGTTGCCAGGTACCTACAGAACATTAGCTGCTCACTCTGCCCAAAGGCAGCTCTTCTAAGTCAGAGGCAAAAAGCAAGTGGCATGGCTGTTGCGGAGTACTGAGCATTGCAGACCCTACCTGGACCCTCTGTATAAACTTTTCTGTAAAGATAAGTAGTACTAACACATCAGGTTAGTATGTCCAGTTTGACAGTAGTTGTAGTTTTCACCCGCGTTAACCTCTTGCAGCATCAAGAAGTTTAGAAAGCCTGATACAGAGCAGTGAGCGAGTTTGAATGCCAGCGTCCTCTTGCACGTTTGAGGGTTTTCACGAAAGATAGCCTCCATGCTCTTCACAGACCCCCATTTCCTTAGACTACATCTTATTTCCTTGCATTTCCTCATAACACTTTACTGACAAAAACTTGGGGGTTTGACACAATATGGAATGTTATGACTGTCTGCATTCTTTTACCTCCTTGAAAACCAGGGTTTAACTCAACTTCTGAGAACTAAAGTGAAGTTAACCTTGATGAAACCAGCTACCTGAAACAGCAAACTGAATTATGCTGTGAACAGTTCAGAGTTCCAAGAAATCTATAAACTCTCCGATCAGCACACTTTAATATCTCTAAATCAAGGGGGAAAACAGGAGTATTTTACAATATATTTCCTCTGTTAAAAATGAACCTGATCATTTTAATACACAGATCACAAATTTAATTAGAAACTTTTTTTTTTTTTTGGTGATAGACTAAGGAATCACTGGAGTTTGAGGTTGTTGGGCTTTGGTTGTTTTTTTGGGGGAAGAGGGGGTTTAATTAAATTTAACATTATTTTCATCACACAATCTGTGTTGGGACTGAATCCTATTTTAATGAGTTGAGAGTCACTTTTATGAGCCATTTGCTCATAAACCCCTTCAGATTCTTAAGTAAGTGGTATCAGGAATTCCTCTCTGCTGGAAGGAAGCTGAGCCACTTGCCTTTGTACCAACAATGTAGCTTCAGTTTATGCCTGGAACAAACACCATAGATGGAAATACAAACTCACTGAGGCTTTCTTGCAAAATACATACACAGAGTACAAATATTGTTGTCATACGCACACACAGAGTTTAAGTAAACTACAAGGAAAGAGCACAGCTAAAGTATAAGGAAAGTAGCTAGACTAATGTTAGCATACATCACCTGAATTCACACTTAATGTCTAAATGGAGAGAGTAAATACCACGTTTAATCTTCCGAAGCCTCCAGCACCAAATTATTTTCTTCTCCTTTGAAGATCCCCTCGCTGTGCCACATCATTCACAGAAAAAGCTATTGTAATAAATGGCTTAGCTGCAGTGTGCGCGTAGCATCGTCTAAAGCAGCATTTTACAAGACTTGGAAGCACGCAGACCCTGTAATACAGACAGAAACCCTGCATTGCCCTGCAAACCTGGCTGCACTGACTGCCTGGGCCTGGGGACAGGGCAAAAAACTGCACGAGGTGGCAGGGACAGCAAAGTGCTGCACATTTCCGTACAGCCAAGGAATCAGCCAGCACCACACAAAGGTAACAGAAGCTGGGGTGATAAGGAATTGCAGGATGAGTGAAGGCTGCAGTTGCCAAGTGGGATCATTCTGCTCTGCACCACTCCCCTTCCTGGCCACATGTTACTTTTTCTCCTTCTGTGTCACCACTCACTGTGGGAAACTGATCCAGCTACATTTTTTTTCCCCCATGAAGTTGTTTCCAGCTATATCAGTTTCTGTATCAGGCATATCAAATGTCTGTGCTAACACCAAGTGGGAACAGCTTGCCAAAGATAGGGCTGCCCGTTTCAAAGGCAGCCAATGCTTGGATTGGCTTAAGTGACACTGCAAAGCTGCACACTGCGGGGTGGGAAGGGGGACGCAGAGAGGAACAAGCAGGGAAAGATAATTTTCCTAATGAAAAAGAAACTCGAACTCGAATGTTTTCCATTTAAAATGTCTGATAACTCTGCAGAAAGGGTGGACTGCTTTAAGCCCTATTTTGGATCTGTGAAACTTGTCATCCGAGAAGTCCTTTCTTCTTAAAATAGAACAATTTCTCTTCAATTATTTAATACCCTCATATTTGAGGGTTGAAAACGTATTATTACACTACCCAACATTAAGATAACGACTATAGAAAGGATAGCGTTTGAAGGCAGAAGCTTTCTCAGGCTTGTGAATGAATCTGCCAATAAACATTAAGCCTAGATGTGGGGGTTTTGTAGCTGCACACATTCTCAGCTTCCATGTATACATCACAAGCCGTGCACATTGCACATGAAGAGACATACAATGTGTACCGAAGACACTTGAAATTTGGCTGACGTTATCACACAAATCTATTCCTTGGGTATATGTCTGAACAATTATCAGTTCACAATTCAAAGAAAAAGTATGATAATAAAATTCCTGAATAAATTTTAGGAATATAAATCAGGAGAAAAACCCAGATTAAAAAAAAAAAAACCAAACAACAACAACAATAACCCCACCACAAAACCCCCCACCCATCTGGTTTTCTCTGAACATTTTTTGTTCTTTCATTTTAGTGGATAGCTATCCCACTAAAATAGACTATACTTTTCTACTCTTCAAGTAGGTTATAGTCAACTGATACAAGTACATGAAGTTTCCTGTTATACAATGAATCTGTTGAGATAATAAGTACCAGCTGGATCTATCCCCAACAGCAATAACAGCATGTAGAGCATCATTATAATGTAACAGATTGTGAAACAGAAGAGATGGTTTCACTTGTAATAAGGCCCTTATGTTAATACAGTAACAGAAGAGAATTTTGCTTGTACACAATGCTTGTAGCAAGGCCCTTATGTTAATATAGTAAATTATTTCAAAGGTACATTCTCTGAAAATATCGCCTGTGAACATTTTTAGGAGCTCAATTACACATGCACATATGGGAAAACGCGGGCCCACTGCTGAATGAAGCGAGGCCCCTGGTGAGTGACACAGGACATGGAAAAGGGCTAAGGTACAAAATGCCTTCTTCACCTCAGTCTTTATGAGCAAGATCAGCCTTCAGGAACCCGAGGTCCCAGAGACCAAGGGGAAAATACGGAGCAAGGAAGAAGTACCCTTGGTAGAAGAGGATCAGGTCAGGGAATACCTAGACAAACTCTCCACATACTCTGATGGGATGCACCCACAAGTGCTGAGGGAGCAGAGAGATGTTGTCACAAGGCCACTTTTGATAATCTTTGATGGATCATGGCAACTGGGAGAAGTGCCCAAAGACTAAAGGAAAGCAAACGCCACTCCTGCCTTCAAGGAGGAGGACCCAGGGAACTACAGGCCCATGAGCTTCACCCCAGTCCCTGGGAAGGTGGTGGAGCAGCTAATCCTGGAAAGCATTTCCAGGCATATGAAAGACAAGAAAGTGAACAGGAGTAGTCAGCATGGCTTCACCGAGGGGAAGTCATGCTTGACAAACTTGATAAACATCTACAATGAAATGACTAGCCTGATAGATGAGGGGAGAACAGTGGATATTGTTTACCTAGGCTTCAGTAAGGCTTTTGCCACTATCACATAAGATCCTCATGGAGAAGCTGTTGAAGCACGGGCTGGATGAGCAGTGAGGTGGATTGAAAACTAGCAGAACATCCTGGCCCGGAGGGTGGAAATCAATGGAAGTTCAGCTGAACAGCAGCAGCAATTAGCAGTGTACCCCAGGGGTCAATAGTGAGTCCAGTCCTGCTCAACAACTTCATTAATGGCCTGGATGATGGGGCAGATTGTATCCTCAGCAAGTTTGCTGATAACACCGAACTGGGAGGAGTAGCTGATATGCCAGTGGGTTGTGCTGCCATCCAGAGGGACCTCGACAGGCTGGAAAAATGGGCTGCCAGGAATCTCATGAAGTTCAACCAGGGGAAGTGCAAAGTCCTACACCTGGAGAGGAACAACCGCATGCACCAATATATGCTAGGGGCCACCTCGGTGAGAAGCAACATTGCAGAAAAGGACCTGGGGGTCCTGGTGGACACCAAGTTGAGCGTGAGCCAGCAATGTGCACTTGCACTAAAGAAGGATAATGGATTCCTGGGCTGCATTAGACAGAGTGTTGTCAGCAAGTTGATGGAGCTTCTTCCCATCTGCTCAGCACTGATGAAGCCACACCTGGAATGCTGTGTTCAGTTCTGGGCTCCCCAGTACAAGAGACATTGACATACTGGAGACCCCAGAGAAGGGCCACTAAGATGATTGAGAGACTGGAACATCTTTCCAATTAGGAAAGGCTGAGAGAGCTGGGACTGTTCAGCCTGAAGAAGAGAAGGCTTAGGAGGGATCTCATTCATGTGTACAAATACCTGGAGGGAGGGTGTAAAGATGGCAGAGCCAGACTCTTTTCAGTGGCGGTGCGCAGTGACAGGATCAGAGGCAATGGACACAAACTGAAAAGCAGAAGGCTCCGTCTGAACATGAGGAAGTGCTTTTTTTGACTCTAAGGGTGACTGAGCACTGGCAGAGGTTTCCCAGAGAGGTGGTAGACTCTCCCTCCTTGGAGATATTCAAAAGCCATCTGGACACGATCCTGGGCAACTAACTGGCTGTTGGTAGCCCTCCTTGAGCAGGCGGCTTTGACCAGATAACCTCCAGAAGTCCCTTCCAACCTCAACTATTCGGTGATTCTGTGAAAACTTAGGCAAGCTATGCCTTGCAAGTAATACATACTTTTAGCAGTCAAGAACACGTACACAGGCAAAGCTAAACATCATGCACAAGGAGTTGGCAAGCAGAGCTACAGAAAACCATTCCAAATGTCAAGTAGCTTAGAGGCAGATCTACATTCAGCAACGAGTGTAAATGCAAACAGTTTAAATTATTTGACAAGGAAAGTTTTTGTTTAAATCCCCCATGAGCTGAACTTGTTTCTTCTCTAGGCTTTCCAAAAGCCATTCCGCTGAGCAGCATTTACACTTGATTTTGAGATCTTTAGAGCTGCTCTAGTATTTTGACAGATTTTGAAGTTGTCTGTTTAGCCATAGCTGCTGGTACCTTCCAGAGCAAAGTATTTTTGGTCTTGCTATTGACAACACTTACCAGGTCACTGTTCCTATGTGTCTCCCGCTACTAAAAAGTATTCATAAATTACTTTTTTTTCTTCTAAAGGCAATGACCGAGTAGTCAAGTGGAACACCAGCTTGGGAGCAAAGCTAGTGGGAACATTGGCCTGTTTGCCAAATGTCTGCATACCAGCCCTCATCCAAGATGGCCTGCTGACCGCCAAGAAACATTCAG
Organism: Larus michahellis; assembly: GCF_964199755.1. Taxonomy (NCBI): domain Eukaryota; kingdom Metazoa; phylum Chordata; class Aves; order Charadriiformes; family Laridae; genus Larus; species Larus michahellis. Next base: position 41,677,775 of record NC_133900.1, on the reverse strand, counting down.
TGACACACTTGTTGCTGATAGACCAAGTTGAAAACAGCCACCTGCTGTCCGCTTGCATGATTTTGTTTTTCTAAACAAGGCTCACAGCATTTGGTGCATGTTTTTTCCAAAAAGCTCAAGCGCCCAGATTTTTGCTTCCCAGTTCTGGTATTATAATAAAGCAGCTTGAAACATGCTTCTTAATAGCATGTTTTGCAGAAGGCAACCCTTCCCCCAAGCATTTAATTAGTACTGAAGAAAATCCATAAATTTTGATAAACCTGACAATATGTTTAAGACATTACTCTACGTTCCTGAATAACCAAAGTTTTCTACACTATATTGTACTCACATACAGCTCCCATCTCCTTGAAACGTGCCAAATCCCTGGAACTTGTAACTAGTGTTCTTCTGATGCACAGAAAAATGGAGGAGAAATTATTTGGCTTCAAATGTCAGAAAATCCATGCAGGAAACAAGGATAAAGGAAATCAAGTATATTTGTTTCCTACTCTTCCTTTCAGTTGCTGTCCCATTTTTAGGTTGTATCTTTTGATACTGGTGCAGTAACAGCACCCGGCATATATCCTTACCATGGCTGAAAAATTCAAACTGCACATGGCCTGCAGTTACACATTAATGAATTTATAATGGAAAGTCAATAATAAGAAGTTTGGAAAGACCAATATTTCATTCCATAAGAGACATCTCACTTCTAGAGATAACTTATTAGCAGGACACTATATTTTCCTGTGATACGAGTACATTTTTGATGCAATAAGGTTTGGAGATACACACACGGGTTCCTGTAAATCATTTCAAAGAGCAATTTCACTCCCTCATCCCAGGTCGCAGGCTTCATCTTCAGAGTAACAATCTCCAACTGTAAACAGGATACGTGTGCTCCCAGAACTTGGGCTTGAAAGCAGACTACTCAAAATGGAATAATAAAGATGTTTAAGGTTGGATTCTTTATTTATAAGAGCTTAAGTAGGATTACACAGTTTAGAGCATCATAGTCTCAACTCTTCCATTCTCCTTGGACATGTTAACCATTGCCAAGAACTCAGGGCTGGCTTATGATCACCACATACTTTTTAAAAAAAAAAAAACCAACAAGAACAAAGAAAAAGAAGAGCAAACCAAAAATCCCCAGCAATTCCAGCATCTCTGAAATTTGCTCTAATAAATGGTACCTCTTCAACATACAAGTAGTTACCATGTGTGGATCGCACACCATTTTTTAAAATCCAGCTGCTCTTCCTGTTCCTACCTTAGGAGGAGACTCAATTTTCTTTTTAAAACTATTACTTTAAAATCAAAAGGTTTTACAGCATCATCTTCTTTTTTTTTGGGGGGGGGGGGGGGGGGGGGGTGGGGTGGTGGTAAGAAATCATCTCAGGATTTTTTAGGCAGAGACGTGCAACACTTTCACAAGCAGAGAAACCAAAATAAGCTCTTGAGGCCTGCCTGGCAGTGGGGCAGTACCGCACCGCCGGCGCACAGGGTCTCTCGCGCACCCAGAGACTCGTCCCTCAGCCTTTCCTCACCCACCGCTCAGTAAGGACAGCATTTCGCAGGTTACCTTTGAAATCTGGGACCTGGCCCCGAAACAGCCAGGGCCCTAGGCCCACATCAGCAAGGTGACAAACCCTTAAGCTGCAAGTTTTTTTTAGAAAAGAAATGGAGAGCTGACATTGTTGTTGTTATCGTTACAAAAGCGCACGTGGGAAGTATCGCTGCGCTTCAGGTGCGGGCACACAGGGACATCCTCAGAGCAGTCACACTCTCAGTGCTTATAGTCCATAGTCCTTGAGCCGCCTTCCTCCTCATCCTGCCTTTCCCTTACTTATTTCCACTCTGTACACAGCGACACCACCTATTTGTAATATAATTTAGCACGCGCCTCTTGGAGCGCATTGCAATACTCAGGCCCAAACTGCTATTAGGAATTTTAGGAATACAGCCTTGATATTTCCACTCCTCTTTGCAACTTGTTCAAACACAATTTCTCTATGCTTTGTTATCCCATCCATATTTTTCTCCAGCTGTTTTCTAGATGTCTTAAAAAGGCAGCATACGTTTTGTGTACAGGTAAAAACCCGGTCTTCTCTCTCCATGTAGATTACAGTCACAGGAGGCAACACACATGCCAAATGTACTGAGCTTGCCTTGAGCCTTATTTGCCCAGCGCTTTACTCATCTGTAAATACGATGTAGGCATGGATGGTTTATTACTTACTGCATCTTAGATGAAAGGGAGACCCCAAAAGAGCTCAAAGTAACGATCAGCAGGCAGAATCAGCCTGTCAACTTATAGAAGTAATTTGTCTTTATGAATACAGGTAATTTGATTTTAAAGCACGACATTTCAGAATTGTTATCCACAGGTATTAATTCCCATGACATATATTAAGCTGTAATTTTCTCATATTATTTTTATACCTTTTTTTCCCCCCCAAATTGTACTTTGTTCTTCATATTAGTTTGGATTACTTTTCCATTTATGGTAAGAAATGGGATCGTTAAACAGAAGAGATCTAATCTCATTTGACTGACCTTTCAAACACTAATGGCCAGTGAAAGAGTTGCTGCCACTCTGTCTTGCAGAACTAGGTGCATTCATGACTTTTTTGTGTGTGTGTATTACCCATGTTCTGCATGCTTGTGGTTTGGCCAGAATGGGAGCATACCTAAAAGATTACTGACAAAAGGTCAGATCGGCGTGATATCCGTTCTGTGGTTCGGACTAATTACCATCCTTGTGCATTTTTCTCCTTGGAACAAAACATGCCATTTTGTAACGAAAAGTCAGGAGCGCTAAGGTCACTGTTTGCAACAGGTAAAAGCTGAAGACTGAAATAAGCGTTATATTTGTTCACATTCTCCAAACCATTATAACAATAGCGATCTTAGTCATTCCATCACTATTTTTCTTCCTTAAGTATGGATGAAGTAAGAGGTCAATAAATTTAACTGAACTCTCATCTTTGAAAAACCCAATTTATTGTAATAAGAATAAACGCTATGTCATCAACATGCACTATTCTATTAAGTACGTATTTTTAGCAGATTGGTGAAAGGTATTGATTGGGTACATCTGGCCAATACCATGTTTCTAAAATCCCAACACATTTCATTTATAAAATAATATTTCAGGTGAAAGAAGGTGACCTTCACTGAACAAGCAGTGTTTTTTAAACTATTTAAGCGTGCATCTATAATTTAAGAAATCTGCAGACAAAGGGGCTTTTTTTTTTTTTTTTTTTAACCTTGACAATGCAGAGCATGCTTGGAGAAAGGAAAAAAAAATGTTGGGGAAAGAAGTGTTATCCACTGATAATGCATTATTTTATAAATGCATACTGCCTTTCTAAATTAAGCATCCATATTTGATGTAGTAAGTGAAGGTAAACAGTGGGGAGGGACCGGAATGAAGGGCAGACTGTGCTGTTACAATGCAGTGAAAGCTCGTACGTTAAATAAATATTGGTATAGGCTAAATTTACAAAGATTGCAAGATACACAGCTGAGGGGAGAACGAAAGCACTAAAATAATGTATAAAACATTAACCTACAACCCCCAAACTCCTGAACAGCAGCAACAGCAATTTATTTGACAGTCCGAGGTGAATAATCAAAAGAACACCACTGATCACTAGGCTAAATCAGCTTTACGCCCTTGTCTCCACAAGGACACAGAGCAGGCAGGGATCCACAAGGCACTGCAAGTGGGACAGCCCACAAGAGAGTCTTCAGCCCACCATGCCACAGGAACTTGAACTACTGTCAAGCAGCTCATGCGGCATGAAGGGGGACGTGACCGCTGTCAGTGGACCAGCAATTTGCATTTTCCCCCTTCTATTTATGTGTATCTTTCATTTACACACACTTTCAGAGCATGAGAAATCTGCAGAAGCTCGTGCTTCCACCACGACGCTGTTTTCTAGTGACCCACTCCAATAGGCAACCTTCATAAACGCCCACAGGGACCAGCTACAGAGCACAGATCGCTCCAGGGCGAGCTAAACCAGGACCTTACGCTGCGGAAAAAGTACGTAGCAAATCATGTAGCCATTGGGATGGCTCACTAGTATGGAATATGATTCAGGTCTACGTCTTAATGAAACGGGGTCAGAGCTGAACCATTGGATAATATAGCTGCAATATTGGGGAGCGGGAGGGAGGAATGAAGGCAGATCACCTAACTGAAAGAAGTATAACTTTTGCTTATAGAAATCTTCTTAAAAAACATAGCATTATTGGTTTCCCACTGATTACAAATAAGCATGTTTCTTCACAGTATGAAGTGTTCAGAATGCCAGCTACACACCTAGATAGTTACGCACTTTTCCATTTGGCAAAGACTGGCAGTAAGGACGAGGGAAAATCTAGTAGCTCTCTGCAGCAGAAACAGTTGTAAATCTGTGCTACCCAGTTTCCCAACCATAAAAATGACTCTTTTAGGAACATCTTGTCAGGACAACCAGTATCATTACGCAGTAAGGAAGATTGTTTGAAGAAAATAATCAGCAAACAAGACATTACAGTGCAGGCTGCCATGAGAAACCTCAAGTTCTTCAGGCACCTGTGAATTGCATGGAGAATTAAGAATTATAAAAGCACAAGCCGGGACTTCTCAAGATACAGGAAAATCAACATTGTCTCTCATAGCCATCTGTCTGCATGCTGAGATGCATCCTCAAGAGAAACTGTCCTGCTTGTTGGCCAAAGACACTAACTACTGCAAATGAAAATATGCCCAAGAAAAGCCCATCTTAAGCGTCAAGCGTATGTTGTGCACAGAGCATTAGTGCACTTCAAAACATGAAAAAGAAATTGTTTGTGACACTCGGACTGGCACCAGATGCAAAGAGGAACAGAATATCAGCACATCAGCAGGCAGCAAACGCATTCAGCTACAATGATTTCTTTAACAGTATGCAGAAGAGGAAAGTGAAATTTCAGCCGAGGCTATTAAAATTACGCGGACACAATCTTCAGGATAACTCTACAACCAAACACAAGTTTACAACTAAGAAGGGGATAAAGGCTGACACTGCAGGTACTACAAAACCACCACGTACTCCTGATTTCAGTTAAAACATGCAAATTCAGAAACCTCAATGACCCTAAACCTGAAACAAATAATTAATAGCTAGGGAAGTAAATAAAATAAAATTAATAAAAATAATAACAAAAAACCCAACAACAACAAACCCCCCAAAAAAGTACTAAGAGCAAACAACGCAGTATGACACCCCAGCAGCTTAGAGGTCTCCAAGATTTAAAAAGATGCAGCGCATGCAACACCTACCTCAGGAACCCATTGCAAGCAAAGAAAAAACAAACCCTGGAAAAGAAAGGCAAAATTGCTGAAAGCAGACACTTAAACTTCAGACCTGTAGTTGCAAAGACACCCACCAAAACAACGTCTGCAGCAAATGCAAGCGCTAAACCAACGCATCCCCAGTTAGTGATAATTATAGACAATATCACTTGGCTGAATAAATGAGTAACTACAATCTCTGCAAGTGGACAGAGGTTTTGAAAATTATATTTGTCCTCAGTGTATCAACCAGATGCACAAATAGGCCTTTTAAGGGAGCCTTGCCCACAGCTGATGACATTTTTATGTCCCTAATGCAAAGATAACATGAAGGAAGCTATAGCGACAACCTTCAAATGCCTGCTACAAATACCTACAAAAGTGAAATCAAAACGTGCTGCAACAGTACCTACAGGACACCTGCTGACCTCTGCAAGCCTTCCTCCAATCCCCTAAAGAAAAAGGGGGATACTGACTGCCTGAAGACATTACTTCACTTCAGCTATTCAGAACTTATCGGAATGGTAAATTACTGCATCCTGACTGAAATTGCTGCATTACATCCCACTTATATGTCCCAAGAAAAGAAGCTGGATGTATTCGGTTGGCTCCTTAACCCTAGTAGTTCTGCAGCATAAGCTACCAGGAACTGGAAACAATCTTCAGTGAATTGGAGAAGATACAGGGAGACTTCAAAAACATTAAATAAAGCTGTGAAATGCTGGTTTCCATAAAGAGAATGGAAACAATCCAAACATGAAGGTACACCAAAGAAGAGTGCCTATGCTCATCGCTCTGGAAAGCCAGACATTTGAAGAGCAAGTGCCAGAATGGAGACATCCCAACCAACCAAACGTCGCAATACTCAACGTGGAAGTAGTCCAGCCCTGCACAGGTCATTAACAACAGGGGTTTTTCAACATAAATTTGGAAAGAATCATGTTTTTCTGGGGAGAATGTATATTGGTCAAATGTGATTAAAAGCAGGAGCAATGTGATTACCCAGATAGACTAGACCCCTTGAATTACACAGGGTCCTGTACGTTGTAAGATTACTGTTTGAATTCGAGAAGTCTTGCCAGAACCACCACCCCTCCCTTGCTTCCCCTCCTCCCCACCTCTCTACGCTGGTCCTAAGCCACACTCGGTTTGTATCTGACAAAGACTTCAGCAAATAACAAAAAAAGAAAAAAAAAGTTTTGTATTCATCAGATCATAACTATTGCGAGTCCAACAAAGTAAGCGTTGCGCTACAGATATATATATAGGGTACTACATAGAAACCTGAACAAACCAGCTTTCAGGAAACAATTGAGAAAAGGGCTATGAATATGCAGACAAAGAACTGAAGTCTGAATTTGCCCTGCCTGGGTACGCTCCTTTCAAGCTTTTTGAGCACTGAAGTGCCGCCTCCTTCCATTGTTTCTGCAGATTGCACACAAAACACACTTTGGGAGGAAGGAAATGGGTGGTACTGTGTTCTACAAAGGAGCAAAGAGAAGCTGTGTGAGAAAGCAGCTAATATAAGCAACAGGAAGAGGTTAATAGGGAGGGAGAATTGTGCATCTAAAGAACAACAAGGGAGGCATGAGAAGGAGGAAAAGCATGTATGCACTGGGAAGAGGAGAAGCAGCTAAGTACACCCTTTCTTAGTCAACAAAGCACTTAAAACATGAGTGATTTGTTGAATCGTATTCAAGAGCAATAAATACATAAAGCCTTAGGAACATGAATTTCAGAGAAGTCTTTGCTATGAGCTTTTCACAAATGCAACCACTGACTTGCCAAATGAACTCAAGGTGGACCGAGACAGCACGCAAAATTCAGGAATCTCAGTGATTTTGCCAACATTATTACTTGAACATAAAACAAAATTCAAAATTATTTAGAAACTTACATGTTCAGCCTGAATCACAGAGGGGCCTCCATCAGTTTTCGGGTCTGTTCAGCTTAAACAGTTGCTAGTATCTCCACTCACATCATACAGACTCAAAGGCATTCCACGGAGCCCAGGGACAGCCAAGTTCTTTAACTCAGGGAGTCATAGGAAATAGGACTCCACCTTTCCTTGGAGGTTGTGTTTCACAGACCTTTAAGTTTCTTGCTCTCCTCTAACTCTGTCATGAAGGCGCAGACTTTCTCAAAGCACAGTACTGAAACCCAAGTGAAATTCTTCAGCCAAGGCCTCAGCTAACATTACATAGAGTGAAAGATTTACTTATTTCGTAGGTTGCCCAACATACAAGTGCTGTCCAGAATGTGTGTCATCAGCAAGGCGAAGAAACACGCAGGGCATGGCTCCAGAATAACAAAAAACCAAACCAAAACCAAACAAATTTTGAGAGTAACCAGAAAAACTTAATCCCGATCCTCCGACCCAAATCAAAATCAGCAAAGGAAACAAAGAGTAATAAACTAGTATTTTGGAGGATGGAGATGAAAATCCCATTTGACAGAAGACAGACCTTTTCATTGACACAAAAAGCAAAAGATTCTTCAACTGAATAAATACCTCAAAACCCAAATGAGCCATCATATGGCCAGGAAAGAACAGAGCTCAGGAATAATCCATCTGTAGCTATCTAACAAAGTCAAATATCCTTCTTCAATATGGAAAATACCATTAAATAGAGAAGCTAACAAAAATGGTGACAGTATTCAACCCAGAGCTCTGAAAGAACTGGTATTGGATATCGGATTGCGTAACAAGACTTGGTGACACTACCATGTGAGGAGCTATACCGGGTGACAAGAAAAACAAACATATGAGAGAAGTGGGGGGAACACCCAATCCATCAGCCTGACCTAATGAAACCTTGAAAACAAGTCTCAAGAAAGAAAATTGTTTATAGATCCTGGACTAAACACAGAAAAGAATAAAATGCAAGGTAGAGATGGTATCAAGTAACAGAAACTTCCTACCTACATGGGAGGTGGGAATAACCTGTGCTTAAATGGTGCTGTAAGAAGAGAAATTATCAGTTTGGAGTTCTCGATGATCAGGTTGGGACTAAGTGTAATAATTAATAATAATCATCATAGCACAAATACAGTTGCCTGTGAATACAGTGTTGGAAGGCATTGGCAATGGATAGATCAGAATATTGTATGAGGGTGTGATGACAGGATAACCAGTGACAGAAATAGGATAAAATTCAGATCAAGATGCAGATCACGCTTCATTTCAAGCAGCAGTTTTGGACATCTATATTAAAAAAAAATGCAAACTGCACAAGATACAGAGCGGCTACACAAGTTTCCACCCGTCCTACTGAAGTCTGGCTTAGTCTGTCAAGACAGACAGAAAGAACATATGGCCTCTGTAAGACATAGACAGAAGAAAAGAGAAAGGAAGAGAGCTACTCAGCTTAAAGAATGCTTAATACAAAAATCACGTACGCATTTAAACCAGCACGTGGAGGCTCATTACAATTTGACTACTGGGGGTGTGGATCAGTCTTCCAGTTAAGAAATGCAGCAACAAAGGCTGTCTCTTCTTAAGAGCAAAACATGCATTGAGAAGGTTATACGAGGGTTCCCTGCGCTATCAAACCAGAACAACCCTTCCAGTTCTACACTGATGTTGAAAAGCAGCGCCCCAGTCTGGAAGGCTGCTTTTTCTCAGTGCAATTCCCTATGCTTCCCTTGCACGCTGACCACAGACACCAAGGAAGCAAAGCCATCCTGGGCCACATGGACTACCTTCAGTTAGATGATCTTATTTGTTACACAAAATTCAACAGAAACCAGTTTAAAAAACCCCTCATATTTCTCTAGTGATGAGAAAAGCCTCAAGAAAGATTGAACACACCACCTAGGCAATTTATCTCTGCCACAGCTACTGACCCTGGGGCAAGTGGCAATTTTTTTCTGGAACTGTATCAGAAGATAACAACTGCATGTCAAAATAGTTTGGCAATGACCGAGAAGGCATTTTAAAACATCGCTACTCTGGTGGAAGTTTCAGTGAAAAAAAGATTTACAAACTGCACCCCTCAAATGCCTTTAAATAATGCTGTACTGGCTTCTTTTCCAGTGCAGAGAACCTAGTAAAAAAATAAAGTGCATGCTGCGTTAGTATACAATGTTCTGGGGGGTGGGTGGGTGTGGGGGGGTGTGTGTGTGTACACAATTGCCAGCATGGGGAACAGTCCTGCAAAGAAAGTGCTCCTGCTTTCAGAGGTTGGACTACCAAACTACCCATTGAAGGACCCACCAATAAATAAATATCTACATAAATTCTCCAAACTGCAAGACTAAGCGTGTCAAGCCATGAGAGAGTGTCGCCAAATAAAAGGCTGAGGTAGACAACTCTACACTTAAGGAGAAGCCAGCACTTCTAATTAACACAGACTGAGTCTTGACACATAGAACAGAGTCATTACTCATTTCTCTGCAGGAAGAATGCAGCCGCGTCTGTTAAGTGTCACTGTATGAGTTTAATTCCAGGCAAACCAAATGAGAATAGTTTAGATTATGCAGTTGATGGTTGCTAGTAGTTGAGTGCCTTCAAGGTTTATAGCTTCCTGGCTTGTTCCTGTGATACAATTATGACAATTAATGGATCTAAAGAACAGCTAATATTCTGGTTCCCAGGGCATATCTACTGCATCCTAAATAGTTGTTTCATATAAGCAAGACAGAGCTTTAAGGATTTTTGTATTCTAGTAAAACCTACAAATTTTCATTTATTGCATTTTCAGTGGTGTGGAAAACAAAGTAGTTTATTCCATCTTAGGTGAGTAATAAACCTACTTTCACTCCCAGCCTTCTCTCAAAGCATGCCATTTCCAGATGCAAAAAGTCTAACGCTTCATTAATGGCTGATCTAGGGATAGGTGACCAAATTACACTAATCATCTCAGGTGGCTGCTTTCTCCTGAGGGGGTCAATTTTCAGAGTAATTTTAACAATGTTCATATTTTCCTCAAGAGATCCGTGTTACTTAGTGGATGTTAGGCTGTTGCTGATATATAATCTTTGTCCACAAAAGTCTTTTTGATGTTTTGTCACATACCAAGTAACATAGGAGTATTAATACGTGTAATTAAGTCATTATTTGCATTCCCCAGAGTTGATTTTGTCTGAACTAATGTACAATCCATATCGAACGGGCGGTCTGGAACTTTAGTACATTTCCTACTCATTTTGAAGCAAATTGTTTGTTTGTTTTAAAGTGGTGACACTGTTCCCCACTTTAGGTGGACCAAATACTATAGTCTCAGATTTGTAAAACACACGTGCTTCTCCAGATGACCAAGGTTAATCCATTAAAGTGGTACCTTCAACACCTCAGCTTTTGCAACTTTTATGTCTGACTCCAGTGCGTAATATACTGCATAAAGAAGTAGCCTCCGCTTCAATAAGTTTCAGTAAAAAAATCAACCAAACAAACAAAACAACAACAACAAAAACTCATAAAAGAGAACAAATCATTGAGTGACATTTCTTCAGACAAAAATTTTCCTTTGGTTTCAGTGTAATTTTAGTTAATGCAACACCAAATCCCAGCAACTGGTAGTTTAACTTGTCCGCATCTTGCTGCAGCCACACAATGAGTACAAAATTCACATTACGCGTACTAGAACAGCTATCAAATCTGTTTCCTAAGTCGTCACACCACAGCAAGGCCTTTACTTCTACTGAATCGGTTGCTGCGTGAACTGTTCTTTATCTCCCCATCCACAGTGAATTAAGCCATGGGTACTGGACAATAAGCATTGAGGATGTCTCTACATAGTATGTTCTAAAAATACTAATACAGTAATACTAAATACATAAATGGGAGGGAAGGGAATGCTGCCTAATTCAACACTATACCAAACATATAGAAAAAAAAAAAAAAAAAAAGAAAATCGACAAGCGTGCCAACAGTTCACATACCTCACAGGTCGATAAGAGGAATTATTTCCCTAACGACATACCTTTAGCATTACCAAAGGACAGATTTGCAGGTAAGACATGTAAAAACGTACTTTCATTCTACTAACATCAGAAACAACGACAGTTCTCTAGCGCGTTGAAATGAGCCCAACAAGTATTAGCCACAGATTAGCAGAGATTAGTTCCACGCGCACGCACACATACACCCCACACACAAATCTAGTATTCTCCGTAATTTCTTTTCTTACAGTGCTACAGATTCCAGTGATGAAGTGAGAATGTTTACACGAGTCCTATATTTTTCAATTATTTTTAACTTGCGTATGATTGTAGTTTAAGTGAGGAACGCTTCTAGAATTATGTTGAGAATTAAATCTATTCGGAGCCTTTTGTTGCTTCTCTCTGCAACGAGCTAATTTTAGATTTAGAAACAATGCCTGTCAAGCATTTTAAAGCTAAATGGGATATAGCTGATAATGGCTTTAGCAGTGACATTTTAACCCAGTCTTCCACATATTACTGAAAATAATGAATCTAATGTCTGGGAATAAAAAAAAAATCCACAGATTTGACATTGAATTAGTGTCAACTTTTATTACCGGGGATGCTATTGGGTGATCTTTATTACTTGAAATACCTTCTTTTGTATCACTTCCCATACTTCTCCCTACCTAAATGTTACAACACACATTCCTTACTTTTACACCATACAGAATATCAAATCAATACGATCCTTCCTTTAAACCCGTTTACATTCTCTATATACCTGAGACCATTCCAATAGGAACTCCTTTTTCGGCACCTCCACCGTTTCTGCCAGGGACGCACAACGTATCAGTCATTCTCATTCAACAGTACACACAGCAACTTTTCAAAAATAGTATCAGCAACACAACTGTATATTAAGAAAAACTCCACACCAATGGCTTGCCCACATCACTTGGCAATGTCCCTTTAATATTAATACACAGAGAAGTAAAATTTTTTCATAAATTTGTTCAAGTATGTGGAACATGTAAAATGCATAAGAATCAATATGGACTTCATTAATGTTATATTTATTTATTTTCCAGCTTCATACAAACTGGATGTAGAAGCATAAACATAGTACATTTCTACCATTTTCAACAAAAATATAACCAATATGTACAATTATTGTATTAAAAATACAAAAGGGATACAGACTCCACCAATGTCTTTCTAAAAGACATACAGGTACAAGTAGTATCAAAAGTATGAGGAAATCACCAGTTAATTGTACATTCTGCACTTGACATCACAGAGCGAACTGAGATTAGCAGTCCTATGGTCTACAATTACTTAATGCTTATATAACATTTGTGCAACTTGTGATAGAGCTAGGATTTTGTATTTCTATATGCACATGAGGTCCATAGCCTTCAGAATAAAATTGGCAAATAATGCATATTACATGTAAAATTACAAATGCATAATTGACAATGTGATATATAAGCAAATAGACAAAAGCTATGATTACAGGAGAGAGAATTAAATAAAGCACTGACATTTGTTTGATACAGTGAAAAAACACTGCAATTTGATCTTTAAAAGTTGAAGCTATTTACGTTTATCTACTGATCAATATGATCAGCTGAGTTCAATGGGAAAAAAAAAAAATCCAAGACCAGCAGTTCCTCACATTTGAGTACTACTCGGATTGGCAGCCTTCACTTCTCCGGAGTCTGTGCAAAAACAACACAAAAATAGAGGGGAGGGTCATTTCAGTCATTATAGGGTTAATAGCAGCTGTGAGCAGGTGGTTGCTACACATTGGCCTTCTCTACACATGCAGTGTTCCATGAAGCCATTAACAGTTGTGACTAGTTCTGCAAAGGCTGGCAAATCTAAACGTGTTATTTTTCATTACTTAAAGGCTCGTTTATCCCCTAATGCCAAAGTCAATAGATGGAGGTTATTAGATCAGTGTTAACAGCTGACACGAGCTGTGACATCCCAACGTGCCTTCACTGCAATGTTATCCAGTTAATTTTTCTTTTAATATAACTACTATATAGTAAAAAAAAAAAACCAAAACCAAACAAAAATAAAAATAATATATAACTTAAAGGTGGGGTTGCTGTCCGTCTCATTAGAATGGGACACTTTCTTTTTCAGCATGCCATCCTGTGTTCCGCAAGGCACAGGTATGAGACACAGTGTCCTCTTCCATTACCGGCCAGTTGCAAGCACGTGTTTCTGCATTTACACTACACCCGGCTGAGGATGCCATGAACGGCTGAGGATGCCATGAACGCTATCATTTACAAACTTCTGAAGATTCCAGGGTGGGGCACATTAAGAGTGAAGCGAGAGACGGTCAAGGAAAGGCTGCATCCCCGAAAGGCTGCATCCCATAACCTCTGCCCTCCCTTCTGCCCTGCTCAGCCATGTGATAGCAATGTTCTTTCCAGGAGCTCAGGCTGGCAACCCTACTTACAGGTATGAAATAATACTGTAATTACTATGCAGATGCAGTATTTGATCTCCGAAACGCAAACATACAAAATTGTAACAAAGGCATTGTAAACAAGCAAATAAGCACTGCCTCCTTGAAGGATTTCAATGCATTTTTCTCTTTGTAGGTTAAAGGCCAAATGTAATTCGACAACTAGCTTATCTCATTATCCCAATGAGACTAAGTGCTAGGATTGTGATTAAAATCTAAAAGGAAGATTTAAAAAAACAAACAAAAAAACAACAACAACAAAACCCTTCCAGGCATTGGGAAGTGCAGCCAGAGTTAATCATCCTGATGTGATGATCTTGGAATTTGGAATGATACTGTGTGATGTGGCAGACAGCGACAGTGGTAGCTTGGAGATTGCTGCACTGTGCATTTCAAGCAACACAGTTTGAAAAGTGCCAGGGCGATTTCTTCACAGTATTTCACATGCAAGGGGAGAGGGGACAGAAGGGGGAGGGGCGGAGGAAGAAGCCCCATGCTGCTTTAAGGCAGGGAAGGAGGCAAATAGGTCCACCATCCTTTCACTATAGTTCCAAGGCTCCTATTCTAGGGACGTCTTCTTGTGCTCTCCTTTAAGGTGGCTCACTCTGGATCCAGAAAAGCCCAAGTCTTAGACCGCAGAGACTTGTTCATCTTCTGCAAACACAACAGGATAGGGGAAAATAGAATTTAGTTCATATAGAACAAGATGCTACTGAATGAAACAACCTGTACTGTGCTCATGTGTCTTCCATGTCATTGTATTAGGCATTTATTTTAAAAGAATCTAAGTACCTGTCCATTTCATGTCTCATGACAAGTATTCCTTTGTCATTTTGTTCTCAAAGAAAATAAGACAATTGCTATAACCGAGCTAGATGCAGTTCCTCCGCTTGAGGAACACAACAGCTATTCCTAGATATCCAATAGCTTCATAGAGACATCTTACATTTTCCCCTGAATATATCTGTGATTTATTCAAATTAAGACTGCATAAAAATTTAGTGCAGCTTTAGTCATCATTGGTAGAAACAATTACAATTCTCTGTCACATTAATTCTCAAAGTTTGAGGCAATTCGATTAAGGTAGACTTAATTTTTTTCCATCATGTTCAACTACAGAGTTCATCCCGCACATAAAACTTTAATAACTAAGCAGTTAGGGAGGGAACATTAGCCTTTCTATCATTAAGCAAAACAAAGCATTCAAATGTGTGATGTGGGCACCGCCCTGCCTAAATTTTGAGCATCTAGCCCTAAAGATGCAATCCAGCTACACTCGCACTCCATAGAAAAACCAGAAAGACTATGTCTACGTAGTCTTTCTATCATTATAGTTGAGCTAAAGCATAAAGATGCAGACACGCTTGGGCAAGCAAGGTAGCAAAAGGGTAGCGGGCTCGTTATGTGAAGCAGTTGGTTTGGAAGACCCAGTGTCCACAGTGTAAGAGTTTCAGGTAGAATGTGACTATCCAAATAAACTTGACCAGCAACGCTCTATGGGGCGGATGGGCTGGTATTCTATAGACCGGGATACTTTTTTGACCATTAAATACGTGGCTAGTGCCAACCATTAGGTACGCTGGAAACTTTCAGGGCAGACAGGACTGTACCTGGTGAACACAGGCACCTCCAGAGAAGTTGTCTAAGCCAACTGCTTGGTTGTCCAAGATTCAGGTGGACCTAGATTCCAAATTTTAAATTGTATTTTGGATGAACAGAATTCCTCCCCTTCCAAAAAGTTAACAAAGAGCAAGTTTTGAAAGATGGAAGAGAGCTCAAATTATGGCAAGAATTTCTATGGCGGAACACATTTGGGTAATTTGCTTTGTGTCTGTGAAAGCATTGACCATTTCTGCATGCAGCACACTCAAAATCTAACAATTAGAAATTTACCATCTTCCTCTGTGGAAAACCCTTGAGACGGATAGTGAGCAAGACGTGGATCTGACTCATTTGGTTTATGCCACTGGGGTTTGTTCACAGGCCTGCTAGTTGAATGGCCATGCGACTGCTGCTGCGGAGTTGACGTCCCATGAGTCTCACATGTCCGTGCCACCATTCTAGACCTCTGAACTGCTATGTTGTAATCTGGAGGCTTTCTGGTTGGATGGGAGCCACCTTCTGCAAACTCAGCAATAGGTATTCCTACATAACCAGGAGGAGTTGGGGGTGGTTCCCGATATCGACCCTCTTTTCGTGCTGCAGGAAAAACAACAGATTATTATAAAAGATAGTAAGAGGAAAATTGCTCCAAGGAAAATCAACAGTGAAAATTAAATAAACATCAACCAACACAACAGCCCAGGAGGAGAAAATGCGAAGGACAAAAGTTAACTACCACATGGTAGACAATGAGGTCTTGAAAAATAAACCATGAAAGAAAGTGTAGAATATACAGCATACACAGGACATAGCTATTTTTTCCAGTAGTGAGGCACTAGTCTAATAAAATTCACCAAATTACATGAGGAATTTGTTCAAACTTAGCAACTGAAGCTATTCCATCAATCGTATAGAATAAAATGTACACTGATCAAAGTAACGTGGAAGACTCGAGAGTCCACAGAAGCGGCAAACATCAGGAATGCTGACATCTCCCCCGAAGCATGACTTTCTTAATCCCGAAGATGGGCTTTGTACCTAAGAGCTCATCTCTTCTGTTTTTAGCCTCTTGGTGGGGAGGAGGTGGCGGGGGGGAGGAAAGCACCCGATAAATTATTTCTTCCTACAAATCTTACTACTAAATGAGACATAAGCTACAATTCCAAAAGGTAAGGAAGAGAAGTGGGCTTCGTGCTTTCTGTGTGTGTTACTGCCCGCTGCTCTCACGGTTGTATTCTCTGCAAAATAAAAACTTGAAGGTATGCCCATAAGAACAATGATTGAATATGATTTTACATAGGAGATGGACCTCATTGAGGCATAACTGTTTACCTGAACAAGGCTTAACTCTGTGCATACTTGCAGAGAACTTCAAGGGGCAAAACAGCGATTAAGAATTTTAAGCATCTGCAGGGACACACAGCAGAGAGGCATGACTCTCTGTTTTGGAGTTATGTACTTAAAGACGTCAGCTGGGGCTTTGACACTGAACACTTATTGTGGGTCTAGTCCTTTAACACGTGAACACTTAACTTACAGTACAAAGGCACACACAGCAGGATAAACCACTGACACAGGCAATTTACTCTCCCACAGCTTGTCACACCCTGTATATTCTTGCCCAAGTGGCGATGACAACATCACCCTGCATTATGCAGCCTGGAATTGAGTGAAAGGGCAGTACAAGCTTAAAATGGACTGGTGATGCTTGGATCTGAGTTTTTATAGACCAAAAGTAAAGCCTTGGTATTATAACAGAACCAAATAGTTTCTGATAGAATCTAAGTATTTTTCTTGGACAAATTGTTCTAACTGAACAAACCAGCATGAAGAAGTTTCTGAGAAATTTTATTCAAAGATTTCTGAAAAGTAACTTTGACGGAGAAGAAATTATGTAGAAAAAAAATCTATTGAAATACTGCAAGAGATCAATGTCTACTCAGTCAATAAGAACCATGTAAAAATAGTGGCATCTGTTGGAGCGATATGCAGAGTTACATTTGCAGGAGAATTAGTCAATAGTACCGAAGCGCATGGAAGCGTGTGGCTTGAATTTTGAGATCACTTTCACATTCTCTTAAGTCTCTAAAAACGTAGTGGAAAGCACTGCCTTGAAAGGCAGGTTTGGACAGGCTTGTTGCACATTTTAGTGGAAACTAAGGGCTTCAATGAGTAAAATCAGAGAGCGGCATGAATCAGAACCCGGAGTCCTGAACTGAACAGCTTCCTCCTCTTCACAGTTCAGGGATTCAGATCTGCACCCAAGCTTTGAGGCAAAGGGCCTTTGCTAAGCAATATACTTGGGCAGAAAATGGAAAAGCCGTTTATCACAGTGGTCTCAGCATGACCTCAATCTGGCAGACTTTTTCAGCCGTATCAGTGCAAAACGGCTTTTAGATAGTTCTTCATATTAACCTGAAGCAAGGCAAAGCGAAGGGGAATGAAAGGAAAGAAATAGGCAAAAATGCAGAGGTCTTGGATGGCCCGAGGACTGGGATGCATAGAAGCAACAGTATGAGAAAAATGTCAAGCACTGCCAAAGGTACTTTCATATTAATTTATATATTATCTGTTTGGGGTTTTTTTGTTGAATGATTATAAATGTATTTCAGCTCGAATTTCTTAGGAACCTCTTCAGTTTCATCAGTCCAAAGAAACATCTCAGTTAGTATTTAAGCACAAAGTGACCCCATTTTCAGAAGTAAGGAATATTCATAATCACCAGACAAGTCATACAGATGTATAAAGTAAAAGGCTTCTAAAAAAATCAGGCCACTTATTAAGATATCTAAATATAGAATGTGGAGCCTGACTGTGAAGAGGAATTCACATTTCAGAACAGACACCTAAATACATCAACCTCTCAAAACACTGTCCAGCAGTTGAGCTAGTTTTTTTGACGTATGGCAGGCTCTCTTGAAACACAAAGAAGCTGCCAGAACTGAGAATCAACAACACGTGATATTTTCCCTAGCAATAAATGCACAGTTAAAGGGTAAAATTTGAGAGAGACTACAAAATGTTTAGTTTTGCTTCAAAATGAAAAAAAATAAAAAAAAATTCAAACCAGACAGAAGAAATGCAGTTTCAGAATAATACAAAGAACTACAGGCAAATCCATTAAAATACTTGACGGTAAACAAAACTTAACTTACCAATAAGCCCCTTGGTACTACTTGGTGATACTGCTATGTGAGTGGGCACGGGAGCTGGCTTCGACTCCTCTGCTGGTACAGATGTTATGCTACTGGTTTCAGCTTCAATCGAAACATCCTTCCCACCCCTCCGCTTTATGGTACCTGTATCGCCTTCCGAGTCCTCTCCCCAGTATCCTGTTGAGGATGCCCAGCTTGCTCTGGACTGTGCTTGATCAAGGCCCTCCCTACCTTGACTTTGCCTGCCATACTTTGTGCCATGATCGGGGAACATCAGCGGGTCCATATGGCTGCCCGAGGCCCACAGTCCTGCCCCATCGCCTGAACTATCGAAATGAGCATGTCCAAAAGGAAGAGTCTCCCAGCTTCTCTGGTGTTGTATTGTTTGTATGTTGTCGTGAGAACCACTTGAACAAGAAGTCCAGCTACCACGGCCACTGTCAGCTGCATCGAGCGAAGCTCTGTCCCCCTGGTCCTGTGACAGTTCTTCTGTACTAGGAGAAGAAAGCACCGTTGCTCCAGCGTACAGGCCTCTGGTCTCTGACAGCGGGGCATATGAGCTAGATGCCCATTGAAGAGGGGGAAAAAAAAAATAAAATAAATCCAGTGTTGGAATTGGAGATCATTTACAAGACAGAAGAAGAACTCAACAGTCAAGAGAAAAGCAAATGCACCGAGGGGTTGGACAAGATGACCTTTCAAAGGTCCCTTCCAACCCAAACCATTCTACAATTCTATGATTGAAGGTTTTGGTGCAAGTTATATTAAGTATTTTTTACATTAATGACTAATTCAGTTCTGAGAATAAAACACTTTCCTTTCAAGCTCATCCTCAATAAAAAAAAAAAAAACCACCACAATTACTGGATAGATATTCTGATGAAACTTAACACTTCAGTGGAGTGATTTCAAAGGGTAAAATCTTAACTTTGCAGCAGACCTTTAAGACAGGCAAATTGCATTGACATACATAAAGGGGAAGAGAGTGATAAATAGGGTTTCTACTGCTTTTCCAGACACGTGAAGCAAAGGATCGGAAGTTAGAAACAGATTTTTAGCAGGAGGTGGCCAAAATTCAAGTTCAGCTTTTCGGGTTTCTTTTCAGCTTCGGAAATTCTGAAAGCAAAATTTTCGATATTTCTTGCAAATGGAAACATACTTAAACCTTAATTTTGGAAACACGTGCTACTTTGTAGAGTGAGTACGTTCTCTGTAGCCTTTCAGCAATTAAGTAAGCCTGACACTATCACTTATGCAGCAGCAGTGAAAACCGACAAAGTGTCACTTTTGTTTAGCAGCTACCCGAGCTCCTGGGATTTCTCCTTCCAGGGCAGCTTGCTATGCAGACTGGCACCCTGCTCCTCCAAATATTTAAGAGATCTGATTAAAGAGTTTGCATAGCCTGGGATTCCCAAAGCTGAAGTACACCAGTTTTGGAACAGGCCTGCCATCCACAGACCCCGCAGGACTAAAAGCCCTCAAACCATTCAAAGGAGTGAAGCATCCAAATAACAGCTCAGAAAAGTTGAGACTAAATAGGAGCCAGAGCTACAATTATTTTCAGACCAAGACTCACTGCTAGAGATTTAGAGAACTCCTCACAGCACTAGCTTCCCCACCATTACAGAAGTTAATTACCTAGAAAATTACCTAGAAAACCAGCAGCCTAATGTAAATATTAGCTTCCAATTACTGTTGACTAGGAGAGATATTTGGGGTAAAATATTTTGGGGTTAGATAAATATGCACTTTTCTATGAAACAGACTGGAAAATTACTAGCTGTTTCTGCTCTCAGCTTGATCACTGAATAATTGTATGAATAATTTCTCATCTAATTCAGTTAATTCCCCATCTAGAAAACAGGCCGGGATACTAGTCTGCCATAAAGAGGATAATCTACAGCACTACTAAATACTCAGATGATAAAGTCTATTGAGGTGAAGTCTTACAGCTGTAGACCTCATCACACACTCAGGAGTGAAAAACCTTTTCTTGTCAGAAAATGGAGCATTATCAGCCTTGAAATAGCGGGTTTTAAGAGCAGGGGAGAAAAAAATATTTGAGAGAGATACAGGGAAAATTACATGAACAAATATACATATACATGCCACACACACACACTATATGAAATTATAATGTGAGTAAGCACAAATAAAAAAATATGCTTACCCTAAGCTGTATTGATCTGGTTCAATCATGATTCTTCTATCAATCCTTCCCACACCGAGGTTTGTCTCCACGATGCTGACAGAATGCCTCTGTCTCCTCTCATCATGCAGGGAGACTGGCATAGAGTCAAAAGAGGAATTGCTGACAATACTAGATCTGGAAGAAATTTCGCTGTGACCAGAATCTGAAAAGTTATCCACCGTGCCACTAGGAGCCAAAGTATAGCCTGCAAAGGGAACGTCACATTATTCAGACTCTCCGAGTAGCCTGCTCAGTTATTGCCAGGCAGCCGGCAATATTTACTACTGCTACCATAGTAAATCAAAACTACGGTTACATTTTATTCACAGAAGCAGCACTGCAAAAGACAAAGATACGCAGCAGAACTGTACAACACTGTGTATTCTATTAATTCGAGGTTTAAGATTGTGGGAACATGCGCTTCTCATTTGGAAGCCAACTGCTCACCTTCCTTCTTCTCTGCCCGCCTCTCCCAATTTATTTTCAAATGCATCATCATTCTTGTATCCCTGCATTAGGAAACCTCACTTCTCAAAAAACTGCCTGTACATAAGCACTGACTCCAAGACTGGAATGAAAGAGATGCCCTGGACAAGATTACTGCTTAAAGTAATCCAAGAGACCCTCTCACACAGTTTTAATGTTCTGCAAAGCTACTCTTCAGAGATGAACAGCAGATACAATATGAAGCACAGATGTTTGGGCTGACTGCTTATTACGTATCTTGGCTGAGAGGGCCAGATTTTCAAGCTTTCTTTGTGGTACTTGGCTAACTAATTACATTTCAAATAGCATATATTACCAGAATTATACCGTCATTTGGAGGTAGCACTGACACCGCTAGACTGAGATAAAATCTGCAAACCGTGTCACAGAGGTTTTGTTCAGCTTTTGTTTTAGTATTAAACAAAGTTGTGCTGAATGCTCTTGCCAGCTAAGTTAAAGATCATTAAACAACATAATCCACAAGTAACTGCAGTTTTCATTTCCTTTCAGTTTACCCATAAGTGTCAAGAAGAGTTCAACTGATCTATCCCGGTTCACTTGCTACTCTTTTTGTCTGAAAGAACATACCATCTCTGGATTAAAACTAGAGATGGGTCGATTCAGACTGCACGCTAGGAAGACGTTCTTCACCATGAGGGTGGTGAGACACTGGAACAGGTTGCCCAGAGAGGCGGTGGAAGCCCCATCCCTGGAAGTTTTTAAGGCCAGGCTGGATGGGGCTCTGAGCAGCCTGATCTAGTGGGAGGTGTCCCTGCCCATGGCAGGGGGGTTGGAACCAGATGATCTTTAAGGTCCCTTCCAACCCTAACAAATCTATGATTCTATGATACCATGTTTCACGTTGCCATCAAAACAAGGATTTTCTAAAAATTAATAAATATATTTATGATTTGCTTTTTACAAAAATAAAGTACTTTTCCCACTATGAGCCAAGTACAGAATCCCAATTCCTTTTTCAAGAAATGCACAGGCCTGACCGTATCTACATAAATTCACTCTTTTCTAATGCAGTATGTGGGAGAAATCATGATGATAGCTTGCAAGGACTTGAGGTCTTCTCTGCATAACATCCTCCTCCATCTAACCTGAGGCCAATATCACTTCAATAGAGATTTTGAATAGGCATTTGTACTTCCTTGCCATATTCATCTCTCCCCTTTTCAGATCTCTGCTTATCCAATTGGACTTATGTTTTCCTTTTTGTTTCCATAAGCCCCACCTATCCCAGAGGCCCTTGGTGAATTGTTATTCTTGTTACTGTTCTCCCTTCCAAGAGGAGAGGAGGAACTGGTTAAGTCCACTAGTCTGGAGCCATAAGGCCTCAACTGATCGGCGTGGCCACCTACCACATTAAGAAAAGGGCTTCGCTATCCATTTGATAAGAACGTAGAAAAAGTGACACATCAGTTTCAAGTCCCTGTGCAGTTTAGGGAAAGTTATTGCTACAGGGAAGTCTCCAGCATACTCATTTCGTTAGCATTCTGAACTTCCATGGGGACTCAACCCCAAAATATGTATTTTACCATAATGTTACATTATGTAACAGTTAAACTGAACTTTTATGATATTCTGAAAAAAGGACAACTTAGAAGCTATCTGCAATACAACTAGGCTATCATACTGCCAAAGGGACTGGTTTTTTGTTTGTTTAAGCTACAGGAAAATGCCTTCATTCTCTGTTTTGTCAATTCATAACCAGAACAAGTACAATGAAAAAACAAACAGGCTTAAAAAAATCCCTTTAAAATCCTAAATTCACTCTAAAAAAATAACTCTATGAGGTCACTTAAGAAGAAGTCAGTCAAGAAAGCTCCAATGTGTAATAGCATTCCTCAAATATGCATATACATTGTTTAAATAATTAACCAGGCTGCTAGTAAGATGTCGTGTATTAGGGATTTGAATCCCAAATATCTTAAGCCTGCCTGTCATACGAAGGTCACATCCCATCCAGATGCATGACACAGCAAATAATTCCTCTA
Source organism: Larus michahellis (assembly GCF_964199755.1). Classification (NCBI taxonomy): domain Eukaryota; kingdom Metazoa; phylum Chordata; class Aves; order Charadriiformes; family Laridae; genus Larus; species Larus michahellis. The sequence goes on along the minus strand of NC_133900.1, from coordinate 41,654,680 downwards.
ATAGGCTCGTGTGCTTAACGCTGTACAAAGATTTTTAAGTGTCAATCTGCAGGTCCTTCCACTGGCAGAAAACAATGACAGGGGGAATATTTTTGTCAGAATCAGCTGCAGTGAGAATGACCTACTGCATCAAATCCTGTGGCAGATCAGGCTATCTTTCCTGGCTTTTGCTAACCAGAGGGCTCTCAGGTATCCCCGGAAAGAGATTCCCAGGTATCCTTTCACGTATCCCACTGTGCACTACGCTTCCTGCCCTCTTGCTGACTGTGTGTGACAAAGGCCAGGAGCAGCAGTAGTTTATCCTGAGTGCCCAAACTGTCTCTCAGAAGTTTCCAAAGTCTATAAGCTTCAGGAAACAAGGTGAGAAATATTGCGCATCTGATACCTTTCCTTGGAGAGCTCTGTGGTGAAGTGGGAGGAGAAGACAGCTGTGAAGATGCGCTTGAGACCGCGTCTTCAGATTGTTTCTTGTGACGATCCAAACTTCCTTCTTCAGATAATGAAAGAATTTTCTTTAAAGCTTGCGGGGAATTAATGCCTTTAAATAAGAATTAATGTAGGCAAATGTAAAGTCCAGTATAAACACATCTTTCTGTTTCACAATGCATTTATAGAGCAGACACCATACAGGAATAAACCTACATTTTTTTCTGTATATTTGTGAATTTTTGACACCGTCTTAAATGAAGCAAAACATTTAAACCTACTCCCATTTAAAACATAGCGCTTTATTTCTGCATATTAGTGAATCCAGCCTTTCATGCTGGCCACCTAAGACCAATGCTTTGTCACCAAAAACACAGTGCAGAGTTGGTGTTGCAGAATACTGCCTATACAATGTATATATCAAGGATATGCATACTAATGGTTACTGAGAAACCTGAACTAAAATGATGTTGAATACACACACAAGCAAATCTTACTGGTTACTGAAGAGTTATATATATAAGAATTGAAACTGCTCTGTTTCTTTTCTATTCAGAGTAGCCTAGAAGGCCAAAGAAAGCTGGAAAGAAGATGAGCAAGATTAGGCTTACAAAACAAGGCCATCCTGCAGCTGCCTTTCTCCCTTTCATTTTTGAGAAATATCTCTGCACCAGCTTATTTTGGGAAACTAAAGAGTAAGAACATCCTGAAGATGATGTATGATGTAAAGATCTAGGGCATCAAGAATCGCTTTTCTTAGGCAACGTTTATCCATCTTTCTCTTCCTTTCCCCTCAAAAATCCACCCTGGGACAGTCTTAAAAGTGAATTCTCTGACAGTTTTGCCAACGTCTGTGGTAGAGGTTATTTTCAAGCACTCTACAGAACTTATCTTTGATCTGTTGGATCACAATGCTGCTATCAATAATTTACAGCTGCGTCATCAACATAACCTAGTCAGTTTTCAGAAACTTTCCCACCACGAGCAAAAATGCAGTCTATGGTGCTTCAAAGTCCTTTTAAGATTAAAATTTAATGGTAAAATCAACAAGAACTAGATGAATATTGAATTGTTTCTTGCGCATTTTGCTGTTTCTAATGTTTCGCTAGCAGCCAAAGCAGTACACAAATAAAACTAATAAAAAGCGAAATCGGAATTAAGCTCTTGTGAAATTACCATCATACAATAGGAAGGGCCAATTACGCTACATATATTTATTAGGAATATTACCATACTTTAAGTGATATTTAAGAAATTCTTTAATAATGCATATGTGTTACAGACACATGCTGGGACACAGATTTGGAAATCAGATCAGAAGACATTCCTATAGTCTGGTATCTCTCCGAGCAACACGCAGGCAGCAATGACTGAATGACAACAGGGAGTAGAAGCCAAAGGGACAATTCTCAACGTGAATTCAGGCCTACATTTCTAACAGGACTACCAGTCTGAATAGGCCTGAATTTCGCATTAAATGTTCAAATTTTGAAAAAACACAAAAACTTCTGAGGCATCTCAGATGGGTCACCCAAAAACTCCAAGGCACTAATCCCTTTGGCAGAGTTAAGCCAAGATCCCAGGGCAGACAGTCAGAAACGTTCATTCTTTCCAGCTGCTAGTAACAGGTAAATACTTATTCTGATTAAATCGACAGGATGCTTTCCTAGATTTCTTTCTTTCGATTTCTAGAGAGGAGAATTATGCATATGCACGCACTACATGAGCTTACGTAACCTGCATGTAACGCTACCAGAAATACACGTCTGAATCTTATTTGATGAAAAACACCTCCCTGACATAAGCAAACAAACTTGAGAGTATTAAACCGAATGCTTCATTGTTCTGCTTACCGAATGGTGGGAGGTCTTTGACTGGCACTTTCTTGCGAGAGGGATAAAGAGATACGGCAGGGACCTGCAATGCCTGGTTTACTTTATGTTGCTGCTGCTGCTGCACCTTCTGCTGGATGCCTGCCCGGGGAGCCACCGGTGACGTTTCAGATTTTCCAGATCGCTTGTCTCCCGTATTCTTCGGCACTTTGCAAGAAATGGGAGAAAACACAGAATGACCACCAGCTAAAAATAATTGTGGGAATTTTAATCTGAGCAGTGCAAAGCCCTCCAATTAATAATTAAAAGGTGCTCAAATACTTGTATGCCTTTAGAGAGAAAAGATGAAGAGGAAAAGAGGGGGAGATTTAACTCCATTTAAAATATGTACATTATCAAAGAACATTACTCTCTTCCTCAAAATAAAACTCTCATAAATGACTATTGTTACAGTTACCAAAAACATGACCAGATGTTATACTGGGCTATCATAAGGACTATAACTGGTTTAAAATGGATATATAATTACTATTTTTTTGCTACCCCGAAGGAAGGGAAGGGCATAAGACATAGCATTCCCTCAAATCAAAATGAAACAGATATCCAGCATGAGGTCCCCCTCTGCTGCAGCCAGGAACAGCCCTCCAGGTGTCTCTAAAACACCTGGACATAAGGAAATCCCCTTTTCTCTCTCAAGGCCAGGATATTTAGGATGACAAACCCTATTCACACCAATGGCCTGAGCACATCAGAACTGCAGAGAAACTTTTGGCCCCTCCATACCCTTTGTACAGACAAATCTAAAGAACCCTTGTGCACTTCAGCACAACGTCGTCTGAAAGCCTTATCTCCCACGTAAATGCTATGTCTCTACATTGTTAATCTGCAAGATGATTTCCTTAAGATTCGTACACGTTCAGTACTTGGAAATGACTAGACACATCATTTTTCACCTCGTTGTCTAGTTACTGTTCCCAATTACTTCCCTGGAGAAGAAACAGAGGTATATTTTAACAGTTTCCTTGAAACGCATAACAAATGACAACGCTCACGTGTGTTGGTGGCTGGCTCACACTGCAGAGACAGCGTCTGGAGGCTCTCTTCGTCCATTTCCAGATCCAGGTTTGAGAGATACTGCTTTACTTTCCGTGCCATCTGAGCATCTTCATACAGTTTTTTAGCATTAAGGAAGGAGCTCCGACGGACCCGCTTTTTATGACCCCCGGCTTGCGCGACATCCAGCACGGCTGCGTTCGTACTGCCCTGGCTGAGAGACCTGGAGTGAAGGGGGGCAGGAGGGGGAGGAAAAAGGGGAAAAATACGACTTAGTCCAACAGAGTATCACTTGAGAAACATGAAATGTGCAAAAGATTGCATGAATGTCAGTCTATGGTCAAAGCTTACATGCCTCATTCCAGTAAGTCAAACAGCTATAACAGATAGAAAGATGAGGGTCAGGAAATCTTTTTACTTGGTTTCAGGCACTATTTTAATTACACAAATATTTTAACCTGCTCTGCTCCAACTAGGCAATATCACTTCACACATCTAAAAAAGCATTCAAGCTAGCTCTCTCACATAAGCCAGCTACTGAGAAGATCAGAGCATTAGGAAAAGCTCATGCAGTAAAGGCAATGCTGACAGAAAAACTATAGTTGAGGTTCAAATTTAAATACATATATGGACAGTGTTTTGAAAGCTCTCTGAATACTTTTTAAATCAGACTGTATACAAAATGTACAGCTCAGTTTTATGGAATAGAAATTCCTTGTAACTTGCTACGTTGAAGACAGCTTCTTTGTTAAATAAAATGATCAGGCAGCTCATGATGAAATAAATGTCATGCACATTTCAACGTATGTATGTCTATATGAAAGCTAGGCATTGTTCCTGAATTGTTAAGAGTAAAATGATGGCTGACTTGTAACATGGAAATAAGTTAGTTTAGCAGACACTCTAAGTTTTAACTTTTGTATTTGATTATGATAGTTACTTATTAGGCATAAGAAAGTTAACAGCAATTTTCAGCTGTTGCAACCGTGACATTTTATAATTTCACTTTTACTTCTTTTGGCAATTTGAATTGGAAGTGGGGGAGAAGATGACCCCACTCCTCTCTACAACCACTTAATAAATAATTTACAGTTTTTGTCTTTTAACCTCAAAAGCAAAAGCGCTCCTGGATTAAAATGCATTGTCAGTAAAAAAGGGTTAATAAAAGAAAAAAAGTCAAAGCACCAGAAAATTAAAGATAGCCAGTAGGAAACAATGCAAATGGTAAGGGAAGAATGAATGTTTGTGTGTGTTGTCTCCAACCACTTACCCCAAACTCCTCCATTTCTTCTTCCTGCAAGTGAGAGCCAGGAAGAGTAAAGCATGGGTTTAAGAGACAGAGAAAGATCACAAGCTCAGAAAGAAAAAGACCAGACCTCAGGACAAGCAGTTCTGGAAGCCCACAAACATTAAAAAGAGCCTTGACTCGGACATACAGCCAGATATTACAAACTCTTCTGGCTCAAATTAAGAAAAAGAGTATGCAATAAGCTGGTCTAACATGAAGCCAAAGAGCATTCACGCCACGTTTTCTACCACCACTAGCTGACACTGTTTCAGATACATTCCCACTTCTACTAAATCAAAACGATAAGGCTGGCACACATCAACATTTCAAACAGGCTAATACACAGGTGCTCAAGACAGTATCTCCCCCTCCCTCCCACTGATGGAATCTCATTTTTATGAGGTAACTGGCAGCTAAGGAATAATACAAGACATTTTAATGTATTTTCATAAACATAAAACGTAACGATTTCTCCAGTTTTAGAACACCACGTAATTTTGGTAAATTGTTAACAACGAACACAAAACTCATACTGCTCCAAAACAACAAGGGGCGCTTGAACAGCACCGCTTGCTGACACCTAGCCGTCTCTCAGCTGGGAAAACTTCTGCCTAATACAACACACTTACCTTGTTCTAAACATTAAAGCAGGATCCATGTTCACAGACGCCATGCGACCAACATGGCGTATCTCCTTCGCAATCATTCTCAGCTTCTCAAAATTGACCAAGCCCTCTACTTTTGAGTCATTTCCTACAACCAACAATTAACAACATCAGTTATTAGGCAGCAAAGTTAGTTTTCCTTAGCTGGTAAAAGATGATGTACTTCTGCTTTTACCTTCATGAAGGAACGTAAGGTCTTTTTTGATAACAGGAAACAGGGGGATAATGGGGGGCTGTAGGTTTTGGCTGTTAAGGACATTACGATATTTTGCCATATTCCTAGATGGATCAAACAAATCCTGTAGATCTTGAAACAGTTTTTCATACTTGCTTGGAAGCTTTTCCCAAGTAGTTCGGAGCCTTGCAACTGGTGCCAAATTCAGGCCACTTGAAACAAACAAACAAAAAGTGCAAAAAAGTTCAAGAAGAATAGAAAGAAACAAAAAAAATCCTAGAAAAGACCGTGTTAAAATTTGTGTGGGAGAAATACCATAGAGCCAGAATAGCGTAGCACAACAATGTCAACAGAATGAAAACTGCCTTTTGCCAGCATGTATTATAGAACAATTAAGATCATTTTAATAAAAGCTATAAAAACTGGAGGTATCTGGATGATGTAACCATGAACAGATACAAGTTACACTTGGATAAGTAATTAAACCTTATAGAGTGTATGTAATTATTCTTACTACTTTGGAACAGTGTCTGAATTTGATAACAATATCATAATCTAGAAGTACCTTTGGATCACCACTTATTTCTACATTCCCAGACTGGGGAAAAAACGCATCTTCCACCTGCATAAAGTTTAGGTGGTGACAGCACAGTGACATCCCGCTTCTTGCTGCAATAATCCATCTGACTTTATTGTTTCTATATCAAATGGATATAATAGACCCTATATATTTCAAGGTTATTCTGAAGCTGTAGCTGGTACAAAAGCCAGGTTCCCCCCCGGCCCTGCCCCCGTAATGGCATTGCCGGTCTTGCTATTCATTTCTACCAATGTGAAAGTTTGGTATCTAGAATCTTTAACTTCATTCAAGATTTTGCTAGCAGGCAGGCTGCTTGAGGTCAGCGGAAATAGCCGAGCTAAATCTTGGTAATCTTATGTCTCAGAGGTGCTGACTGATTATCAGCATGGATCCTTGACTTCGGAACTTGCCGCATTTGACTGAATGGTATTCAAAACCAGTGATCTTCAGAAAAAGTGTCACGTTCAATCTGTTGATTGAATGTGACACGGGCTTTTGCTAGAAGACAGTGATAAAATTGTCATTTTAATGCAACTCACTCAAGCTTTTTCATAAGAGACAATATTTAGGGATTAATTTTTTTTGGTTAGGTTCTTTCTGCCTAACTTGGGAGACTTTTAAGGAAATGTGAATGCTTTCCAAAAAAGTGTTTAAACACACACATTAGAGTTACCTCTTCTCCTTTTCATTCCAAAACTAAGGAAGGTTTTCTGTCTGAGATTTTCAGTACTTTTTTATTCTTATTAAGAGATCTTTATTTAGAAGTTATTATATGGCATCATAGTCTGCTATTGATTATTATCAGAGCTCCATCCAAGAAACTGCTGATACAGAGAAAACCAAAGGCAACATATCATGGTTCAATAAATTCAAGATACTGGGAACTACGCATAAAATGACAAGCTCCCTTTGGGAAATTAACCCATTCATTCATGACAATGTTATCATTTTTCTTCATATAACTGCCGTTTCTCTTGGTCTTTGTTTTTAAGTAAGTGCAGTAGTGTCTCTAATGCCGGGTTCACCGGTGACCCTTGCCTCACTGTCTTGAGCAATAACTATGTAACAGTAGCATTCCAAATAATATTTCAGCAAACTTTTCAATGTCAAGTTCAGATTGCCAGAAAACGCCCTCCTTATTGGATTGCCAAGTGTTGATGTTAACAGTATTAATTGGTTTACTCTGTTAAATACTTTTTCTTTTTTTTTCAAACTGACATAAGTAAGACTTTGCTTTTTACTTAGAAGTAATACTATTAAGAGGCAATACCTAATGATGGCAAACATCGAGTTGAAGTTCTTGCATTCTCTGCAGTGTAGTGCTATCTTAATGAAATGCTTAATGATCTTCATCCTTTTCAACTGGTTGGTTTCTCTTAGGATCTCAGAAGCCACCCAGAACGTTTCTTGATTTATCACCTCTTCAAACTTTTTTAGATTAGTGCAACCTGTTTTTGATTTGAGTTTAAACAAGTCATCTATGTATTCCGTGGGTTCAATATTACGGAATAGCTCAAAGTTTCTCATGGAGAGTTGAGTAGCCACCTCAACAGTACTGAGCTGTAGTAGGGAAATTTGACTTTCCCTTAGTAACTCTTGAGCATCTTCATCTGAACAAAGAGTTTCTGTTTCCATGTTGTTCTTCAGGTAATACCTGTAAAAACAAAATTCAAAAAGACACTTGATACAATATACTCAAATACTAGTGAAAGTTACAGTAATGATCCAGTTGGAATTGCAGAATAAATTGAAATTCATCAGGCTTAGATATCGATTACAAGTTGCATACAGAGCAATTTCTTGTAAAGAAACGGAACATTAATAATTAAATAATGCTCCTATTAATAGGATTTTGACTTAATAAACTGGCATTGTCAGCTGTAGATCAGTGTCTCCAACCTCACCTGCCACTCAGCTGTATCCTGTCAGCAAGCTTGGATAACTGATCAGGAAGCCTCCTTTGCTTGATGACACCCTCAGGCGTGACAGAGACTTCACACAGTGAATACGCATCAGGGGTTGCGGTGAGAGCGAACTCCCTGATAGCCTGGATGACCACTTCTTTCGCTGTTGTGTCCTTACTGATCATGATGTAGCGACTTTGCTGATCTGCCTTGAAAACCCTCAGAACTTGATCTGGTAAGTCTGGTAAAAAAAAAATTACATGCAAAGTATGCAATTTAGTGAAACAGGAAAAAAAAATGGTATAAGAACACGCAACAATATCAGTTACATTGAGTCTAATTACTAGTGCTATCAGTTTTTATTTCAGTATGATTGTTTCACCCCTCTCCTTATAGAACAGCTGCCTTTTTAAAATGAAAGACTGGTTCTATTAACAACCAGGAAAAGAAGTTAGTTAGGCTATCGATGGGACAAGCAACAAAAATACGTTAACATTTCCAAAGTTTGGACAAACAAACTAATGAGCAGTCTGGTTTTCACAGGTGTTGAGTCCTAGTAAATTCCATTTAAGTCCGAGAAAAATCAAGGACACTCAACAACACTACCCTATACACCGACATATAAGAAGTTTAAGCAAATTAGGTCATAAGAGTGTCAATCTTCCTAAGGATGTTTTTAAGAAAATAGACGCATTTACCTAAGTCTGACGCTCAACCATAGTGCCACACACAAAGGGAGGACACATACATATAAGTAGCTAGGAGTATGTACATATAATGGCCAACATTCATGTATGCACAAATAAACTGCAGCAGTATTAATACATCCAAGTACTTAATTATCAAAAATACTCTGTCCTTGATATATTTAAATCATACTAATGAATAAGTAACAAACTCAAAACTTGCTCTTTATTTATCCGTGCCAGTGTTTTAGTAATTAAGAATCAAAGCAGCCAGAGGTAGAAAAACACTTCACAAATATTCAAGTTCTAAATATTTTATTGCTTCAAGTGACTGATGACAAGAAAACTTACAGTGAACACCTACAAGGCGGCTGATTTTAGGAAATCTGGAAAATTACCAGCCTAACTCCAAATGTTGGATTTCATAAGCTTATTAATGGATTGAAATCTAGACCCATTAATCAACTGAAGTTTGATTGTCATCATTATATTATAAAAAGAAGGAAAAAAAAAAAGAGCTAAAATTGTACAGCTATCCACCACTGGATTTTTTAACATCAGGTACTTTTAACTGTCAAGATAAAGTATTTTCAACTAATTGAATTTCTTCCTGCTGTTAAAAATAACAGTTTTCTAGTTGTGTGTGGCATGACATCTGGTCATTATTCTTCCTTTAATGAATATATTTTTTAACAATATTTTTTTAATTTTTTTTTTTTTTTTAGATCAAGAACAAGAAAATAGATAATAATAGAAAGCCTTTGGAATCCACAGCCAAAATAATATAATTATTTAGAAAAATACTGAAAAAAACGCTGCCAGATGAAAACATTCACTTTGATAAAACCACAATCGTTTTTGACAAGACCTCAATGTGCATAACATGCATTCAAGTTACTACAGAAAGACCTATTCAGCAAGAGAAATCTTGTGACAGAAGACCAAAAATTAACGTCTTCCCACTGCTGCTGTATGTCTCCAAAATAATCGTTTGGAAAGCATTACGATAAATCTCTCTACCACAAAGGCTGTTTAGGCTTAAATATATTAGTTTACAAATTTCATGCAACTAAGCCCCTAACTTTTAAGATCACAGTAGTATTTTTGCAGCTTGAGAACCGCTAATACTGAAACACATTAGAAGTGAGTGATTACGGCATCAGTTACACATAACGGGCATCAGTACGGGCCAGTTTTTAGCCATTTCTAAGTACTTGAGCCAAATGTATATAACTTATAACTAGCAAGGCAATTTTGCCTTTTATCACTAACTCTATATTGACCTGTCTTCCTTCAGTAATTAGTTCAAGAGGGATATGGAGCAGTGCCTAAGTTCTACATTTATTTTGACATCTTGAGGAAGGCAGATGCCAAAGGCACAGCCTGTCAGAGACCTTATTAAAAACCAGAATGCCCTCTAGATCTCGTTGCCTCTTGCTGTTAGAGAAATACTTGCCGCGCAAAGAAATGCTCTGAAGACGGGAAGCTACCTTAAACAACACCAAGGTGAAAACTCTCTTAACACTCCCAAGAAGTGTTTTGTGCAAGGAGAAAATAACCCCGCTCTGCTGGATCACTCCGGTCAATACGAAGAAACGTAGAGAACAGCAAATAGAGAAGCATCACCTTTGCAGTGTATTTTACCATGCAGTTTCTCAGGCTGCACCCCTATCGGAGCTGGTGGCAAAAGCACTACGCAGAATACAGAGAAGTCTGCCAGCAATTGAAATGATTACAGCTATAGCAATGGCAGCAAGCAACTCAGGACAATAATTTTAAAATAAAACAGCACTTGAAGAGAATTGTAATCACACACACACACACCCCCTTCACTCCTTTTCCAAACAGGAAACTGGAGTGGCAGTCTGAAGAAAGCAGTGCTTATGGATAGGAATCTAGTCCCTTAGAAAGCTTGTGAGGGGGGAGGTGGTAAAAAAAGTACCGATGACTGGCAGCCCATCATTACTGTATTACTTTGACTTCCAATTGAATCGCAAACACAGCACAAGAGAAGAGAAATCAAAGTGCTATTGACTATTTGAACACTTAAAAATAAACCTTAACAAGTATATTTGAAAAAGCCTGGGCATCAGAAGAGAAACTAAAATGACTCCTTGCAGATTTCAAGCTTAAAAAAAAAAAAAAAAAAGTAAAGTATGTTCTCATTTTCTCCTCAAAGACTACCCTTCCAAAACAGTGAGTTGTTTTATTTTCTATCCTGAGGGATATTCCCCAAAGCCTCAAAGGATGGCTGTTGTACCACTTTTCCGCTTCTTTCTTTCTTCTTCAGTGCATTCAATTTCTTGCAAGCTGTCTCCATCTCCATTTTTAATTTAGTCCAAGGTAATAAAAGAAATTAAAACTGCAGGCTTTAATTTTTTCCAAGTCTTAAAGTATACAGAGGTATAATTCAACTCTTCCATCTACAATGCAACCATCCCTAAAGCCCTTAAGGTGTATGTTTTTTATTTCAGTCCCCCTTTCCCCTCCTTCCAACACAGGGAAATTTACACCTGTGAATCACTTTAAAAATATTCAACGTGTGGACATCTGGGCAAATTTTAAGCATAGAAAAAAGAGCCTTTTTTTCAAATGAGAAAGTATTAATTACTTAATACATTTTCTGTAAAGATAATGGAAAAGCTGCTATAATGCTGAAGCAACAGCATTACATCGTTATTTATCTTGTTTCCTCAAAGCAAAAGGCAAACAGTAAAACATTATTCATTTATTAAACTTCTCTGAACTCCATCTGTGACTGAAGGATCTTCAGACCTGTAATGGCTTTCCCTCTCAGTTAATGGAGTTTGCCTGAGCTGTGCAAGACAGCGATGCCCACAGCTCTGGAAGGTAGCCGGCTGCTCTGCTTAGCATTAGGGACACCTTAGTCACCGAGAACCGTCTGGTCTAGGTAAATGGCAGGTTGGAGAATGGAATCTTCACCTGTTTAACAGATGAAGTGCTGACAAAAAGTTAGGCTCTTATTGCTAAAGAGTATCTTCAAAGTGTTGGACACTAGTCATTAGATAAAATACAAAAAAATACCAATCTTCTCACTCTCACAGGAGCAATCTTAGACACAGGGACAAAAATCACACACCGCTTTCTTGTAGCCTTCTCTAGCCCCCAAAAACCTGAGGTGAAGCATACTCAGTATCACAGTTGCAAGTGCAAAGATCGCACCAATTTGGACAGTATGCAGGCTAATGTTTGAGCACTGCCCTTTTAGGTAAGGTTTGAAATCCCTCAGGCTTAGGAGGGCACTGCATTTTTGGTTCTACTTTTGAGAAATACTCTAAAGATTAGACTAAAATAACCAAGTGTCTGCACGGCTACTGTCACCATATCCTCCTCCAGCAGCTACGTTTTAATAGCAAAGATTTGGATACTTAACTTGGAGAAGGTTTCCCACTGAGAACCTTCCTGCAGCCAGATAAGAGCCCAAATCCCAGCCCCGCCAGGAGCTCCGGTTAAACCCTTCTCGTAAGATAAGGCTCTCAAATTTCTCATATTCTTACCCCTTTCCCCCCTCCACTCGCCCCCATGGTTTGTTCCTCTCTGCTAAATGTGTTCATTTTTTAAGTATTTCAGACTGGGGTTTTAAATCACTTTATATACAGAGGATTCAGCATACAGCTGTAGGGCAGGATGACTAACAGGGAACTTTGAAACTCTGTCCCTTACAGATGTAGTACAAGATCATAGAAGTCTGTTCAGAAAAAGACTGAAATGCATGTCCCGTGTCCCACCCCCATGCCCTTTTGCTTTACTGTAAGCTAATGATCTACTGTGCTAGTTGAAAATACTGCAGTCTCGTAAAGACTGATCTATCAGGGCAAATCATAAAATACCAAGCAAAGTACGTTCTCCCTGGCCAAGGCTGTCCGATCAGTAAAAGGCACTCTGTATACACCATACTTGAAAAATAGACATCCAAACACATTTAAGTAAAGTATATTGGAGCAAAGGTTATAAATCCTAATGCATTAACATGTGGCTAATCTGTGGGTGACAGCATACAGTTAATAAAAACTCATATGCATCTTCAGACTCTGGAAGTCCAGTAAAAAAAAAATAAAAAAAAAGAGATCAATGAAAGGAAATTATAAGGTCAAGAAGAACAACGAAGAAAGATCCTTACCTGGAGTAGTATTGAAGTCTAAAATGCGGTGATGAGACTGTAGTAGGTCAGGATTACTGGATGACAGGGTTCCACTGACAGGTAAAGCAGGAGGAATGTGCTTCGTTTGCCTCAGTCCCACAATGCTGTCATCCTGAGACTGGCCAATTCCAATGTCACTGCATCCAGAGATAAAATAAAATCAGGACTTATGGGCATTCAGAGCTTGGGCTATACTAGAGGGATGCAGGGACATCTATATCGCTACATTTTCACACTTTCAGTTGTTAGTACAGTAATCACTATTTAGAAGTTAAAATTCTCCAGGCAACAAAGCCTGCTCTCTAGCTTTGTCAACAGCACCCGAATGTCCACTCAAAGTGCTTAGATCTGCTGCTCACACTGCTGGAAGATCCTCATGTTCACCACTAAGCTCTGAGGAGCTGCTAGGCTTGTTATTTTGTCATGATTTCTCACAGTGACCAAGTTCTTTTATTCAAAAGCTGGTACATACCTCATCCTTCTTGCATCACCCAAACTTTGACTAATACTGCTGTCCCCTCAGTGCTGTTTCCTAAGACGTGAATTTCACAGATCTTTCACTCTGTCACAGATATGACTTGCAACTGCCCTTCGGGACATATTGTAGCCTACTAAGATCTTTCAATGGATAGGTAAGAGAGGATTGTTGAGATCATCCATTTTCCTACCCTGAATCGCCTTCCCCAGAGTTTCTTTTCACTGGATGTGACTGAAGGGATGCCAGCTAACTCAGGAGGCTAAGGTAAGCGCTGGCGTTTGGGTGCTATCAGTAGCCCCTCCAAAGTGCCTGACAGCTGTAAATAAAGTATTCAGTGACAAAGGTAAAGGATTTTGTCTTTTAAATTGCGCAAGGCAGGGTATTCTAAGGAGGTCAGTAGTGCTAGATGGATCACAGACGGAGCTATCGTCATATTATAGCAGGCGCAAATTTGCTTATTGCTTTGGAGTTCATAACCAGCAAATGAAGCAGGACGAAGTTGGAGCTAGCCAGTGAACTTTTCTATATATAGCTGCAAATCCTTAATAAAATACTCTGAGGGTGTGAAGTGTTGAATGGTAGCCATTATAGAAAATGAAATTTTCTAACGCATCTAAATCTGTACCTACACGTATAAATAAAGCATAAACCAGAACTTAGATTTCATCGCAAACTGCTGCAACTCTAAAAAGTCAAGCTACTAAATTAAATGATGCAACACAAATGACCATTTGTACCCTAATTTTGGCCACTTAAGCTTTTGTCTAGTGTTCTATCCATCCTCAGAAAACCTAAACAGAAGTAATTAAGGGCCCTTAATTATCCCTGTTGAGCTGTTACAGCACAAGCATCCTTCTGTGCTTACCAATGAATTACTTTACCCAGTACACTCTTGTACCACTTCTTTAAGTGCTATGAATTGAACGGTACTCCGGGAAGCTAGGACAGTATCTCTGGGCGTTGAAGACACAATTTTAATTACATGGACACAGCAACTGCTTTTTGGAACGCAATGCAACTTGAAAAAGGTTGGATGAGTATCTCCGTATGATGTGCTTGGGTTTTCTCATCGTTTTATTTTTTTAAAAACAAGATAATGCTGTATTTTACAAAGTGTAAACCTCAAGCCACGGAAGTGACAGAAACATTCAAGTCCATTGAAAAAAAAGTTATTGGATTCTCACTCAATCAGAAGTTAAGCTGAATCTGAACATCTGTATTTCTGTACTTGCACATAAAGCACAAAATACTGTGACAAGGAGGGATGATCAACTCAGCACACAGCACTTTTATGCTAAGCCACAAGCAAGCAAGTCTTTCACTACAACTAAAAGCATTCCCAGCAATCGACGTCTTGTGTTTCAAATAGGAACCACTCCACACACACACACAAAACCAAGTCAACAAAAAAAAAACCCCAACTCCCCAAACCTCAAAATGTTTTCTGGTGGTTCTAAAAAACCATATAATTTATTTCATAAACATGCCAACACCAGTCTTTTCTCTAACTTCAAATCAAATGAAGCCAATATGACCCTCCACCTTACATTAATAGTTTCACTTGCATTATGTATTCCTTTTGGGGTTTGTCAGTGTTATATAATCTTATACCTATCGCGTGCGTCATGACCAAAGCAGCTTCAGTAAAGTGGATCAACTGACAAATAGTGAGACTTAAAAAGCATAAAACGTTTCCAAAATTCTTCTCAATTCTAAGTATTCATAGGATGAATTGGAAAGTATATACCTTGCACTTACTTTACGCTATTTTTAAAACTTATACCAGAATCTGAGTGAGTTCTAACTTACACAAACAAGAAATGAACCCCGGAAATTTCAGGCGCAAACAGCAACACTAGAAAACTCCAGGTCCCATGAATATCAACTGCCCCTGCTGTTTGGTAAAATATTTTATTATGCCAGTGAAAGGAGATTGTGGTTTTAAAGGAAAGACATTTCTATTGCTTCCTGCATGCATTTGCCATGCAGGGAGATAACATTAACTAAGAAATAACTTTCCTGATGAATGCCAAACAGGATAGAAGGGATAATGGAATGGCAGTGCTGTCTCAATGCTTCTTCCTTTAAAATATAGTATACTGCACATCCCACTGCAGGGTTGCAAACAGGGAGGAGAGAGGGGGGCTGCTTCTTTGTCTGGGATGCAGCACGATGGACCAGGCAGAACTTTGCTAGAGATGCAGGTGGGATTGTGTTTAATCCTTATTTGGAGCAACTGAGCCTACAGACCACAAAAACACTGCGGATTAGAAGAGTTAAGAAAGCAAAGAGCTCGAGTGAAGGCTACAGCCAAAAGCACACTTCCAGAGACGCCTCATAGCTGGTGGAAAGAAGGAGAATTCCCAGTAGATGCGGAGGAAATGGTGCTGTCTGCTCAGTGTGGGAAGTTACTTGACATTATTGGACCAAAAAGCACGACTGGAAGAAGGCATTATCTCCTGCTCAAATTGATTCCTCTTTGATTTAACATCTCACAACGCACACAAGCTCTCCCCCCCCCTAAGAGTGACCTCATTCTGGTTTAAAGATTGGTTTTATCTGGATACATTCTGGAGGCACTGGAGGCATCTGTGGTATTTATGTTCAAAAACAGGTGGACAGGTTCACCTCATAAACTAGCTGACTTATGAAGTCTTCAAATACCTACTTTAATTAGGGAGTAAATCAACTTTCTCATCCCTCTTGATTTTTGGTATTTAAAAACATGTGAGAATATGTAAAGTCCCTTAATATATGTAATATCGTTAATTATTAGGAAGAACGAGATAGAAGTTTCTATGCAATAGGGGAAAAAAAAGCACAAACAGGAAAGTCTACAGCTACACATCTCTATGCAGAAACCGTGCAGACACAAACAACTGAATGTCAACAGGCTTTGCAGACAAATTGCTATATATAACACATGAAGTAAAACTAGCAAAAGGATAAGAAAATAGGTCAAGTGTACTGTTTTCCTGAGTCTTACCTAAAGAGGTCCCTGCACAGAAAAAGTGCGAAAGTGAAAGGAATCAAGGAAAAAGAGAAAACCGACAAGAAAATTTTATGCAAAAGCTGTGAACGATGGTGAACAATGCAAAAATCCACACCTAACAGTATGAATTGCTCAGAGGAACAAATACACAAGACCAGTGAAATAAAAGAAAACATTCTACAGATAAACAACATAAAACAAGGATTTACAGATTCTCCTCCATCGAAATGTATCTGCATCAATTTAAGAAATATCCATTATTTGCATCTAATAAATTATATTCATTTAACTTTTACAGTACTAACATTCTATTTATGTTTCACAACAGTATCATTTAGTAGGGACTACCTAACATTAGTTAAGCAAACTTTTTTTTTAAAAAAGTAATACCAGGAAAAAAATCCTACATTTTCAGCACATGCGTCTTTTTCATGAATGTACCCAGAACAAATTTCTTCCTCAATGTGACACAGAAAAGAAAAACGCAAGAGAAAACACTGATTACACATCAACTACGCTCTACAATTCATTTTTCCCCATCGATGCCACCTGTTTTCACAGAGAACCAGATTCCCATAAAATCATACAAATCTCATTCTTCTATTGTTTCCAACAATCCTTATCAGAACTCCTTCTAAAATGTGTTAATGGAATAAACGATATCAGATACCATATTTAGCTTTCATTAAAAAAATGCTCAATTCTATCAAAGAACACAAGTCAAAATTTTAACCTCAGTTTCCCTCACAGCAGTATGCAGAAATTCTTATAGACCACTGGAATGTGGATAAGTTGAAATCCATTGCTCCTATCAACCCTTTGCAAGCAAACCTGCTTGCAGAGTTATTCTGAAATGAATTGCCCGGGATGCTTCCAGTTAACAGTCCTCTTAAAAGGAAACAGTAAATAATGGCACAAATACTTTTTCCTGTTACTTTATCTATAAGAAGTAAAATACGTCCATATTGACGTCAGGAGCTGCACTGTTAGTAGTCTATGATCATTCAAACATTCAGACTAGTATTTCTAGTATATTTTTTCAGATATAAGTATGGCTCACTTTAATAAATAAAAAAGTATCATTAGAAATTATAAGTATCACGGGATATTTAATACAAAGCAAATATTTAAGAGGAAATAAAAAACTCACTTGTATGGTTTCTGAGGCAGAATACTGATTCGAGTCTTGTCAAGTATCTTCTTTAATTTATTTCTTCCCCCAACTGTGTTGGCTTTACTTTTCTTATTTACTTTTTCTAATCCTATCACCTGCTCCACATCAACGGCAAGGTCTGGGATGGAATAACGACTCGCCTTTTTAATATCACCAATTTTAGGCAGGTGGGGAGCACCATTTCTTTTTTCCTCTGACAACCGTGTTAAGAGTTCTTTAAAAACTGCACAAGACAGGAAAAGGGAGGAAAGAAAAAGAACAAAAACGTAAAAGAAAGCTCTGTGCGCCAGACCAGTTTAATATTAATCATTACAAAAAACTGATTGGGATATTCATTCAATTCAAGTATTAAAT
The DNA here is from genome assembly GCF_964199755.1 of Larus michahellis. Classification (NCBI taxonomy): domain Eukaryota; kingdom Metazoa; phylum Chordata; class Aves; order Charadriiformes; family Laridae; genus Larus; species Larus michahellis. The sequence continues at coordinate 41,636,911 of NC_133900.1, read as the reverse complement.
TAATTTAGATTAAGTCTTTAAAAAAATATTTACATTTTTAAATGGACATTAATTTTCTGTAGTATGTATTACAAAAATCAAGAAATTGGCCCAGCTCAGAATAGAAATACACTAGATGACCACGTGGTTGCACGGATGGCGTCAACAGAAGGACTTTGACCTTTCAACCTAAGGACATGGGCTTCTGCAGAACAGTAGCACGCATAAAAAGAGCACACTGGACAAAAACGAGATAGGAAAGCTGACAACTGAGAAGGAAGGCTTTAAACAGATAGCCAGCAACAAAAAGAGCTCTCAGATGGACAAGAAGTTATTAGCAACAGGATCAAAAAATCAGAAATTGGAGGGGAAACAATTGCAACACAGTCATAAGGAAAATGTAAGAAAGTATGAGACTACTGAGGCATCTTAGATGTTTGACAGGGCTGTTGTGTCCATCTGCCAGCTAGACAAAAAGAAGCTCTCCGACTCCCTCAGCTCCCTAGCAAAGAGTCATTGCTGAGGCAGAAATACCTGATGAATTTGCAAATTAGTTCTTCTACTGCAACTTTCAGCTTCATGAAAATGTTGACATATTTAAACACATCAAACAAAACTGATGTGGAGATCAAGTCACATATTCTAAGGGTGAGAGGAAATCTCCATATATAAATGGAAAAATAACCTGATGAGTTGATTTTTAGTAATACATGAAAACTGATAATTAAAACCAAGGCACTGTAGAAAAAGTGGGAACAAGGGCAACCAGCTAAGGATGAGTATTAGGGGCTAGGTTTTACTATTATGTATTAATTTTGTCCTTGATATTCATCCTTATCTCCAGAGGTACACAAGTCACCAAGAGACTTCAAAAGCTTCAAGTAAGGCACACAGAGAAAAGTGGAGGAGAGTAATCCGAGCCAGTAACTGTACTGTTGAATAGGAGCTGGGGGCTGGAGGGACAAATTAGATACAGATAAGAACATGCTGCTTAAAAAAACCAGGAAACTCTGCTTTTGGGATTTGTTGATAAGGAATACTGTATGCTATACACAGAAAGTAGCTGTTCTGAGACTCTACTGTGATGTGACTTCAGTATCTGGAGTGGAGCAACAAGATTAAAAACTTTGAAAAACACAGCTTCTGAAGAAATGAAGAAATCGGGTTTAATCTTAAACATACTAAAGCAACACATGAGATCCAAAAGCCAAGTGTATGAAGGATGGTTACACAGAACTTATACATAAAGAACAAGCACATACTGCTAAACAGGCATATACAGATATATTAAGAAATGCCTTAATTATTAGAAATAATTGAAATACTGGAATTTTTACTGTAAAGCAAAAAAAAAAAATCCCAGGAAACAGATTTGACAAATGACTTTTGGAGATAACCTAAGCATATTTAATCATCGGTTAGTGCAGTGACATCCTGTGGTAATATTCTGCCCTAGTTATTTGTGATGAAGTACCCGATTCTGAACGAGATACTTGGGAAGCATATCACTAAATCATATAAAAAAATCCAAGTATCCAGTGGTAAAAAAAAAAAAAAAAAAAAATAATTTTCAAACAAAACCCACAAACTGTTAATTACTTATGATGCCAACTGAGGTCCTGAGCTGCTTAAAGACTCCTTCATGACTGCTATAGTACTTGTTAGAGAAAGAAACGAAGAGAATAGATTTGGAGGGTGGAGAGATTGTTTTCACCCAGCTGGCAAGAAAGTTTTTATTAACCTTGTTGCACTCATTGTAGGCATGGACTGAAAAAACTGTGAGCAAGTTCAGCAGTCAGATTAAGATCACTGATCAATGGAAATTCCAAAAGAGGCTTCTTTCCTGAGAAAGGACTAAAAGTTACACATATAAGCACACTCTATACATTCAAGCTAAATAGTTGCAATAGTTCCTTTTAATACAGAAACATGCACTTGTGAGAGAGAAGTCACTTCACATAAGACCCTTTTCATAAATTTTTCTCTGTAATTGTGAACTAAGGTATTTTAGGACCTGCAAGCTTCCTTTTTCTATGCTCCCCAGTACAAAAGTGCTTCAAACAAAACTATTTAAAACCATTAAAAAAATAATTTAAGATCCCATTTAAATCAGAACAGAAATTAGAAAAGAAATGAACACAAACTTACCAAATAAATTGGTTTTCACAGTGATAGACAGATGAGTGTTATTTCTAAGGATTTCCATGGCTTTTGACAGCTGAATGTTTTCAAAGTTTTGACCGTTCACTTCCAGAATCTAAAAATACAGGTAGTGTTATTTTTTTCTAGCTAAGAGAAAGGAAACAAAAAAAGGAAAGAATTAAAATAAAATTAAAATTACATACCTGGTCTCCACGTTTCAAGCCTGCTTCTGTAGCTTTGCTACCAAAATCGACACTGTCAACAAAGATTCCAAACCCCTTTTCTGATCCTCCCAGCAAGATAAAAGGCAAAGGGGCTTCTCGAGATGGCTTTGTCAAGGTTATCAATCTTCGTTTAGCTTTAGCAGCACAAGCAATATTTAACAGCCTCAAATGTCCACCCATTTTCTACAAAATAAAAGCACAATGAGTGATGTATCGGTAGCCTGGTTACTCCCTACCATCCCAAATTGTCAGAAAAAACCCTCGCTCTCACCTCCCTCTCCAAATTGTTCTCAAATTCTTCCAGAAATCGAGTCATAGCAGGATCTCCTTCAAAATCATTGAAGTGATTGTTCACCCACAACAATACTACCCGTGTAACCTGAAAATTAATCAAAATTATAAATATTTTACAGGAATATCCAGAACAGCTAAGTCCTTTAAAAATACTGCTCCTTCAAGTCCCTGTAAATTTCCATTGGAATCCTAAATATTATATATACGCGCTCAAACTTAACTTCACTAATATGCAATCATTTACCGGGAGGACAGAACTATTTAAGTATTAAAACTGCTCTTACTTGTATAAGCAATTGTATGTCGTATTTCATTAACGATACTATGAATTATAAAATTAACACTGGCTGTATCAAGTTTGATTGAGTAGGGAATAGAGCACACATGTACAAAGCAAGGAGTTAGATTCATTTCCTGTTCATGTCTATTTCCAAATCTGCTTAACTCTTCAAGCGCATAATCATAAAGCTTCCGATATTATTTCATATTGGCTCTCACATCTCACAAATCTTTAGATAAGCCACTATTAACTTCATTAGGCATTTACCTGTGTAAAAGAGCTATTGTACGTTTAGAAAGGGAGGAAAAAGGAGTTATTGTCAGAAGGAGGAAAGAGGACTTAACAGCAAATACATGCAATTCTTTTCCTTAGAGTCAATCTTTCAGTTTACTAGTCCTCCTTTCTTCTCCACCCCTACTCTCTCAAAGCGACTATGATTATCAAGTTCAGAACGATCTTAGCTGGTATATTACAGTTTGTTAAGAAAAAAACCCTAAAGGAATACTATCAATTGGTATTACTGAAGGTGAAGTCACAAAATAAGAGCCACAATTTTTAAAAATATATGCTTCCACTATAAAATTTTATCTTGGTATGCGATTTGACCTGGAACATCAGCAGCACTTGTGCTGACAAAATAAAAGATTTTTTATGTCTCGAATTAGTATTGACTCATGCTATTTTTAAAAGCTCCTGAATACACAATGGATGTGCCACTCAAAGTTATCTTAAAAATACAGCTGCGTTTCTTCTGTTATGGTGGGCAAACAGGTTAGTAAGGGAAAGCCCCTAAGCGTTTCAAAAACTAGAGCTTAAGAAAAAAATCTCATACAAATTTTAATCAGCTAAAGTTAAGCACTGTCCGTTCTCTGCATCTGCACAAGATCTAAACCTCTGCAGCCTCTTCTGCTAAAGATCTGACACAAGGCATCCAAAAACCAAACCCTGCCACCATCATGGGAGCTGTAGAGCTTATTGTCTTTATGGAGTTTCCAAGTAGTTTCCCTTTTATATCAGAAAAGCAAGTGAATTCAGAATAATTGCTGAAATTCATGACCAAACAAATCAAGTACTTCGGAACTCCGAGAGTTCAGATTTCTAACAGGAGGCGACTGCACAGCACTACGTGCTGCATCCCCCAGCCACAGGGATGTAGGCTAGGGGTAGCATTTCTGACATATTTGAGATTTTTCTACCTTTGAAATTGAAGATGAACTTCCTTTCTGTTAAACATCTGTGGTGATTTTTATTAACGTGGATGACATTAGAAGATCCAGGCAACGTCTGGTTAAATTTAGGCTTATTGCAGATTTTTAAAATTGGCTGGGAAGTTGCAAGCCATACCATGTAATATACTTTAAATCACTACAGTGACACCTTCAATATCAATGCTGCTGTCAGAGTTGGGACTTACTACTGCACACAAAAGGAAAAGGGTTGAACAGTGACTTCCAGAGGAATGTCATTACTTGTGTCACAACCAGACACAGCATTAAAAGAGGATTAAAGTCAAGTACCCTGCTTCTGGGCAAAATCCTCTGTAAAGCTGTATCTCAAATGTCCCAGTCTGATTCCTACTGAGTTCTGATCATCCTCAGGAAGTTTTACTCACTCCTTTCCCTCTCCTCACTGCCTATCAGCTCCTAATACAAAACAGCCAAGATCTCCCAGATTCCTTGTTCCCTACTCGCTTATCTCCGCTTGTCCCAAGCTGTTCTCAACTCTTGCCTTTTTGTCATTGCTGCTCGGTGTCAGAAAGAGTTGGTTATTAAGATGGCAGAACAAAGAGCTGCTCTGTTTTCAGACCTGATACCAGCAACTGTGCCGGCTCATGCTTTTACAGAGGCTGAGGGGATTATCCATTGGAGGACAAGAAAAATAAGTTTAAAGATGAACTCCAATATTACAGCTCTGAAGCTGTAACAAGGCTATGCTAAATAATATTAGCTGCAAAGCCTATCCTCTCTGCCAAATGTAAGATCCTTCCCCCGAGGCACAGATATACTAGCATTTCTAGAAGAAATACCCAGATTTAAATAAAAGTTGAAAACCAAATTTCTCTTTAACCTTATGGATATAATTCCCTTGCTTTCAAATTTGCAAATAACATCTTGAATTTTTTCACTAGTTTTTTGACATACGAGAAAGTTGTATACAAGCGAAAATAAAGCACTGGAGTGTGAAGCACAGTATAGCCTCAATAGACAGTGCAATCAGTGTGCCAAAACTGGATATACAGGGTCTTCTTCTTCCATCATGGCGGTTTCGTTTAGGGAAAAGGATGTTTGATTGGTTTCTTGTGTTTGGGTGGCTTTTTTTTTTTTTAATACTGTGTAAGGCTCAACAGATTCTTAACAATGGCGATTATTTTATAGTGTCTTTATACAAAAATAAATTATCACAAAATGTTTGCCAAGTTGCGTTAACTAGTAATATGTATGGAAAACACAGAACTTAGTTATATGCTCAAATTTCAAGATGCAATAGAATTCTATTGAATTATATTAAATAAAAATATTAATTATTGGAAAAAAACTTTTCCTGTAATCGCAAGCAACTAGGTTATGTTGTAAAAACACAGCAAGGTAAAACATGGCTAATTTACCTTGCCTGAACACATGAGTGACCTGGGGGTTATTCAGCCTGGAGAAGAGACCATGGAGACCTTATTTCAGCCTTTCAGTACTTAAAGGGGGCTTATAAGAAAGATGGGGACAAACTTTTTAGGAGGGCCTGTTGCGATAGGACAAAGGGCAATGATTTTAAAATTAAGAGGGTAGATTTAGACTAGATACAGGGAAGAAATTTTTTACAGTGAGGATGGTGAGGCACTGGCACAGGTTGCCCAGAGAGGTGGTAGATGCCCCATCCCTGGAAACATTCCAGGTCAGGTTGGATGGGGCTCTGTGCAACATGATCTAGTTGAAGACGTCCATGCTCGCTGCAGGGGGGTTGGACTAGATGGCCTTTTAAAAGTCCCTTCCTACTCAAACTATTCTATGATTCTACGATTAGTACTTAAATAAAATACAATAAAATAAGGAAAAACCATTTTCTCAGTTTTATCCATATATTCTGCCATTAAGATACATAATGAGCTATCTGTGTCTTATTCAGTTTAGTCACTCCCTCTAAAACTTATTTTCTTCTTAATAGCCTATGTTTCAATGCAAATGCTAACAGGTATGTAATTCAGGGGATTTTAACCTTATCCCTGAGGCTGGGGTCATTGAACCACTCCAACAACTTCTTGCCCACTTCCATTGGGCTGGAAAGAAAGGTCCGATACGTCAACAGGAAGTCTTCTATAAATGTTGGGTCTACCACAGAATGTTCTTCCACCAAATGCATTGTTAACCTTTCAGCTGTTCCCTATAAAAAAAGTAACACAAAAACCAGAACACCCAAACCTTAGTCATTAAAATAGATTTTCAATAAATGCAAATTTGTCTTCTCATAACATACTGATGATGCATTACACTAGAAAGAATACTGGCATCTATTAACTGACAAGCTAAGCAAATAACAGCGTAACCATTGTGATAAGAAACGTAAAAAATGTCTGTAATTGCATTCTATGGAAATCACCTAGTTATCAATGTGCATAATTGTAAAGAGAAAAAACGAGAAATATTAACTATTTTCAAATAAATATTTTTATAATATGTATCTCAACTAATCCTGGACCTAACTTGCCAAGTTAAGAAGTTTACAGAATTCAGACATTTGCAAGATACTCCCTCTTTTGCTTTTACCTTGATGACAATGTGACCTTTTCTTGTTCCGGTGCGATCAAGCTCCCTGTGCTCCTTCACCATCACAATCTCCCCTTCCTCTTCTACCTTCTGCATGTTCTTTTCCACTTGATTGAGGATGCGGCAATAATCTTGCTGGGCTATACAAACAAACTGGAAAGAATCATCGCGCACCAGTATTAAAAGGCAAAATCTCCAGAAAAGCATTTAGACTTAAGATGCAAGTACTCTATTAATAGAAAATATAAAGTAGTTTCTCAACCTGCAGTGAGCCAAATTTGTCTTTCCAGCAGTTCAGCTGTAGTAAGCAGATGAATACGCAAGCACAGTACTTCCACTACAATCTTGCAGTTAGAGGAGACCAAAATTCATCACAGCAAAATGATTTAGCATTATCAGCCATTTTTGTTTAGCTCCTTTGGCCTCCGCTCTGCTGAAGATAGGAAGCTCAGTATCCTAGCTGGTATTTGTTTCTCCCACACAAGCTTTTGTGTGGTATTTAGAAGGGTTAAAAGATTGAAGAGAAAACCTAGCTTTTATTTTTTGTGCCTATTTGTATTGTAAATAAGCTTCATTTTTCATAGCTGGTTATTAATAAAGTCAATCATTAAGAAAACTAACATTTATTCAATTACATGAACACAGAAACAAATTACTTCCGGATTAAGGCATACAGCAAGAAAAATATTTTCTACAATCACCTGCCCAGCCACGAATAAGTGCAAGAATAAATATCTTAAGAATATTCCTAGCACTTACACTATGCAAATATAATTAAGACCACCCACTACAGCTTAGAAAAAGAAAATACACGCTATGAATTGCCTTCTATAACTTATTAACACTTTTATACCTTTGTCTTCTCATATGAACCTGGGTATTTAACTGAAAGGAAATAACAATGTTTCTTCTGATTGAAAACCTGTTAAATCATCATGTACACACTTAGGACAAAGGAATGAGATTCACAGAGATAGTATTTTCTCCTGCATTCTTTATACTTCATTTACATACCTTTTCTATTTCCAGCAGCCAGTAGTAGCTGAAACAGGAGTCCCACGGTTTGGATTTGTTGCAAAACATTATCCTAACAAGAGACTATTTATGCACTTTTTGGAAGTCAGATGGTCAAATTAAACCAGGTGACTCCATTTACACCCATTTCATTTGGCTATTATTTTCTGGATGTGAATAAGCAAATAGCAATCACGTATCCAGATTAGGCTAATAATCTTATGCTATGAGAAGCATTACTTATATCTGACTGCTTGTGTCACAGCAAACATTAAGGCATTTTTCTTGAAAGGCCAGATTAGCAGAAAGCAGATCTTCCACTCAAACCATTGGAGATGAAGCTTGTATTACTTTAAGATTCAACAGCTGATTCAAGGAAGGAAGAATGGCTATTACCTGTACAAGAGCCTACAATGGCTAATGGACCTTGAGATCCTAGTAAGGGAAAATTTGAAGCAATGGATGTATGCAACAGGCTGCTGGGCCTCAAGTTCTGGAGGAAGCATGTAGACAAACCTCTTCATCCAAAATTATCCCTATCCAGATGAAGAGAATTCAATTTCCCAGACTGGGTATGCAGGAGTCGTATTTCCCAACTATTGTGCAGGGTCACGCACTGGAGATTTTACATATATTCAGTTTAAAATAAAAACGTGTCTGGCTATTGAGTTGCACTACGCCTACATGTATGGATTTTGCATGTATTACAGTCCGACACTCTACCTGGCAGTCATCCACTTTGGTTCTCATCACTCCTTTCATATATTCTTTTTCCATGGTAGGGGAAACACCAAAACTGTTCCCCATGCAGAGTATCTCTGTTCTTCCATCAGGGTACGTCACCTCCACAGACCCATTCAAAATGACTGACCAGGAATCCAGCTACAAACCAAAATAGTGCAGGATACATGAAGAGCGAATTACTTAACCTTGTAATATCATACTTTACAGATACAACCCTCACAGTTTTTCCAAAGGAAAAGTTATTTTTTAGTACCTATTAAAAACATTTATAAGCTAGTTTACCTTCAATGTGCAGCTATTTCCAGCTCAAGAAAACCAGGATCTTAAGCTTATCTTTAATGTTAAGAGTTTATGTAAGACTGTAAAATAAATAAATAAATATTTTTTAAAAGGGATGTTTATGTTTTAAAATACATTTAAACATTGAAATAAACTCACAAAATCAGCTCCAATAGGCAGGAAGCATTTTTTTACATTACGAAGAGTATTTTCTTTTGCTTTTATTGCGTAAGAAATGTGCAAGTGCTTAAACAAATGCTTTCAAAGTAACCCAGAACAAAAAGGGCTTAATTTACCTGCTCAATGTTACTACTTTTTTTTTTTTTTAGCAACGAAAGAGGACCTTAACCTTGCGGAATCTGGGATGTCTGGTATAATAGGAGAGTCCAAAGTAACTTCTACTGACCTCTTCCCCATCGTTTAGTACAATAGTTCCTGCTCTCTCCACAACTGCAAACACCATTACAGCACAGAGCTCTCTCCTCACTGACATTGTCATGTTGGCAAAAGCAGGCAATTGGTGCATGAATTCCAGTAGTTGTTCTGAAGGAGAAAAAGCCCACTGAGACGTGCATGTCAAAACAACAAAGCACAGTAAAGACAGTTCTTCAGCAAGACGCCCGAGGCTACTTAAGCTAAAATGCTGCACAATCGTTTCTGTATACTAATAAATCATGTACAGTGGCCTGTTGTAATTACTGGGTATTCTGTAGACACAGACTGGCTGGTCATATCATCAATAGAAGCCCTGCAAAGTAAAAGTCAGCATAATGGAAGAATTGTAATGTAACCAAGAGCTCGGAATACAACCAATCATATTTGTAATACTCCAAGCCAGGGCAGTAATCCCTTAAGACTGTGATAGGCCTATATAAAACACAACAAGACATTAAGAAGGGAAATTTCACAAAACTGAGCAAGTTCATTGGTAAAGTCATCCCTTCCTAGGCTAGACTTAACAGTAAATTGTACCTGATCATCATCAGGCAGATTCACAAAGTTTCCTTGGATGGATCAGACAGGATTAGTGACTTAAAGGTGACTACTGCTGCTCTATTTTCTGCGTCACTGGAGTTGCACTTGTACTCAACAGTGAAATTCTCACGTATTTCTGCTTTTTACATTGTTCATAACTACGGAACTCAATTTTTCTTAGTAGTCCTGCTGAGGGATTATATGTCCTAAATGCTAGACATTTTTGCATTCAGTTTGATCTAAAAGAACTACTGAAAGTAGCCAATAGGACCCCATCTTTTTAGTAATTTTTTATTTACTCAGAATCACTGAATCGATGAGATTGGAAGGGACCTCTGGATGTCATCTGGTCAAACCTGCCTGCTAAAGCAGGGCCACCTACAGACAATCGCCCAGGACCGTGTCCATATGGCTTCTGAATATCTCCAAGGAGGGAGACTCTACCACCTCTCTTGGCAACCTGTGCAGTACTTGGTCACAGTATAAAAAAAAAAAAAAAAAAAAAAAAGGCATTTCTACTGGTCAGATGGAGCCTCCTGCTTTTCAGTTTGTGCCCCTTCCACAAACTGATCCTCTCACTGGGCATCACTGAGAAGAGCCTGGCTTGTCATCTTTACGCCCTCACTCCAGATATTTGTACGCACTGATGAGATCCCTCTGAGCCTTCTCTTCTCTAATCATAGCAAATTAGTTTGATTAGATGCACATTTATGCAAATGTCTTAATGGCTCCAATGTTTAACACAAATGTATATCTAGTTAAAAACAGACACAACATCACCACTTACAATTAAAAAATGTAATGTGATAAGCATCCAGTGTTGACGTTAATGTTGACTTACGTTAATATTGACAGTTCTGTCTAACTGTCTTTCAGTACACAGTGATGTTTACTTTGTAAACCAGTTCTAATATCAATTAGAAATTGAAGCTTGAGGTCAAAAGGGCCAGCAACTAAGAGGTTTTCACCCGTACTATGTAGGTTTTCTTCTTCTTCTTTGGCTGTACTCATTCACTGGCTGAATTTATGGCATTTATGAATCACCTCACAGAATAAATACTAAACTTACCAACTACAAAAGCCAATGATTAAAATAAAACCTCAAGAAGTAATTTTTTTTTGGTGAAGGAGAACAAGCTTGACAGTAATTTACTACACTTCAATACTTACCAATGTCATCATCTGTCCTGTCTATTGGGTCTTTCTCCAAGCAGTCTCTAACAATATCCCTACTCATTAAAGGATCCGATGCCCTTTCAATGTCTTCTTCATCATCATCATCCTCAGAATCCACTGCTGTCTCTGGCAACCCACTGAGATCCATATCACCAGCCTCACTTTCTGTAGCCTAAATTCATGTGTAAAAAATGTAAAAAAATAATTATGAAAACATTCAAATGTGTTATTCACCGATACAGTTTTCTAGTTAAATGTACAGAAATTAATTCTATCACCTAACAGATCACTCAGATTTACTCAATATTTTTTATATTGCTTTCTTCTTTACATATCTTTTTAAAACAACTAACAATTAATCAAACCAAAACTATTGTTTAAACAGGGCTTTTAACACTTGTTTCAATCAGCCACACACAAACAGGATTCAACTGACGTTATTTAATCAGTGGGTCTTGGGGGAATTGAAGGCAGTTATATTTCAAGGAAGAATTTCTTGTAATTTCTTCCAAGAATTTGTTGGAATATTAGCTGATTTTTTTAAATAAGCAGTTCATTTAAAACAGTTTCCGTTCCCGCCTCATCTGTGCATTTTCAGACAGCTAGAAATGCAATATAATTTTAAGTAGACAGATTTTTGGAAAATAAGTACAGCATCAAAACACTATATGAATTTTGCTATGTCGCAGTAACCTAGGACTGTATTTTTCTTTTAAAATTCCAGTCGAACATAGTTAAATATGGCTTTAATTTGCTGATAAACTGTGTAAGAATTTACAGATGCAGAAAAAATGCAAAGTCACTACTTAAACACCACAAGATGGACTACACAGATTATCTACCAAACTTAACGTCATTTAAATTGTATTAAAATGAAGGAAAACATAGTCCATATATAGCCTGAGGTCATCAGTATAGCACCTAAAGGTAACTACATTTTAATGATTCGGTTTAAGACCAAACACTAAATAAATCCCACAAACATTTGTCTGTCACGGCTGACAAAGCTGCTTTTTCTCAGAACTTGATTTAATACCACGGCAGCTGCCAAGGCTTATCTATGACAATTTTGAAGGAAATGCAAGCTTCTAATCACCAAGTTTAAAGCCGTGGCTCGAGAAAACAAGTTTCACACGCCTTATAGGGATGGTTTGTTTCTGAGACTCCAGAAGCACATGTCTACTTTAAAAATACTAGATGGGGCAAACACAGCGACTAAAGACAGTTTCATTGATCAGTCTCTCACACCGGTAAAGAAAAACAAAAACCAAACACAACCAAACCAATAACTAGGTCACCCTCCAAACACAGAGAGGGTAAAACAAATTATGTTGGTATTTTCGTAGAATCATCTTCCCTAGTCCTGCCTCGCTGGCTGTGGCTGACATCTGTTACTTTAATGCCATTATAGGCAGCCACCTTATGAATGGCAGCATATGGCTGGAGACCACCAGGGCAGCGGTGTCATCCTTAAATGCTTCTGTCCTACAGCACAACACAAGCTTTATAACAGGGTCTTGTTAATATAAAAAGCATAACAGCACCTACACAATATTCAAGTTATTCACAATGCGGTTTATTTTTTTAAAGAAGAAATGCTGAGCGTTTCTTAAGCAGGCTAAAGAAGGTTGCTATACAGGCATACAAACCAATTACAAAAATGATAGCACCGATAGCAGTATTTTCATCAGCAGTCTTACTGTGCTTAACATGCATGTTCCCTATGATATATTTGAAACAGTTGCTCTAACTACTCTTACAAAATAGCCTTCATCAAAAGCGACTGGTGGAAAAATTAGCGACAATGAGTCAGTAGACACACAGCTTATGACACCGATCTGTCAGAATCGGGAGTCTCCAACAGTGATAATTCCAGTGGCAGTGAGACTGACTAATTCACAGCCAATTTTGCAAACCTTCCCATTACTAACAAGCGCCTCCCCAACCTGCCTGGAATAAGCTTTCTCAAAAGCATGTTGGTAAGATGAATGCAGAAGTAAATTTAGTCACACGATGCTAACACACGTGAGAAAAATCAGACATATTGTACAAAACTGATTATTAAAAGACAAGTTATTTGACTGTCTTAAAACAATAAACCAAAACCAAACAGAAGTAGAAGCTCTATTATCTATTGATGCTATTTTAAAAAAAATCTCACATAAATCAAATGCAATTACGTATTCAGAAAATACTTTAAAAATTACAATTGAAGGTTACAAGTATTTGCTGAAGATGATCACTTTTTACAGAGCTAATTAAATCTTTTTGACAACTGAAGTCGTTGGAAGAAATCTGAATGATAAAGCAAATATTTCTAACTTCCTAGTTATCCAAAAATATGAACCACAGCAACAAAGCTCAGAACTGAATGCAACAAATCCACAGAGTAACAAGAAAATTTACTAATGTAACTTTAACTTTTAAAAATAAACCTTATATTCTGAGAAAAAAAAGATACTTTTTTAAAAGCAATTTTCTGAAAAAGATCTGATTATGCAAAAGTTATCAAAGGAACACAAACACAGTCTTTTCACATAGGCAACACGCATTCACAGTAGTAAAGAATCAGGCAATTCCTCCCACAGGGACTCATTCTCAGTTTATACACACAAAAAGTTTTGCATGAGTTTTGTTACATTATGGAGAATAATTGGATCTGTCTTCATGTTAAAAGCACGAACCAACTTATCTACAAAACACTGCGAATAGCTTCTTTAGGCTTAGTAGCATCAAGTATGACATTAGGTACTCAAGGTCCTCTTGCTGACACTTAATTAAACTTCATAACCCACCTACTTCGAGTACTTTTGTACCCCCTCATGTGTTAGAAGAGTCAAGCATACCTGCACAGGAACCCTTCGTTATGAAGCGACTGCCATGCATTTGTGTAAGACTAAAGGGAAAACCTCGATTAGCTCCTTTGCTGACAGAGGCTTCCTTATAAACCTCAGCAGCAGAAAATCTAGAACACAAGAAGAATACCCGACAGAATTTGCACTACAGTCGGTCATGAGGCTTAGAGCTTCCCAGGGCATTTAGTCAAGGATGAAGTACAACTTGGAAATCACTGCTTTCATAGACGCAGGTTGTCCCTTGTTTTTTGGGTAATAAGAGAAATTAGCTTCAATTAAATAAATCTAAAGAGATGGCATGTAAGAAAAATGCTGGTTACAGCTTAAAGTAGAAAACAATGTCTCTCCAAAGTCTGAATACCAGTTGCAATGAAAATTTTCTTCACAGTTGGAATGCTGGCATGAAAAATTTGCTGAAGCTTCAAAGGAATCACATAACGACAGCATAATATTTTATTTGTTGCATCACCAACAAAAAAGTCAGGAGGCTTAAGACAGACATTTTCAAGCCTGAGCTGAAGAGTTACTTCACATTTAGTACCTAAGGAGACCTGCCCAATTTTAAGCGTTGTCTCTTCAGGCTAATATTGTAGTAATACAAAAATGGTTGTTCCAGCTGCTAAGGATCTCCAAGGCCAAAGTCACTTCTAGTTTTGAGTAACAGCAGATAATTAAAAAAATACCATGAAATAACTAGGAAAACATGAAAAGTAAAGGAGCCTTGTGTACATTTTCTCAGTTAGCCTTTGGCTCCTTGACTGATTGTAGGAGGGGTAGAAAAAAAAACAAACAACAAAGAAAAGAACTATCATTCATGAGGTTAAACTGGTGGGACTTGGGAAATGGAAGATCCTGTTGGGCACTTCAGACTGATACGAGAGGAAACTGATCAAGCCCAACTCCACTGGTCTTTCATTTTTTGGAGGCATCATGAACACGGACATAAGGAGAGAGCTGATGGACTACAGGAACAGCAGAGGCCAAGAGGGATGTTGGCTTATTCAACAGACATATGCCTTTACAACCAAGTAACTCTCCCTCACATATTATAACTGTTTCATCACACGCGCCTGCACACACGTAGCAGCCTTATTATAGGAAAGAAAGTGCAAAGACTTGGAGAGCTGCTTACAAGATGACTGGCTCTGTTTTAGGTGGCCTTCACAGTTTTCTTTTCTACACTGGTCTGGTGAACAAGCTTTCAGCTGCTTCTAACAATATAAAGAGAAAAAACTAGAAAACCCTTAAAATTAACCAAATTAACTACTGATTTCTTAGTATTTTCAATAGAATATTTTAGCCTAGACTTTTTTTTTTTAATTTTATTTTTATTTTAACCATTTCCTTTAGGAAACATTAAGAAAAAAAATGCATTGTTTTGGGTAATAAATCCCCTTTGTAACTAACGTCACCACCTAAATCAACACACCAAAATCTCCAAACGTGCAGGCGAAAAATACTGGAAAAGAATTTTAAAGTATAGAAGACGCTTGTTGCACAAAAATATGTTCGTTGTCTGGTGCAGTCCTTCAAGCCCATGAAGCTAACAAAGCAGCCAAGCTCAGCTGAAAAATAACTCCCCCACCGTATTTTTTGATTATAGTAGTTTAAGGGCCAAAAAATAAACTAAAAAATGAAATTAAGAATGTTTATTAGTGAAAAGATTAATTTTTTACTTCATAATTAATGAGATAATACAAAACACCACGACCACTGGCACTACATGTCTTGTGAAATCACTTACAAAAGTTCCAGTAGTAGCTTGAAAAGATTGTCTCCTGTCACTACATAGGCACATTGGATCCAGTTTTTCCACAGAGAGAAAACATGGCTGGGGTTTTGTTTTACATTAGGCTTCAACTCACTGGGCAAAAGTTTACAATATAAATAAATTACTATGAGATTCATTCCATGTAATTATACTATGTATTTGTTTGTTAAAGAATTATCGCATATATAACAATCAATTAGAACTATTACATGTACACAAATCATACAGAAAGAAATCTAAGGTAGTAAAATTTTTTTTTATATTCTACTAACACAAGTGCAAATGGCCATGAAATACCTTAAAACTGCTTCAGTCTAAGATTTCTACTGCTCTCTCTTCATATTTATTCTTCCATTATCTACTATAAAATTTACAGCACAGTAGTGTACGTCTGTCACCGGAGTCAGTCTGAGCACTATTCCTCCCTAGAGATGGAAAAATGTAATAATCCAGATAATGCACACCAGGAGCAGCATCCTCCCCTATCGCCAGCAATGTTTCCTCCCTATCGGAGCAATGTTTCCTGAGACCACAGGCATATGGAACAAAGACTCTGGAAGTTACTCCTAGGCTATAAACTGCAGAATAGATTAGAGGACCCAAACTCACCAGGAATCACAGAATGGTAGGGGTTGGAAGGGACCTTCAGACACCATCTAGTCCAACCCCCGCCAAAGCAGGTTCACCTGGAGCAGGCTGGACAGGAATGAATCCAGGTGGGTGCTAAGGTACTCCACAGGACTTAGCCAAAGCTGCAGGGGGGGAGTTCAGCAGGACCTAGTTTACCTGAGCCGTTTCAGACATCCTTGCATTACAAGGGTACAAGTTAGTCCCAGGGAGATTCTGACTGGAGAAAAGAGGGAAATTTTTCACAATGAGAACAGTCAGCCATTGGAATAATCTCCCCAGGGAAGTGGTGGATTCACCATCATTGGACGCTTTTAAAATTCATCTGGACAGGGTGTTGGGCTGTCTTGTCTAGACTGTGCTTTTGTCAAGAAAGATTGGACCAGATGATCCTTGGGGTCCCTTCCGACCTGATATGCTACGATACCCAGAGCCCTGAAGGCTGATACGGTCAGAAAGACTGACTTAATCTTAAGGTAAAACCTCTTTATTTTTGCATACAGTGACTTAGGGGCAGGCTGCATGGATCCTCTGGTTTGAGAGAAAAAGGTCTGGGCTCCTTTGGGAAGACTTTTTGGAAGGTGGACCTTTCTTCTACAAGTTACTGCGTCAGACTCATGAGAAAACAAAGTTGACATCTTGAAAATTTCCAAGCAATACACACATCCTGGGAGGGTCTCAGAAAGGATGTTCCCGGTTTCCTGTACCGCCGGGCGTATCTGGGCAGAGACCAGAGGGCACGTAGGGCCGGCAGGAAGCCACCGGGCTGAGGCCAGGATAAGGCAAAGGAAGGCTGGCAAAGGAAAGAGCTGAGCCAACACAACAGCACCTTCCCAAAACGGGGGAGGGGTGTGTTATGTGTGTGTGTGTTGAATAACAGGCGTTCACAGGCTTAAAATCTCCTCGCTCTCAAACCAGGATCGTCATATGGTAATATATGTAACAGGTATAGGAAGCTTTCACGAGCATATAGGAATGGGTATATGCTTCCATACAGGAAGCATTAACTAAGCATGAGAAACAGGAGTGAGAAGCCACACATGAGAAGCAGCAGTGAACAATCTGCTTTGCCAAATCAACACAAGTATTGTTCTTGGCAAACACAAGCCGGCACACAATCGATTAACATTCAGCATCCCCTCCCTCTCCAGTCATATTACAGTGTTAGCCACTTTCTGAACTTATTTCCTAAAATAAAAGTAACAACATTTAAGGAACTTACTGATTGGCACCTGAAATATTTTTGAGACTCGGGTAGGGTAAACACAAAGGATTATTTATTTTATTTTGGTAAGTACTTCTCATCCTAAAAGAAGTTCTTTCATGTGCAACATTTGACAAACAAATTTAGTTACAGCATTAATATTTAAAAGGAAATATTCTCAGCGCAATGCTGAAAGCATCTGAAGATTCAGCTTCATAATTTATTCAAAAAAATCTTAAAAGACCATGAACATATTTTCACTGCAAACAGCTGCTCTTAAGGCTATAGAGCTAAAATTTACTAGGATGCAAAACATGGCATATCACTACCTCAGATTTCAACAGTAAAGATCTAATTAATAGTATAATTTTAAAAAAGAAAACATTTATTTTATCAATTGCAAGATAAGAGGGCAATCTTTCTAAATCATTGCTTTCTACTTAGCCATAACGAAGTCCACCCTACTGAACCGAAAAATACCATTATATACAGAACATAAGAATCAGAAGAACAACGATTCTGAGCTTTGACTAAGACCTATTAAATTTGAAGAAAAACAATAACATGTAGATGACTTGGTTATGGATTACTAGCTTTGAGTAAACACTTGGGAGAGAACTAAAAGGCAAACAATTGAGAGAGAATGATTGATCCAATCTCTTGGTTTCAAGAAGAATTTCTGTTTATTTAATCCTTGACTTAACCCTACAGAATTCAAATTACGTCCATTTTATTTTGTTGTGGGGTTTTTTGAGCAGTACTTTAACATAACTTAACACTGCTACATTACATTCCTACATTGAGGTCAGAAATTCATGATTTACCACAATATCAGAAATCATGAAGTCAAACAATACTTGGTAGTATTAATTTAAATTCAAGAATTTAAGAACCTTACCCATTTCCACACCTGAAATTATCAATTAATTTCCTTCATAAATGTTTCTTCAAGTATATGCATTAACACAAAACCATTGTGTACACTCCACAGTACATGCTCATATTTCTCAGTCTTGATAGGGACACGGGTTATTTTAACAATTACTGTGACATTGAACAGTTACACAGTTCTCAATACATCTGTGCCAAGACATATTTAAATGAGGTATTAATTGTAGATTAATTGAAAAAAACAGATAGTATGTTTTAAGATCACCAAGAACAGATTATCTTTTAAATTAAATTTAAAAGAATATTTTAAATGTTCTCCCAGCAAACACTTCAGAAAACCATTAACCCTCTCTGAACACAAACCATTCTGTTGATTCCATTATTGCAAACAAAACTTATCATGGGAGTCATACACTAGGTTGGCGATTACATAAATAAGCATTTCTCTGAAGTTTCTGAAGAGCTGTTTGGGGTTTTTTTTAATTTCCAGGAAATTCAGTGATCCTTTTCACAGCTATGAAAGTTTTGCTGAAAATCTTTGCAAAAATTTACTTCCAACTTATCTAGAGAGTAACTGTATGACTATGACTACATGCCACCTACAACTGTGTCTCTAGAGGTACTTGTTATTTTTATGTTAAAGTGAAGAATCTTTGGAATGAAAGGTATGAAAATCTATAGAAGACCTGAAGAACAAAGCTGATTTTACATCTTCTTCACCCTCACAGTATAAACCTAAATCCTGTCTCTAAGCAATCCTCGCTTCAGAAGAAATTCTGACAAACATACTTGACTGGCATACGCTATGCCTAAGTGTTCAGATACTTTGACATTTTTCACAAAAATAAACCTTTGCATTATTGCAATTACTGTCTAAATTGAACTGGGACCTTTTTATAATCTATCTTCTCCCACAGAAAAGCCTACAAGTTTATTCCACCTGAAGCAGACTAGATGCTACAGTTACCCTCACAACTGAACACAAGTTCAGTCTGTATCTGTATGGACAATGCTTTTCCCATTGTTTAAATGGCTGCATTTGCATTTTTAGAAGCATCCCAAACAAACATTATTCTTCTTCTAGTAAACAGTACTTCATGTAGAAGTGGTCTCGCTGATTTTTTTATGATCATTTTGACAGAACAACATTTTGTTTACATTTGATTCCTATTTTTCAGAATAACAAACTGCTATATTTTGATATCAGAAGGACAAATCCTCCTCTGACATTGCAAGAACCGTAAGCATCAAGTGAAGGACGTAGACGTCCCCATTTTATTTTATTTCAGATTTTTTTTCCAGTTTATATTTAGAGGAGGCACACATAATGCGTGTGCTCAGAGCCCAAGCGCTCTAAGGACCCTCTGGACCAGTTTCCCAGTAAGTGTCTCTAAACTCAAGCTGCTCCAAACGAAGAGCACAGAGCTTTACGACAAGAAGCCCCCTCAGAAGTATAACAACTTAAAGAGTGTCACCAGTTCCACCTCCCCACCCTTCTCAGGACAGCCAGGAGAGAAAGCACTACCAAGAAGATGGCACCAGGTCTCTACAGGGTGGGGAAAAGAGAACGTGCCCCTCGAGTCAGGCCAGCACAGGCTGCTCACTGGGCGTTTCTTTCTCCCTGCCACTGAATATGTTCCAGATTTCGAAGCCAGCACATCTAAGAACTGTAAAATACAGCATCAAGAAGAAAAATCCCTCATGTTACAAGGTCCTAAATCTATAGCCTCGAAATTCTGATCCACAAACATCACAGCTGCTGTTACACGTATGGCAAATCAGACAGACAGAAAGATGAGGTGAAGTGCTAGAGTCAGGAGCAGAAACCCTTTACCTCCAAGGTCCCACCATGGACATCTGCTGAAGAAGCCAGACTGGCTCTCCATGCTGAAGTTCGGGAAGATTTCCTCCCCCAAAATCACAAATTACAAACAAAATTAATGAAGCGCAAGCCTGCAGCGTTACCAGTCACTACACCTCTACATTGCTGACTAGGATCCTGACAAACTATGGCAACACATGTCGAGTCACTGTGCTGCATATTACTTGCTGAGTTTTCAAACACCAAATCTAGTATGTGGCAGAAGAAAACCTGAAATTATTACAATTCAAACAAAAAAATTAGTTTTTTTGAAATCTACTGAGCGCTTCTTCAGACAAAACTTGACAATATGCAATAGCACAGGCGTTCAGCTATTAACGTCAAAACTCTCGGCAATTACACCTCCCATCAGCATCCATTCCAGTCTTACCTGGTAGATATCAGAAAGGCTGCTGCTTCCTGAGTCACTAGTGATGCTACATCCTGAGTGACTAGATGAAACGTGGGTCACCTGTGGGTGGAGACTGTCAGTAAGGTGCAGCTTTGTGAAATCTGCAGGAAGCTATAGGTGGAGCAGAAAAAGCATCATTACAATTTGAGGTAGATACACAGCAAAATTAATTCAAATCATTTATGTCATACTTTACTCT
Source organism: Larus michahellis (assembly GCF_964199755.1). Lineage (NCBI taxonomy): Eukaryota > Metazoa > Chordata > Aves > Charadriiformes > Laridae > Larus > Larus michahellis. The sequence continues at coordinate 41,616,229 of NC_133900.1, read as the reverse complement.
CTGCCAGTACCAAGTGTATTAAATAAAACCACTGGGGCTTGAGAATGCAGCATAAAAGTTTGAGTTTTGCAGGATTTTTAATTCACGCAGAGGTCAGCAAAATACCACCAAATTGCTACAGATGGGAGAGATTTTTAAAAAAAACATATATTCACACCAGTGAAGCAACAATCCTTATGCCAAAACTCTTCAGTATCTTGCTATGGGGTTTGGATCACATTAAAGCACATACGAACATTGTGGTAGTTTCAGCATCAATGGTTTCCCCCAGAATGGGATTAACAGTGAGTAAAGTCACATACTTTAAAAAAAAAAAAACAAACAAAACCCACCAAACAACCACCACGTACTGCTCTGGATTCAGCTAACACTTTTGCTTCTGAAGTTGACAAAGTACATTACAGACAAGTAAAACCCAAGGCACCAAACTATCTGTTATACTTGAAGTCAAACGGTATGATGGCAAATAGGAAATGTGGGAAGACTGACACAACTGCAAAGAGCTACAACCCTGAAATGAGTCTGCTCACACGTGGTGCTGAGGAACGAATCGAGACAGTATATTTAATCTTTTAACAACCATCTACCAAGACCTGTGATGTATATTTTTATGACTGTTTTGTGCACACAGCTCCCATGAAAATCTGTAAGAAGTGTAAAAAACTGCCAGACTGCAGAAAGTGGACTGTGATAACGGAAAATTTTTGCTTTCTGAAAAAGTATCTAAATACAATTTCAGGAACAAATTACTCCTCTCCCTAAGAAGCTTGTATCCATCCACTAGTTAATAAAAATACGTTAATGTATCAATTTTGGTACGCAATAAATGCCTCAATTATTAAACAAACAAACAACTTTGCTCTTTTGTTTGTTTTCTTTTTTTTGTTGTTGTTGTTTCAAGGTAGATACTCTCTATGGAGGTGTATTTGTGCTTTGTACTGAGAATGTCATATACAGTGTGTCCATCCCGTGTCAGTTATGAATACTACACCTTGACACCATTCTCCCCGGATGGTAATGAAAATAAGCGCTCATTCAGCATTAAGACATAATAAAGTCAATCACTATAAAAGGTTATGAAACAAGTAATCTGCAAGTCACAAGAAAGTGTGATTGAGAAAAGGATTAGCTATATACAGTTAAAGGTACCGAATGATTTTACTGCTGTTTGCCTGTTTATGGAACATGCCCTGAAAGAACCTTGGCTTTAGGATTTGTGGTGGAAGCACTTACTTAGACTGACCTGTAGTTCTTATTCTAATGCACCTGAAAGGGATTTCTTCCTTACCATAATATGACTGCATCCAGTGATAGCAAAAATGTCTACGTTTTAAACAATTATTTCTCAATATTTTACCTGGAAGAGTAATAATAATCCTAAAAATTAATAATCCTAAAAAGCTTCAGTAAGCCCAGAGCTAGAGTTGATCTTCATATACCAATCAACAAAGAAAGGGCAATTAACAAAAGCAATACTCTAATACATACAGCCACGGATGCTGCCTGCAGAAAAATCTAATTAAGCTCACCACTGCTGATTATATACCAGGAGGAGAAAATACAGTATGAAGGAGGGCATTAGTTATAATATTTGTTGTCTCTGCTACTTCTCTTTTCAATCTGTAAATTTGAATTAGCACCAAACTGAACAGTATTTACTGATAATCAGGCCATTATATCCATTTTTGATCATGATTAGAACTATTATACAAATAAGGATACACTCCATAGGTAAAATATATAGTAAGTGAGCCACTATAGCTTTTGCTATGTGTCAATTCCTAAAAATACAATCTCTTAGAATTAAAGGAGTTCAGGTTTATTTCCACGTAGAAATCCTACATATTATTTTAAGATACATGCACAAATCATCTAAGATTCATACATTTTATGATAACTCAAAGTTACAATATTTTGAGAGCTTCACATTTTATAAAGGAATAACCATTTCAATCCCAAATAAGTATTAACCCCACAGGGAGGTGCATATCAACACAGTCTTGCGCCCAGCCAAACACATTCAATTTTTCATAGCGCCCTGCAAATATCTCCACATCATTAACAAGTGCATTTATTTTTTACCAGTGCAATAACAATTCTTAAGAACCTTACATCAAAGCAAATGCTGGCAGTATGTTACAAAATAAAATCAATCTCTGTTTAATATAATGACTGCACTTAGTGTTTTAAATGAACAGCAAGGAATTATGTTTTGTTCCTACACAAGCAATAGGAAGAGGTAGGGGATTCCACAATAACTGATGAAATACACTGCAAATAAAAGCAAGCCTTTTGAATTTTTTTGGCTGTAGACAATCAGCTGAATGTTTGGTGATTACTGGTTTTAGAATAACTCCTCAAGTCAAAGCCGTGCTGCACGAGAGCTGGACTTGCCAAGCGGTGACAGCAGAAGATCAGAAGCAGGCATTTTACTTCGGGCGACCTAACTAGTCACTTTGATCCTAATCAAACAGGACTATTCACAAGCAGAAAGCACATGCTCACATCTTTGCAGAATACTACATCTCTGTGCTACATGCCCCAGAGCGGCATCCACTTCGACTGCCCCATCCCCAAAGAAGTTAAGGTGAGACATTATGCGAGGAAGGAAAAAAAAACCAAACCAAAAACAAACCAAAAATTAAATAAGCTGAAACATTTACATTGTGAGCTCAATGAAAAGTGCATGTGAGAAATACATGAATTTCTATCTTAGTCACACACTGCTATTTAAAATATTTTATGCACAGAGTTGTACACAATGGGGGGGAAAAAGTAAAGCACTGATGACAATGAAAAAATCACATGCGCTTATGTCTTCTACATATGAGGCTACAGCTGTCACTCCTGGAGCACAGTGTTTGGGAAATGGTTTTCGCCAAGCAGAGCAAGAATAAAATGCAATGTTCAACCACCTCAGTAGTGCCAGCAACCAGCGTAGAGCTGTCTGCCCCAGACCAGGCTGTTTACATCTTAATTTCCTACTTGCAGTGAAAAATCATTAGAAAACAGCATCATGAAACTGTGCTATTATATCCAGTGAAAAAATGGCTAGGAACATCAATTCTGCTTTTGGGAAACATAAGCCAGTTAACTTCACTGCAACAGGTGTATTTGCTGTGCTAGTGAATAACAATTGATCATGAAATTTTTAAGCACACAGTGCTTGTATTCAGCTATCGCTCCATTCAACAGTTTAGTATTGACTTAGGTATTTAGTATCACAGTAAAAATAAAGGTTTTCATGTAATGTTAAAGCACGTACAGACTAGATACATAACACATGCCTTATCCTCCAGACCATGCAGCAACATGGGAAAGTCTAAGGACATAATACCCTTTGCCTCAGTAACATCAGCTATAACAAACTAAAGACACCACAAATGGCATCAGAACCAAAGCGACATTTTTATCTTGTTTTGCATTTTCATTAAATGATGGCTAGTTTTAAGGTGTCATTCAAAGCAATAAGAAACAAAAGCAACTTGTATGTTTTCCATAACAAGCACTTGTTTTTCTGTGCCAACACTTAAACTACAGCTTTGCTGATGCAACAGCAACTACAATATTTCTTAGCTTTGTTACTGAACACTTGGAGTCCAAGCATGCAAATGAACTAGGCGACAGAAAAAAACATGGCAGGGTAATTTAGAAAAATAAATGCATGAGTCGTTCTTAAGTAAACAGAGTTTCATTACACTACATTAAACAATTAATAGTCATCAAAGGGGTCAGATAACTCATAACCTATTTTCAGGACAAACTCCGTAAGTGAGAAAATGTTAAGGTTGAACACGCATAGAACTAATGAAGTATGACATAACAGGGGAAAAAAGCTTTTAATATAAAACACGAGCAATAAAACAGTTAATGTTGAAGCCTTAATCTTCATTTGACAGAGGTCAAAACATTATTTTATAAATATGTATATAGCACTTAATAAGTGTGCACGTGTGCGTATATATGCACATTTAAACAGTTTACACACACATCAAGAAACCAGAGGAAAAACAGCACATCTGGGAACTCCATGCTTTTATTTCTTGAAAGCCATAAAACAAATGAAAACTTAAAACAATCATGTGAAACTATCTTAAGGACAAAGTGGTATCTCCATTTTGAACTGTACAATACCTTAAACCCTATCACATCTTCCTATCTTAAAAGCAGCATTTCATTACTTCCACCCTCAAAGTGAGTCACCGCTTTATGCATGCAAAGCTAACAATTACTTTGCTCTGAATATGTTCCTCCTACTTTAAGAACATCATGATTTTCTCCTACCCTCCAGCGTGCCTTTCTGTATGACAAAAGGCAATGAGTATATGTGCTACTTCTGGGACTGTGCTGGGCTTCTCCTCTTTCTCAGTCTCTTGGCCAAATGCTTGAGCTCCGCTACATTCTGTGCAACTTCTACTCAAGAAAGCACTGGGCTCATCCGACTAATGCAGTATTTATTTTTAAAAAATTTAATATATTTTCAGAATATTTACTAGGCAAGAAATTAAAACCTTCAGATTTTAATAATAAAAAAGCATGAAAACAGCAGGAGTGAAAAGATATCAAAATCCTTTCTTCATTTTAAATAGCATTCCTCTGTTTTTTCATTGCAGGGTATTTTTGGTTTTGTTTTGGGTTTATTTTTTATAAATGCGCTTATATGTGAAAATAACAAATATAAATGCACCAATGGGAAAGATATACACACAAATATAATTCTAAAATACAAGAGGAACGCTGGCTGGAGAGCTCCAATATACCATTCATTTTAGGGCAAACATATCAGTAAGCATTTTATAAACAAGGTCTTCTACTGAAGGCCAGTCAGCACTTTATGAAAGATCTATAAAACCTGCAAAGTGACTGAAGTACCTATGCAGAAAGATGGAATTTAAGAGAGCAAAAGGTATAACATTCTATTATGCAATTGCCGATGAATGATCCTATAGGTAATTAGGTGCCTCTGAGATAGGCCGAGCAACTATGATAGACAATAAGACAACACAAAATATCACCTTTATAAACTATTTCCACTTTCTGCAATTAAAGAAACACAAGCAAACACTGATTCTTCAGCCTCTGAACACACGCATCTCCGTGCTTATTCTGTAGTACCTCTTTACGAATAAAATATAATAAAAGCCACCTTAATACAAAAAAAATATACCAAAACAAACAAACCATAAAACACTACAACGTTTATTTCTTCTATAGATGATGAATTTAGTCCCACTTATCTAAATAAGTAAATTGCAAAGTTATTTTAGTATTCTGTATCTTTTTGTAAAGAACAGCAGCCAAACAAAATAAATACTATGCCTTAGTCCTTCCCATTTTTTTCCCACCAAGATAGAAATTCTAAAATGTTTACTGCACTACAAGAGTCTAGATGACCAACCCAGTATTCTTCAGTATCTTATCAATTCATTAACATTTTATCCCACTGTTTTATGTAAATGTTCATTTTTATATTAGATGTTTATAAGTCTGCTGTATGTGTTTTAAGGATGTACCCAGATTTATGATACTTAATGACTGAAGGAAGAAATACTTCTAGTAATGGTGTATATTCATCAACATGCTATTTCAACATAATTCTTTCACTAACCAAGAGAGACATCAAGGAAAACATTTTTATGGTTCAGTGATTTAAAACACAGCAGTCAATGTAAGTAATTACAGAATAATAAAGTAATTTCTATCGATTCTGTCTACAGACGTGATGCAGGCTGACATGTCCAGTGCAGAGTTAAATCTAAAATAAAAGTTTAAACTATATACAGTTCAAATTAGGACGCAATTCCCATGGAAGCAGGATTTCCTTCTATTTAGGGGTGGGATGGAAAAGATTAAGATGTTTCTGTGTATTTTCTCTGAAAACCTCACTGGGAGTTAAACAAAAACCTTCCGACTTGAATTATGTCTTCTGTGTATCATTCAATTCATACAATAGTATCTCATGTATTTTGAATCTCTACATTTTCCTCAAATAGGCATCTTTATGTGAAACTGTGGCTCAAAGTGTTCTTCATCTTGAGTACAACACAAGACACAACCCATGCTCTGAAAATACTGCCTTTGGGTACTGATGCTGTTAAGCAGTTGTTTATATACAAAGCCCACAGCAGAGCACCTCTAACAAAAACAATAAGCATTATAAGGATCTTTTCTGCCAAGCTCTTCGTATTGCCCTGCGCTGGTACTTTGCTATAGGTAGCCCCCCATAAAACTACTCAGAGGTTTAAGCTAATACAACATGATCTGCTGGTCTCGAAGAGAGAGCGAGACAGAGCAAGTGCACGGGAACTTCATTTTGTTTCCCTTGCAAAACACACAGAGACTGCCGCTTACTATACACCTCGTACCTCTCAGCAGCTAATCCTATGAGCGTTCAATGCACTGAACATAATTATCCTTTGCTTGAAGGATTATCGACTTCTGCAGAGGGACAGAGGTGGTGAAACGTAAACGGGTATCTGGGGAATGGAGAAAAGCTCTCAGGGGCAACTCCTTCCAAAGAAAAAGTATGAAATGCACCACTGACAGGCGCCCTCGCCACCCCCCCTTCTTATTTAACGTAACTACCTTAGCTGTTGTAGGACCAGAACTCTTAGTATTTGCTTTTTCTTTTGACCGTATTTGTGTCACTAATTCAAGGCAGTGCCTTATATTCAAAAGTGCCTTCTTCAGGAAACCTGGCAGAAACAATATTCCTTCTGCACACGAATGTCAATTTATGGGCAACATAAATTGTTAAAAAAATGTTAAAAAAAAATGATGTTAAAAATGTTAAAAAAAAAAAAGGGAAAATTGCATCATGCAGGTATTTACAGCGAGTGTAAACCAAGAATACATAAGTAAAAAAAATGCAGAATAGATTTGAACTAAATCATACTAAATTGCACTAAATCATACTGAACTAAAACATACTGAATTTTCCAAAGCTCTTCTCAGGGTTTTGAAATTCTGAACTCAAACCATTATAACATATTTAAAATGAACAGCAAGCAATATGCAAGATTAGAGTATTTTTATTTAGAAGCTTATTCAGAAGTCTTTCTCAGCCAGAAAATACCTGGTAAAAGTGCAACTTCTTCGTTGGACAACAAAGGATAATTTAGTGCTTTTGAAATACAGTATCTGTGGTGGGTTTAAAGTTAGAGCAGGTCTGCTCCAGGGATCAAAATAAAGAGATTGTTCTACAACTGTTCTGCCTGTGGATATACACTTAAGGAGCAAAACTCTCTGGCAACCTCAACCACATGGAGAAACGTGGTCTTCCCCTCTTACACTTCAGTCATTTCACCTCACCTAGCATTACTGACAAAGTGGTGCTGTTTGCATGGGAGAGGCTGATTTTACAGAGAACACCATTTCTCAGACATTTTTTTCCCCATCTCCTTCACAGAAGAGATCCACGTCTCTGTCTGTACCTTCCACTTAATTGCCGTGAGATTTTTCTTTTGTCCTATCTTCTAAATTTTTTCCCAAACAGTGCAGTGGAAGTGAACCCTTGAAGAACTGAGTACGAAGGCTTTTCAGGTCTTCCTCCTCTTTTTTCACCAGCGGGATCTGGTATTTTATATGATTGGCTTGGTTTGCTTTACAAATGTCTATGATCCAGATCCGATCCCATCCTTGAACAGCAGTTCAAAGTGTGAAAAGCAAAATCTCTTCCGAGTATAGTATGCCCGCACCTTTATATCACTCTTGGTAGCACCCACTGCCTCAACCCAGCACTGATGGAGCCGGCACGGCCCAGGCCCGCACACAAACTTCCGTAAAACACTGAATAAAATTGGGAAGGGAATTCACATTGTGGAAATCTACATAACGAGAACTGACAACTAGGGACAGGCACTCCACGACGGTTGCAGCTTCAGCTGAAGGAAAGACTGTTCTGAGGCATCTCAATTGACTTCTGAAATCTCTCTAGGGTAGGAGCGTAGAAAACTGAGCTCAACCACTGAATTTCTGTAAAAGCTCCCCATTATTTAGTAGCAGTAGACATGGAGGACAAAATATTAATAAAGCCCGGCTTTGCGGAGATCTCTCTCTTGGGAATAACTGATTTTCATACTAACATAATGCATGTTCCAGTTGGTGTTTTTCCCACAGTTAGATTATTTCTAAATACTTCCTCTTGTGGCTGTTTGCGTGTTTAATACACTGAGAACTACTGCTGGGCTGGAAACTAAATGGCCTACTTTGGGGACTTTTGAAGACCTATAAGGTTAAATTTTGAACTCTTTGGCCTGTTACAAGTCACTGTGGGAGAGGAAGGAACAGAGAACCTGGTCACAAACTTTGCTTCCACAGGAAATCAGACAAAAGATTTATGCCTAAGGATGTAAAAGCAAGAAAAGCCCAAGAACATTTTATGCAGGCACATACTTTTACAGGAAATGTTAATTCAAACATTTTCAAGCAAGATGTTCTAAATACTGCAGGACATTTTAAGTAAGCTCATGTACACCTTGTACAGAGAGTCATTTTGGGTCTAAAGCAGTGGATGTAGGGGGCCGCTAAAGAGCAATTACACCAGCAGGGGTAAAACCAACGGCACCCGCAGCCAGATTTTATTGTCAGCTTCAAAGCACCACTCAGGATTGAAAACTACTATAGACAAGTAAAGGGTCTAGCCCAAAGGTGAAAACATCTATCCTGGGCACGTTTTAAACGGTTAAAGCAAAGACCTCCAATATGTATACATTTCAAGCGTTGAAGCCTCCATCAGCAGGGTGTTCTTACAGCACGTGTTGCTTTTCTTGTTTTATACAAATCATGGAATATTTCCTTTCATGATTACAGCACTCTACCCACTCTACCTAAGCTTGGTTAAGCTTTTCAAAACACTCATGAAGGGACATCTCAGTTTTGAACTGCAGCTGTTTAATCTGAACGACTGCAGTTCACTGCTGAACTACAGCACTGAACTAACTTACAATAGCAAAAGAAATCAAAGCGAATTGATTCTAGAGTAAAGAAAAAAAAATTAAGGGCTACCCAAATAATTATGTACAGAAAAATGATAGATACCAGAAAGATCTTAAAATTCCCCTCTTTCCAAGTGGGGAAAAAACCAAAAGTGCTCGTAAAACCTGCTGGTAACACAGTGCAGAGACACTCTTGGTTCAAGAAATGAGCAGGACAGTCTTCTGTGAGAGTAGGATGACTCCTACTTGGAGTAAGAGAAATAAAATACAGTATAAGAAGACATGAGATCATGCACTTGGAGACAAAACCCAAGAATCTAGGAACTCATCTGTGAGAAATGACTGTGAAAAGAGTTTCAGCGTATCGGCTAATCAGAAGGTGACTGAACTGTTAAGGTGACGCAACAGAAGGAGAACCCAGTAAGATCACAGCATGCATCATCCAGAAATACAGAAGTTCTGGGCTCTTCTCCATGGCCCCAGGAGAGACCTAATTTTGAAATGTAGCACACATTCCCAGCTGCATGTTTGCAATAAAGGCGGACTTAAAGCCATACACATACATAGATTCAGAGAAGAACCACCAGGTTATCAGAAGAAAAACTAGTATTTGAGAAAATGCAAGAGGAGCATGGTTTATTCAGCCCAAGCTGAGCGAGGGTATGATCACTATCTAGAAATAGGAAGGAGGGAAAAGAAATATTTCCAGTAAAAGGCAATGCAGGTGGCAAAGCCTAACAAGCAGGAAGTTGAAAGAAGGTTGCTACCTAATGAACCACAGAGATTCTCAAAACCAGGCTCGACAGGAGCTGTGGTAGAGAAGGCTTTCAAACCAAAGCTAGACAAAGTTATGGACGTGCTGTGCAATAGTGTGTAATGGCAGTGACCCAGAAAATCCCTTCCAGATCCATGTCATTCCTCCAAGCAGAAAAATCTGAAGCCAGCCTGTTTTTTTATGTAGTTATTACTCAGAAGCAGACTAACCAAAGGAGGAAAAAAAAGACAAAACTCAACATTATTACCATCATAACATTTGAGATTTTCTTACCGGTACCTTCTTAGTAAAGACTTAAGTATTCTGTACACTTCCAAGGAAAATGTTTTTAAAAGATATAGATATGTAGGAAGATGCTGTGCACAGATGCAAAAACTGGGTATTTCCATTTGTAAACTGAGTCTTACCTCTATAAAATACCAAATTATTTGAAAGAAATTTGATGAAAACTTAAATAGAGACATGACAATTCACAAGTAATTAAACGAAATTATTTTGGTTTTATGTTTGATGTCTGCAGCCATGTCAATGCCACCCTGGCAGTTTTAACTATGGGATTATCTTTGCTTTGTAGTATCAAGGAATAGCTCATGAGAAAAGTGGGTTGGCTTCCTTTTTTCCTAATGCAATGACTGTGCTTTTCAGTAACTTAAGCAATAGGAGAGAAGCATGCATAATTCTTCTGCTAACGACTGGCTCCAAATAAGAAATCAAGCACCGTGACTACCTTTTTTTCTGTGTGCTTGCTCTACAGTGGAAGTTTCCTCTATTTTCATGCACATTTTTGATTCACCTCAAACAAAAAAACCCCTGAGGAACTGCAATATTACAAGATGCGCATCTCAACACACAAGTGGACATCAAAGCACTTGCTAAACCTTGTTTTTAAGAATATTCTGATTGTAGCAGTCTTTAATAGAAAGCAAAAACGTGTATTACCATAATCACTGGTTTGAGATTGCTAATTGCATAATAGCAAGCATTTCAAAACAATGATACAAAATTTAAAAAAAATGCCGGTCAAAACAATGAGCAAATAATTTTACTTAAAAACAGGTATTTTAGTCTTAAAATAAGGTGAATTTTAAAATAAAGGTTACTTAAAAACATCTTAAAGTTTATAGATAATACTTCTGAGACCAATGCACAGAGAATAAAAAGGTGTCATATTTGCATTATAGTGTAATACAGGTAACGTCTTGCTGTTTTTCTGAATAATGTAAAAATAGCACAGCAACGAGACACCTCAAAATATTTTTAAATGACAAGCATTTCCCTTTATACATGACTAACGTTGCAAAATCTTAAAATAGTACGATTTTACCTTATCCGTGATTTTTTTAATGCTATACTAACATGACTACTCAAACAGTTTTATTACTTATTTTATGAGTTTTGACAGTGGAACTGTACTCATGCGGTGGCAATATAACGACACTGAACATTGCTGTAACGCTGCCAGCTTTGCTTGTTAATTTTTTTTTCATTTTCCCTCATTTGGTAGCCAAAGAAAATTAATGAAATTCTTTCACACTGACACAAGCTTTTAAAACCGTATGTGGTATCATGCATTCCCAATACCTCCAGAGTTTCTATTCTGTCACACAGAACAAGATTCCAACTTCCTTGAACTACTACGAATATTTACTAGTTTGGGCAAAAGATCTACATGTGTGTGCTCACTGTGATCATTGGCAGGGAAAAAGTAAAGGATCATTTTTCTTCTTTTCATCAGCACGTTTAGTGAGTGCGAAGACATTCCCTAAATTCTGGAGCACGGTGCAGCAATAACTGTGCAAAGCCATTTAAAATTATTTACACAGATCAACACAGAAGCATCTTTTATATTAGTAATATCTCCATTAAATTTTGGAGCAACCTGCAGAGCTTTTCTTTATCGTCTAAGTGGTAGTTATTCACAACTGTAATATTAAATGCTAAGTTCAAGTAGCCCTCTCCTTTTTAGAAATAAATAAGTAAATAAATAAAAATGACCTAATTTTTACAAAGGTCCACAACAGCATATTAACAAAATAAGCAAAACAAGAAGGCCCCACATGGAGCCCGCTAAAACCAAGGCTGTTTTAGAGCAAAGAGACATTGTCAATTGAAGCACCGTGCTATTCTGCTTAAAATGCTGACATTCAGATGTGGCTTCCAGAAATTTACCTATTCATGTCTGTGCAGGTGTGCACACAGAGTTTAAATCACCCTTTATGCTCCTGCCTTAAGCCAACAGCATACTAAAAAACACAATCCACGTAGCAGCTTCTATATTCTATGGACACCATGAAATATTTTAATGGTGTTTATTTAGGAAGAGATTTTAAATCAGAGATTGCCAAGCTGCAGAAAAATAAGCAGCACAGAAATCGGCGGGAAATACCAGGACCAATAACTGAATCCCATTCTACAAATAAAATTAGTGAAGTTCATCTTTTTTTCCTCCCACCTACCAGAAGATAAACTATAGAGACCCGGGATGTTTGCATGTGCATCACCTAATGCACTAGGTCACCTTGCAGTAACCAGAAAACTTGAGTGTCAAATCTTCACTGCTGATTCGTGACAGTGCCAGAATGGTCTTTGTTGTAACACCCCGTGGTGCAAGAGATTAAGAAGGTTACTTTCTTTTATAAAAGTGGTAGACATTTTAGTCATTTACTGCATTAAAACATGTTATCTCTGCATGCTTAACTGAATAAAACCCCAGCTGGAACACTGAACCTGCACTTAAAAAAAAAATCATATTACTCTAACTCAGGAATGCCTAAATTTAGTTTTCCCTGGGTACCATCATCACAGAAAGAATAGCAATGTACAATACTAATGGAAGTGGCAGGTGTAGGAGTGACATTTAACTGTCTAAACAACCTCTTCCTTCAACAGGAAAGAGGTAGATAACTAGATTTTCTGTATACTACTGCTGACATGCATGCCACTGTTTGTGAAACTAAGATCTAGTATCCGTTTATTTAGGAATAGCAGCTGTATTCGGGGATCTTGGAAACTCTCTGCTAAATGGAAATTTCTGAAATCCTTTGCTCTGAAATGCAGGAGATCTCTCATCTTCTCGCAAAACTAAAAAAAAAAAAAAAAACCACCACAAAACCCAAGATTATCAACTAAAAGAACCTACTGTTTTCAAAATGAGCAAAATTAAACAGGACAGAAACTCCTGGAGTCAGACCACAGAAAATGTTTGCAGAAGTCATACACCAACGAGCAAGGAGAGGTACACCTAGCATACAGACCTACAGTTATTAACAGAAACTAACACCGTTTTCATTTTAGTTTGCTTTTTATTCTGCTCTTACAGCTGTTAACAGCTTCACTTTCAAAAGAATTATTATGAGTCTTCTCATTTGCCTTAAAAAAATTCAGTGGACCACCATTTCCAGATGCGGAGTTAATTATTTAAGTAGGACACTTTACAAAGGCTCCGAAATCCATAAATTCATGCATTTTCCTTTTACTCATGGTTCCTTAAAAGTGAGGACAACAGGAAAAAAAACGATCCTTCTACATTATTTATGGATATTTCAAACAAAATCCCTCTACAGTCAGATCCTTATTCAAAGGCCAAAAAACCTAGCTGAAAATCCACTGGTGATGTGGGTCAAAACTGAAAAGGCAAGCGTGCCAGGGAGACACATCCAAGTCTGACATCTGGCTCTTTCCTGAGCAATCTAGAAGAGTAAAGAGCTCCTGCCTGCCAAGCATTTGGAAGGTGTTTTTTTTTTTTCCTAGCTTGTTTTCAGGAATACATTAAGATTTAGAGGTCACGCTGTACCTTGATCAGTGAAGCAGCAGAGGCAGAAAATGTACAATGCAAGTTTTGAAGAACCTTTAGTTGCTTACGTATAAGGAAAAAAACCCAAACAAATCAAGAGCACAAAAAAAAAATATAAAAATGTATGTGTTAAAACAAGAACAGCGCTGACGGTTCAGCAAACCTAGGATATAGCTAACCAAGAAATAATTCCCACAATTCAGTTTAGATTTCCCACAATCTAGAATGATTAGTTTTTTCAACCGCAACCAAATACATCCAGTTTTCAGGTACCGTGTCCTTCATCGCTCCGCTTTCAAGCCACCGATCCCACTACCAATATTAAATCCATGGTCCAGTTCTGCAGCCATATTCTCTTTTTCAGGCCTCACCATGCCCTTTCAAATCATCCCACGTTAGACCTTCCTGACACTCATGTAACTCCTACAGCATTCGGTAGGTTGGCAGGCGCGCAGCAGCAGACAGGCATTTAGGAAACAATGCTATGGATGGAGTCCTATGAGCACAACCCAGCTCTCATTCTCCTGGCTCTGCAGGAATAACAGCAGCACAGAACAGTAAAAAGCCTATTTTTAACTATAAAGCAAGCCAACATAACTAAATACACAAAGGGAGCAGACCTGCAAAATAGCACAACGTCATTTTTATGAAATCATTCTTCAGAGAAGGAAAAAAAAAAAACAAAACAAAAACCCAGCTTTAATCCATTTTTCTTACTTGCAAAGTCACAGTTTGGAGTCGAGCTGTAAAGTAATAAATCCTACCCAGTCAGTGCGTCCAAATGACCCAGTGCACAGCACCCAGGCTTGTCAGCAAGCAAGTTGACAGGCTGCAGCCAGATAAAATGAGGCAATATTTATAGATTGAGTGAAAGAAATCACAGGTTGAGGAATTTGACCGCTGGGCTGCTGTCGGGGTTTACAATGTGGTTCCTCCCTGGCTGTCCATATCCCTCTGAAGATCAGGTAACTGCAGTTACCAAGAGGACACATTACTGCTACCAAACGTCAGCAACGTTTTCACTTGGTCACCAACCAACCCTGGGACAGTTGGAATAAGTAGGACAGGTAGAAGTTACAAGGATTGCATGCGGCTACATGTTACCATTGCCACAGCATCTGTTAGCTTATTAACAGATACTAAATGCAGCTATAATGTAATACTTTGCACTTCTTTGCATCCTAACTCACACGCCTGCTTCTCCTCTATTTTGAAAAGCAATTGGCTCTTGATTCAAGTCAAGAAGCCAGGGCTGAAAGAGAAGGTTGGTACTAAACCAGTTTTCATATTCCCAGTCCAAAGGAGAAGTGTCATCTCCATTAACAAGCTGCAAATGCCATGGAGGTGTGCATATATTTGAGTGTGAAGAGTCACAACCATCTTCATATTCAAGGCAAAATTCTCACATTTTGTCAAATGGTTCAGAGCTTTCTGTTGTCATTTACTATAGTCACTAAACTGGAACTCAGAAGACACGTAACGAAAAATCAGAAAGCCTCTCTGAACTAAAGGAGGGGAACTCACACTCCCACCCACCATCTAGCACAAGGACCACAAAGCACAGGAGCTATTGATATTCGTAGCAGATCAAATTATTTGATGCCTTTTTAAGGTGCTCTAGACAAGCTTTGGTAGGAATAGCATATTGTAGGGGATATTAACTTGACTGCCTGTAACACGGGCCTCGGTAAAGGCTAACACACTAGCCAGTCCAAGCTGTGAGATCTAGCAGGCTACTCTCCATTTCAGAAAATCCTCTTTCACTTTTCATGAAAAGGGAAGTAAAATGCTGGATTTTGTGCTCCAACATTTGCAATGGAGACCATGGACCACAAAAAGACTGATGCCCTTATTTTTAGCTTTTTGACCAGCTTAAGGTTTAGGCCAAGTGGAGAACGCCAGATTAACTAAATACTATGAGGCTGGTTCGTGGTAGCAAGCTTCACATTTGCAGTGAGTGCAACCCAAACAGACAGATGAAACCTTTTGGCCAAAGGCTGGACCCACATTCTTCCACACTACTATACTGCCCTAATCTAATAATCAAGTCCAGCATCACAAGCGTAAATTACAAACACCACTTACACAAAATTTCATACTATCTTCCCGTTCTTTCAAACGCAACTGGTTGTGATCCTTCCTCTTTTTCAAGCAAACAAACAAACAATTAGGCAATAGCTCATCTCCACCCCTGTATCTCAGATGTATTAGGGACTAAGCAGCACTACTTGGGTCAGGTGCTATGTTGCCATGTTAACATAAGGCTATTTACTGTCAAACATCACCCACAGAAAAGCACTGCAATCTGTTGTCCTTCATTTGCCCTTCCAGTACCCCCATGCACACACGAGTTTAGGAAGGAATGACAAACACTCCTATAAATTCCAGCTCTCGGGCATAGGATCAGCTTTCACAAGCAACCCACCGAGCAGAGACCCCTTCAGTACAGTTTATTCTTCCTGTGGTTCTCAGCTGAATCATCACCATCTCAAAATGAACAGCAAAAAAGACTACTGGCAAGCTGACAAAACTGGAAGAACCACCAACTATCCAGTACTGGGATATCGGACGAGTGCCAGTTACATTTCAGTAACAGATTGAGGGATTAAGCACGCAGAGGTTAGAATCCTAAAAAATCTGCAAACCTGCAGAGGTCATCCCACGCTTCTCAGACTACAGCTACCAGACTCTTTTAAATACAACATTGAAAATGAAGTGTGGCAGGTACAAGGTTCTTTGGTCAAGGGTAAATCTTGAGACATTAATATTTCATTTTTCTCAAATCCTTAACATTAACTATACTTATCACATAGGGTCTTCACAGTCAGTAGTACTTCTCATCCATTGGCAATAAAGAACACAGGAAACACTGCTTCAGTATTTTCCTCACCTTCACGAACTCCCTAAATACTGTACTTTCAAGGTGTTTTTTTCTTTCTAGTAATATTACTTCAATGAATTTTTAAATTTAGAGAACACTAACAAGAATGCATCAATTCAAGTGAAAAGAATTAATAGACTGGCTATATATCTGCTGTTGCAACTAAGATATCAAAAATCGAAATCAGACTTTAATAAAATAATCCTGAGATCGTGAAAATCTTGTATTTATTTCAGCCAGCCAAAAATCACACCACTGTGTATTCCTGAAAGGGTTAGCAAAATTAGTTCAGCTTTTCAAACATCAAGGATGCTGTTAAGGACTAATTTGTAGTAATAATTTGAAGCCTAGTATACGCCAAGGAATAAAAAAATATCTCAGAGAGCTGAAGGAAAACAAATTTTAAATAAGCTTAAAATAATTATACTTAAGAGTTTCCAGCATCAACATCATTCATTATCCCAGAGAGCTGATGGTCTGAACACAATTCAAATATTCATCCAATTCTATTTTAGAAATTAGAAATCATGGTTCCTAATGCTTGTATTGTTAAATCACGTACAGTTATTTTTGATATTTCATTGATTTGCAGACAACCTGTAACGCTATCAAGTACAGATTGTATTTTACAGTATTTTGCAGATGAGCTTCATGTCGTCTCAGCAGCAGATACAGAACACTTTCCTTGCTTTTGCATACTGGAGTAGTACCAGCAGGGGCAATCACAACTGCAAAAATAAATAACACAACTGACAGCAGTTTCCAATCCTCTTATAAGCTACATATTTCTTTGCATACCACTATCTGAGATTCCCTGCCTTAGATAATTAAGCATTAAATTTCCAAAAAGCTAATCTACTTCATCTTGTTGCAATATTTTTCCCGGTCCATTTGCTAAACTTAAACTGTTAAGTTTACATCACTTGTGTTTAAGTACAAGCACAGGTACCACTGTTTAAAACTCTTCAACCAGTATTCTGCAAGGGAGTGCAAATATTTTGCAGGTGGAAGAATCAGCTTGAGGCACAGGATTTCCTTAGTTGACTGTGCCTGCTTCTAGCTACAATGAACTTCATGCTCCGCTACATGCGTCTTGCTAATTCCCTGATATTTTTAACCTACGCTACTATGCTCAACACAGTCCATTATCTTCTGCTTTTTAGAGCTTCTATTATTCCCGTGTCTTTATTAACTCATAAAATCAGGCGCAAATCAACACTACATTAAGGGCTTCAGGATTTTTTGTTTCTTTAGATGCTTGGCTTTTTGGTTGCTTGGGTTTGGTTTGGGGGGTTTTTTGTTGTTGTTCTTGTTTGTTTGTTGGGTTTTTTTTTTAATTGTTGGGTATCGGCAGCTCGCAATTTCAACTGGATTTTCAGCATGCCTGAAGATCAGGCAGCAGTGCCTACAACTCAGTAGTGATAAACAGTATTAGTCTGTTAGTCTCAAAATAGCTTTTTGGAAGAAGCTGACTTTCCTTTCCAGGTTCACATCTGTATTGTGACTATAAATGACACATTTCAGTGTGCACCATCATAAATACCACTTTGCAAGCATTCCAACACCACCACCAGATTTGGTCACTTTGGAACATAAACCAGAACCAGTAATATTGATTACATTCGTTTCCCCATTCTCATTGTGAGGCCTGAACTCTTCCTACTTCATAAACTTTCTAAAGAAGTGTCCTACTGTGAGATCTTCAACACCAACCATGTTGACCTGAAGAAATTTCATCTACTTCTTAAGAAGGTAGAGAAAGCAGTTTTGTGCACACGTGCACAATCTACATACAGATGGTGGGTTTTTGGTGTGGTTTTCTTCCCCGACTCTTAAATGTGCTGTGCAATCCCCAGGCCTTGAAACAGTAACAGAAAGACTGCAGGACATCTCCTATATGCCAAGGATGCTTTCGTTGCCATCTCTACAGGTCACTAATGTATTCCCTGTCATTTCTATGAAATGACCCAAATTTCACCATTTATAAGCTTTTGAGAATATCTGCAGTTAAATGTTGTCCTGGAGAACAGGAATTTAGCCAGACTCCACCACGGATCTCTGGTAGATGCCAAGCAAGTCAATTAAAATCAACCCTGAGTACCTGAACTGGGCCAATACAAAGAAAATTCAAATAACAAAATCCATGCTTTGAACGCTCACTTGGGCCTAGCTATGCTGAGGAATAAGCATCTTAAGTTCTTAAAATTCTTTCCTTACTTTTTGCCAAAGATTTGCTTCAACAGAGCTACATGAAAAACAAAGATACTGCCCACCCCTGCATTACTTTAACAAATCGTATGAACACTGTAGTTAAAAACACCTTAGAAAGCCACAGAAGAAACAAAAAGTAATGCTTTCAGTTTCGGAGCAGGACTTGAATAAAACGCCATAAACACAACCTGGCCATTTGAGCAATGAAGCTAGCCCAAAATATCAAACAGCTGCTCATTAAACCAGAGCTATTAATCTCGAGATGAATCCTGCAGAAGATATATGGTCATGTAATTAAGGACCGTATCATGAAGACTGTATCTATGAAGAGGTGAAATACTATTCCTAATCACATGAAAAACCCACAACTCCTTCTCTGGTCTACAGAGAAGATTTTTTTTTCCAAGAGGAAAGGAATAATCAGCTGGGGCCAAACCAGAAACCTCGTTTCAATAGGCAATAAAAATAAAGGTGCCTAACAACAACAGGAAAAATCTGTATCAAGTCCCAGTGCAATCTAATTCATTAAGATGACGAAAAATCAGAACCACCAGCAGCTAACAGGTTACTACCTACTCAAAGTTCTTTTGCATACATGTATTTTTTTCCAGAGAGATGTATATATAAATATCCAGGTATGATGCCACCTCAGATTGTTCAGCTTACCAAGCATAGCCAGTGATCACATCATCACACCTCTCTTTCCCATGTCTTATTAGTGTTGCATGATGCTCACTCCAAGGACAAATAACTATCCCAGGTTACTGTATTGTTTGAGTTATAAAACAATATGGATAATCTCTTCCAGAATATTATGTCAACACCACTACTACCAAGCTAAAATAACCATATTTGAACAATTACCAGACAAGACTCTTCCTCAAAATACCACTCACTTCCTTTTCATTCCTGGGAGCAAGGAGGGCCCTAGCACAGGGCCACAAATCTTTGGCTTGTTCTTACCATATTTTAGAGTCACAGAATCATAGAATTGCCTGGGTTGGAAGGGACCTTTCAGATCATCGAGACCAACCATCAACCTAACACTGACAAAAACCACCACTAAAACATATCACTAAGCACTACGTCTACACGTTTTAAATACCTCCAGGTATGGCAACTCAACCACTTCCCTGGGCAGCCTGTTCCAATGCTTGACAACCCTTTCAGTGGAGTAATTTTTCCTAATATCCAATCTCAACCTCCTCTGGCACAACTTGAGGCCATTTCCTCTTGTCCTATCGCCTGTTACCTGGGAGAAGAGACCAACCCCCACCTCTCTACAACCTCCTTTCAGGTAGCTGTAGAGAGCAATAAGGTCTCCCCTCAGCCTCCTTTTCTCCAGGCTAAACAACCCCAGCTTCTTGAGCCGCTCCTCGTAAGGCTTGTTCTCCAGACCCCTCACCAGCTTCGTTGCCCTTCTCGGGACACGCTCCAGCATATCAATGTCTTTTTTGTAGTGAGGGGACACAGTACTCGAGGTGGAGCCTCACCAGTGTCGAGTACAGGGGGACGGGGGGACGATCATTTCCCTAGTCCTACTCACCACACTGTTCCTGATACAGAGCAGGATGCTCTTGGCCTTCTTGGCCACCTGGGCACACTGCTGGCTCATATTCAGCCATCAGTCAACCAACACCCCCAGGTTCTTTTCTGCCAGGCAGCTCTCCAGCCACTCTTCCCCAAGCTTGTAACACCGCATCTGGTTGTTGTGACCCAAAATTAGTTCACAAAGATTTGCCTTACTGCTTTCAATATTTTTCAGTAATTCAAGACAGGTCAAGCTACATGATGACTAAAGGAGAGTCACTGGGCTGGCAGTGAAACATAACCTTTATTAGCAGACTTAATATCAATAGTACCCAAAGTAAAAATGTAACTTATCCTTTCTCACGGGTTGTACATAAGGCACTCCAATGTACCCTGCAATTCCTAAGTTACATACTCATGAAAGAACTAGGCATCTCAAGTCGCATTTTTAAGAGCCTTTACACCTGTCAATTTTTTCATATTTTTTTAAACTAACTTCAATCAAAGTTCCTACAAACAACACATACAAGAGAAAAGGAGACATGAGATGGAAAGATAACATCTTTCCAAGATAACATCTTCCCAAATCTACCGTGGGAACCTTCATATGCTAGACCTTCACGTGACTTTTCCACATAATAAAGCAAGTATACAATGCAATGTGTAAAACTTTTCAAGAGCTAGTTGTTTCAACATCCACAAAGTGACCATTTTGGAAACAACACTCATCCTCCTAACATTTAAGATTAGGAAAATTATAACGACAGCACTACAAGGCTAGTTGAGAGGCCTCTTAAAAATCAGCAAGGATACAGCCAAATAGAACAAACCTACTGAATTACACGAAATCTGGTTAATTACTTTAAATACAATAACTAAGCAGAACTACTTTTTCAACAATCCAGCTTTCGTTTCTCTGCCATCCTTCACCCAGAGCATACTTTTAGTCCCTGCTCAGCAGATGACAACAGCTGTGTATCAAGGAATGTCACCCACAGAGCAACACCACCTTCAGACAGGCATCCGTAGCACTGCTTCAAACTCTTCCAATTTAGAAAGTGAGAGACATGTAGCACCAGTACATGATTGGTGCATCTGATTTTATTTCTTATATTAAGTAATCCCAGAAACGCAACACAAGTTTTTACTTTTCCTCCCTCCATTCTCACCACAACGAACATAACGGTCAGTTTGCATACCATTTTCACACAACAGTAGATTTAACACATATCCCTCATTCCCTAACTAAACAAATGTAAAATTAAGATTTAACAACATAAACTAAAATTAATTCACAGAATTTTGTGAAACCTTGCGGAGAAGATTTTTGCATTCAATTCCAGATTGTCCCAGCAAATTAAGCTGTGACACTCTAGGCGGGGATGTCACAGAAGTAATTAAGGCTCTCTCCTTGAAATAAGATCAAGTCGGATATCAATAAAAGATTTAGGATTTTGGGAACATACTAATATGGAAATAACTCATCACCAGAAGTGATTAATTCAATAAGTTTTCCTTTTGCACAAAGCAAGACAAAGTCTATATACCTTGAAACTCCAAGCTTGCCTTGCCTCTCTACCAAGAATTCACATCTTTCAGTTCAATTTTCCAAGCAAACTAACCTCTACCTGGAGACCCAAGCATGTAAAGTTTCTTTGCCAAAGTGGTGTTTTCTGCTAAGCTACATTTTGTCCTAACAGTTCCATGTTAAACTTCTGTATAAACTCTATAACTCTATAACTTCTATAAACTATGTCAAAATCTGCAATTGTGTGTCAGCCCTATGTCAAAGTATGATTTCTTTCTCTTACATATATGTGGACATTTCTTGAGGTAACCTCATTTTCTTGTAAAGCAATACCGTAAGCTTTCCCCTTTTACTATTCCTACATTTTAGTCCAGAGAGTGTAATTTATATCTCTGATTTAATTAATTCAAAGTAATATAACTAAAATATGGCAGAACTTGTTCAGAGTCTCTAAAATGCCAGGTTAATTTTTTCCTTTATCTATAAACAGTTAGACTTGCTGGGTTACCAGAATCAATCTAGAACTTTTCATCAACATTCTTCAGAGAGTAGAAAGAGCTTTCTCATTTTATTCCTATTCGAAATTCAAGGTATCCTAGTCTATTTCAGCTTCTTCAGTACTTGAGATTCAGGAGGAAAGGAGATTTTTCTTTTTTAGATTAAGTTCTAAATATTTCATGAACACCAAATGATTGGGTAACGTGAACTCTTTTATACTTAGAATGTAATTAAGAATAAGGGAAAAGAACAAGACAGTCTACAACAAGAAAGTGTGATGTGTCTGCTATGTGCATAAGAAAAATCCACTAGATGCATTCTGAAATGTTTCTAGACTAGTTTCCGTATTTCTACACAATCAAAACTGAATTTATGAAGAAAATGTTCCTACTTTAAAAAGTTCCAGCTATCACATCTTCCCAATATTCACGATTCTTAGCTGTATATGCTGAACATACTGTACACATTCCAACACACATAGTATGCACAGAACATATTTATATAAATATCTTTTCAAGAAACAAATTGTCAGGTTGAAAATTATATTGAACCGTAGGAAAATCTAGCAGGAAGATTTAAGCATGTTAACTGAGCAATAAGAATCTATGCTTCTAGAATCTTTTTATCATGCAAAACCTAAATTTCTGATTCCTGACACCTGAGGCCTTGTTAAATAATGTTTGCTCTTCTGCTTATGAATGCATTTTTCCCAAACAATAAACACAGGCAGCCTATGGGATTAAAGCATGACAAAGGTGTAGCTGACTCATGGGATCAATTAGAAAGCATCAGTACTTACGCCTTTTGTTCGTTCCGTGTTTTACTAACAGTTTCTGCATTTTCAGCATAAGTGTATCACAGATGTTAAACGCCATGCTACAAGGCAACAGCACGCTAGTACCATACACGAGACAGAATAAATCTATTCTTATCACCACCTGCAATTATATCACTTGTTATACAGCTTGAATATTTCTCTGAAGTTTTAACAAATGCATAACAATTTTAACTGAATGCATATCGCTTCTTGCCCCATGTATGTCAGCATTTCCCCACTAAATTTTTAACATTCAAAAAGAGCCTAGAGAGTTGCCTTTTCTAAGCTAAAAGCAATCTTAAATACAGTCACCGACTCTAACGCCACCTCAGGTACAGCCTTCCCTCGAAACCCACTACATTAAATTCACAAGCAGGAAAGCCCGTGAGCAGGACGGCAAGCAGTTTCAATCTCCATGCAGTTTGCCCATGACAGGTTATTGATAGAACAAACAGAATTTGCAATACTTACTGAGTGTTTCTCCTGCTGGCCCATAACTCCATGGTTAGCTGGGATTGCAAGTGGTTTCATAATGAAGAAACATAAGCCGAACTGAATTTACACATCATGTACCAATTTCTTATGGATGGCAAGTCACCCTCTAGAGCATCACATTAAAAAGAGGAGGAGGGGGGGGAAAGCAAGCTGGAGCTAAAAGTGTCACTACTGGTAAGCTCAACCCCCCCCTCACACTTGTAGTGCAGAGCAGCAATCCAAACGACAGCGTTAGGCTCCATTTTCGTAACGCTGAAAGTCTAAGCATGTCAGGACGTAGAGAGCCTGATGAAACCCTACATAGCCAGCATTCATCCAAGGGAACAAAACCATTCCCCGAGCCCGAGGAATGGGAAGCAAAGAAAAAGGAGGAAAAAAGCTAAAATGGCTGACTGCACAGAGACTCCCTCAAAAAGGCTTAATACAGTATTATATTAGTCAGGGTGCAGGAACCAGCCTCCAGCATTCAGCCAAGCATTGTTAATACTCCTGTTTCATTTGCAATCACACACATTCACACACGCAGCCTCCCCCCGGCTCCAGCACTACCCTCCACTCCCCCAAAATCAGGGCAGAGCCCGCGGATAGGGACCTCCTCCCCTGGCTGCTAATGATGCTGACAGAGTAGTGACCAGTGATCTCTGTTCCACTCAGCTAACCAAGTTTGCACAATTAATCTTAACAGCATGACATTGATGGACATTTAATTTTATGATGCCTGTTCCTCGCAATCAAGACGAGCACGTCTACCGCCCAAAGAGTCAGCAACAGAAATACAACACAGTTACACACACACAAAAACCCAGAGAATCATGACTCTGAATGCAATACGCCAATATAATTACGTTATTGTGCTTACTTTGGAAGACCATGGCTGCAGGCAGTTGGCATAGCAACGCACAAGGAAAGCCATTTCCTGGGTAGAAAGAATGCTTCCTTTTCTAAATAAAAAATTCCTCTTAGGATACAAACGGCATTGCTGCTTCCTGCAGAAAGCAAAGACACTGTAGTCTGTCTCTTAACCTGCACACAGGCACACACTCAATGCAGTTCCAGTGATGTAAGTGGATTTCTCTCACTCTCTCCTCTCCCTCCCTCTCCCTTCCTCTCCCTTTATCCACCGAAATATTCAAGTCAAATGGAAGACACATTCCTCGAGGCTCGCCCCCTCGGATACTTAACCATTTCACTCATTAAGGTAGAGATGGACAATGCAGATAAAACAGCAAGCTCTTGCCTGTGTCTGGTATCAGCCTCTGAAGATCGGGGCAGCCCCAGAGGGGAGGGATCCGCTCGCTGCCGGCTCCTAAGAATATCACCGAAGTCAGGGTGGGAATAAGGACCCACGTTTACCTCGCCAAATCCTGAACCGAACACGACTTTTCATGAAGGTGAGGATAAAGCAGAGGGCTTGACATCACCTTCCTTTTTCCCCCACCCAAAAGAGTGCTGCTGCAGAGCTGTAAACATTGTTATCAAGTATTTATAAACAGTGCGCTTGATGAGCTCCCTCAGATTTTCAGCAGCTTCACCACGACGCAGGCCACAGATAGCCAGGGACTGTGACAGGTCAACGTCCAGAACGCTTTAACACATCGTTTAAAGTCTTTCTGAACGCAGCTCCTGCTTCTCCTTGCACACAGAATACACAAATCCCACTAAAAATGCGAGATCTGGAAGAGATTGATATACATATGGCTCTTGCAATTCTCCTCTCTGACTGCAATTATATCTTGAACACAGAAATTTCCCTGGTCACTCCCATTTACACTATACCACTTCTCATGTTATACTAGCCACATCATGCTGCAGAGGAGCTAAAACGCAACGGGGAACACGCTTAAGCCATAAACTTGTCAGCCCTATAAAATGTGCCAAAAAGTAAGTGCCAAAAATTCTCCCCAGTTGACACAGGGGAGCCCAAGCCAGGGCAAAGAGGAATGTGCCACTCTTCCATTAGGCTTCAACTTTAATACAGTTCTCTAACACATTTACAACACATTCTTTAAAATCAGAGACCATCTGTACTTAAAGTAACTTCAAAGTCCCTTCCCCCCCCGCCCCCGCCTTAACAAGAACAATAGAAAAAAGACTTAACAGTTGTTACACAGGCAAAAACACACAGGAAAAAATATGACTACTACAGAATACTATGTCATGCAACCAGCAGTTGCCTTCCACCCAAATAACATGTCCACTGATAATTAGTTTAGTTTGTTACACAGTGATTTCTTTCAGTAATGACAATGACTGCTAGTAAATGAGGCTATAAAAATTAGTGGAAATGAATTCTAGTAAGGCAAGAAAATATCCTGAAATATCTGGTCTATTTTTTCCACAGTTATTCTAAGGACACCATTTCACACACAGCACATAATAAATCGAATATATTTACATTTATTAGAGTTTAATGACACTTGTGCTCTTGGTCTTCTAGTATATGCTAAAAGATAAGCTATTCTTTAAACGACTGAATTACAAAAATTAGTTCAGAATTTTTAAAAGTCTTTGTAATGCGCCAGTGCAACTAACAGATGATTTAAAAATGTTAAATTATGCTTAAGCCTTGTAAAACAGTCTAATGATGAGCGCAATCAATTTTCTGATGAAGTGCTGACCAGAAATAGCGGAAGTTATTCATTCTAGGAAGCTTAGACAAACCCTCTCTAGTACAAAATTTAAAAATATTACTTGTTGACAAAGCAATTACAACCCTCTTGAGCCTAATTTGGTGGCCTTGCGGTTAACACCATGAGCAGAATTGGAATGTGGGGTTCTAGGATCATGTCAGGAAAAAAAAAAAAAAAAAAAAAAGTTCAGCCAAGACAGAAATATCTCCCCAGCGTAGCAAGGGAGCACACCACCTTCTGAACTCCATTACATACGAAACTATCAACACACATCTTACTCTGCATCAGTTGGTATTTCCAGCTAAAATCTAGCCTATGTTTCTGTAGCATAAGCCTTGAAGATTAACATGAAAACATGAACAAAACCATTAAAACGGTAGTGAAAGTCTAAACTTCCAGATGATGGTGCCATCAAACACTTCCTTACTGGCCACTACTATACTCCTCTACTTCCCTGTTAGAAAATTAAGTCAGTACTTCGTATATAAATGCAAAATTTAAAGTAACTTAGCAAAGTCTAATTGACATTCACGTGCATCAGACTGATGAAAACTTGCTGGTTTCCAAAACAAACAAAAAAAAGCCTCTTCACATTCAAAAGGTGGACAGTGATATTTATGTAATTAGGTGGAGAAAACACCACTTGGGCAATTTGCAAATCAAAACAATTCCAAGAAATAAACAGTTGATTCCATTTCCCTATTCCTTCCTCCTCAACTGCCACCACTTCCACCACTTTCCAGGTACTGTGGTGCAGTGTAATCATATGTACTGTCCATTATCAGTTCAGAAAATAATTACATATAAATTACATTTTATAAAAAAACCTAATAATTAAAGCAGAAGTTCAGTGAATCATTATATGTTTCAGTGAAGAATGAATAGAATTTAAATCAATGTAAAGCACTAGAACAATATATCCTGGGAAGTTTCTATCATAAGCAAGCACGAATAGCTTAAAGAAAACCTAACTGCAACTTTGTGTTCATGCGTACTTTAAAACCCATGTAAGAACTCCTCACTTAGACTTAAAGTTTGAAAAGAGCAAAACAGTTTTGCTGATGCTTTTAGGCAATTAAAGTGAGATGTTAATAAACCTGATGTGCAATAATTGGACATGACGGGCTATCCCCAGCTGCTTTCAAAATGTTGTATTTATGAGAAAGCTGGCATCTGAGTCGCAGAAAAGAATGTTAAAAAAATCCTTTCAAAAGCAACTACAAAAACATTAGGACATCATTGGACTACCCACAGGATTCATGAACAGTAGTTCTGAATTTAGGTAGAAAATGATACAGACCTCAGCAGCGTCTGACTAATGCCTTTCAGCTATTTTACATTCTACAACGTAATCTCACATGGATGTTATTCTCCTAAGCAATGTCAACAATGCTCGGAGCATTAAACCTTTTTAGGTTAATGGCAAATGCTGCAACAACAGATTACCTCAAATCTTCAATTTCAAGCAGTCACCTTAACACGCAACTATTTACAGGAGAACTTAAACATTTATGCAGATTACGTAGACAGAAACCATCCTTTTCCTGAAGTACCTCAAAAACAGAACTTATCAGCACATTTTCCCCTTGCCTTTAAACACAATATATAGTATCATTTCCTTCGTGTTCAAAATCTTAGGCAAAAGACGCCAGAACACTGTAAGGTCACCAAATTTACTGCCACTTCACAACTCCAGCAGCTAGAAACTGGGAGGGAGGGGGAGAGTCAAAGAAATAGAAAAAAAAGACCAAAGAATAAGGCAAAAAACCCACAACCATTATGTGTGCCCCAGAAACCTTCACAGTGAAGGGACTATTACACAGGTATTGCACAGTTGTGTAGGTGGAATAGACAGCTACACTGCAGAGTGCAAAAATGGTATATGTCCTTTCAAGGAAAATAAGGCAGAGGTATCTTTGCTTCCCCCCGCCTCTTTCAATTGGAAAGAAATGGAGGTTTAAAACTTGATGTTAAGCTCAGGGCTATTGGACACAAAACTGTTCGGTTCCCAGGAGCATGCTTCTGAATTTTATAAAGCTGATGCTCTCTCCCTCCCACTAGCCTTAGGAGAGAGATTGCTAAATAACAATCTGATGCTCCCATCAGATTTAAAAACACCAACTGAAACCACTAAAACCCCAGAACAATAATTCACTCCAAATGCTACAGTACATTTAAATGTCCCGTACAATATGAAAGCTTTATTCTAATGTGTTTAGGCAAATTCACTGCCAGTAATTTAAATCTCTGTCCATACGACCCAATTTCATGCAAGCGAGTTCCTGTTTATCAGCATAACGCAGACATGGGATTGTCCAGGCACACTTGTCCTATTCACGTTTTCTCAAGAACTTTGAGAACTTTAAATAAAACTCTGTTGAATAAGGGAAAATTACCAAATACATTCTCCAAGGTGAGTTGCTACGACTAAAATACCACCTCACCCAAAAGTAACGGTATTTGTCAAATTACTTATTTTTTTTTTTATTCACAAAGCTGTGGCATTAACATCATTATAACGATGCTCACCGCCCTGTTGGCAACACCAAAGCAACAGTTACAATGGGGCGATGAGTGCTGTTTTGCTAGCACATTTACTAATGTTACAGACCATTTGAGCAAATGCCCTTCTGTTGAGCTGCTGCTGCAGATGAATCTATAATCCCGATCTTTAAAATAATGACAAGCCCAGAGCAGTCGGGCTGGTGCCTCAGCTGGGTGGATGTGCCATAGACTGCCAATCTTCCCCTTGACGGCAGGCTCATTTGTCACCTTCTGTGCACAGCTCTGTTTTCAGTAGAGCAAACTTTCTGTTTGCGTGCCATCCATCTTAAAACGGAAGCAAGTGATGGTATTCATTTAAAATACTTGCCATCGAGTTATCTTACATCCGACACTTATGTTAGAATAGACACAAAGAAAACCTATAACTGATGGATACTCATCCCAAACGTGACAAGATGTCCCATTTCCAGAGTATCTATTTTAGCTTACAAAACTGACTTGAGCAAAGGCTCACCACAGTAACACAGCACACAAACTTTTCTCTGGACTCCATATCTACTTATGCTTTAAATCTAACAAGGCTTTAAAGAAAAAATAAAATAAAGATCAACGTATCTTTTGTGTTCCTGTAACACTTGTAAGGTCTTACTTATTAAATTTTACTTGCAAGATCAAAATCATATTTAATACGTATGTCTGTGAAGTCACTTTGTGTGATGTTTAACTGATTTACCTGTGTTTTGTTTTTTTTTTTAAATAAAGCAAAGGGTTATTACTTACACAAGCCTAAAGTTTGATGCATATAACATGCATATAAGTGTATATTATCATTATTAAATGTTAAAAATTAGACATGAAAATTTTGAGCTATTAATGATTCAAATTGGCAGAATGGTCACAGATTAGTTTGATTGCCTTAACTGCTTCAGTACTTGAGAGGTGAAAAAAAAAGTGCCGTCTGTTAGGCTAGATGAAGTTTTTCCCAATGTTCATAAAACTTTCTCACTTTGGTGTAAGGACAAGAGTTTAAGATAATGTGCTAATTAAATCAGAGAACATGAGAATGTGCTTTCTGCTTTTAAACTGTGAAAACAAGCATGAAAGCAAAAAAGCAAACACTCTTCTTAAGGTCAAGAATGATGATATTAGCTGGGCCTAATGATGACTAGCAGGGCCTGTTTACCAGATCTAAACAATACCTTGACACCCATACTTGCTGGAGACGAAGTTCACTACTGAGATAGAAATCGCCTGACTATCTTGGAGGAAAAACAAGACAGAAAAAAACACCCACAAAAAGCCATGTATCATTGTGTCCATACTAATTTCACAGCAGGAATCCAAGGACAAAAGTTCTTCACTTATGTGAGGCACCCCCAAAATTTCATGTTCTTCACTGTATAATAATGCAGGAAAACTTTATGGAAGCTGGATAACTGCACACCTCTCTCATATGTATCCTACTGCTGCACTGTTAAAGGTAAGAATAACACTCAGTGATTTTTCTGAGGTCAGTCAACTGCCCAAATTCTAGACCGTTACGTTCTTTACCAGCCCCATTGAATCCCATTACCTGAAATACACCAACATGTTTGAAACAGAAGGATGGTTGTTCTGGCACGGAACTGAATGTGTCTGAGACCACCCAAGGCAGCAGAACAATTACTTAATGTTTCAGTATAAAATATTAATGGATTAAAAGCAAACAAAACCCAGATTTTTCCATTCTTCTCTAAATGCTAGCTGGTTTTCTATTGGGTTTTGTTGTTTGTTTATTCATTGGGAGATTCTGGCAGTAGAGAAGGGGGAGTATTTTTGTTTTAAGCAAACACAATACGCTTTCTAACAGTTTTTCTTGAACTTTACTCAGAAGCTTTAAGGGAGAATCTGAAACTCTCATCGCTATGTTCCAGGTGCAGACATAGACAGGGACTGGCAGAAAACCTCCAGTCTGCCCTTCGGTTTCCAGATTCCCCAAATAATGGTGGAGATGGTGCATCAATTTTACTACCATATGTAAAATGTTGAGTCCTTTCGGTCCATCTCCTTGAATGTTTATTTGAACATCTAACTACTTCTCTCTCGTATTTTGAGGAAGTTTAACTTTCAAAGGGCCGTTTGCTGTTACAGAGGATTTTCATTCACTTCGGTTGTCTGTTGGAAGGAAATAACTTTTGGGTTTGTCTCCAGTCACAGTCTCCTCCCAGGGAGACTCTCCAAAGAGCCCACTCCAGGGGTTCCCAATTAAAATCAACGCTAAAACCAGTTTATCAGCATAAGATCATTTTCTTTTTGGAAAATTCTCTTCTCATGCCCCTGTATATCCTCCCTTGTGTAATGCACCATGCACTAACATACCTTCAGAGCTTTGTGCCCTGGCTCTAGCAGCTGAACAGAAATAATTTATCCAGACCTTTGGCTTTTATCAGTAACAAACTATAGCTGACCCTTACTTCTAAAAATAATTATCAAGCAAAATGAGCCAAATTGGTTTTAGATAGGAAAAAAAGTCAAAACACAACATTATATCCTTGAAATAAGGAGACCTTAATATAAAATTCTAAGAAATGCCCTTTCCCTCTCCTCTTCCCCTATCAAATAAAACAGGGGGCCTGGAACCTACTACCAACTGATTGATGTCCCATCTTGCAAATTTAAAACTACGATTTTCCCTTGCAATTTCAACATCAGTTACCTAGTTATAGAAGTGCTAAACAAAATGAGGTAGAAGTGCATCTACCAGATTGAGTATCCCTAATAATTTGATTCTATATTGTTTTGTATTCCAAGATTATCAGAAGACCTGTTAGCGTGCTTACTTTTAAGATGATCTTTTGCACACCATGGATCATTTGCAGACTTTAAAACAAGTTAGCTGCAGGCCTTTATACTCACCAAATTACAACATTCAAGAGTAATATAGAGAATATAATTTAGTGAAGTGAAACGAAGAAAAGGTAAAGGTAAAATATTTTACATTTTAGCACATGCACACACGCACACATATACAAATAATGCAAAACAGAGCAATAGCACAATCTGTGTAGTTTTTATGCCAGCCACATCAACAATATGCATAACACCTGCCAGCTGTTCTAGGTGCGTATCAAAACTTTACTATCTGAAAATTCAAAGATAATTAAGGCTAACTGCTCAAAACAAAAATCCAGCTCCCCATACCCATTACGCATACAACAGAATACTAACACTTTGACTAGACCTTCCATGAAACAACAAAAGTTTTTTTCATTATACAAAAAAAAAATAAATCTTTCCATCAGAGATGTCCAAATACGAGGAATTAAGAAATGCTCAAGGGTGCTCAGCCTCACATCTAACAACAACTTTGTTTCATCGTGACCTGAGTATGGCTACGTAACCATGTTAACAGGGTGGTGAAGGAGAGGGAAAGAATTTACACACAAACCTTGCGGTAAATTCAAGGTAACTACCTTGCTCTACTAAGGACTTGTTAGCTCCCCTGAACTGAAGTGAAAGAATAACTGACCTTCTGGACTTAGAATCATAGAATCATTTAGGTTGAGAAAGACCTTTAAGAGGTCTTTTTCATCAAGTCAAACTGTTAACCTACCACTGCCAAGTCCACCACTAAACCATGTCTCTCAGCACCACATCTACCCATCTTTTAAATACCCCCAGGGATGGTGCCTCAACCACATCCCTGGGCAGCCTGTTCCAATGCTTGACAACCCTTTCAGTGAAGAAATTTTTCCTAATATCCAATCTAAACCTCCCCTGGCACAACTTGAGGCCATTTCCTCTTGTCCTATTCACCTGCTACTTGGGAGAAGAGACCAACACCCACCTATCTACAGCCTCCTTTCAGGTAGTTGTAGAGAGCGATAAGGTCTCCCCTCAGCCTCATTTTCTCCAGGCTAAACCCCAGCTCCCTCAGCTGCTCTTCATAAGACTTGTGCTCTAGACCCTTCACCAGCTTCATTGCCCTTCTCTGGACCCGCTCCAGCATCAAAATGTCTGTCTTGTAGTGAGGGGCCCAACCTGAACACAGTATTCAAGATGCGGCCTCACCTGTGCTGAGTACAGAGGGACAATCACTTCCCTAGCCCTGCTGGCCACACTATTTCTGATAAAAGCCAGCATGCTATTGGCCTTCTTGGAACGTTCCATCTTTCCCATCTTTCAATTCTATACATACTTCCTTAGTTGCTCAGGATATTTAAACTACTACTTTTATTAATTTTTTAGAGCTTTGAAATTCACTCAGCAAAATGATCATTTTAAATGATTCAAATCAAATACAAGAGCACTGTTGTGATCAGAAACAGAACCTTTTGTGGAAAGATTGACACCAAATACTAATCATTTTATCTTTAAGTCTTTATGTCAAGCACAGCTCACGCAAGAGTGGCTCAGATGCTTGGGAAAAAATGAACTGACAGCTTCTTTCCATGCTTTAGTAAGCAAATGTCCACATTAGGACTGTCACTCATGATGCTCATCTGTATAGAGATGCCAGTGTTGAAAGGATCTGTATTGGTATTCTACAAATATAATGCATATGCAGATCCCATTTCCCTATATGTATTTTTATATGCAAACATTGTTTCTAAATGAATAACCTTACGCTAATGAGGATATCCTATTTAAAAAAAATATTTAAGAACACATGCATGTGTTTGTTTTTTTAATCTTCCTCAGCTCTAATCAAGCTTAAGTGGTGGAAATTCAATATTTGTGTTTAGTTACATTATGCAATGATCAGTTTAGAAAAGAGTTATGAAAAATTCATTTTTCCGGGGCACGAACAACTGTCTGCTTTGATGACAAACCTCACATTTAGTTTTATACCCTACATCTCAGAAAAGCAATCTTTCATATAATATAAAAGAGCACATCACAAGTCAGTAACCACAAAAAAGCTCACGCTACTCTGCAAGATCTATGCTATTGTTAAGCAAAGTTTCAAATATGTGTGGTCACAAAGTATTGGAAACTCTACAAGCGGTAAACAGGACCTAGTGTCAGCAATATATCTTAAAAAAAAAAAAAAAAGAAACTCAGTAACATTACTGACACTTCAGTTGCAGAAAATACTGCACAGCTTCAATGTTTCTCTTTGAATTTCCAAATCTAATCACAATTACAAATCCAGTTATTTCATCAATGTGAGCCCTTCCAAAGGGAATGGAAGAACAGCAAATCCCAATGGATATCCGAGTCCTGCAACAGGGATGATGTAATATATAAAAATAGACATCCTCTGACAGAAGCTGCAAGTCGAGTAAATAACACACTGCATGTCATTAATTTTGCATTAGCTTGCCAGTAGACATTACTAAAAGGATGATGAACTAACAATTTTGTTTTGCTTCGGGTGCTACACAAAATAAAATGATAGCATTTCTCGTATATTAACAATAATACATAACATACTACATAACCTTAAACAGCAATAGTCCCTTTCAACACGGAGGAAGGAAAGAAGCCGTGTGACTAAAAACATTGCGTTTTGCGACAAACACAGAACACAGGGATGGGAATTACATATTGTCATAACAACATTACCAGGGGCTGTTCCCATAATGAAACATCCAACTCCTATACAAAAAATGGTTAATGGGAACTGCCCAAATCATCTCAGGAATTTCATATTTCAGATAAAACTGCCCCACAATATTTGTAGCGTCTCACTTCAAAATACACCTGCATATGTAACACAGACACGCGCTTCAGGAATTAGCATTACTCCACGTGTTCAATTATTACAAATACTATGTATATCTACTTAGTATTTTGTATTACTTCCTAGCATGATGATCAGTCTCATTCCAAGAGTAGATTGTCACCATCATAGAATAATAAAACCAGCTGCTTTTGAAATTGCACACTTAATTTTGTAAATGAACAAAAGCAACTAAACAGATAGCTTTCCTGGTAAAAGGAACTTTCCACTTGCACTTGACAATGTTAAGAACTAGTCCCTTTCTTTTATTAATGGAATGATCATTACAGTTTATTTCATTTTAAATATAAACATTAGAAATATTAAATAAATTATTTTAAACTGAATGTGTTATCACTAGAGACAAATTTGTTTCTGCAAACAAAAACAGAAAGGTGTTTAATCACACATGCAAAAACATGTGATTAAATCACCCTCACATACCACGACACTTCCCGTCGGCAATACACTGCAAATTTAGGTGTGTGTACAATTATGTTTTGGATACCATTTCTGTGCTTACATTACTTAAATTAATTAATTAGTTTCATATCCAGGAACAGAATGAGTCCAGTCCAATTTTTATTTAAGTGAGATGACTTTTTTGCTTTCATTTTGCTTGTGGCACATAACAGGACCTTCTCAGCTTCCTTTCTCCTTGCTCTTCACATTCATCCTCTATCTGGGGGAAAACTAAACTAGCATCCTGTTCAAAAATGGAATCTATTTAAATAGGCTCAGCTGCCATAACATATACAAGTCTCTAAAGCCAAACCCCTCAAACATCCTGCTTCCCCAAACATTTTTGACGACCAAGTGTACCTGACTAAGATCCCCCGTAGTTTTGCTGTGCCTTTTTCCCTTTGTAAATAGACTTGCACAACACTTCCAAGGTCAAGGATGGTTTTTTTTCACCCCCACGACCTCACCATATCTTTTATACCTGTCTATAACGTCAAGCTTTCAATGTGTCCACACCTCCTCGTTCATTGCCCTATCAAATAATTTTCTTAGACTTGGCAAATTAGCTTAGATGTAGTTATTTCTTCCTAAAAGCAAGTTTTATTAATGCGAATACTCACAATTGATTCTGTGGTTTGCTTTTTGCTTTATTAAGTGAACTTGTATTAGAATGAAAGTGCCAGATAATCCTAAAAACCATCAGATACAATGAAAGCTGAAGCTATTTACAGGGTTGAAAGATTTGACAGTATTCCTTTAAACTGATTTCTTGTAGATCGGGTATCTGACAATTGTTCCTACTGATTCAAACTAAAACAACTGATATTCTATACGTAATAACGATGACTAAGTACACTACTATATTGGCATCAATTTACAATGTAGAATACAATGCACTAAGAAGAATACATTCTAGAAGGTATATCACAATACTGTAAAGTCCACATTGCTGCGAAGCAAGCACATATGAGGTGTTTCATGATCATTTGTAGTGTCCGTGGAAAGACACCCAGCAATATGTATTTTACAACATGAGCATAAACACATATGCAGAGAAGTAACTGTGTTATGCTGGTTTTTAACATGAAGCCCTCTCCCAAATTATACTGGACTTCTGTAACAAAGTCCTAAAATACAATCAGCTTTTTTGAATTCTCATCTGTTATATTAACCACAAGAATACACTGCTTGTCATCTTGTAAACTTCCACATTGCTTCAGTAGCTACACACACTGAACAAAGGAAAACTAGGCTTTTGATCAAGTTCAGGCAGAAAAATTTAAAATTCATATTTTTTTTAAAATCCTTCCCTAAATGTGGAAGTATGACATACAACAGCTTTGTTGATTTTTAAAATGTAATTTTGCAGACAAAGGAAAAGGCAAATTTGTTTCGTAAGACAGGACAATCTGAACATAAATTTTCAATATAGGAAATCTTAGACCCTCAGCAGACAACGTAAATGCAAATAGTATCAAGGAAATAAGGCTATTTTGCCAATGCTTTGCACTAAGTATTAGTTATAAGAGACAATGGGGGCAGGAAGCAAGGTTTCTACAATTTGCTACTAAGTGAGCAGCTTCTAATACTTTTTAAAAAAATATTTGAAAAGCTAGAAAAAAACCCCTCATACTTATTTTTTCAGGTAGTCATGGCTGCAGGTGAGACTTGACTCAGCAACATTATACATATGGTTTCATTTCCAGCCCTCTTCTCATTCAAATTTTCAGTCACCTCCTTCAAATAAAATCCAGAGGGTCAATATTTGCCTGCCCTTAACGCATCGGCACGATGACTGGCTCCATAGCACAGTGTGTGAGGATAAAATTGTTGCATGCTCGTAACTTGGGGAAGAAGCCGGGGTTATTGATGGCTCCATGCCCACTGCTCTTTTCCTTCCGACACCGGGTAAACGGATTGTCCCCTCACGTGAATCTCAAGCTGAATGGGATAAGAAAGGCTACTCAATGCAGAGAGACCTTTTGCATGGATTTCAGCAGCTGGGTTAAAAAAGCCCGGCTGAGGAGGCACTAGTGGCAATTTTCATAAGCCTCTGAACTAATTCAAATCTGGACAGATTCTCACAGAGTCAAAACCCACACACTATACTTTCTGTTCAGGGCTACTCACAGGTGCTTCAGTGTTTTACTTACAGGCCTACCTGCAGCGCTCTAAATAGCCCCCAGTAAGCTTTGGTATTTTACCTTTAGCAAAGCAAAGGCTACGGTACAGACTAGTAAAAGCCCACATCTCAGTTTACATATCAAGTCCAAGGCACAGGACATACAGACTATCACAAACCAGAGGTTTATAAATTACTACTCATAAACTCTGTGCCACTAAAGAACAGCATCTTATTTTGGACGAAGTTCTTTCCCTTTACGAACTTCCGTTAATTTACACGAAATATGTCATGCATTATATACACAATAACCAGCTCAGCAACACTCAGACAGGGCATGACCACTTCTTCATGGATGCACTAAAGCAGCCACAAAGCTTATTGTCAGTAAAGCATTACAACAAAGTCTACTCTTTTTTAAATTCACTCCTTAGGTGACTATTCTATTTTAAAGTTTGTTTGGTTGTGTTTTTTTTTCTTTTTTTTTTTTTTTTTAAAATTGGCCTAAAGCAGAAGAAAAGTCATGTAGGTTCTTGGGAGAAAGGGTCCACGCTCTTTCAGTCAAGTCGTTCAAAGAAAAAAAAAAAAAAAAGGGCTTTTCACTGAAAACATTAAGTAGCCTTAAGTATAGATACACGCAGAAAGAAAATCCACATTCAGAAGTTAAAATCCAATTTCTGTTATTAAGTAAGGAGATGTTAACGCTAATCTAGTTAAAATCACTTTCTGACACATTAGAAGCACAAGCAAAAATTTTCTATCAAAAAAATCTGAACAAGGCTTTCCAGATTCAAGTAAGAACAGCTCAACCTGAACTTACTAGGCCTTTTTTTTTCCTACCCTGAAAAAGAACAGATCTGTTTTACCAAACTACAAATGGAGGCAAAAAGGATGCCATTTTATCAGTCTGATAAAACACATTCTTTTTATTTCCATACGTTATGAGGTTTCTCTTTTCCTCTCCCTAGAAATCAGCAACACTTGTTCCAAAAGTAACATGCCAAAGTACGATATTCAACATTAGATTTCACTTCAAATGGTCCTTCAAGCATTAGGGTAACTTATCAAAATACTACGAAGTATTTCAAATTCCTATCGTAATTTGAGAAGCACATTATCACTCTTGACATAATATTTTAGTAACCATAGGTTACTTAATGCCAAGTGACCATTCCACTGAAAAACTGGTGAGCACTGATCGGAAGATAAGAAACTGGGTTCCTAGAAGAAACGCAGCAGACATATTGAAGAAAGAGGGCATTTTAGCACTTGCTAAAATGGACAGTGGAACCGTATTGAAATTTGAACCCTCTGGGTCTTTTAGATAAAGAAATGAATTGAATAATGTGACACAGAAGGAACTTTAAAAATAAACACATTTCCTGATAAAATATCAGAAGAATTGATTAAAGTAATATATGAGGAAAGGAAGAATTTTGAAGCTAAAAAAATAGTTTTAATTTGTTTTCGACTCTATCACAAGAGATTTCTCAAGCACACTAGTGGGGATGTTTATCAGTTTGACAAGACACATTCTATCAAACATTGTATTTGGTGGATGCTCAGTATTTACTCACTTTGGCATTGACAAATGCAATTACAAAAACAAGTTAAGTTTAAAAGACGCCACTCGGATATTCAGATTACTCTGACTGCATTTGAGATCCAAGGTCAGACAAAACTTCTATATTTTGTTTGGTTTGGTACCATTCCAAGGTACTTGGACTCACCCAGACACACTATTCTCCCTAGCTTGGCAAGCCTATGTTTCAAATAACGACCATTTACACATACTTTGACAGGAGTCTCCAAACTCCAGCTTCTGTATACCAAATCAGTATGCATCATCAAAACAGAAGACAAGCAAGAAGCACTCTTGTAAGTTTTCAGCTAACAAAAACTTTTTGTTGCTTC
Organism: Larus michahellis; assembly: GCF_964199755.1. Lineage (NCBI taxonomy): Eukaryota > Metazoa > Chordata > Aves > Charadriiformes > Laridae > Larus > Larus michahellis. The sequence continues at coordinate 41,577,428 of NC_133900.1, read as the reverse complement.
TTTGGTGCTCATCTTGTCGCACTCCATTTCCCTCTCCTACTGACATATAGATAGTAAACAGCAACAAGGGCCCTATTTTTTTAAATCAAAATCAAAGATTAAGTCGTCCATGTCATGGAAGAGACACTTGAGTGAAAAGTCTTTCAAACTTTTAATATTTTACATATACCGTTTGCTTATTGTTCTCTGTTTTCTCTAAATCACAGGACGTCAAAGCAAGGAAGAAAGGTCAATCAGGCTGGGCAAGAGACACTGTGCTGTCACCAAATTCCACATTGACATTAGTATTTTTACATCATAGTGAGATTGCCCAAGTATCAAAGCAAAGGCTAGGAGGCAATTTTAGTCATAACATTGCATATCAGTATTATGATATCACACTGCAAACCCACAAGTAAATTGTTAGTGGACCATACACAGTAAGTTACAATACCTGAGGTTTAGTGCATTCCTGTGAGCCAAAATGAAATGAATGCCATATAGGAGGAAAGGAAAAGATGAACATTATCAGACATGCCATAGTACATTCCACCACTATGAAGATAATGTTAAAATTATGTTAATGAGGGTCCACCATCCCCTACAAGTTGACTCTATTGCAGAAAGCCATGCCACAACTGAGAACACTGCATTTAATTTTCAATTCTTGAAAAGCACAGCCATGCAGCTTCATTTAAGCTCTAAGTTTCACACTGCATTTTCACAAAGATATAGAAAACTTTCTTCAGAAAATACTGTTTGAACTTTCTGAAGAAAAGCACTCAGAGACTACTGCACATAAAGCATTAATAATTTATCAACAACAACAACAAAAATCATTCTACATGGTAGCTACAGATTTAGAGTAAAACAAAGTATAAGAAAATTACACATTTTGTGAAGATTTTGAGGATGCTATCAAAGCAGCTTTATTAGTTTGAATCTCATGTACCTAACACCTAAACCAGAACATAACCACAGGGAAGAGCAAACTTGAAAACAAATGCATCATGTTAATCCTTTTCAAATTTGGCTTTAGCATGTTATTTACTGCAATATCTGAACATATGCATTTTTTTAATGCTTCTTCCATTATTTATCCAAAATTAAGAAGTAGAATCAAAGATGAGACCCTGACAGGTGCTGACCAAAGAACGGATGGGCAACAAGCCCACAAGATATGTGCTATAAATATGCTTTGAATTCCTATATGTTTCCAAAAAACCCCTGCTTTCTACAGTCAATTTTTCAAGAAATTAAGACTAAAACAATGAGGTCAAGAGACATAAAATAGGAAGGGAGAAAAGACAATGCAGCCTTTAACACATATGGTTAAAGCGATAGAAAGAATACTGGTAGTATAAGTGAATGAGAGAACGACGTATACAAGATCACCAAATACTGTAAAAATAGGAGGGAATGGGCCAGCATGAAGAGTCTTCACTACATTGTAAAACTCATTTGAGCTTATTTGACTCTATTTTCTTTGGGGAGGGGTGGGGAGAAAAGTCAGTCACATGCATCATATTACACTTTTTAAAGCAACATTTGACTGTAATTACTGCAAATTTTACAGTTTATTTGGCAATCTCTTCCAACTCAACATGAAATCTTGCTTGCAATGAATTTCCCAACACATACACGAAATCATTATGAACTCTCACAACAGAACGACACATAATGGGCTCTTGCTCTTAGCACCAGTTAAGCTCACAAAAACTCATTAGGCATACCTAAAGTGAAATTTATACAACAGGCAAGGACCTACGAATGCAAATGGCACTGTGTGTAATCTAATCATTGTCCTTCTAGAGTTAAATAAAAATCACACTTGAACTGTTTGCTAAGCACAACATACATATCTAAATACAACCAAAAGTAATTCTTCCTGTAATTCCTACAAAGTACAATACCACATACTTTTTTTTTTTTTTTTCCCCCCAAAAACAGACCAGTAAATCTTCAAACCAAGTGAACTGGCTCAATCCATATTAAATTTAGAGGCAATTAAAACTGCACTGAAAATTAAACCATTAAAAGCTGTTGTATAAACAAAAACAAATTGTTGGCATAAAATGTAATTATTCAACTCATGAGGAAAAGCCTGTATAATTAACAGATGTAATCAAACATCTACACACTTACAGACACACACTGAATATACAGGGAACTGGCAAACAAGTTAAGGAATAAGGATAAAGAAGGAAAAATGGAAAAAACCTACAACTGCAATGGGTCGAAGACAGTATTTCAAAAACACCAAAGCTCTAATCCTGCAAATTTTTACGCATGTGGCTTACGTCGTGCAAAATTCAGCCCAATGAACTCAATGAGATTAAATATGTACAAAGTTATTTATGCCTGTGTCTTTATGGTTCTAGCAGATTTGGGGGTTTAAACAAATAAATGAGAGCCAAAGACGAACAGCTTTTCCAGTATTTTGCTTACAGTTGAAATCACCACCAACCAAACATTAATCTAATAGAGCTTTTCTCAATTTAAAAGCCATATAAAATATTTTGCAGACTAAATTGTAATTATTAGTTTATTTTCATCTCAAGAAAAAGCCTGGAAACTTTCAACACGTAAGATTACGCCCCCTAAAAAAAAAAAAAAAAAAAGAAATCAAGTAAAATGACCAAATGATCTCCAAATGATCTTGATAATGGGCAGACTATGTAGCTCACTGAAACCCAAGCATAAAGGGCTCGAGGCAGGCACCAGTAAAGGTTAATTTGACATTCAAGTTCTGGATACCAAAAAGAAACAACAGATGTAATCCAAGTATTTGGCCTACTGCAATGCAGCACAGTAACAACTGTTATCATAGAGGAGAATGAGTGCTTCACTAACGGAACTTTTAACACTGTACACTAAACTATTTTTACGTAACTTAATATCAAAAGGAAATGAGAACACAGTTTCTTTCAAAATTTCAAATAATGACTAGAATGCTAAGAAATAATATATGACATTCACTGTCATAAGAAATGTGCTTTCAACTCTGAACTGAGATGCAAGCTGCACACATGTTCACATACTGATGGGCCAAATTCACGGTATTTTAAGGGGAAACCTCCCTACAGAAGCACACTTCTTTAAAGATACCAGCAAGCTTAGCCATTTTGATTGTTTTATTTCCAGTAATTTTCCTGGTTATGTTTTTGTGGAGCATAAATACAGACAACTTACCGTATGGTAGCCTCTAGGTAGAGGTGGCTTCCCCACGGGATAAGGGTCAACAGTATCAATAATTGTTTGTCGCTCCCCTTTTTGGTTGATTTTCCTAAATCTTCTTCGAGATTGCCTATGAGAGGCTTGACGCTGAAAATACTCCTCATTTTCATCCATGTAATCAACCTACAACAGATGCAAGAGTGTCATTTCCCCCAAGAAATAAAAATGTTGGTAGAAAAACAACAAATCCTATTCAAAAAAAAAAAGCAGTTAGCTTTGAATTTCCTGCATTTTCAGCACTGACTGAAGCCACCACGGGAAAAAAAAAAAGATAAAATCAACGTTGGTATGAACAGCATCACTGAATATGACCACTTTTCAAAAATGACAGAAGAAAAATTCTCCCTTCTTCACCCCCTTCTTACTCTTGCACAAATATAAACATTTCACCACTCAATACGTTACAAAAAGAAAACTGGTATGAGAGACCACTTTGGTAGTTTTCCTGCTGACCTCTATTTGTCCCTTGGGATCTTCCCTAGCTAACCTACAGCAAAGGCTTCACTCTCCAATAGGCAGCACTGGTTTTATTATTTACCTCAAATATTTTGAGGGCGTAAAAGAAGGACTTCTAACAGACTGGATTTACGTAAAAACAAATCAATTCAAAACAACAGGGAAAATAAAAAATACCTATTAGGTATATCCTAATATAAAATTACTCTTCTCAGTTTCAGCGTCTTCCAAGTAAAAGTCCTAAATTACTACATAACAGTATACTGCAATGAAAATATCTGAACGAGGAATTCTGGTTTTCCTGAAAGAGAACAATCTTTTTACAGCATAACTCGGCTGAAAATCAACATCTCTTCCATGTTCACCCTATTCATAGAAACCTTACTCAAGATTAACAGGCAAATGAGAAAAAAGAAAGCCAACCTTTCAGCACTGGCTCTATATGGGGACTCAGTTAACTCCTTCTATGCAGTTCCACCCCCTAAGGATAAACAGTATTTATGAAGATGCAAAGAAGAGCTTATGAGGCACCTTGCAAGGTTCCTCTATATTTTTTTCAACGGGGAAAAGAAATATCAGACAAAATACTCCTACGAATTCGTGGCGTGTCTGTGTCAGAAGTGTCACGTACTAGTCAGCTCCTGTCACTTAACTTTCAGTGTACGAACACAAGGGGGTGAGCACAGTCCCTGGTTCACCAGGAAGAGCTGGTAACGCTTACCTCCTCACCACTGAGGTGATCTACTGCAGATCTGACACTCACGCCCGACACCTCTCCCGCCTCTCCTCCCCACAGAGTGACCCCATCCAGCCCTGAGACTGAAAGTTACTGTGCCCAACAAACTCTGGGGATGGGGTTCTTTCTAGTCAAGGTACAATTATTCCTTTGAAAGGCTGGACTGAAGTGAAGTGTTCAATTTCAGCTTTCCCAAAACTCTAGAAGTTGGTTTTTTTGGACTAAGATGACTCATGTGGGAGTACCTCCCCTGACCCAACATTATCCATCAGTCTAGTAGATTCCTTCTGGAATCTTGTTGTTTAGTCATCTCCCTTCCCTATACCTATCTTTATATCACTCTTCTTTATAACTTATCAAGGCACACACGAGACAGAGATATCCACACAGCTACCACCACCCAAATTGTATACCTCTAGAGAACAAATCTGGGACAACAAGCTGTTTCCCGAACTTGTGGTCAGATGGGAGTTACACAAACTGGCCAGCCAAATTGGGGGGCCAATACAGGGGCAAATGGGGAGGCAGAAGGGGCTGCTTTTGAGGAGCTGCTCCTTTACAAAATAAAGTTACAGAGAGCTTTAGTTAGGGATAGCAAAAAGGCAATTGGCATTTCTCACATATGCCTTCTGTGTCTTCTACTATTTTGTATTAGCTTCCTAAAATGATTTTCTTAATTAGAATTAGAAGAGGGAGATACATCATCAAACATCCGCCAGAAAAAGCTACCATTATACAATCATCTTTATCTGTTTACAGTGAAATCACAAAGAGCTTAAAACCCACAAAAGCATGCCTACATTTGCATAAAGTTAAAAAGCTATTTTTTTTTCTACCGATCAACTTTAAGCAAGTAACCTAATCTCTTCTACAAGCCCAAAGCTATACCACAATTTTCTGAGCTTCTCCAAGTTTTACAGAAACTGTCATTTTTTCAGAAAAAAAAAAGAAGTTTAGCGCCACAGCCTATATTTGAGCTATCATCTCTACATGGCTTAGATCATTGTCATACCTGTATTATGAAGTGGTCACTATGTCAGTGACAGAAAAAAAACCCACGTTTAGCCCATTGATTGTGCATTTGTTCAGATGATGCACCCTGAGGTGGCAACTAAGAACTTTTTGAGCCTGCGAACCCTCAGAGACGATGCTATTCTGGCACTGGACTACAAGCAGATACTGCTGACGAAGTAACCTTCACCCAGAAGTCAGCAGAATTTTAAAAATGTTCAAACTGCTTCTTAAAACGTCAGGCAGCAGATGATAAATTTAATTAGAATCAAACATTAACTACTTATGCTAACCTGAGATTAACACTTTAAAGCATCTATGCTTACCTATAATAATACAGCAGCTTTAAAAAAAAACCCAAAACACACACACAAAAAGTTCTACTATTTGGCTAGCACAAGAAAACTTTATTTTTTTTAAGAAATATGCAAAAGTAAATGTAACAGCAATATAAAAGGTGCCTTTATCACTCAAACAATGCAAGTATGTGTGCAAAGAATGGCAAGAAAGTTATTTATGACATCTTAGATTTATGAAAAGATTGCATGCAGAACAGAAAACTTCGAGTTTTATTAGAAGCTGAAATGTTACCAAAGCTGGTCTGTAAAATTTAAAGGCAACTGAATGAAAATATTCTTACCACAATCATTTCGGATGGCTCTAAAACAATGCATTCACAGCCACGCCTGAAGCTTCCTGCGGAACGCTTGCCAAAACTGAAGAACAAAAATACATCCATCAGAACAAAAATCAGAGCTATAACACAATCCCTAAGCATATTTACATCTTCTCCCGGTATTGTCAGGCGTAGAAAAAAACGTACATACCTCTGCACAATACAAGTTTCACGCTTATGTCCTTCGACAAGTAACTGATACCCAAGGACATCAAGCGCTGTGTTTTTTTGTCTTTACGTAGTTTATTAGGAGTATTTGCTAGATAATTCTATTAACCCTAAAACAAGTGTCAATCAAGTGCTGCCTACTGAAGATGCACGGTTGATTCTGAACTACATTACAGAGTTTGATCTAGTATCTTCTGACATTACAGTATTAAGTTACTTAAGCCATCTGCATTTCTATGAAGAAAGCTAACTAGCATACCAAGGAAAGAATGAAAAGGCTATCAACTTCAATTAGCTGTGTTCTTTACTTAAAATAAATAATTAACATAAGGATGCTGCATGTGAGAGTATTCCCAAATTGAACAGATGAGGACAAAAGGTTGTTCTGCCTTTCATGACACATTCCCACCTTAGTGCAATAATTAAGCATGATACTGTTTTGCTTCCTGTGGGATAAAGTAGAGAGCTATTTTAGTTTCAGTTTCTGAAGTGCTCTGCCCATATTAATGAATGTGTGTGTCTGCAAGACTTAACAGCAAAGAATCCTCAAAATGCAGCTGTAAAGGTGGAGTGCAGAGAACCAGTACATAATTCAGTGAAATACAAGATCTTCCTGGTTAAATCCTTAATCGTGAGCCATCGGAGTGGAAGAAAAGACAACCGGTTAAAGTTTGTTTCTGGGGTGTGTGCTTCACCCTCCGGCTAGTTCATATTTAAGCCTGTCAGGTCAATGTCGGAGCTTTCCAGTCGCAGAGAGGCAGGGCAGATGACAAAATGCCTGGAACTTCAGGACCCCTCTTATAGCCTGCTGGAACAATCCTGCCCTAAAATTTGGCAAGAGCCAATGCAACTATTTAGCCTTTTTCCCTTTCTTCAACTGTGCAACTGGCACGGGAAACCTTCCTACCTGAAGTTCACAGGGTAACAGGTATTAAATAAGTTTATGAAAAACAAACCCGACTCAATAAAATTGTAAAATCTGAATTTTAACCAACCCTGTAATGCACAGGGTGACACACTTAAGCTCCGATGTTTGTGAAAAGTAGCTTTTTTTAAACTTTACCTCATAACAAGCAAACTGAAGTTCATATACGATTCGGAACTGTATATCTAGCCAGTTTATATCTATTCTCCTGTCCCGCCTGGCAATTAGTAGAAATGAACAATTTAACTTGCTACCCCAAAGGCTAATCTCTTGACAACAGCACGTTTATAGCTCAAAAAGAAGGCAGTCAGATATTGAAAAGAAATGCCAGCTGTGCTTATTCATCAAAATAATAATCGCATTTAATGGTACATGGGACTTCTACAATAGAAAAAATTTTCCAGAATACTAAGCCTCTTGAAAAGAAACATTCAATAAAGAAGCCTCTCGACAAAATGTGTATTTTCCTAGAGGCAAACACATGCTTCCTCCTGTAGTCCAGCAACAAAACACAGGGTGCTTTACTCTACAATGCCATCTTGAATTTTATACAATTTCAACTACTCTTAAAGATACCAGAAAATGAAGCCATTATCTTGATTCATTAGACTGTTGCAAAAGCGACAAACTTATTTTCTTGGTCATTAACCTGATCCACATGCACAGTTTTTCCTTAAAAAAAAAAAAAAAAAAAGGAAAGGAGAGGGAGAGAGAAGAAAGTAAATCAACTCATTGATTGAAAAACAACAATGCAAAAACGGTGATTAGGAAGTCAATTTATTTGATATTCTAATTGAAATTAAACACAGAAATAGTCCCTTTCCTCTTGCAGATTCTTGTCCCCCTCTTCATAACCATTGGTTTTAGTCTAGAATGCACTACTGTAGTATTTTTTGCCAGCCCATTTTCTAGCCTCATAGCAAACACTAATTTCACCAGAAAATGCATATGCACTTTTCCACTCCACCATTTCTTCTTCTTCTATTGCTGTCTCTAAGTATCAACTTTAAACTTCTGCCTGTTGCTAATCACTGCCGACATCCAAAAGTTTCAAGCTTTAGCAAACACAGTAAAAAGAAAAAGCTGTACTTTGGATGTGCTTTTCTATTCTTGAATGACTTGTTTGGATTTTACCCTTCTGCACAAGGAAACAGGCAGTCAACATATTAAGACAGAAGGCACACACTGAATTACTATAAAGAAAACTCTTGATTTCTGTTCCCGGTTACACACTGGTTCTCACAGCAAATAACCACGTTATCGCTGCACTGCTCAGATTCCTATGACAGCACAAAATTTATCAGAGCAGACAGTGCATCACACGTATATATTATCTTTGACCAAAGATCACAAGACAATGCAGGCTGCAAACAAACTTTGTAATCTTTGTGAAGTTTTGTAGGCAAGAAGACAAGTAAATCGAGGCAGAAGAAAGTTAAATGACCTTTCAAGTGTTGCAGTTCTCAGACATGACATGCCAGCCAAACCTCCTGACTTCCAATCTGCTGCTGAAAATTCATCATCAGCGAGGAATTCACATAATGAGTGAAAATCAGGAAATTCTCTTGTCACTGTCCACTACGTCTGGACACTTCAGAAGTGTCCACCTCTTACTGTGGTAGAACATCCACCACAGTATTGCATACTAGCTGTTGTAGAACCACACTTCGATACCTACACACGGTGACACAAACAAATACCTGTTGACACACGACTCAGAAAAACAGTTGGGATCTCAGGGCACTGCCAATCCTACTGTTTCAATTCAGAAGACTGATATCAAAGTCAGTGAGTCTTATCAGAGTTAATTTCTCAGAGCTTCGCACAAAAGCAAAAAGCAAAGACAAAAAAGGACTCATGTGACACTCCGCTCCACCCGAAATCCCTGTCTGTAGTAACCGGCCAGTAGGCAGAGGAAGCCACCAAACAAGCTTGATTTAATTGAAAATAAGTTACCTAAAATATTAGTAAGCAGTAAAAAGAAGCAAATACCCAACACATGATGCAGTCTGTTTAGTGAGCTGATCAAAAAGCCCAAGCTGTAAAGGCTTCTATAAAATACCAGGAGAAGAGGTTCACACAAAGGACCACAATCTGGCATGCAAACTGGCTTGAGGGATCTTAGGTATCACAAAGAAACAGTAGCAGCAAATAAAGTTTCAGCAGAAGGGCTGACAGATTATCTTCATAATACCAGCTCCGTTTTAGTAACTTCTGCTAGGCACTATTCTTTTCAAATTTTGATGCTAGACCAGCTTTACCACAGAAAGTAAGTTTGACTACCCAGATTTATCACAAACTATGCAGCCTACATGAGCACTAGCTAGCTAAAGTAAAACGTAGAAAGTCCTTATCAGCCAATTTCAATGGACCAGGGATTTGACAAATTTATTCCTTCCCTTACTGCGGTGTGAAATAAGCTTGTGGATGTATGACTTCACTAGGGAGCTTAAGGTTAAACCACATTTTTGTGTTTAAAACACAGTAGAGAATTTTACATAATGTACACTTCACATTCGATTGTATCATATTATTCCTTAATAATTTCACTCAAAATTGCCTTATTATGTAAAGATAAAATCTTCTCTCCTACCTAAGCCTTATTAATTTCAGCTCCTAAAAATAGCAACTATTAAGCCAGTGATGCACCTGAGAGAATCCCAGCTTTGCAACTATTTTCTCCCAATCAGTGATGTGCATGAGAGAATTTCACCAAAGGAAGCTCAGGCAGTTTAAAGTTATCTCTGCAATGGTGGCTGTCAACATGGGATATAAAGGTTATAACAGTAATTTAGATAGCCAGAAGGCTGCCTGGTTAGGATATTGCGGCCTCACCTAAATTCCCCAAAGAACCTTGTTTTGCAGCAGTTTTTCCAACACTTTTTTTTGCTGCTACCACGTTAAGCTCTGACTTGAGGTTCCCTGAGTATTAAACTTCACAGATGCTCTCCTCAGTACCTGTCCTAGAGGCAACCTCACTTCTGGAGTCCTTTTCTATCACAGTTACTTTTATTCCCCATAAACCTACTGAATGCAGGATGTGAATATAAATCTACTTTAAAAAAAAACCTTAAAGATATACAAAACAATTTTATTTGCAGGAATTCACTTTACAGTAGCAATTTTGAAAGCGGATGATAAAAAAAACCCAGACTCTTACAAGGTTAAATATTCTCCCCAACCAACTGCCCTCTAACTATACTGTTCCCTGAATCAATTGACAAAAAGTCCAATTTCCCGCTTGACTATTCAAAAGCATTATTTCCAAGTAAATTCATTAGTACTAAAAAAACCACCTACTTTTGCTCACTATATGTATAAAAAGCAGGTATTTAATACATGTAAGTAATATACAACTCAATTTCCATTCTAATGCATTCTAAAATTGAGTTTACGCTGACTGTAGATGACAGTTCCCTCCTCAAAAAGTGTACCTCAGTACATATATATCTTACAACATACACAGTTGTCTACAGAACAGATGTACTACAGATTATAACATGCTGGATAATAGAAGACAAGTTTTAAGTGGAAGCTAAAGGCTTCCATGTTTCCCAAGTTTATACTTCCAGTTTTCACTAAAAAATAAAAACCTTTTCCATTATAAAACTACAATTAGTGCAGTGGCTAACAAACAGCAACCTTAGAATAATTTGAGGCAGCTGTCTGCATTTCTTCCCCTTCAAATTTATTAGATTTACTAACAAACCCAAACGACAACATACCTCCATTAACTGAAACACCTAAGGATACAAGCAACGCATTAATTTCTGAAAGCACTTACGCGTAGAGACAGCCAAAACCTTCCAGGTATTGAGGGGGACTAGCTCTATCCTTTCTGTTATCATCGTGACACTGGCGGACACAGCCGTTTTCTCCAGACGTGCCCCATCCATTTCCCCAGGTCCCCAGACATACTGGTACTCGCACACACACAGATGCTCTTTTCAAAGCTCGCAGGGAAGGCGGCAGCTACTGAAGAGGGAACGTTTCCCTGTCAGCATTCAGCCCTGTCCCCTCGCCCGGGGCCTCCACATTCTTGTTTTCACCTCAGCCCAGCTCCCAAATGGAAAGTTATTTCTCAGCACTGGAATGTAAATGCATTCATCAAAAGTGATGCGGAATCTGAAGAAAACCCCGCTGACGACGCGCACCAAGAAAAGGTTTTTCAGTGAGAAGCCCTTTTCTTCCTCCCTCTTAAAGCTCAAAGATCGCTCGCAGAAAACCCAATTTCACTACTGCCAACTATGTTTTAAAACGGACATACAAAAATTTAGGTTATGCAGTCTTAACCTTTTTTTCTTTTGATATTCACCACCTTGCGTTAGCTTAAAGCAGGAAGTAGTTCACATGTGAATTACAAGTCTTAGCAAAACTACATCTAAGTCTCCTCAAAGAAAGCTCCACGAAGTATGGTCATCTATATGGTGCACGTTCTTCAGCACGTTTTTAAGAGCAAAATACTGTTATAGTTTTATGTATTTGTAAATACAATTTTTGGAACAAAGTTGCCGGTTTAGAATAAAGTCTATTTAATTGGCACTTCCTCTAATTGAAAAACTATATTCCATTTAGATATGTTCTAATGCAAGGAAAAATACAAATAACACATTTTCTTGTTTCTCAAGTTCTTAGAATTTGCTATGGTACATTTATGCAAGGAAATGAATTCCATATAAATTTTGTTTCCTTAAAAAAAAATCTGCAATATATTAAAAGTAGAAATATAACACATGAGCATTGCGGAGATTTATGCCAAAACTCTAGAAGTCAGGTATTGACAAGCTTTCTTTGTTCTGAAATTTTCAAGTGGGATGTACAATAAGCGTAAGATCACTGCTGTGCAATATTTGCCAATGCGGGACATCTAAATATACACAGAGATTAAAGTAAACATTTTCCCTCTCCCACCTTCCCTGAAACCAGTCCTTTTCTCTTTGCGCCTGTGCCTGAATAGATCTGTAAGCACAAGGCTATGCATAGTTGAGTTCAGTTTCTCACACTTTTAACATATTAACAATAAAAAGAGATCTTAAGTTACATAAACCCAATACAATTCTTTGTGAAAACTACATTGCTCCAGTTGACATCTACATTTAGGAGAATCACAGAAAACTACCAAAATGAAATACAGAGGTACTGCATTAAGCACATTTATAATTTGAAGCTATGTAAGCCAAAGAGTCTTCATTTGCGTTTGGGCAGCACCCCCACTGCAAATGCAATTACTGCCATCACTGTTTACATTCCCGTGCTCTCTACTGCGTTTCCCATCTTCCCGCTGCTCTCCACTTCTCAGTCCCAGGGCACAGAGGAGCCACCATTCCTCTGGATGGATCACTTGCTGCACGTGCTGCTCCCTCATACCAGCACCATGACCTCGGCCATGACCAGCACCTGCTCTCCATCACCCCATCAGTTACTCCCTGGGGATACAGAAGCAAACATGGGCAGAACATCTGGTCTCTGGCAAATCCCAAAGTCAAACCTTGATGTAATAATCGACGTTTAACTTGCAACGATGCCAGAACGCGTTAGATTTAGTTCTAAAGCAAACCAGCCACGCTGAATTCCTGAATGAAATATTACAGAGCGGTATTTAGTAGATGTCTAGATGGGGGGGAGAGAGGGGGAAACCAGGACTGTCTTCTATCTGCTGTTTAGGGAGATAGTAAGGGATTCAGTCAAGTTCCTCCTCCTGTATTTTTTTTTTTTTTTAATTAAAAACCATTTTTTCATGTTGGTACCTCCAGATTAGAATTAAAAACAGCAGTCCCTCTTAATGGCTTATTCTAAGCGAGATAGGTTTTAGCTGTGTTTCCCCTGATCGTGCTGTGAAACCCAGACTGTTCCTCCACCTGACTCGCCCTTGCCGGGGATGAAAAAAAGAAGAAAGTTCCAATTTAGAAGTGTGCATACATGCACAAGCCGTCCCTAGGGGAGCGCTTAAGTGTTCTGATGAAAACTAAATTTGGCGTGGCCATTTTCTGACCCCTCAGAAAAAAGAAAAAAAAAAAAGACAGAGGCCTTCATGCATGCAGAGCTGCTAGAACGTGAACAGCCCTCCGCTGGGGAGGGGGCAAGGGGGGAGGCAGCAGCAGCTTTCCCCACGCTTAAAGCCACACACTGGAAACTATGAAAGCAAGGGGTTTGGCAGCTAAAAGACAGAGGATCGTTATCTGATAATTTGATATATATATATAATTGTATTATATAGGCTGATGTTTCTGATTCTCGTTCAAATTAGTGCCTGCCTTTTAGGAAAAATAAGCAAGTATGTGAGTGAATCCCCAAGCTGCTCTTTGACTTGTGTTAAAATATTATTTTTAATTAAAACGTGGCAGTCATCTGCATAGCAAAATAATCGGTAGATTCACCTTTTATTTTTTTTTTAAAACTTCGTTAATTCTCACAATGTTATTCTATTGATAGCACTATTTTCAGCAAGAGCAAATAGCTGCTTTACAGAGATGCTTTTCAGTTGAAAGGAAAACTGAGATGCTGGCAACGGGAATAGGAGTTGAAGAGGCATTTGCAAACCTGTCACTGTTTGCAAATCCTGGAGACGTGAGCTCACTACATACCACAGATAAGGATGATCAGACTTATCCAGTGTCACATGATAGCTTAGGTGTTTACAGGCTCTGATACAACAGCTCACCTGTCAGGGAAGGGACTCACAGCATCACAGCTGAGTACATCTCACTTAATAATACTTGGGGGGGGGGGCGGGGGGCGGTGCTAGGGAGGGAGTAATTTCACAAGAGGTAAAAACTAAGCCTCAGACATCCCTGCAGCTCCTTGCTTGCCCTGGGACCCAAACTGCCCGCTGCCTGTGGGGGAAGAGGAACGAGGGTGCCATGGGCAATAACCCGGGTGCTGCAGCAGGAGGGTGCAGAGGCAGAAAGAAGCCAGCAAGCCAGACAGAGAACGCTTGAGATGTCTAACTAGTCCACGTGAAGGACACTAAAATTACCGGATAAGCACATTTATAGTATATCAATGCTCTAAATAATTGCTGCTAAAAATGTGTGAAAGTTAATTTGAACTCCAGCTGAAAGCTTTCCGAAACTTATTCAGTATTTTGAACACGTTTAGTTAGCATCCTTATAGATGACAGCCTACGTAATACTCATAGGGATTTCTTTATTTCTTATGCAAATACAACCCAGATCAGAGGTTGCATTAATCGGGTGATTTATAGCTGACTGCTGAAAGCACTTCAAAAGAAGGTCCTGAAAACCCACAGTGAAACAGTGAATAATTTGAAATTAGCTAGATTCTGGAGGTTTGCTTCCAGAGACAGCCCCTTCAGCCAACCCCTGAAACGTAGGCCTTATGATCTTCACACAGTTTTTCTTTTAGTACAGACTACTGTTTTGAAAAGCGTGGTTAATTTTAAAATTTTACCTGGTTTCAAGACTCAGTATGGCAGCGAGTTTTACTAGTTTCAGTAAGAAAAAACAGTAAAGTTTCAGATTTGTTGCTTTTCACTTTAGCTTTTTATAATGTTACCTTAAAACTAAAGTTAAGCTGAAAAATGGTTGAAAACCTAATCTGAAAAAGTGCTATAAAGAATAACAAATTGTTTTGCAAATTTACTGCAAATGAGGGTAGGTGCTCAGGGCCTTTATAGCAGCAGATAATCGTGAATACTTTTCAGACTAGAATAGCACTTAGGGTGCTTTATGACCCTTTCATATATACTAAACAAGAGAAATGTGTTTATGAAATTTTCCTGTAAAGCTCTAGCTGTGTATTTATAAACTATATACACAAATACATAGATAAACAAAACTGGAACACAGAAGTAGTGTCAACAACAAAGTTCAGCTTGTTGCAGCAGTTCCTCTTTGCAGCATCTCCAGTACAGAAAGCTAGGAGGCTGGTACCTCATCAGAGCAGCTGAAAGAAGAGACCTTTATTTGGGAAAAAAAAAAAAATTCTCCTTATTTTATTTTTAAATTAGAAGTTCTCCTATTACTTTATCTTGGAAAACATTCAAAGATGAAAGCTTTTTTCCTAACCTACTTTTTTATCATTAAAAAAAAAAAAAAATAACTAATGAATGGTTTGAATAAAGACAGCTTTGCTTGTGCTTCATCTTAATGACGTCTGTGTTGCCATGGAGCTTACTGTGACATCACAAGATCTACATAATGGTCTCAAAGAATGAGAAGTAGTAGGAAAACATTACTTAAGAGGCAAGACCTTGTCTGAACACAGTTTGGCTTGTTAACATTCATGAAATTCATTAAAACAGAGGAGGATTTTTCCAACCTCATACAAAGCCTTTAGATGTTAGATCCTAAATGAAGACTGTTCTCTTGTTTTTTACCTTGAAAAACGTAAAGTAAGCTTCTTTAAGTCCCCCTGTAGACTTCCATAATTAAGGTATTAGAAATTGTCGTATTTTTAAAAAAAATTTAAAAATTAATAGCTTGACATGCCATCTAGGTTTTTAGTTGTAAAATAAGACCATACATATTGACATTTTCCACCCCCACTTATTAACTCACATGGAAGGCTAAACACATGACCTCAATAACTAGTTTCCATAAATCTTATTAGTACAATGCAGATATATTCAAGATATCTTTGTAATAAGTGCCCTATAAATGTAAATGAATAAACAACTAAAACGGTGAAGTAATACTGACAATTTTGTTTCAGCTATTTAGGTTATAATTTGAAAATAAATTATCCCTCACTTACCATGTTATACTAAAGCTAGTGTCCCTGGATTTATTTTTTAGAAACATTTGAAAATTTTAGCATTGTCTGAAAGAAAACTCCCAGACATTTTAAAGTCTTCTACAGTACGGAATAACATTTTGTTAAAAACACTATTTGTAGAAGAATTATAGTAGCAGAATCATGCTAATAATCAAAACAATAGTTTTGATTCCTTCCACCTTTCTACAGTCCTGCAAATACATCAGTAAGTAAGAGTTATTACTTCAGCTTATCAAGATTGTCCTTCACCAAAGATAAGTCCATAGAAGTTTAGATCACCCAAGTTCCACATAAGGCAAAGAAAAGGCTCTTCCCCGCATATACCCCAAACCTAAATGCAGCGACAGCCATCCCATATCACATTTATATCGGACTTCCCTCAAGATCTTTCTTGGACATTTTGTAATATATATCTATAAAAAGACTTTTAAGTCTTGCACTTGTAAGCACAGGATGAACTCTATAAGGTACCTCTTGACTTTTATGTAGAGTTCACAAATTATGGTAAGCATGATCTTCCACTCTCTATATTCTTCATTTAAATATAATTGTTCAGCAGTAACAAATTATCTCCAATTTCAAGATTTAAAATGGACCTCCTTGTCTAGTTAATGTTAAGGCTGTGAAAACTTCATAGCCTTGATGAAAATGGTCTTTTCCCCAGCATATCATGCCTAGACCAGCATCTAGACCTTCTTGCTCTGCAGTGCACTCCGTCCCCTCTCTCCACATGAGTAAACTTCTCCCTCTTTGGTATTCTTCATGCTATTTTTTTTGCACATGGTTCATTTTGTTGTTATTTTGGGGTAAGCAATGACCAGATAACTTCTCAGTTCATTACATGTATAAAACTTGCCTAGAAACCCTGTGAGCATGTAAAACAAACACGGTCTTCCTTTTGCCCTCAGCAAGAATCTCATGAAGTAACTGAGGGGTTTTTTAATGTTTTGCGGGTTCGTACTAAACCTCAAAAACTTAAATACTAGAGCATTGAATCAGAAGAAACCTTAAATCAGAAAGAATAGATTGCAGGACAGGTCATCTCACCATCTGCAGTATCAATTGTGAAAAAAACCAAACAGTTTCTTCTGATAGATATCTTAAATTAGCAATGTAAGCAGTAGTGAATATCCAGGTACAACAGGTCTCACATTTAACTTGAAAATAACCACGTACTTTATTACATAGGGAGTTCTCTCCTCCTTAAGTTCTCAAAAAAGAGCTCTCAGGTTTTTTCCACATACACATTTGTATGCAAGTAATTTACTATAATTTCAGATAACAGCTTTTTAATATTAAAATCAAGCCTGAAATTTTACAAAGAAAATAACAGTATAAGTGAGAACTGTTGAAATTAAATGAATATCACATAATTATAATGTACGGAAGAACAATAAAAGCAAAAGCAAAGAGGAACAATGTTTCCAAGATTGATTAGATGTTGTTCTCAATTACTTCAAATTGTGACATGCTCCATTAGAAACCTTAATGCTGGGATTAGAAAGGTCTCTCTAACCAATGAGACACAAAATAAGATAAAGAGAAGAGTCAGCAATAAAAACCATACTGTTTCAGGGCCAGTTTTCATTGCAGCACATTTTAGAAACCAGGTATCAACTAAGAAGCACCAATTCTTTTTCAACAATGAGGGTATGTCAACATCTTCAGGAAAAACAAGTTTTCAGTGGAATGCACGTTTTTCCCATCCATCCTATAGAGCATGCTAAAACATTCCCAGTAAAAACAAAAAGCCCACCATTTCAGCACATTTTTCAAACATTAAATAGCCACAATTTTA